>NC_140001.1:16803384-17403384 GCF_964263955.1 Coregonus lavaretus | reverse complement strand
CCCAATCAAGTGCCTGTATTAATCCATGTGCTGTTTTTAAACTTTTGTTATGATTTTAGATCTGAGTGAGATTTAAATTGCAATATCTTGGCAGCTGACTGGCAATAAGATCTTTGAAAGCCTTTTTAAAGATGTTGCTGGTGTCAATCTACAGTGGGGAGAAAATCTGTCGATGTGCCCTTAAGCAAGGCACTTAACCCTAATTGCTCCTGTAAGTCGCTCTGGATAAGAGCGTCTGCTAAATGACTAAAATGTAAATGTAAATTTAAGTATTTGATACACTGCCGATTTTGCATGTTTTCCTACTTACAAAGCATGTAGAGGTCTGTAATTTTTATCATAGGTACACTTCAACTGTGAGAGACGGAATCTAAAACAAAAATCCAGAAAATCACATTGTATGATTTTAAAGTAATTAATTTGCATTTTATTGCATGACATAAGTATTTGATCACCTACCAACCAGTAAGAATTCCGGCTCTCACAGACCTGTTAGTTTTTCTTTAAGAAGCCCTCCTGTTCTCCACTCATTACCTGTATTAACTGCACATGTTTGAACTCGTTACCTGTATAAAAGACACCTGTCCACACACTCAATCAAACAGACTCCAACCTCTCCACAATGGCCAAGACCAGAGAGCTGTGTAAGGACATCAGGAATAAAATTGTAGACCTGCACAAGGCTGGGATGGGCTACAGGACAATAGGCAAGCAGCTTGGTGAGAAGGCAACAACTGTTGGCGCAATTATTAGAAAATGGAAGAAGTTCAAGATGACGGTCAATCACCCTCGGTCTGGGGCTCCATGCAAGATCTCACCTCGTGGGGCATCAATGATCATGAGGAAGGTGAGGGATCAGCCCAGAACTACACGGCAGGACCTGGTCAATGACCTGAAGAGAGCTTGGACCACAGTCTCAAAGAAAACCATTAGTAACACACTACGCCGTCATGGATTAAAATCCTGCAGCGCACGCAAGGTCCCCCTGCTCAAGCCAGCGCATGTCCAGGCCCCTCTGAAGTTTGCCAATGACCATCTGGATGATCCAGAGGAGGAATGGGAGAAGGTCATGTGGTCTGATGAGACAAAAATAGAGCTTTTTGGTCTAAACTCCACTCGCCGTGTTTGGAGGAAGAAGAAGGATGAGTACAACCCCAAGAACACCATCCCAACCGTGAAGCATGGAGGTGGAAATATCATTCTTTGGGGATGCTTTTCTGCAAAGGGGACAGGACGACTGCGCCGTATTGAGGGGAGGATGGATGGGGCCATGTATCGCGAGATCTTGGCCAACAACCTCATTCCCTCAGTAAGAGCATTGAAGATGGGTCGTGGCTGGGTCTTCCAGCATGACAACGACCCTAAACACACAGCCAGGGCAACTAAGGAGTGGCTCCGTAAGAAGCATCTCAAGGTCCTGGAATGGCCTAGCCAGTCTCCAGACCTGAAGCCAATAGAACATCTTTGGAGCTGAAAGTCCGTATTGCCCAGCGACAGCCCCGAAACCTGAAGGATCTGGAGAAGGTCTGTATGGAGGAGTGGGCCAAAATCCCTGCTGCAGTGTGTGCAAACCTGGTCAAGACCTACAGGAAACGTATGATCTCTGTAATTGCAAACAAAGGTTTCTGTACCAAATATTAAGTTCTGCTTTTCTGATGTATCAAATACTTATGTCATGCAATAAAATGCAAATTAATAACTTAAAAATCATACAATGTGATTTTCTGGATTTTTGTTTTAGATTCCGTCTCTCACAGTTGAAGTGTACCTATGATAAAAATTACAGACCTCTACATGCTTTGTAAGTAGGAAAACCTGCAAAATCGGCAGTGTATCAAATACTTGTTCTCCCCACTGTATGTCCAAACTTGACACATTCCAGGTGACATTAAGCACAATGGTGAAATGATTTTCTTCCTAGGATGTCAAACCCGTGCGCTGACTGTTTCAATCAATGGGAAATACCCAACATATTGGTACGTTTGTGCAAGTTTCTACCAGTTAAATAGGATAATATTCAGTAAAAGTTTCCTATACACCATGTTATTGTAATGTGTTTGTGAGATAATATGCAGGATGATACTGTATTCTATGAACGGTGACTTGTATGTAAATTTTATTTGTGTTAGAGAATGATGGTGATTGTTGTCTATTGAGATTCAGTACATGTGCAAAATATTTATATTTAAACAAGTAAAAAAGTACATAACTTGTAAAAAATAAAATGAAGAAAAAGTTGTATCATGCTTTGTGAATAGGCCATCTTATGTTACTGTATATCAACATATTGTTATAAACGAACCATGTTTACTTGAAAAAAGAACCCTACAAATAAGAGTAGTATTTTTAAACCTTGTTGTGTATTCCCTATTATTGTTAATTTTGTTTAACAAATCCCATATGAATCATCCACTATATACACAAAAGTATGTGGACACGCCTTCAAATTAGTGGATTTGGCTATTTCAGCCACACCCATTGCTGACAGGTGTATAAAATCAAGCACACAGCCATGCAATCGCCATAACATTGGCAGTAGAATGGCCTTACTGAAGAGCTCAGTGACTTTCAACGTGGCACTGTCATCGAATGCCACCTTTCAAACAATTCAGTTGGTCAAATTTCTGCCCTGCTAGAGCTGCCCCAGTCAACTGTAAGTGCTGTTATTGTGAAGTGGAAATGTCTAGGAGCAACAACGGCTCAGTGGTAGGTCACACAAGCTCACAGAACGGGCCTGCCGAGTGCTGAAGCGCGTAGGGTGTAAAAATCGTCTGTCCTCGGTTGCAACACTCACTACCGAGTTCCAAACTGCCTCTGGAAGCAACGTCAGCACAAGAACTGTTCATCTGGAACTTCATGAAAGCAAGCCTAAGATCACCATGAGCAATGCCAAGCGTCGGCTGGAGTGGTGTAAAGCTCGCCGCCATTGGACTCTGGAGCAGTGGAAACGCATTCTCTGGAGTGATGCTTCACCATCTGGCAGTCCGACAGACGAATCTGGGTTTGACAGCATACAATGACATTCTAGACGATTCTGTGCTTCCAACTTTGTGGCAACAGTTTGGGGAAGGCCCTTTCCTATTTCAGCATGACAATGCTCCCGTGCGCAAAGCGAGGTCAAAACAGAAATGGCTTGTCGAGATCGGTGTGGAAGAACTTGACTGGCCTGCACAGAGCCCTGACCTCAACCCCATCGAACACCTTTCGGATGAATTGGAACGCTGACTACGAGCCAGGCCTAATCGCCCAACATCAGTGCCTGACCTCACTAATGCTCTTGTGGCTGAATGGAAGCAAGTCCCCGCAGCAATGTTCCAACATCTAGTGGAAAGCCTTCCCAGAAGAGTGGAGGCTGTTATAGCAGCAAAGGGGGGACCAATTCCATATTAATGCCCATGATTTTGGAATGAGATGTTCGATGAGCAGGTGTCCAAATACTTTTGGTCATGTAGTGTATATGTTACTCTTCATGAGATGTACAAGTTTGTAGGGAAATCCCTTATTGCGATGCTGATCAGGCTTCCACATTTGCGAAATATCATCAAGGCAAAGGGTGGCTATTTGAAGAATCTCAAATATAAAATATATTTTGATTTGTTTAACACTTTTTTGTTTACTACATGATTCCATATGTGTTATTTCATAGTGTTGATGTCTTCACTGTTATTCTACAATGTAGAAAATAGTACAAATAAAGAAAAACCCTTGAACGAGTAGGTTTTCTAAAACTTTTGACCGGTAGTGTATGTGAAATTATTTCCTGGTGACAGGGTGCGTAACAGAGCAGTGAGATGTTTGCTGGATTGATGCGTTGAGGTAAATTTCAGACGCATCGCCCTAATGGTATTAAGCTGGCTGGAGAGAAATTGCAGTTTAGCGCGAAGCCAAGGCTGCAGGGATGATGAGAGTGCACGAAGACGCATCGCCAAGGCAGCCGACTGCCATCCAATGACTATCCTGCCATCTCAACCGCAGTGCACATTTGCCGTCCGTTTTACATGAGAAAGCATGTTTATTTTTTATCATAATACCAATACTTATAGCCAAAATCAACATCTCGATTCGAGGTGATGAAGGCTCGCACATTTTCATCGCTTTTCTTCAAGGAATGAAAACGCTCCAAGATGGTCCGCATCTCAAACGCCCTGGGTTTGGTCATATTGATTGTTGCTCTTCTCATTTTATCCTTAATAAGTTATGTGTCCATTAGAAAGGACAGCATCTTCTCTTCCACAAAATATGACAACATGGGAGGACCACCACGGATAATGTTCCACGCAGGATTTCGGTGAGTAGGCTAAACCAAGACCTTGAAGCTCATACTTGTTTCTTTTGATATGACTCAAAACCCCTGAAATTGTCAGAGAAGATGTGATTTATGTCACTGACAAGGCGCACGCGTGACAATTTTTCCCCCAACAATCTTTATGATCGATTATGTCCACATTGTTCTGTAGGCTATGGCATTATATGGCTAACTGCATCAGAGGAGTCAGGGCCTTAATAAATAATCAAAATAAAGAATATTCCTCTGCACGCGGCAGTAGCCTAATCTAATGCAAATCCCTGCATCAATTACATTTCATTTTTTTATGAAAATTCAACTGTAGAATCATTGACAGGAGGTTAGTGTTTAAATGTTTTTTTTTAAATGTCCATATGTGACAAAAAATCGTTGCTCCACTAGGAGCCCGATTTCAAACAAGAGAACTGTCCAAGGTGCTGAATGATCGAATCGTGCCTATTGTGACAAGACCACGCCTGAATGCATGCTATGAATGGCTTTGGTCAGTGCTGTCTGGAATCCTTGGGACGTCCATACCTTAAACCCTTAACCCCTACCCTAACCTTAACCCTTACCTAACCCTAACCTTAACCCTTAACTTAACCATTTTAAATGTCAACTTCAATGTGGTAGGGATGTCCCACGGATCCCGGATAGCACGGACTGAATGGGTTTGGATACGTAATAAATAATCGAAATAAATAATATTACTCTGCACGCAGCAGTAGCCTAATCTAATGCAAATCCCTGCATCACTTACATTTATGAAAATTCAACTGTAGAATCATTGAATGTCCATAAGAATGTCCATAAGTATTCACCCCCCTTGGATTGTTTTTCTTTACATTTTATTGCCTTACAAAGTGAGATTGAAATGGATTTAATGTGTATTGTTTGTCATTGATCTACACAAAATACTCCATAATGTCAAAGCGAAAAGAACATTCTACAAATGTTTCCAAATGAATACAAATTCATTAACTAAAATATAGGCTAACGTTAGTCTTTGCATAAGTATTCACCCCCTTTGTTTAGGTAAGCCTAAATTAGTTTAGGAGTAAAATTTGGCTTAACAAATCACATAATAAGTTACATGGACTCACTCTGTGTGAAATAATAGGGATTGATATGATGTTTGAATGACTACCCCTTCCTCTGTCCCCCATACATGCAACCTCTCTAAGGTCCCTCAGTCAGGTATTGAATTTTGAGCACAGATTCAACTACAAAGACCAGGGAGCTTTTCCGAAAGCCTCATAAAGAAGGGCAGTGATTGGTAGATGGGTAACAATAACTAATCAGACATTGAATATCTCTTTAAGCATGGTCAAGTTAATAATTATGCTGTGTATGATGTATTAAGCCACAAAGACACAACAAAGATACAGTCATCATTCTGAATTGAGCTGCAGGACAGGAAGGAACTGCTCAGGGATGTCACCATGAAGAACAGCTACAGAGCTACAGACTGATGGGAGAAAACTGAGGATGGATCAACAACATTGTAGCAACTCCAAAATAATGACCTAAATGACTGAATGAGTGAAAATAACAATACAGAGTAAATATAAAGAATATAAATATTTTAAAAACATGCATCCTGTATGCAACAAGGCACTAAAGTTATACTGCAAGAAAACACGGCAAAGGAATACACTTTTTGGCCTAAATGCAAATTGTTATGTTTGGGGCAAATCTGCCTCCTTAGTTTCATAAAAAGAAACGGGATTGCGCAAAGCACATGCAAAAATCCTATTGGAAAACCTGCTTCAGTCTGCTTTACACCAGACACTGGGAGATGAATGACCCTTTCAGCAGGACATTGACCAGGCCAAATCTACACTGGAGTTGCTTACCAAGAAGCCAGTGACTGTTCCTGAGTGGCCAAGTTAAAGTTTTGACTGAAATCTGCTTGAAAATCTATGGCAAGACTTGAAACTTGCTGTTTAGCCATGACCTCCAACACATTGAAAGAGCTTGAAGAATGTAGAAGAATAATAGGCAAATATTGCACAATCCAGGTGTACAAAGCTCTTAGAGACCTACACAAGAAGACACACAGCTGTAATCACTGCCCAAGGTGTTTCTAACATATATTGGTTCAGGGGGTGAATACTTTTCTAATCAAGGTATACTAGTGTTTCATTTTTCATTAGAAATGTTACTTTTTTTGACATTTTGATATTACAGAGTATTTTGTGTAGATCGTTGACAAAAAATGGAAATTAAATCCACTTTAATTCCACTTTGTTACACAATAAAATGTGAAGAAATCCAAGGGGGTGAATACTTATGATACCCACTGTAATGCTTACAGTACATGCTGACAATATCAACAGTGTCTTTACTAAGGGAAACCCTATTCCTCTCAGGTCACAGTTTGCCCTGAATTTCCTGGACCCATCCTTCATCCCATTAACCCATGCTCTGAACGAGGAGCTGCAAGGGAAACCCTCCAAATGGAAATTCAATAGGACAGCTTTTTATCAGCAAAGGTATTATGATTATGTGGGATATCTGTAATAATCTGTAGAAACATTTATATTGTTTGTAAAGCAGTTTAACAGAATACTGTTTGTGTTTAGTAAAACATTACAGTTTATTTGCCATTTGCAGTTGGCTACATAACTGCATTTTGTTGAAACAGCAGCTGTGAGCTGATATTTTGATCTGTTTACTACCTTTCAGGAAAGAGATCTTCCATTACATCGATGTGGCCAACAACTTCTCCCTCACCAAGAACGGTGTGCGCGTCGGCCAGCTGATGCACTTCGACTTCTCCAGTCACAAGTATGTCTTCTCCATAAACAACAACCTGAAGTCACTGCTTCCTGATGCTTCGCCCATCCAGAACAAGCACTACAACGTGTGTGCCGTGGTGGGTAACAGTGGGATCCTGACAGGCAGTCACTGTGGGCCAGAGATCGACAGCGCCGACTTTATCTTCCGCTGCAACTTCGCCCCTACCGACTCCTACTACAAGGATGTGGGCCGGAAGACCAACCTCACCACCTTTAACCCCAGCATCCTGGAGAGGTACTACAACAACCTGCTGACCATCCAGGACCGGAACAACTTCTTTCTCAACCTGAAGAAGCTGGAGGGGGCCATTTTGTGGATCCCTGCGTTTTTCCTCCACACCTCGGCCACCGTCACACGGACCCTGGTGGACTTCTTTGTTGAGCACAAGGGGCAGCTGAAGATCGAGCTGGCCTGGCCGGGAAACATCATGCAGGATGTCAACAAGTATGGAGTATGGAGGGACTGAGTTTATTGTGCCAGAGTTCTGAGCATCAGAGCAGTCATGAGTGGTTTTGTTCTCACTTTGACACCCTTGTTACTACAAACTGTACAGTCAAAAAAAATGCTGGGTTGCAGGCATTGGGTCACTTAGTTGGGTTGTGTTCTTTAAAAAGAGTGAGGTTGGGTTGTTGATGCTGGGTTATTGAGATATAACCCAACAGAGGCATGGCTTAATAGGGGCATGACTTTCAGATAGTTATTTTTGGCCACTTGTGATAGTAAATGTAATTTCTGTTCATCTGTTCTATTGTATTATTACAGCATGTTAAGGTTGAACACTGACAGTTTTGAAGCGTTTATGAGGCTTACAGAAGGCCTACAGAAGTTGATGTGTTCCTAAAAGGAAAACTCCACCCAAAAACCATATTTTGGTATTTGTTTCAAAATGTTTTGCATGTCAGCAATCAAGTTAAGATATATAACTTTCAAAATATAGAAATACAGCCGGTATGATTCATTTTGCATCATATGATGCTACGCCCCTAATAAGCCACTGTTACGTTCCCCAGCAAGAAAACCAAATAATGTCGCTCAAACAGAGTCACTGACCACAACCAAAATGAAACAGGTGGGGTTTTAGGAGGGGTTCTGAAAGACACTCATGGGGGTGTCCACTGAAAGTTGACTAGCAACAACAGCTGGGACCTAAAAGACACCCACCAATGAGCGCCCACTAAATGTGCCCAAGAACAGGCAAACAAAATAAAAAGTGGAGCAAGACAAAAACAGGGAAGATCAGATAAAGGATTGTATTTCTAGAAATCAAATAGGGAGCGCCAACAAAAAGTGTTAACTCTCTACATCTCTCAAGACAACTGGAGCACTGGGCCAGCCACTCTCAAATATCACCTGGGTCAGCACAGGTGAAACACCTTCCCACTAACGAGATGACAACGAGGTGACACCAATCGGTGCGCCCCACGTGCTAACGTGCTAATGTTTATCCTCAAAATATACATGGAAAAACCAAAGCCTGTAACACCTTCCTCCTTAAGACAACAAATATAACCCATATGTTTGTTGGACAAGTTTGCTCACAACCAACAGAAAATAACCTCCATCTCACAACATGATCAACTTAAATGCGTCGCTACTTAAATGCGTCACCTTCTCCAATATAAATATGGTGTCTACTGGCTGTCAATAACAGCCACTTTTTTATTTTTATATATATGTACTTTAAAAAATATATATACACTACTGGTCAAAAGTTTGGACACACCTACTCATACAAGGGTTTTTCTTACATTGTAGAATAATAGTGAAGACATCAAAACTATGAAATAACACATATGGAATCATGTAGTAACCAAAAAAGTGTTAAACAAATCAAAATGTATTTTATATTTGAGATACTTCAAAGTAGCCACCCTTTGCTTTGATGACAGCTTTGCACACTCTTGGCATTCTCTCAACCAGCTTCATGAGGTAGTCACCTGGAATGAATTTCAATTAACAGGTGTGGCTTCTTAAAAGTTAGTTTGTGGACTTTATTTCCTTCTGAATGCGTTTGAGCCAATCAGTTGTGTTGTGACAAGGTAGGGGTAGTATACAGAAGATGGCCCTATTTGGTAAAAGACCAAGTCCATATTGTGACAAGAACAGCTCAAATAAGCAAAGAGAAATGACAGTCCATCATTTCTTTGAGACATGAATGTCAGTCAATACTGAACATTTCAAGAACTTTGAAAGTTTCTTCAAGTGCAGTCGCAAAAATCATCAAGGGCTATGATGAAACTGGCTCTCATGAGGACCGCCACAGCAATGGAAGACCCAGAGTTACCTCTGCTGCAGGGAATAAGTTCATTAGAGTTACCAGCCTCAGAAATTGCAGCCCAAATAAATGCTTCACAGAGTTCAAGTAACAGACACATCTCAACATCAACTGTTCAGAGGGGACTGTGTGAATCAGGCCTTCATGGTCGAATTGCTGCAAAGAAACCACTACTAAAGGACACCAATAAGAATAAGAGACCTGCTTGGGCCAAGAAACACGAGCAATGGACATTACACCGGTGGAAATTTGTCCTTTGGTCTGGAGTCCAAATTGGAGATTTTTGGTTCAAACTGCCCTGTCTTTGTGAGACGCGTTGTGGGTGAACGGATGATCTCCACATGTGTAGTTCCCACCGTAAAGCATGGAAGAGGAGGTGTTATGGTGTGGGGGTGCTTTGCTGGTGACACTGTCTGTGATTTATTTAGAATTCAAGGCACACTTAACTAGCATGGCTACCACAGCATTCTGCAGCAATACGCCATCCCATCTGGTTTGGGCTTAGTGGGACTATCATTTGTTTTTCAACAGGACAATGACCCAACACACCTCCAGGCTGTGTAAGGGCTATTTGACCAAGAAGGAGAGTGATGGAGTGCTGCATCAGATGACCTGGCCTCCACAATACCCCAACCTCAACCCAATTGAGATGGTTTGGGATGAGTCGGACGGCAGAGTGAAGGAAAAGCAGCCAACAAGTGCTCAGCATATGTGGGTATTTTGATTTGTTTAACACTTTTTTGGTTACTACATGATTCCATATGTGTTATTTCATAGTTGTGATGTCTTCACTATTATTCTACAATGTAAAAAATAGTAAAAATAAAGAAAAACCCTTGAATGAGTAGGTGCGTCCAAACCTTTGACTGGTAGAGTATGTATACAGTGAGGGAAAAAAGTATTTGATCCCCTGCTGATTTTGTATGTTTGCCCACTGACAAAGAAATGATCAGTCTATAATTTTAATGGTAGGTTTATTTGAACAGTGAGAGACAGAATAACAACAAAAAAATCCAGAAAAACGCATGTCAAAAATGTTATAAATTGATTTGCATTTTAATGAGGGAAATAAGTATTTGACCCCTCTGCAAAACATGACTTAGTACTTGGTGGCAAAACCCTTGTTGGCAATCACAGAGGTCAGACGTTTCTTGTAGTTGGCCACCAGGTTTGCACACATCTCAGGAGGGATTTTCTCCCACTCCTCTTTGCAGATCTTCTCCAAGTCATTAAGGTTTCGAGGCTGACGTTTGGCAACTCTAACCTTCAACTCCCTCCACAGATTTTCTATGGGATTAAGGTCTGGAGACTGGCTAGGCCACTCCAGGACCTTAATGTGCTTATTCTTGAGCCACTCCTTTGTTGCCTTGGCCGTGTGTTTTGGGTCATTGTCATGCTGGAATACCCATCCATGACCCATTTTCAATGCCCTGGCTGAGGGAAGGAGGTACATGGCCCCGTCCATCGTCCCTTTGATGTGGTGAAGTTGTCCTGTCCCCTTAGCAGAAAAACACCCCAAAGCATAATGTTTCCACCTCCATGTTTGACGGTGGGTTCTTGGGGTTATAGGCAGCATTCCTCCTCCTCCAAACACGGCGAGTTGAGTTGATGCCAAAGAGCTCCATTTTGGTCTCATCTGACCACAACACTTTCACCCAGTTCTCCTCTGAATCATTCAGATGTTCATTGGCAAACTTCAGACGGTCCTGTATATGTGCTTTCTTGAGCAGGGGGACCTTGCGGGCGCTGCAGGATTTCAGTCCTTCACGGCGTAGTGTGTTACCAATTGTTTTCTTGGTGACTATGGTCCCAGCTGCCTTGAGATCATTGACAAGATCCTCCCGTGTAGTTCTGGGCTGATTCCTCACCGTTCTCATGATCATTGCAACTCCACGAGGTGAGATCTTGCATGGAGCCCCAGGCCGAGGGAGATTTTCATTTATTTTGTGTTTCTTCCATTTGTGAATAATCACACCAACTGTTGTCACCTTCCACCAAGCTGCTTGGCGATGGTCTTGTAGCCCATTCCAGCCTTGTGTAGGTCTACAATCTTGTCCCTGACATCCTTGGAGAGCTCTTTGGTCTTGGCCATGGTGGAGAGTTTGGAATCTGATTGATTGATTGCTTCTGTGGACAGGTGTCTTTTATACAGGTAACAAACAGAGATTAGGAGCACTCCCTTTAAGAGTGTGCTCCTAATCTCAGCTCGTTACCTGTATAAAAGACACCTGGGAGCCAGAAATCTTTCTGATTGAGAGGGGGTCAAATACTTATTTCCCTAATTAAAATGCAAATCAATTGATAACATTTTTGACATGCGTTATTCTGGATTTTTTTGTTGTTATTCTGTCTCTCACTGTTCAAATAAACCTACCATTAAAATTATAGACTGATCATTTCTTTGTCAGTGGGCAAATGTACAAAATCAGCAGGGGATCAAATACTTTTTTCCCTCACTGTATATATATATATATATATATATATTTATTTATTGCCTAAAACTCCGACGTTTTTGAGAGACATAAGAAAAGTCAAGTACGTTTCTATAACTCTCATCCCCTTGGAACAATCCCAAACAAAACGAATCACCAAAACGGCAAAACGTGCAGTCAAAATAAATTGTGAGCTAGGGCTACACACTGGCCAAACACAAAACACAAAACCTATTGACTGCCCACCCTTGAAAGACAATCAGCAACCAAGTTCTCCTTACCACGGACATGTCTGATTTCAAGGGGAAACTCCTGCAATATCCGTAGTAACTTTCCTCTCATGATTTTCCTCAGTGGAATGGCCTCAGGGAAACGAGTGGCAGCGCACATGTTGGTCAAGAGAAACTGGTTACTACTCTTTGCTTTGGGCAATGGACCAACACAATCCAACAGAACCCTGCTGAAAGGTTAATCAAAAGCAGGAATAGGCTGCAAAGGTGCAACCGGCACAGCTTGGTTCAGTTTACCCGGCAAACGTGACAGGATTTACAGTAAGACACAACATCCTGTTTCAGACCAGGCCAGAAGAAGTTACGTAAGATACGGTCATACGTCTTGTTGACTCCAAGATGGCCTGCCACGCTACCATTGTGAGCCAACCTCAGTATCTCTTGTCGAAGCATAACTGGAACGACAATTTGAGATACACTGGGCCAATCGTCTTGCCCAGAAGTGGCGCGAGAACGCCATTTCCTCATTAGAACACCTCTGTCAAAGTAACCCTCACAAACTTAATCAAACTCCTCCTCTGGACGTATCTCAGCAAAAAAAGGGGAGAGGGAAACAGCTTTACTCTGTTCAGCAATCAGCTGCTTCCTAGACATCAAATTATTAACGGTAGGGACCCTCTCTTCCTTCAGCGGTCCTACAAACTTGCCCACCTTTGGGGTTTTCAAAGGAGAGGTCAACTCAGGAGTTTTACAGAAATCAGGATCACACAAACGTTTCAGACAGATCGACCATGGTGGGATTGCTGACATCCTCCTCAACACTAGACTTGCTCCCGGCGACTTTCTTAGACATAGCACGTGTAACGGCATATGCTGGGAACACTCTAGGGTACTTTTCTGATAACCCATCAGGTTCCTCTACTCTAGGTTACTTACAAACGACAGGATTTGGCATTACCTTCCTTCTAGCCAAATTGTTTTCAAAAATGAATGAGACCCCGTTCCCCGGTAGGCTAGGCCTCACTCCAATGACAACGGAACCAGAAATAAGATCACACTCGAGTTCCACATTATACAAATGAACTTCCATGCAACCCATCTCCACAGCTTGTACTAACATACTGTAACCAGTTGCTGAAGTGTCAGACAAAGGCAAAACACCCTCCAAAATGAATAACTGGGCTGCCGCAGTGTCTCGCAGTATCTTCACCGGCTGCTTAACAGCATCGCCACTCTGCAGAGACACAAACCTGTCTGAAACAAAGGGTTCATACACATCTGATACAAAATCTTGTTTAGGAGATACACCAGTCCCAACCTCTCTCTCATTCTTCTGCTTCAACTTAGGACACTGAGAGACAATGTGTCCTTTCTCACGGCAGTAATGACAAAACTGGCGGATACAAAAAAATAGTTTTCTGCTGATCTTTATCTTTGGGCACTGTAGAAAAGGACTGAAACCTCGCAGTAGGAGGGGACTTCTCTGGATTGCTTTTTGCGTAAGGATAAGTACTGGGTGCTTTATTTGTGAAGGTAGTTTTATGTGTCAACACAAACTCATCTGCCAGAACTGCAGCCTTCTTAAGAGTGAGATCCTTGTACTCATAAATGTAGGTAGCAACCCTTTCGTGAAGGCTATTTTTGAACTGCTCGAGAAGAATGAGTGTCTTTAAATCCTCAAGGTTCTTTACCTCTTGAGAACCACAACACTGATCAAAAAGACCTGCTTGTTCACTTGCTAAATCAACATGGCTTTGTGATTCTATCTTTCATAATTTACAGAACTGTTGTCTGTATGCCTCTGGGACCAACTCGTAAACCCGAAGGATAGCAGCTTTAAAAGTTTCATAATCTGAACTCTGGTCAAGAGATAAAGCGATGTACACTTTCTGACTTTTCCCACAAGAACACTTTGTAGGAGCAGTGACCAAATCTCTCGCGGCCATTTTAGGGATGTGGCAATCTGCTCAAACAGAGTAAAATATACATCCACCTCCTTTTCATTGAAAGGTGGTACAAGTCGGCTGTTCCGACCAAGATCAAACTCTGTTGAGGGTGCAGGATGGCCTGATTGGATTCGGAGCGCTTCCAGATCCATCTCTCTTAATCGAATGGCATGCGCACGTTCTTCTTGTTCTTGTTCTAGTCTGGCTTCATATTCTCATTCCCTTTCCCTTTCCTTGTGCTCGTGCTCTAATTTCTGTTGTTCCCATTTTGCCTTTAGTTCTACCTCTCGCAGTTGCATGTCTATGGGGTGTACTCTACCATATCTATCTCTATGGGGTGTACTCTACCACCCGTAGGACCCTTTTCATCATCCTCCCTCTCCGGAAAGATTTCCTCCTCCATCAACTAACTCTTTGAACACTGCTTTTGAATCGGCATGTGCAACTTTGATGTCATAATGCTTTGCATTGATGAGCAGATTCACCTTCGTACATTTATCTAGCTTCTCCCATGTAGGGTTTTCCACAAACGCTTCCAAATTAAAGTCCATGGCTTTTATTTTTATTTTATTCGCCTGTGTGTTTATGCAACTTTCAAAAGGATTCCACCAATCTTATAACCCCGCAGGGCAGATGGCAGTGACAGAAATTCTGCCACAAAAGTGTATTTTGAACACTCAAATATCTGGGCACAGCAGAGCTTCAGAGTAGGTGGTTAGAGCGACTACCATACTCATGGGAAAGAAGATCCCGGACAAGCCCCCATTTTGTTATGTTCCCCAGCTAGAAAACCAAATAATGTCGCCCAAACAGAAGGGGGAACTACCAGAGTCGCTGACCACAACCAAAACAAAACAGGTGGGGTTTTAGGAGGGGTTCTGAAAGACACTCATAGGGGTGTCCACTGAAAGTTGACTAGCAACAACAACTGGGACCTAAAAGACACCCACCATGAGCACCCACTACATTTGCCCAAGAACAGGCAAACAAAATAAAAATCCACACCAAACTTAAAGACAGGAAGTGGAGCAAGACAAAAACAGGGAACATCAGATAAAGGATTGTTTTTCTAGAAATCAAACAGGGAGAACTCTCTACATTTACATTTTTACATTTTCGTCATTTAGCAGACGCTATTATCCAGAGCGACTTACAAATTGGTGCATTCACCTTATGATAGCCAGTGGGACAACCACTTTACAATATATGTATATTTTTTGGGGTGGGGTAAGGGGGGGGTAGAAGGATTACTTTATCCTATCCCAGGTATTCCTTAAAGAGGTGGGGTTTCAAGTGTCTCTGGAAGGTGGTGAGTGACACCGCTGTCCTGGCATCGTGAGAGAGCTTGTTCCACCATTGGGGTGCCAGAGCAGCGAACAGTTTTGACTGGGCTGAGCGGGAACTGTGCTTCCGCAGAGGTAGGGGGGCCAGCAGGCCAGAGGTGGATGAACGCAATGCCCTCGTTTGGGTGTAGGGACTGATCAGAGCCTGAAGGTACGGAGGTGCCGTTCCCCTCACAGCTCCGTAGGCAAGCACCATGGTCTTGTAGTAGATGCGAGCTTCAACTGGAAGCCAGTGGAGTGTGCGGAGGAGCGGGGTGACGTGAGAGAACTTGGGAAGGTTGAACACCAGATGGGCTGCAGCGTTCTGGATGAGTTGTAGGGGTTTAATGGCACAGGCAGGGAGCCCAGCCAACAGTGAGTTGCAGTAATCCAGACGGGAGATGACAAGTGCCTGGATTAGGACCTGTGCCACTTCCTGTGTAAGGCAGGGTCGTACTCTGCGAATGTTGTAGAGCATGAACCTACAGGATCGGGTCACCGCCTTGATGTTAGCGGAGAACGACAGGGTGTTGTCCAGGGTCACGCCAAAGCTCTTTGCACTCTGGGAGGAGGAAACAGAGTTGTCAACCGTGATGGCGAGATCATGGAACGGGCAGTCCTTCCCCGGGAGGAAGAGCAGCTCCGTCTTGCCGAGGTTCAGCTTGAGGTGGTGATCCGTCATCCACACTGATATGTCTGCCAGACATGCAGAGATGCGATTTGCCACCTGGTTATCAGAAGGGGGAAAGGAGAAATTAATTGTGTGTCGTCTGCGTAGCAATGATAGGAGAGGTCATGTGAGGAAATGACAGAGCCAAGTGACTTGGTGTATAGCGAGAATAGGAGAGGGCCTAGAACTGAGCCCTGGGGGACACCAGTGGTGAGAGTACGTGATGCGGAGACAGATTCTCGCCACACCACCTGGTAGGAGCGACCTGTCAGGTAGGACGCAATCCAAGAGTGAGCCGCGCCGGAGATGCCCAACTCGGAGAGGGTGGAGAGGAGGATCTGATGGTTCACAGTATCAAAGGCAGCAGATAGGTCTAGAAGGACGAGAGCAGAGGAGAGAGAGTTAGCTTTAGCAGTGCGGAGAGCCTCCGTGACACAGAGATGAGCAGTCTCAGTTGAATGACCAGTCTTGAAACCTGACTGGTTTGGATCAAGAAGGTCATTCTGAGAGAGATAGCAAGAGAGTTGGCTAAAGACGGCACGCTCAAGAGTTTTGGAGAGAAAAGAAAGAAGGGATACTGGTCTGTAGTTGTTGACATCGGAGGGATCGAGTGTAGGTTTTTTGAGAAGGGGTGCAACTCTCGCTCTCTTGAAGACGGAAGGGACATAGCCAGCGGTCAAGGATGAGTTGATGAGCGAGGTGAGGTAAGGGAGAAGGTCTCCGGAAATTGGCTGGAGAAGAGAGGAGGGGATAGGGTCAAGCGGGCAGGTTGTTGGGCGGCCGGCCGTCACAAGTCGCAAGAGAGGGGAGAAATAAGTCAAAGCATAGGGTAGGGCAGTGTGAGCAGGACCAGCGGTGTCATTTGACTTAACAAACGAGGATCGGATGTCGTCAACCTTCTTTTCAAAATGGTTGACATAGTCATCCACAGAGAGGGAGGGGGGGGGAGGGGGAGGAGGATTCAGCAGGGAGGAGAAGGTGGCAAAGAGCTTCCTACGGTTAGAGGCAGATGCTTGGAATTTAGAGTGGTAGAAAGTGGCTTTACCAGCAGAAACAGAGGAAGAAAATGTAGAGAGGAGGGAGTGAAAAGATGCCAGGTCCGCAGGGAGTCTAGTTTTCCTCCATTTCCACTCGGCTGCCCGGAGCCCTGTTCTGTGAGGTCGCAATGAGTCATCAAGCCACGGAGCAGGAGGGGAGGACCGAGCCGGCCGGGAGAATAGGGGACATAGAGAGTCAAAGGATGCAGAAAGGATGGAAGAGGAGAGAGTAGCGGGAGAGAGAGAGCTTTAGCACCAATACTCGGTTACAACAAACCACCAGTGTGTTACCACGCAAAGCAGATCATTCGTGTCCGTGTCTAACGTTGTGTAAAGTTTTGGGTTAGTTTTGACAGTTTGAGTGAGTCCATCGTCAACTTATTCAGCCAGTTAGTTAGCTAGAATAGTTAGCATACTAGCTAGCCATTGCTCTCTGCCAACAAAAAAAACCCTCCTCCCACGGCACGAACACACAGAGAGAGCCAAGCTAACGTTAACTAGTCACCCATGTCCCGAATTCCCTTGAACGACTCTGGTTACCAGTATGTAAAAACGAAACACAAATGTAGGTTATAACTTACCCTTAGTAGCTACTGTTAGCCAGTTAAGTGCAAAGCTAGCCACTGAATCGATTCAGCCAGTTTGCGTCTGTTCGCTAGGTCGTTCCAGCTATTGTCTAGTTAGCTATCCAGGTAGCAACAAGCTAGCTACATTTCGAGTACAGTAGCTACTAACTACCTAACGTTAACGCTTCAGATAATGAGGTTAGAAAAACAGCTGAATGGTAGGCAGCTAGCTGGCATAATTACAGGTACTCTTAAGCGTGAAATAACATTGGAAACAACTATCCACAGTTGCTAATAGTTACCAGTAGCTACCCGCTAGCTAGTCCAGGTAGTGGGTTAGCTAGCCTCGTGCTTCACCGGGCTCAGCCGAATACAATACTTACCTACAATAACCTACGATAACTACCTAGATAAACTACCTACATCTCTCAAGACAGCTGGAGCACTGGGCCAGCCACTCTAAAATATCTCCTGGGCCAGCACAGGTGAAACACCTTCCCACTAACGAGATGAATAACCAGCACAGGTGTAACACATACTGACTAATGAAATATACGTGGAAAAACCAACACCTGTAACAGCCACACCTCCTGAAACTAACCTAAGGATTACATTAAAAAAGACCCAGCATGAAAGTGAATAAAACCCATCTGATGGTTACATTAACCCATGTTTTAGTTAATCCCAACAACCCAACATGTTGGGTTATTTATGCAACCCAACTGTCTGGGTCAAAATAACCCAGCATGTGTTCTGTCCAATATTTACCCAGCGCTGGGTTACCAAAAAAATTAATAAATTGGGTTGTTTTTAACCCCACATTTTTTTGAGTGTAAATGAACAATTAATTGTCCATAGCTTAAACATAATAGTTTTTATTGTGTTTACTCTTTTCCCACAGATATTGGAAGACCAAGAACCTGTCTCTAAAGCGACTGAGCACTGGTATCCTCATGTACACTCTGGCCTCGGCCATGTGTGAGGAGATCCATCTGTATGGCTTCTGGCCCTTCGGCTGGGATCCCAACACAGGCAAGGAGCTGCCCTACCACTACTTTGACAAGAAAGGAACCAAGTTCACCACCAAGTGGCAGGAGACCCACCAGCTGCCCAGTGAGTTTAAGCTGCTCTACAAGATGCATGGAGAAGGTGTGACCAAGCTGAGCCTTTCACACTGCTCTTAGACATTCCATCCTGGGTGACCGGGCTTAAGAGATTCATTTGGTGGCACTCCAATACAGCAGCTGACCTTGCGCTCACGTAATACATTTTGCGACTCAAAGCAGACAATGCATGATTTAGAATTAAGACTTTTATATTACGCTTTCACTCTAGAAACACACTATCATATCACCACTGCATCTTGCCTCAGCTTTGTCCAATGTATGTAATTCACACTAACACTTTGGGTTACGAGGAATATGGCAGAATATTCCAGATGTGGATTACTGGTTGACGATGACGTTACAATGTATGTTATGCTGAATATATCACACTATCATAGTACTTATCATACAATATTTCACATCACTTAATTTGCATTGATACCATAATTGTGTGGATAAATAGATCAATAAAACACACATAACCTATTTCAACAAGAACACACAAGGGAATACATTTTATGAAAAATAATCACTATTTCCAAACAGTGTTTTTCATAGTTTAGTGTAGGGGTGGGGTGGGGGGCATACTGTAATTGTTATTAGGCTGTAGCCTTATTTTAAAGGGATTTGATTGTTCTTTTGATATCACTGCTTAGTCTCAGGGAAGGAGTTGAGATCAGTGTTTTTTTCTAATCAGATTCAAATGCCTCCACTGAGGTGCAAACAGACACACTGTCTATTTTCCAGCCCTTTTGAGCATACAGTGAACCGCCACAGGTGCTAGTAGACAGACAATGGGCCCAGCCAGCACACTGCACTGGTATGAGATCGGTTTACAATGCCTCTTTATGTATGTAAATTGCTGCCCTATATAGATAAAGATATTGCATTGATAGCCCTAGTTCCACTATTTTATTGGGATTCTGGTGATAGCTCTGGTAATATTTAAACTTGAGGATGAATAATCTACATTCCAACACCAAGCCATAGAGTGAATTTAGTTACATGTATATTGTTGTTATCATTACCATTAAGAATTAAAGAGGCACTGTGGAGAAATGGCTCCATCATTTCCTGGTTGCAAAAAATTATAATAGTTCGCCTAATTTCAGTTTGTGACAAAACAAGCAAGTATAGTGTAGAGAATCATTGTACCATCTAAACCTCTGTGAAATATATTTTCCATAACCAAACATTTTGTATTTTCAGCTGTTTGAAGCTGGTGTACAAAACTGAAAGTAAAAGACGCAAAAACTAAACTTAAGAACGGGAAGCACATAGAATAGCTTTTTAGACTTGCTTTTCAATGTGAATTTGGTCGGGTCCCCAAAAAGTTACATATCGCAGCTTGTCTTTTAAAGTGTCTGAGTTCTGTTTTAGTTTCAAATGACTTCAAACCTTATCTATTTTCAAAATACCATAGAACATCATGGTGATAACAGTAAAATGCATTTCACCAATCACTTTTCACATTGTGGGAATCAGTGGGATGCATACTGTAATAGCATTTCTTTCTTTCTTTATTATTGAACCACCTCAAATGAACACTACTTCCTATCTTTAGTCAATAACACAGGGAAACATTTTGCATTCTACCACATATACATTACTTTGACTTTTGAGACATAAACCAGATATTAATGTTTTGATGAATAATTATAGCATCTTGTACAAAGAGCATGATACACTGTTGAATGGCATTGCATGTAAGAGACTAACAAATGTTCAAGGCTAGTTTTATACAGCCTTTTTGAAGAAGATTCCATTTAGAGGGGATAAGGGTGTTTTTTGTTATTATTTGTATTTGAGCTGATATTTTAATTGAAATATCACCAGAAACTTTGTTTGAAAGTTGTTTTAAGGCAGAAATTCCTTTCAAACCACTTGGACCAAAATGATTAGGTTTACCTTACTGACAATTGAAATAACTAATGTAACTTTATTTTTTATATCTCTACATTATCTTTACTCTTCTCAAATAAATGTTATATGAAAAATATATAAAGTCAAGCTCCACTATGTTAGAGGATTGGGTATGGATTGGTCATTTTCATTATTTAACCATTGATGTCTGTACAATTACTTTGCTCAAGCGATACCACATGATAGCCACATGACTCACAGCACATGCACTCATTGGGAAGGAAGTGACCCTGCTTATGAGTTCAGATTTACTATGCTCATGAACCATATCATTGGTTCTTTTCAAGTTCTTCAGTTCTAAATGGATGATGTATGCCCACAGAGGTATTTTAGAACATACTAATTTGTTTTCCCATCGTAGGTCTGTCTGTCATCATTATTATGATGCAAATATATGATAGAAATGTGCCATTAGTTTGTTAGGTAGTACTTTACTCTTAGTCCATACCCTGATGGATTTTTCACTTTTAGAATGTTTATTTCATATAAGTAAATATACCAAAGAATGCCCATTAAAACTAGACATGCTAATTTTTCTGAATGTGACGTGATTTGAAATGTTGGCTTAAGTATGGCAACCAATGTACAACAATATATTTAATTCGATGGTGTTTTTTTAATGATGTGTTGACAAATAATTTCCTGACATAGAAAACACTTGGATAGTTGTGTGGTATATTTGCCTTTTCAGTCTCGTCTAATAGGTTCTGTTGGTGAATTATACTGTTTGTACCTCTATGAATGCCCTCCTTTGACTGCTTCCATGTAGTGATCATCACCAAAGAAGACTATAGTACTGCTCACATGAATGAAGGGAATATATTCTCCCCCACATTTCCTTAGAGAAAAATGTCCAATGTGTGTGCTAGTGTGTGCCCACGCTTTTATTTTCAAAAGGAAAGGTACCAACAGAACCCAGTGCCATAGCGCAGTTTTGCGGGCCCTCCACAAGGTTCGAGTAAGTTTTATAGCCAATTTCATGCTATTTTACACATTATTCCATGAGGCTGAGAGAAAACTTTGCTGTTTTAGAGCTCAGGGATTCTTGAAAGATGGGAAAATCTCAACTTTTTCCCACAATTATTTGTCTTAATATTAACATTTGAAATATATATTTTGATAGACCAAAGTAGCAGCTAGCACACCATATAAAGGAACAACCTAATTTAGATTTTTTCATAAAATACAACTAACTGGATTTAACTACGTCTGACACAATAAAAGGAATTTCATTTTCACAATTATTGTCCAACAAGTGTTTAACCCTAGAGTTGATGTTTTTTCTTACATGGGCTGCTTCTCAATCCACCGCATCGGCCGATGTCGCCCTCCCACATCTGCGGTGAAAGGTGGCAGAACTAGAGCAGTGTTTGTCAGACCAAGAGATATCCCGAAAATCGTTATTCTCACAAAAACGTCTTGGCTATTATTATGACCCCTCAATGGAAAGATGAGTCACAAACACAATGGTGTTCTCCGTTTTGCTCTGACCCCGACAAGCATCACAGGAGTCCTCTGAAGTCGGTACAGCCGATCTGCCAACTTCTGTCTGTAGCGTCGGAACAGTTTGGGCTACACACTAATTTGATCCCTCTATGGAAAGGTGAGTCTCTCACGAACACATACCTGTTGGTTGAGGCTGTAGGATGCCCACATGCCTCACAAGACTAGTCTGAAGGTAGCAGGTACCAGTTTAAAAAATGAATGGAAGTACTGTGTATATATGGAGATAGTTTAGTGCCTAAAATAAGGGGTTAAATAATAATAGTTTCCTGAGCTTTCTTATATCTATCTATCTCTCAGATATAGGAGAGACACTTCAGAACAATCTTCCTTTTAATTTTTTTAAATTATGTGTTTATCCATGTTTCATCAAATATATATATATATATATGTATATTTTGATACCTTAAGGCAGAGGTGTCAAACTCATTCCACGGAGGTCTGAGTGTCTGCAGGTGTTTGTTTTTTCCTTTCAATTAAGACCTAGATAACCAGGTGAGGGGAGACCTTAATTCATCAATCAAGTACAAGGGTGGAGCGAAAACCCGCAGACACTCGGCCCGCCGTGGAATGAGTTTGACACGTGCCTTAAGGGGTCCTAAAATTCCAAATCAAATAGCTAAATGATCCTTGGTATGACCATCTTATAACAAGGGGTCCTTATGGTATAGCTGACCCTGCTCATTCCTAATTAATTCAGGATTTTAGACAAATCTGACAAAGTTGACCAAATCTCCAGACACATCTTTTAGGAATCAAAGTTTTGAGAGAAATATTATTTAAAGTCACAGAGGGCTATTGAAAGAAACATGATAGGTTTTCAGTTCATATCCATTATTTTTTAAACACTTATTTTTGTTGTTTGAAATTGGGATCCTTTGCTCTGTACAAGGGAATTTCCAGGCATAGAGCCGACATGGAAACAAATAATATTGAAAGTATTTAGAAAATTCCCAAAACAAGTATTTTTCTGTATAAAATTCACCTAAATGTTAATATCAAATAATGCAACAAAATCATGTATTTTTCAACTATAAAAAAAACAAAACTTTCCCTGCCGGACAAGGATTGTCCCGACTTTCAAGAATCCCTGAGCTAATTTCCTGCTATTCTACACATTCTGCCATGAGGCGGAGAGAGAATTTAGCCATATTAAAGCTATTTACCTGTAATAATACAATTATAATTAATGGCTTATGATGTTTTCAATACCATCTGCGTGGCCCGACACCCCCAGGGGTGTGTGCTGCAGGGGTGTGGGCTATTCCAGTAATAGAACCCCTGAATTCCTATAGGATTGCAAATCATCCAAAGTTTGTGCTTGTATGTATTTATTTGATAAGGACAAAGCAACCAGCCATTTTCATGTCAAAAGGCAATCATTGGTAAAACGGATATTAACTTTATTTAAAATGACAGCATTTACTCTGAAGACTTTGTATTAAAACATATTCAATCATTTTTGTCTGGGTTAACAGTATTTATGGGCTCTAAACATTTTCTATACTTTATTCAATGTGCATGAATGTGCATGTTAATGAGATGTTGCATAATTGGTTAGGATTATATACAGTGGGGAAAAAAAGTATTTAGTCAGCCACCAATTGTGCAAGTTCTCCCACTTAAAAAGATGAGAGAGGCCTGTAATTTTCATCATAGGTACACGTCAACTATGACAGACAAAATGAGAAAAAAAATCCAGAAAATCACATTGTAGGATTTTTAATGAATTTATTTAAAAATTATGGTGGAAAATAAGTATTTGGTCAATAACAAAAGTTTCTCAATACTTTGTTATATACCCTTTGTTGGCAATGACACAGGTCAAACGTTTTCTGTAAGTCTTCACAAGGTTTTCACACACTGTTGCTGGTATTTTGGCCCATTCCTCCATGCAGATCTCCTCTAGAGCAGTGATGTTTTGGGGCTGTCGCTGGGCAACACGGACTTTCAACTCCCTCCAAAGATTTTCTATGGGGTTGAGATCTGGAGACTGGCTAGGCCACTCCAGGACCTTGAAATGCTTCTTACGAAGCCACTCCTTCGTTGCCCGGGCAGTGTGTTTGGGATCATTGTCATGCTGAAAGACCCAGCCACGTTTCATCTTCAATGCCCTTGCTGATGGAAGGAGGTTTTTACTCAAAATCTCACGATACATGGCCCCATTCATTCTTTCCTTTACACGGATCAGTCGTCCTGGTCCCCTTGCAGAAAAACAGACCCAAAGCATGATGTTTCCACCCCCATGCTTCACAGTAGGTATGGTGTTCTTTGGATGCAACTCAGCATTCTTTGTCCTCCAAACACGACGAGTTGAGTTTTTACCAAAAAGTTCTATTTTGGTTTCATCTGACCATATGACATTCTCCCAATCCTCTTCTGGATCATCCAAATGCACTTTAGCAAACTTCAGACGGGCCTGGACATGTACTGGCTTAAGCAGGGGGACACGTCTGGCACTGCAGGATTTGAGTCCCTGGCGGCGTAGTGTGTTACTGATGGTAGGCTTTGTTACTTTGGTCCCAGCTCTCTGCAGGTCATTCACTAGGTCCCCCCGTGTGGTTCTGGGATTTTTGCTCACCGTTCTTGTGATCATTTTGACCCCACGGGGTGAGATCTTGCGTGGAGTCCCAGATCGAGGGAGATTATCAGTGGTCTTGTATGTCTTCCATTTCCTAATAATTGCTCCCACAGTTGATTTCTTCAAACCAAGCTGCTTACCTATTGCAGATTCAGTCTTCCCAGCCTGGTGCAGGTCTACAATTTTGTTTCTGGTGTCCTTTGACAGCTCTTTGGTCTTGGTCATAGTGGAGTTTGGAGTGTGACTGTTTGAGGTTGTGGACAGGTATCTTTTATACTGATAACAAGTTCAAACAGGTGCCATTAATACAGGTAACGAGTGGAGGACAGAGGAGCCTCTTAAAGAAGAAGTTACAGGTCTGTGAGAGCCAGAAATCTTGCTTGTTTGTAGGTGACCAAATACTTATTTTCCACCATAATTTGCAAATAAATTCATTAACAATCCTACAATGTGATTTTCTGGATTTTTTTTCCTCAATTTGTCTGTCATAGTTGACGTGTACCTATGATGAAAATTACAGGCCTCTCTCATCTATTTAAGTGGGAGAACTTGCACAATTGGTGGCTGACTAAATACTTTTTTCCCCCACTGTATTGTCAATGATAAATGTGCCTGCATTTTCCTTCAATCAATGCATCAATCTGCCAATATGTCAATCTGACATACCTTTCTTCTAACACTTCCAAATAGTATTTACCTATTTAGAATCACGCAAAGCATAGTCATATTACACATATCGGTTTGAGATGTACATACACATGGTGCTTTCATTTACTTTGAATCATTTTACAATATTAGAAAACTGAATTGTGTGTTCTTTTGCTCGTCTCATGTCATTAACATACAGTACAGCACATGTACAGACTCAGCAGGTAATGATGACCAGGTTGGAAATAAAAAGCTTGACAGTGCGACAGTTATCAATCCAGACATAAACACACAATGCATAAGCGGATATTACACATCCTTTAAATACTGTATGGGATAATTGAACTTTCCAATGTAATAAAACTCACCTGATGCAATAGTTACACATTTGAATGGATGGACCTTCATTCTGAATGCAGCCAACCACATGTCCATGAAATGTGTCTGACATCCCTACATCCTAACAGGCACACTTCCTGCTGGTGGAGGTTTCAGCCTCGTCATTAGTGGCAGCGCTCCCATTGGCAGCCTCTGACGCAGGCCCCTCTGTGCTCTGCTCCATGCGTCTCATCACTAGGTCCAGCAGAGTGGTCACTGCCTGGTCCACCTCAGCCCCTGTGGCACTACTCGTCTCAAAGTAGGGGATACTAAGGAGGAAGGGAGGAACTTATTATACTGAACACTATACTGAATAATGCATGAATAAAGGCCAGTTAACTTGTGGTTTATGTATTATTAAGGTCAGTTTATTTCTAATAGGGTCATTTCTAGTTTAAAGACGCTTAAGAGGATCCATAGACCTTGGCTGGTAGTAGCTCACTGATTCCTTCCTGGTGAATTAACAGAGGTATTAAAATAGTGAGCCTGTTTCCAGCATTGGATCTGGATTGGTTCAAATGCTTTACAGTGGTGCTGAAGGTATGAACTCAAACAACCTCGGTTCATGGTAAGGCACTGGAGAAGTGAGCCGTGCCAATGGTAAGAGGACTAGCCAGCCATTTTATTGCATTGTACTGTCAGATCAGATTTCATAGAGGCAGCGGAATTTTGTCCTGAGCAAGCAGGTATTGATCTCGCTTACCCATATCTGTCCGCCAGGTCTCTGGCTTGTTTTCCTTGTACATCTCTCAGGTCTTTGAGGTCTGCTTTGGTGCCAACTAAGACTATGTCTGGACTGTCACAATAGGCATTCGCCTGCAGCTGAACTGAACAATCATAACAAGACATAATAAAATGTCAGTTATTTATGGATATATACATTCGTATTTGAATCACAGCAAGCTACCCTGCTACTGAGATAATTTACTATAATGCCAAATACAAAGTGAAATACCCGGTCAATGTGGTCTGGTTCTTAGAGGATGTACTAAATGGATGATTCACAGGCTGAGAGATATTGATCTACAGTGAGGGAAAAAAGTATTTGATCCCCTGCTGATTTTGCACGTTTGCCCACTGACAAAGAAATGATCAGTCTATAATTTTAATGGTAGGTTTATTTGAACAGTGAGAGACAGAATAACAACAAAGAAATCCAGAAAAACGCATGTAAAAAATGTTATAAATTGATTTGCATTTTAATGAGGGAAATAAGTATTTGACCCCTCTCAATCAGAAAGATTTCTGGCTCCCAGGTGTCTTTTATACAGATAACGAGCTGAGATTAGGAACACACTCTTAAAGGGAGTGCTCCTAATCTCAGCTTGTTACCTGTATAAAAGACACCTGTTCACAGAAGCAATCAATCAATCACATTCCAAACTCTCCACCATGGCCAAGACCAAAGAGCTCTCCAAGGATGTCAGGGACAAGATTGTAGACCTACACAAGGCTGGAATGGGCTACAAGACCATCGCCAAGCAGCTTGGTGAGAAGGTGACAACAGTTGGTGCGATTATTCGCAAATGGAAGAAACAAAAAATAACTGTCAATCTCCCTCGGCCTGGGGCTCCATGCAAGATCTCACCTCGTGGAGTTGCAATGATCATGAGAACGGTGAGGAATCAGCCCAGAACTACACGGGAGGATCTTGTCAATGATCTCAAGGCAGCTGGGACCATAGTCACCAAGAAAACAATTGGTGACACACTATGCCGTGAAGGACTGAAATCCTGCAGCGCCCGCAAGGTCCCCCTGCTCAAGAAAGCACATATACAGGGCCGTCTGAAGTTTGCCAATGAACATCTGAATGATTCAGAGGAGAACTGGGTGAAAGTGTTGTGGTCAGATGAGACCGAAATCGAGCTCTTGGCATCAATTCAACTCGCCGTGTTTGGAGGAGGAGGAATGCTGCCTATGACCCCAAGAACACCATCCCCACCGTCAAACATGGAGGTGGAAACATTATGCTTTGGGGGCGTTTTTCTGCTAAGGGGACAGGATAACTTCACCGCATCAAAGGGACGATGGACGGGGCCATATACCGTCAAATCTTGGGTGAGAACCTCCTTCCCTCAGCCAGGGCATTGAAAATGGGTCGTGGATGGGTATTCCAGCATGACAATGACCCAAAACACACGGTCAAGGCAACAAAGGAGTGGCTCAAGAAGAAGCACATTAAGGTCCTGGAGTGGCCTAGCCAGTCTCCAGACCTTAATCCCATAGAAAATCTGTGGAGGGAGCTGAAAGTTCGAGTTGCCAAACGTCAGCCTCAAAACCTTAATGACTTGGAGAAGATCTGCAAAGAGGAGTGGAACAAAATCGCTCCTGAGATATGTGCAAACCTGGTGGCCAACTACAAGAAACGTCTGACCTCTGTGATTGCCAAAAAGTGTTTTGCCACCAAGTACTAAGTCATGTTTTGCAGAGGGGTCAAATACTTATTTCCCTCATTAAAATGCAAATCAATTTATAATATTTTTCACATGCGTTTTTCTGGATTTCTTTGTTGTTATTCTGTCTCTCACTTTTCAAATAAACCTACCATTAACATTATAGACTGATCATGTCTTTGTCAGTGGGCAAACGTACAAAATCAGCAGGGGATCAAATACTTTTTTCCCTCACTGTAACTGCTTTGGCAGATCAGTGTGCTGAGACATACTCATCCAGTTCCTGACATTCAAAAAACTCTGCTGATTGGTCAGATCAAACATGAGCAGGAAGCCCATGGCGTCTCTGAAGAAGGCTGTGGTGAGACTTCTGAACCTGGAATTTATACAATTACAACAATGTTCAAACACTGGTAAAGCTATGGATGCGGACTATCATTGAAAATCCTCATCTTACAAATGATACAAAATGTACTGTCTGCTTGTTTAGGTTGCCTACCTCTCCTGCCCTGCTGTGTCCCAGAGCTGTAGGTGCACTTTAAAAGTCTTCTGTCGTTCCATCAGAGCCAATCCCCAAATACATCTGAAGACACAAGAACGTTGTCAAATAAGTGTAATCTTAAGAGCTAGGACCGAAGGCATACTCTTTGGCTCTGGAATTTGTTTTACCAATCCAACGTACTGTTTTAATTAGGGATCCAAGCCCCGAAGGGACTGTAAACCTTATAATTGGTAGGATTATTATTATTATCCCATTTTTGGAGCGCTATAGCTCTTAAAAATGGTAAGATCTACAGAGACCAAAATTCATCTGGTTAATACAGGTGCAATTCGGCCAAATGGTGGCGCTATAAACAACCTTTGACTTCAAAAAGGTCAGCCCCGCCTCCTCGTTTGACCTAGAGTCACGGAATTTGGTACAAAGGTTTGTCTTTACCCAAGAAACAAATTTGCCTCTGGGACCAATGACGTCACCATGATGGATCATCTGACATTTTGAAAATGTAAATTTTCCCAAATCTTTCAACATCTCCTCAGACACGGCTTAACCGATTTCTCCTAAACTTTGTGTACAGCATCTATAGACCAATATCTTTATATGCTCCATAAATGAAGTTGATATCTTAAACGTCATGGCCGCTGTGAGCCAATGAAGTTCAGTGAGGTCGGGCCTGACAATTCAAGTCACTCTTGGAGGGAACAGAGCCCCCTGCTGGCCATTCATCTCAATACTCTACAATGTTTCCTCAAGTGCGCACTTGTCCACATGGTTCAAATCCCACCACTGCCGGTTTCAGATAGACATCCCTAGACAGTGAGGGATTGTTGGTGTTGTACCTGAACTGAATTTTATGACTTGTAAAATAAGGCATCATATTTGACAAGGCGAAAAAGGCTTGGACCCCGGGTCATCGCTGCTTGCAGCTATATTTGAGTTGATACCCTACTATTACTTCCAAAAAACAATCGACTGTTCAACCTTTGGATTTGCATAACCAAATTATCATGAATTGGAAGCTGTGGAGCGAGGATGACTGAAAATGAATTTTATCTTTGAAATGAATGTCATAGGCTACACACTGAAGTAAAGCATCACAACTCACCACTCTCTTTTCCCTGAAGTCTATTCCCAATGTGGTGGTGAACTTCTGGTTGAATTTGTTGTCTGTGTACCTGTAGAGGAATGTGGTCTTCCCTACTCCAGAGTCCCCTAACGACAGGAGCTTGATCAGATAGTCATAATCCCAATCAGTCGTTGTCATTGTGCAGCCTTGTGCTGAACCTGCCCTAAAATATGAAACAAAAGTACTGTATTATGGTCATATTCTTACTTGCATGTCACATGCTTTTGCATAGAGAACACAACTAAATTACTGTAAATAGTGGTACATTCACCATTATTACAGTACAGTAAATAAAGTTGAGTCACTATTTCATTGCCAGGACTTCAGAAGATTCTACACAGGTCTCCCAGAGGACATTGCTGGCTTGATTTGTGCCCTTAACTAATTATATACTTGGAAACTGTCATAAATATACATTGTAATTACAGTTCTGTTAATATAGCCAATATACTGCAAATTGCCCTAACATTTAGAAACAGGCAAACACAGGTCTAACAGAACACATAGCTGAAATTCCCAGTCAGTGGCATCATGATCACAGGGGCCTAGTAGGCAGTCATAACTGGAGTCATTAAAAGCTGATCAGAGAGGAGCTAGCACATGACTTGACCCAGCTTTCACATGAGCAGTCAAGTGGCTGTCCTGTGTGAGCTGCAGGAAAACTCAACTGTGGCTTCTATTGATGCAATGAAATTATTTCATTGTCTACATACAGTATGCTCTCAAATAGTTCTGAGACAATAAGAAGGAGCACAAAGACTTTGTGCTCATCTAACTTATTCAGTTACACTGGTAATTCTCTATTTGAGAAATGACATGACAAAGCATCGTGTACTGTAGTCTATGGATAGAAAGATCAAGTGGAAGAAAATATCTAAAAGGATATTTAAATTTTTACATCATTACTGTCATGGACATCAATTGATCCATTATTGAGTTGAGAACAGTCTAAAAGGACAACCTTCTTGTTTATTTCAAATGTTTTGTATATTTCCAATCTGGGTCATACTTGAAAGAGGCCTGTCATGAGCCTCAGATTCCTTAAACACTGAAAAAGGAATGAGATGCCCTCATTAAATACTGACTCATTTCCCGTGTGGATTATAAAAAGGTATGGGATTATATAGTCAGCACAGCTAGGAGACAGAGGGCACCCAACTGTGTATAGGTTCCTACTGTATACATGTACAGTACATTTCTCCTCAGTTGTCTCATCCTCATTTCAAGATGAGGGATCTTTGTGCCATAGAAACCTTTGGGCGGGCCGCCTAAGTGTTTTTTCGGGATGCCGAAGTCCAAACTGTATGTATATTATTATTTTTTATTATTATTAATTAACGCTTTCAGTGTAAACTTAATGACTAAAACCAAATATAAAATATGTAGAAAAGATAATGGACCTACCAGTGCATTCGGAAAGTATTCAGACCCCTTGACTTTTTCCACATTTTGTTACGTTACAGCCTTATTCTAAAATAGATGAAATTGTATTTTTCCCCTCAATCTACACACAATACCCCATAATGACAAAGCATAAACAGGTTTTTAGATGGTTTTTTTTTGTTTACCACATGTGGACTCCAATACTTACGTAAATAAGATATGTTTTTTTTTTTTTTTTTGTAAATTTGCAAATATTTCTAAAAACCAGTTTTCGCTTTGTCATTATGGTGTATTGTGTGTAGATTGATGAGGACTTTTTATTTATTTAATCCATTTTAGAATAAGGCTGTAAAGTAACAAAATGTGGAAAAAGGGAAGGGGTCTGAATACTTTCCGAATGCACTGTACATAAGTATTCAGACCCTTTGCTATGACACTCGAAATTGAGCTCAGGAAGCCTCATGTTTCCATTGATAATCCTTGAGATGTTTCTACAACTTGATTAGAGTCCACCTGTGGTAAATTCAATTGATTGGACATGATTTGGAAAGGCACACACCTGTCTATATAAGGTCCCACAGTTGACAGTTTATGTCAGAGCAAACACCAAGCCATGAGGTCGAAGGAATTGTCCGTAGAGCTCCGAGACAGGATTGTGTCGAGGCACAGATCTGGGGAAGCGTACCAAAACATTTCTGCAGTATTGAAAGTCCCCAAGAACACAGTGGTCTCCATCATGCTAAAATTGATGAAGTTTGGAACCACCGAGAGTCCTCCTAGAGCTGGCCGCCCGGCCAAACTAAGCAATCGGGGGAGAAGGGCCTTGGTCAGGGAGGTGACCAAGAACCCGATGGTCACTCTGACAGAGGGACAACCATCTCTGCAGCAGTCCACCAATCAGGCCTTTATGGTAGAGTGACCAGACGGAAGCCACTCCTCAGTAAAATGACAGCCCGCTTGGAGTTTGCTGAAAGGTACCTAAAGGACTCTCAAACCATGAGAAACAAGATTCTCTGGTCTGATGAAACCAAGATTGAACTATTTGGCCTGAATGCCAAGCTGGAGGAAACCTGGCACCATCCCTATGGTGAAGCGTGGTGGTGGCAGAATCATGCTATGGGGATGTTTTTCAGTGGCAGGGGCTGGGAAACTAGTCAGGATCTAGTGAAAGATGAACGGAGCAAAGTACAGAGAGATACTTGATGAAAACCTGCTCCAGAGCGCTCAGGACCTCAGACTGGGGCGAAGGTTCACCTTCCAACAGGACAACAACCCTAAGCACACAGACAAGGCAACGCAGGATTGGCTTCGGGACAAGTCTCAATGTCCTTGAGTGGCCCAGCCAGAGCCCAGACTTGAACCCAATTGAACATCTCTGGAGAGACCTGAAAATAGTTGTGCAGCGACGCTCCCCATCCAACCTGACAGAGCTTGAGAGGATCTGCAGAGAAGAATGGGAGAAACTCCCCAAATACAGGTGTGCCAAGCTTGTAGGGTCATACCCAAGACTCGAGGCTACCCCCAATTTTTTTTTTTTTTAAGACTTGAGGCTGTAATCGCTGCAAAATGTGCTTCAACAAAGTACTGAATAAAGGGTCTGTATACTTATGTAAATGTGATATTTCTACAAACCTGTTTTTTTTTTGTCATTATGGGGTATTGTTTGTAGATTGATGGTGAAAAAAACAATGTAATCAATTTTAGAATAAAGCTGTAACGTAACAAAATGTGGAAAAGTCAAGGGATCTGAATACTTTCCGAATGCACTGTATATTGTTTTATAATATAATCTTTGAGAACTAACAATCACCAAAATAAAAGCTAAACAGTCAGGGGAATTGAAAATGACTAAAACAACAATTTAACAGTATTGATTTAGTTATTGAGTTTGAGCAAAAGAACACAGCATTAGCCATGGCAAAATGCATATAATTGCAGGAAATTATCCTTAAAACTGCAACATTTTCTCTCAGCTCCATGGCAAAATATGTATAACTGCAGGAAATTAACGTTAAAACTGCAAAAATGTATCATCTCGGCTCCATGGAGGAATTCTGAGAATTGCAGGAAATTGGCTTGAAAATGCAACAAAAAAAACCCACCAAGATGGGGGCCTCTAAAATGTTCTACTAAATGCAGCCAACTGTTGCTATTACCACACCCCCTGTCTCGCCCACCACCACAGCCTCTTCTTGATCCAGAAAAAAACCCTGAGTTCTGTCAGTGGCATGTGTTTGTGATGCCAGAAATATTTGAGAGACATTGGACAATATTAATTAGAACAAATCAATCAGTATGCAAATTCTAATGATGATAAATGGCCATTATGCACTTAAGGAAAGTCTCACATAGCCTTTTCAGAAAATGTAGGCCAATGATATAGCCTCCAACAATACAGTGTGACAGACAACACAATGCCTGATGAAATGCCTGAATATGATTAAGCCAATATGTCACACACTGATGCCGCTGGATAATTAGATGAACTTTACCAAGATTTGACAAAAAAAAAGAAATAAATTCAGTCTTACCGATTTAGCCGGAGGTACTGCCAACTTCCATTCAGGGAGCTCAACCCGTGCTTGGTAAACAAATAGTGGGGGGAGACATGCTATTGCTTGAACATTTCCCCCTCTCACATGCTATAAGGGAGGAGTTTCCAGCTACAAAAAAACCACACAGTGCAGTGTTCACAGACCTTGTGCTTTCTGGTATTTCTCATGAGAAAAAAAGGTATTTGAAAAAGGATTGTGGCCCTGTCCACAAATAATGTGCTTCTGTGGATTTCAGTGGAACTCAGCCAACTGGAAGCTTCGTAAACCCCTTAAAAGGCCTCTTCTCCCACTTATTCTTCTGGAAGCTCAACAAGTAGGCTAATACTCTAAACTGAGTTTTTCCTGTCTAAAAAGTATGTATTAGGACATAATTATGAAGTCAACTTGTTGGGGGCATGTGGGGGTAACATGTATTGTGTCATCCACCGTATGTAAATCATTTTCATACCAGGTCTACACTAGATATACTGTATATTAATCATAATCATATGACACAGAGAATTGTGCACCTGGGAGCAGAAATGTTCCACGTTTTAAGGCTCTGGCTTAAACAGCAAACATCACATGTAATGCAAACTAACTCCCATGTTTATCAATTTAAAACTGTATAATAAAATAAGGAAATTATCTTTATTTACATATCCTGGAACATTACCATATGTTTACAAAACGTAAAACACTGTTTGAAACATTTAAAACATTTTCTATTTTAACATTCAATTCCTTATATTTGCATTGACTAAAATAGCTGTATGAATCTCACTTGCTGAACATCCTAAAAATAAAAAGAGAGTTATTTGATTATTTGTCCAAATACTAAATCATCACATAGTGACCTTTGATATAACGGACACATTCTAACCTGAGCTGGGTTTGAAATACTTCAATAAGTTATTAGCCTGACTGCTTTTAGCTGGAGCCTTCCCCTCTCTGGCCAGGGGGCTTTTGCCCTGTTTTTTAGAAGAGGAGGAAATCTTAAGGACAGGTCTCTGTTGTCTCCACTCAGACAGTAGCTCTCTCTGAACCTCTGGAGGTAGTTCTGAGAACACCTTGGGGTCCACGTTTCCTGGGAAACCACAGTCAGCCGAATGCCTCTGTGACACGAGGCCTGTAGAGGAGTTTCCCTCCTCCAAGAGGTCTGTGAGTGAATACTGCAGGGAGGTGATTGAGTGTTCTTGTTGGTTGTTGGTTGTCAGTGTATTGGGCTGTCTGTCAAAGCCCTTCACAGTTTCTTTTCGGTCTATGGGAGTGCTGTGAAATGAGTCATTAAGTTTGCATGGAGCAGGCTGAGAGAGAGAGGCAGGCTGTTCTGAAAAGTTGTGGTGAGATGAGTGGGCTCTGTCTGCTGGGTCAGATGCTGTGGGTCTGACGGACTGAGTGCTATGGCTGAGGGGGCCATGGGCGGTCTCTGGGTAGGCAGGTGATAACAGTTCCTTCTGGATGTCCTCAGGCAGGAGTCTAAACACCTCAGGGTCAATGTTGGGTGGCAATCGAGGAAAATCTGTCATCCCAGGACTGTTGGTCCTTTTATCATCTACTGTTCTTCCACCTATGCAGCACTCACCCACCATCTGCTGTTGCTGGGAGGCCTCAGGGCTATGCAATGTTGACTGTGTGTAAGGCTTGATCTTAAGACTGGTAGGTATGTCTGGTATCCAGTGTGATGCATCCTGACCAGTCAACTCCTCAGTCTTACCTTCAACATCAGATCCAGCCTGTCCCGTGAGGTTACCAAGCACACTTTGAGACAGATCATCCTAGAGGGGAAGGAGAGAGCAAGGATGCACATTTTCAGAATTCTAAAGATGGCACATACAGAGTGCACATGGCTGGGTAAAGGCTTAGACAGCGATACTAGTTGATTTCTAATGCATCCACATGTCTTCTTACCTGACACCGAGAGGAGGCCTGGGTTTTCTCAGGAGATCTGTGTGTGAAGAAGGAGGCGATGGATCCCTTGCTGACAGCAGCACACCTGGCCTGCAGGTTACTGAAGCACATGTTGAGGAGGGTGAGGTGGAAGGCTGTGCTGGTGTCCACCATCTTGTGGAAGAGCTTCATGGCCATGGTGACCAGCTGGGCCAAGGCATCACTGTTGCCTGATAAACACAGCAGATTTAAGTACGGTTAGCTGCTAAATGCACAGTAACTGATCTACCATTCAAGATCTGTGAAATCCATCCTTAGAAATTAATGTACTGTTAAAATGTAGATACATTGTACACTAGGTACTAAACAATAGCTACTGCATATTTGCCAATGCCATTGGCAGTACATTTTAAATTCCTAATGACTTGCAGACAAAATATACTCCATATTTGTATGAGAATTATTTAACAGGTACCAGAGGTTATCTTTTGCCCAATGTGGTTGGGGATGGGACACTGCCTGCTCTCCCGGCTGAACCACTTGTTGGTTGCAGAGTAACGCCTGATGGTCAGTCGAAGGGTCAAAGGCTGCCTGCCATCTTTATGCATCCTAAAACCAAGACAGCTTAGTTCAACTTAAGAGCAGAAACACTACTTGGAGATTCAACCGTTTCTGCACCTTGCAATTCAAACCTTATGATTACCTGTCTAAAAGGCTACTCAACAGATCCTCAACCTTTTGCCTAACTTCATTGGTTGAGGACATTTTCTTGAAGGAGTCTTCATCGCTAAGAGACTGGGATATTATGAAGATAGGGAGAAAAATACAGAAAGACATATCAATATGTGCACTGTAACAGTATTAGCTGAAAACTGGTAATTTCATTGATCAGTTTTCATCTCACACCTGTGGAGCACCAGTGGGGGTGACTGCAGTGTCATCGATGCCCAAGGCCAGATTCTGGAGACGCTGAGCAGTGGAGGCTCCAAACTCCCTCACCAGGTCAGCCAATGGGAAGAGCTGCAGGTCCTGTACACTAACCAATCCCAGGGCCTGAAGCCTCTTAGCAGTCTGGTGGCCTACTCCTGAAATGGGCCATAATGGGTAAAGGTAAAGCACTGAATGGAATGACAACAGCTACAGAGGTGATTACGGCTGTGGGCTACATGGATCAACAGGCTGGATACTCTACCACTATCCTCTACTTCATGTAGTGATTTGGATAACTTGCTGAGAGTCAAATTAGAAATAAAACGTAGATCTATACCTGGTACTTTACGTAAACCACTTAGACTGCCCATGATGTCTTTGACACTCTCTGGCAAAAGTGTGGTTTGTTGATTTGGTTTGAAGGTGCCTGACACCAGTTTGGCCAGCAGTTTACTGGTAGCAACACCCGCACAGCCAGTGAGGCCCAGCTTGCTGTGGATGTCTGCTCTCAGTTCAGCTGCAATGTGTGAGCCCACCGCTAGTCTAGGGTGGTCCATGACTTTGGCATCTGAGGCTGAGTAGACAAAACAAAAAGATACACAATCCATGGTAAAATTTCACATAATCTCAACCTGATTGTTAGTATGTAGACATTTAATTTCTTATAACTAAAGGCTAAGGTTAAGAATCCAAACCCACAGTGGCTCTAAATGTAGGAAACTGAAAGTGCAATGCAAATGTTTATACATTTAGCGTCACAGGTTGTTTCACAACCCATATCCTGGTTTCATAAGTCCCCAGGCGGAATGCTGCTAGACCTTATGCTACTCACTGTCATGATTGTAAACGTGGCCTTTGTATGAATAGTGAGCAGACTCTGGGGTCTGTTCCATCCTCCTCTCCACCATCTCTGTGATGTCCATGAAGTTCTCATCAAACCCCAGCCGCTCTACTAATGGACAGAACGACATCAGCAACTCTGAATGGGGGACAGCACAGAGACAGGTGAGAGTTTTTCCATAAGAAAGAAAAAAACTGATAGTAAGGTAGAATTCATTAGAGCATAACACTGTGGCTATAAAAAATGATTTATCTGATGTTTGTGAGATCATCACTGTTCTAGCTGTTTGTGGTGGTTAACTCATTTCAAGAGTTACTGAGTTGATTACCTGTGACTTTGTAAGATGTCTCTCTGTAGTGTGTCAGGTCCTCTCCCTTGACCAGCACGAGCTGAGGACACTTCTCTTTGGCATCTGTCACTAACATCAGCTTTGTCAAACCAAGGTCCCTGGCCACGTAGTTACAGGTGACGATGATGTACTTTTGCTGAATACCTACAAGGAGTCCAGAGAGAAGTTGTTACGCAACTAGTGCTTCCATTGACATGTTGAAAAATGATACAGTAATACGCTTAGACACACAAAATTCACAAAAAAGGAGACAAACTAGAAATAGTATGTAAAATAAATCACCTAAAGGCACATTTCGCAGTGCTGGGTTGCGGATCATTTCAACCTGGGCATAGAAACAGTCCAGGTCAAAGTGCAGGATGACTCTCTGTACTGGTGGTACAGGTACCTTACTGCAGTATTTGCCCCCATGGATCCCTGAAAGAGAGAAGCGCAGTTTCATACAGGTGAAAGAGCTATTACACCAGTGGTTCCCAACCAGGGGTACTAGGACCCCTGGGGGTCCTTGGCCTATCCATAGGGAGTACTTGAGAAGACTCATGAGACCATACGCCTACTGGTAAAATGCACATGAGGGGGTACTTCAGGGGCACTCCTAGCCCTTGATCATGACTCTCAGTTCTATTACATTACACATAAGAGTCATTGGACGAAGGCGTCTTCTCTACGGGGAAGTTTTGTTAAGAGCCCAGCTGCTCTGTCTGAACATTAACACGCACTGCTTGCGGTACAGTTTTGGAAGCATAAGAACCTTATCTTTCATATCAGGGAGAAACAACTTTTTTTATTTTATTGATACACATCAAATATATAATAATAATAATCATCCACTTGAGACATAATAAAAAAAATAGTTAAAAAATCCCCATCCAAATCTAGATATCGCCGATGTCGGCCTTCCGCATCTGCGGTGGAAGGTGGCAGAGCTACAGCTGTGTTTGTCAGACCAGGAGTCTTCCAACAAAATTGGTATTCCCACAAAAACATCTGTAGTGTCCGAACGGTTTGGCCTACAAATTAACATGACTATTGAAAGATGAGACTCTCACGAACACGCGCTACGACCCTCACAAGTGTCACGGGACTCGTCTAAAGTGAATAGTACATTTCCACGGTACACAGGTAATTCCACGCAACAGATATAGGACAGACACTTCAAAACCTACTTCCTTTTACTTCAATTTTTGACTTTTTCCACGTATGAATCTGTTATTCAATGCGTTTCTATGGGCTAATAGCAGTAAGGCCAAATTCAATATTTTTTATTGCAAAAACGGTTTGAATGGTTCGCTGGCTCCCCCCACATGCCCGTTGGTGCTACGTGTTCTGTTCGCCACTGTTTTCAGACAGTTGTTCTGTATGCTAGTTTGCAACATTTCAGAAAATGGAAGAAAGCCTGGAAGAAAAAAATGTATTTCTGTTTTGTCATAAGTGTGCTCTATACATAAAATTGACATACATCAACATATTTTGATGGGGTTTTACATCAGCGATTTCCTGGCCAGCCTCACCATAGACTGTAAAAAGAATCGTCACACACCGTTGCACCTACGATACTAATCTAGTGAGCACTATTGGAGCTCCACCCAAGCAAGGCATTTGATTGGTTTGACGTGTAGCGAGGCGTCACTGATTTACACCGGGTCTCCACCCCTATTTAGCAATTTTTCTACCATGAACTTCCGCAGGCTTACCCGTATTAGGGAAGCCTGGTTCTAGACGAGGCTAGTTTAGTAGAAACCCAGCCTTGGGCCCTTAGATTCTAGGGGGATACAATATGCATGTCTTTAGTACAAAGACAGGTGCTGCTGATAACACTGCCATTGTCGTCGAGGCAGAGGACATGTATGTGTAGCCCATGTATCTGATGCTGTCTGGACAAAAAGAGTATGGCACATCATACTATATTTGGGCCAGACAGCATCAGATACACGGGCTATCAAGGCGAATTGGAGTATTGTCCAAAATAATGGAAATCGGAGCAAACTAGTGTACAGTGATGAGAATGTCCCTTCGTAGAGTTGGGGTACAGTTTGTTAATGAGGAGCAGTTTAGCAGATCACCAATCTTGAAGAAACCATTTGAGATATCCAAACTGGTGGAGAGAGTGCTGGGTAAAGTGAAGGCTGTGAGGATCACAAGAGGCGGGCTTGTTTAGATTTTTTGTGCTTCTGCGGATCAGAAGGAACGTGCGTTGCGTCTCACCCGATTTGATAAGTTTGAAGTGTCGTGTGTCTCTTCGGAACAGGGCACCCCTTAAGGGGGTTATATTTGGCACCTCGTGGGAAGCGGATTTTGACGAGATGAAAAATATTCCTGGAGTGATTGATGCACGTCGGCTGAATCGTGTGGTGAATGGTGAAAAAGTGAAGAGTATCTGTTATTTTGTTTTTTGATATGGAGTCTCTCCCTACTCAAGTGCAGTTGGGGTATACAGTTCAAGTCAGAAGTTTACATATACTTACAGTGAGGGAAAAAAGTATTTGATCCCCTGCTGATTTTGTACATTTGCCCACTGACAAAGAAATGATCAGTCTATAATTTTAATGGTAGGTTTATTTGAACAGTGAGAGACAGAATAACAACCAAAAAATCCAGAAAAACACATGTAAAAAATCTTTAGAAATTGATTTGCATTTTAATGAGGGAAATAAGTATTTGACCCCCTCTCAATCAAAGATTTCTGGCTCCCAGGTGTCTTTTATACAGGTAACGAGCTGAGATTAGGAGCACACTCTTAAAGGGAGTGCTCCTAATCTCAGTTTGTTACCTGTATCAAAGACACCTGTCCACAGAAGCAATCAATCAATCAGATTCCAAACTCTCCACCATGGCCAAGACCAAAGAGCTCTCCAAGGATGTCAGGGACAAGATTGTAGACCTACAAAAGGCTGGAATGGGCTACAAGACCATCGCCAAGCAGCTTGGCGAGAAGGTGACAACAGTTGGTGTGATTATTCGCAAATGGAAGAAACACAAAATAACTGTCAATCTCCCTCGGCCTGGGGCTCCATGCAAGATCTCACCTCGTGGAGTTGCAATGATTATGAGAATGGTGAGGAATCAGCCCAGAACTACACGGGAGGATCTTGTCAGGCAGCTGGGACCATAGTCACCAAGAAAACAATTGGTAACACACTACGCCGTGAAGGACTGAAATCCTGCAGCGCCCGCAAGGTCCCCCTGCTCAAGAAAGCACATATACATACCCGTCTGAAGTTTACCAATTAACATATAAATGATTCAGAGGAGAACTGGGTGAAAGTGTTGTGGTCAGATGAGACCAAAATGGAGCTCTTTGGCATCAACTCAACTCGCCGTGTTTGGAGGAGGAGGAATGCTGCCTCTGACCCCAAGAACACCATCCCCACTGTCAAACATGGAGGTGGAAACATTATGCTTTGGGGGTGTTTTTCTGCTAAGGGGACAGGACAACTTCACCGCATCAAAGGGATGATGGACGGGGCCACGTACCGTCAAATCTTGGGTGAAAACCTCCTTCCCTCAGCCAGGGCACTGAAAATGGGTCGTGGATGGGTATTCCAGCATGACAATGACCCAAAACACACGGCCAAGGCAACAAAGGAGTGGCTCAAGAAGAAGCACATTAAATTCCTGGAGTGGCCTAGCCAGTCTCCAGACCTTAATCCCATAGAAAATCTGTGGAGGGAGCTGAAGGTTCGAGTTGCCAAACATCAGCCTCGAAACCTTAATGACTTGGAGAAGATCTGCAAAGAGGAGTGGGACAAAATCCCTCCTGAGATGTGTGCAAACCTGGTGGCCAACTACAAGAAAAGTCTGACTTCTGTGATTGCCAACAAGGGTTTTGCCAACAAGAGTTTTGCCACCAAGTACTAAGTCATGTTTTGCAGAGGGGTCAAATACTTATTTCCCTCATTAAAATGAAAATCAATTTATAACATTTTTGACATGCGTTTTTCTGGATTTTTTTGTTATTCTGTCTCTCACTGTTCAAATAAACCTATCATTAAAATTATAGACTGATCATTTCTTTGTCAGTGGGCAAACGTACAAAATCAGCAGGGGAGTTTGGGTAGCCATTTGATTAGATGTTCAGGAGTCTTATGGCTTGGGGGTAGAAGCTGTTTAGAAGCCTCTTGGACCTAGACTTGGCGCTCCGGTACTGCTTGCCGTGCGGTAGCAGAGAGAACAGTCTATGACTAGGGTGGCTGGAGTCTTTGACCATTTTTAGGGCCTTCCTCTGACACCGCCTGGTATAGAGGTCCTGGATGGCAGGAAGCTTGGCCCCAGTGAAGTACTGGGCCGTACGCACTACCCTCTGTAGTGCCTGGCGGTCTGAGGCCGAGCAGTTGCTATACCAGGCAGTGATGCAACCAGTCAGGATGCTCTCGATGTTGCAGCTGTAGAACCTTTTGAGGATCTGAGGACCCATGCCAAATCTTTTCAGTCTCCTTAGGGGGAATAGGTTTTGTCGTGCCCTCTTCACCTCTTGGTGTGCTTGGACCATGTTAGTTTGTTGGTGATGTGGACACCAAGGAACTTCAAGCTCTCAACCTGCTCCACTACAGCCCCGTCATTGAGAATGGGGGTGTGCTCGGTCCTCTTATTTTTCCTGTAGTCCACAATCATCTCCTTTGTCTTGATCACGTTGAGTGAGAGGTTGTTGTCCTGGCACCACACGGCCAGGTCTCTGACCTCCTCCCCATAGGCTGTCTCGTCGTTGTCGGTGATCAGGCCTACCACTGTTGTGTCTTCGGCAAACTTAATGATGGTATTGGAGTCGTGCCTGGCCATGCAGTCATGGGTGAACGAGGAGACTGAGCACGCACCCCTGAGGGGCCCCCGTGTTGAGGATCAACGTGGCGGATGTGTTGTTACCTACCCTTACCACCTGGGGGCGGCCGTCAGGAAGTCCAGGATCCACTTGCAGAGGGAGGTGTTTAGTCCCAGGGTCCTTAGCTTAGTGATGAGCTTTGAGGGCACTATGGTGTTGAATGCTGAGCTGTAGTTAATGAATAGCATTCTCACATAGGTGTTCCTTTTGTCCAGGTGTGAAAGGGCAGTGTGGAGCACAGTAGACATTGCATCATCTGTGGATCTGTTGGGACGGTACGCAAATTGGAGTGGGTCTAGGGTTTCTGGGATAATGATGTTGATGTCAGCCATGACCAGCCTTTCAAAGCACTTCATGGCTACAGACGTGAGTGCTACGGGTCGGTAGTCATTTAGGCAGGTTACCTTAGTGTTTTTGGGCACAGGGACTATGATGGTCTGCTTGAAACATGTTGGTATTATAGACTCAGACAGGGAGAGGTTGAAAATGTCAGTGAAGACACTTGCCAGTTGGTCAGCGCATGCTCGGAGTACATGTCCTGGTAATCCGTCTGGCCTTGCGGCCTGGTGAATGTTGAACTGTTTAAAGGTCTTACTCACATCGGCTATGGAGAGCGTGATCACACAGTCGTCCGGAACAGCTGATGCTCTCCTGCATGTTTCAATGTTGCTTGCCTCAAAGCGAGCATATAAGTAATTTAGCTCGTCTGGTAGGCTCGTGTCACCGGGCAGCTCGCGGCTGTGCTTCCCTTTGTAGTCTGTAATAGTTTGCAAGCCCTGTCACATCCGACGAGTGTCGGAGCCGGTGTTGTACGATTCGATCTTAGTCCTGTATTGACGCTTTGCCTGTTTGATGGTTCGGCGGAGGGCGTAATGGGATTTCATATAAGCGTCCGGATTAGTGTCCCGCTCCTTGAAAGCGGCGGCTCTAGGCTTCTGGTTGGGTTATGTACGTACAGTCACTGTGGGGCAGATGTCATCGATGCACTTATTGATGAAGCCTGTGACTGATGTGGTGTACTCCTCAATGCCATCTGAAGAATCCCGGAACATATTCCAGTCTGTGCTAGCAAAACAGTCCTGTAGCTTAGCATCTGCTTCATCTGACCACTTTTTGATGCTATATGAAAGTAAAGGGCTTTATGTTTCTAGAACCACTGGACTAGGGTACTCCAGCCAGATCAAAATGTAGTTGGTTGTACAGTAAACTAAAAAGGTTGGGAACCACTGGGCTAGGACAGTAAACTAAAAAGGTTGGGAACCACTGGGCTAGGGTAGTCGGGGCAGAGCAAAGTTAGTCGTACAGTAGCTCTCGAAAACTCTAGGCGGCATTCTGCTTTCTCCCTACAGTTCTCAGCCATTAGCTTCACCCACAACTGTCTCATGTGAATTACAATCCAGACGCTGTGATTTAACGTTTAGAAACATCAATAATCATCGCTTGCAATATGGCTTTCGAAACGTATGGCCCTTATCTTTCATCAGCAATGAAAAAAAATGTTTAACAAAAAATACACATACTGTAGCAGTTTTGCACAGATCCATCTGAGGAAACTACACTTCCGCTACACTCCCCGATATAGACTTACACACAGGTGTTCAGAGCATGCTAGATGTCTTCCGTAAACAAGCGCTGTAACATGGAGATATTGCCGTGTGGGAACACTAACCCTAACAAGGTGTGTATCAATTTAACCTTGTTTTTTGATAATTATTTCTCGCTGATATGAAATTTAAGGTCCTTTATGCTTCCAAAACCGTAGTGCAAGCATTTCGCTACACCCGCTACAACATCTGCTAAACACGTGTATGTGGCAAATAACATTTGATTTGATTTAATGTTCAAACCTAACGTCAGGGATCTTAACAAAACTCCCCCCTTCAGAAGACGCCTTCGTCCAATGACTCTTATGAGTAATATTATGGAACTGAGAGTAATGATCAAGGAGTGGTATAGTGACCGAAAAAGGTTGGCAACTACTGTATTACACAAACAGAGTATAGCATTGCACACTCATTATTCACTACATTTAACATGGAAAGTAATTTGCTTCCGTCATTTGGTGCCACTTGCTTTGTTTTCTTACCAACAGGGGTGTGTTGGGGGGGTTGAGCAAAGTCCGAGCAAATGTTGTTCCAGTCAGTTTCATCCTCATCAATGTCCTCAACATCCACGTCCATTTCTAAACAACAAGAAAATTCTCATTTCGATTTTCCATGCGACACATGAACGTCCCTTTGATGTCTTCTTCTGATTCTGGGTTCGTTATTTTGAGCACCAACAAGAGCGTTACTTCTTCTTCTTCAGTGGGGTTTATCGGCGATTGGCATCCAACGTTACGGTGTATTACCGCCACCTACTGTACTGGAGTGTGGGCCAGAGACAGGGAGAAGCTAAAACCTACCCCGTTTCTCTTAAAAAAGATAACAAAATATTTGAGACTATATCTAATGACGTTCTACTCAATATACTCTTTAAACTAATTTCCTGTATCCCCTTCTCCCTCACACTAGATCTCATCCTCTCTCTTTCCCTCTGATACTGCCCACACTATAGCAATACATGCTCCACGGTCTCTGTTTCCTGACAATAATCACACTTTCCTGTTGGATGCTTTCCTATCACATTTCATGTCTTATTCAACTGGCTGTGTCCCACCCTTAATCTTGTAAAAATAGCCTCCTCTCTTCTGTCCCTTCCTGCCGTCCTCCCCTCCCCGACTTTCCTCTGTACTTGAAATAAATGCCTTCCCTTATTATCTCTATTCCACTGCTCCTGCCATCTCTACACCATCACTGTTTATATCAGTATTTTTGCCTCTGCCTTGCTCATTGAAACTTCATTATCAACATCCCCACTACTAAGTGCTTGTTTAGCCTGTTCATCTACTGCCTCGTTCCCCTCCACCCCCACATGGGCTGGGACCCAAGTAAATCTTATCTGAATACCCATCTGTTTAATCCTGCCATGGGTTTGTATCACCTCATAAAGCAGGTCTTGTCTGCTATGTGAGCTAAAGGACTGAAGACTCATTAACACTGCACATGAATCAGAGCAAATAACTACTCTGTCTTGTTTGACTTCCTCCACCCACTGCAAGGCCAACAGTATGGCCATCAGCTCCGCTGTATATACAGCCAGATGGGCGGCAGGTAGCTTAGTGGGTAAGAGCGTTGTGCCAGTAACCGAAAGGTCGCTGGTTCTAATCCCCGAGCCGACTAGGTGAAAAATCTGTCGATGTGCCCTTGAGCAAGGCACTTAACCCTAATTGCTCCTGTAAGTCACTCTGGATAAGAGCGTCTGCTAAATGACTAAAAAAAAAAAAAAAAAAAAAAAAAAAAAAAAAAAAAGATGATCTGTAATACATTTACTGACTTCCACCCCACATTCCTGCACTACAAAAGCTGACCCAGTACGTCCTGTCCTTGGATATTTTGAACCATCTGTGTAAATGGCCACAAAATCCTGATACACAGTTTCCAGACGTCTGTTAAAGAAATTAGCTGGATCAACACCCTCCCTATCTTTCTGTAGTCTCTCCAACACTTCTAGATCAACTACTGGAGACGGGAGTAGCCATGGTGGATTTACAGGAATAACTACCGTTGGACTAAACTCCCTTCCATACAGTCCCATCTCCTTCGCCTGGGTATTACCCACCCACCCAAAGCTCGTGTTCGGTCTTCGCTCATGTTCCCAGTATGCCTGTAAAATCCCTTTCGCAGGATGAGACACCCCATGTCCTTGTAGGTTGACCCAATAATTCATTGCCAGCTGCTGTCTCCTAATCTGCAATGGCATATCCCCCATCTCCACCTGTAATGCAGCCACTGGGGACATCCGAAACGCCCCACTACATGTTCTGAGTCCTTGCCACTGTATGACATCTAGCCTTTCCAGTGAGGTCCGGGCTGCTGAACCATATGCTATACTTCCATAGTCTATTACAGATCGGATCAATGCAACATACATGTTCTTCAATGAGGAACGCCCAGCCCCCCCATTCCTTCCCCATCAGACAGCGCATCACATTTAGCACCTTCTTACACTTTCCCACCACTCTCTCAATGTGTTCTGTCCAGGTCAGTCTAGTGTCAAAGTATACCCCAAGGAACCTGAAGGTCCCCACCCTCTCCAAGTTTCTCCCATATAACCTCAAGCATACCTCATATCCCACCTTCCTCCTGGAAAAGAACACTGTTTGAGTTTTCTCTACAGAGAACCTGAATCCCCACATTAATGCCAAACACTCTACCTCATTAATTGCTTCCTGTACCTTCCTGACTATGTATGGCACATTTCTTCCCCTCTTCCATAAGGCCCCATCATCTGCAAATAACGACCTCCCTATATCCGGCTGTACATGAGAGTAAACATCATTGATCATGATTGAGAACAACAGAGGACTAATCACGCTCCCCTGTGGTGTACCGTTATCCACCAAGTAGCTGCCTGATAAAGACTTCCCCACTCTCACCTGGATAGACCTTCCAAACAGGAAATCCTTTATCCAGTTGTACATTCTTCCTCCTACCCCCATAATATCAAGCTTGATTAACAACCCCTCCTTCCACATCATATCATATGCCTTCTCCACATCAAAAAAGACAGCTACAACAGGCTCCTTGTTCACCTGACCCTTCCTGACCTCTGCTTCTAAGCAGAGCACTGGATCCATAGTTCCCCTACATAGCCCTCTGCTCTCCAGGAAGTAAGTTAGCCTCTCCATAATCATACGTTCCATAATTTTACATACATGTGATGTTAAAGCTATTGGCCGATAGCTTGTTGGCTTCGTTGGATCCTTCCCGGGCATCCGGATTGGTACCACTACTGCCTCCTTCCAACTGCCTGGTAGTTTCCTCTCCTCCCACACTCTGTTGTACAACACCAATACCTTATCCAGTGCCTCATCACTAAGATGGGCCAACATAACATAGCACACCTCATCTTTCCCAGGTGAAGTTAACCCACCCTTACCTATTGCTCTTTTCACCTCTGCCCTGATAAATGGTGCACTCAATGCATCATTTACATCCTCCCTCCTATCCACCACTCCAGGATGCTCATCTCTCGTGTTCTCTCTCCTCCTCTACCCCTCCTCTGACAGATTTTCGGAGCTATGCACTTGGAGAAATGCTTTGGCCATCATCTCTGCTTTGTCCTCATCTGTTACTGCCACATCCTCCCCACTCGTCAACACTGGATAATCCCACTCTCTTCTGACCCCACTCATCCTCTTAATCATCCCCCACACTTCTCCCACAGGTGTCGCCCTTCCAATGGTGTCACAGAACCGATGCCAACATGACCTCTTTGCCTGACGGATAGTTCTCCTCACCATGGCCTGGGCCTGCTTATACTGAATCAGATGTTGGAAGTTATGCGTCCTTTTCAGTACTCTAAATGCCCTGTTCCTACTCCTCACCATTGCCCCACACTCCTCTGTCCACCACGGGACTGCTTTCCTCCTCCTCTTAGGTATAACAAGCGCATTAGCACCACCTACAGTTTTGAAGTACTTCCAGAGTAGCAGACAGGCACGGCCACTGGGTGGCACCAGCCGCTAGGCATATTTGTATTTTATGCCTGAAGAAAGCTTAATCAATTACAGGTGAATTCCCTGTCAATTCATTTGAAATGTGCTAGCTAGACTCTTTACCAAAGCGAACTTATTTCACATGATCATCATCATCATCATCATCATCATCATGAATTAAAATAATTGCGCATGGCAGGCCACTAGACTTTTTTTGACAGCATGTCCCGCCACGACGGATGCTATAAAACCCACGTAACACTGACGTCATGACAGTTACATGGTGTTGTGAGTGGGCAACTGATGGAAAGCTTTCACACGTGAATGAATTTTATCAAAAATAGCCGGAGTACAGATAAATTATAACTAGCCGATGTTGCCTTCCATTGGGTTCTTCGCTGAAATAGACTGTCCATTTTTCAGACGTGACCTCTGTAAGCGACCCCACTGTCTGTACAAGCATGTCAAAGACGAGCGAGGAATGTTTGACAACACCCTGTATGGATCACCGGTAACAGCAGCAGCAGGTCAGTCTGCTTTTATTGTAATTTCTTTACATACAATTTCCCCAAAGTGTCTCTTCTTCAGCTTGCCTTTAGTTTTGCCATAGTAGGTATACTACTTAATTGCCACATGCCATTCACAAGTGGAAATTGGCAGTAGCACGTCATCAATTTATAAAATCAATTTGCAACCTGATTACTTATTTTCAATTCGGCCTATAACCTAATTGCAGTAAAGTGCATCAACCTGCCCAGACCATGTTGTAAAGAATTATGTAAGACAAATTAGTTGGCTGCATTTTTTTGACTTTGTTAAAATAGTATGTAGTATAAGTGTAGCAATTTACATTATTCGATTGTTTGATCTTCTTAATGACAAATTAGTTTTCTATTGACTTTTTCTCCATAAACAGGTGTTTGGAAAACTCATTCCACTTCCATCAATGGAGCCCCACAGGTCAATGAAGCCAAAGACACTTGCCTTTTGGAGTTGGAGAGGATCAACAAAGAAATCGAGACTGTGAAGAATGAGGTTGAGAAGGAGCAAAGGAGATTATCCCGTTACCAAACTGTGCAGGTGGACAGTGAAAGAACAGGGTCCAAGAAAGTCTTGATTGCCAAATCTGAAACACCAGGTAAAGATCTGAATGGAAATAGTGTAAAATCTTTACACCGGCAGTCCACTACAGTCTATTCTCCTGCCCGGAGGAAGTATGTGGTTGACAACTCCAAACCGAGGACTGATTTGGAATACGACCCCTTGTCCAACTTCTCAGCTTCTTTGCGATCTAGTGGTTGTTCTGAGTACAAACAAGGTAATGAGCAGAAAGTGAGAGGTAGGCAAGGTGTGAAGAGGACTAGAGAGAATGTTTGTAAGGAGGACCAAACTAAGCCACCTTCTCAAGAGCTCACTGCCTCACCGGCTAGTAGTAACAAGCTAGTTGATGACTCTGAAGAAGAAGAAGGGGTCCTCATCATTGATATTCCACCTCTGGAGAGCGACAGAAAGAAGAGTCGGGCTCAGAAGCCCTGTAAGACCACCACAAACCAATCACAGGAAATCAAAGAGGAAGTCCACCCTATTCCTGTTCCTACTGTGGCTCATGCGCCACTTACTATTCCACTTCCTGTGTCCACTCCTGGTCCTGAAGTAGTCAAAGTCATATCCCCACCTGCAGTGTCTGAGATTGTGAAAGATGATAACCTTAACACTTATGGCCTATCTAGTGTTTCTGCTAGTCAGGAAAATGAAGGTGAACCCAGTGCTGTGAGTGTATTCGATGACTTGTCCAAATGCTTGGAAAACCTGAGGAGTGAAAGTGAGAGAATAGTTTGTTACCAAGAGGCTGAGGCCACTGCGGAAAGCAACGGTGGCACAGAACCTGTATCATCTTTACAGACACGTCACCATAATGATCCAGTTGTTAAGACTGATGTCAACTTACTGATGGCAGAGCCTGTATTGCTTGAACGTGAGCTTGCTTCCAACTGTGTTGAGAACAGTAACCATCTTCAACCCAATGAAGTCTTATATGAACATGTATCTTCACTACCTCATCATGTTTTAGTCCCTCCCTCTGTCTCCTCCCCCCATAAACACCCCATTGAGACCCAGAGAAGTGAGCAGCCAGCAGCACAGAGCTCTGCTCAGAGTTACTGGTCACCTGTACAAAGTGTATCATCAGTGCCATGTCTTCAGAAAATCCCAGGCCAAACTCCAGGGCCAGGGCTTGATTTTGCCCTTCCTAGTCCAGTTCCGGTAGCAAACTTTGTAGAGCAAGCGGCCACTACCGCGGGTATCACCCAATGCCAGCTGTTATATGGGCCAACTACGTCAGGGACTAATGGAGTAGAATTACAATCTGCTTCTTTTGAACAGCCTACCGTGGAAGCAATGAATGAACAAGTTGTTATTGATTCAAGTTCTGAGGAGCTTGAGTATTCTGAGTTATCTGATAGTGACACAATGGAGGAATGCTATCGCATCTTCATGGAGGAAGCCAACAAGGGTGACGAGGGATCCACAGACCAGGCTAGTACACTTGTAAGTGCACACACACACACACACACTGGGTGGGATAGTTGGACAGTTCAATGGAGATAGGAAAATGTTGTCGTTGTGTGTTTTAGGTAGGAGCTGTGGATGTGGAGACACCAGGGTTAGCAGTGAAACCCAAACCGTTGCCAGGACCCAGGAAGAGGGTGGCCCATGTGTCCAGATATACTGAGGTACACTATTGAAGACTCCAACTCAAGCACATGATATACTTTTTACTGTGATTCATGAAACTGTTCTTATTGTAATTGACTGCCTTCCTGTCCTATAGCCGCCAGTGGGCAAAAGCAAAGCCCAGGTGATAGTTCCTTTCCGAGGAGGAGTCCCCCAGTTGTCCAACCCCTCTAAGATCCAGCAGCTGCAGCAGAGGGCCTCCGTGTTGTCCGCTGCTCTAAAAGGAGGCCAGGCGTTCATCTCCTCCAACTCACAGAGAAAAATGGTGACGCTGGCTTCTCCTGCTCATCAGGCCAGTCATCATGCCACCCATCATCCAGTTCAATACCTCATTCACCAGCCAACTCATCACCATACTACTATGCAAAATTGTAAGTAAGAGTCCATAACTGTAATGTGTAAACGATGCTTTTGTATGTGTGAGGAATGTACCAATCACTGCAATTTGAGTTGGAAATGATAAAGTACAACAGGGTGATGTTTCTCTTGGGATGAAAACACACACTTCCAGTCAGTTGGCATGTATATCCTGTTGTACATATTTTTTGTCTGTGTTATGCATCAAAAGATTTCATCTATATTAAATGCATCTAATTTCCATCCGTACATGATACCAAGTCATTGGTTAAATATTTTCCCTGCTAGCCTATGTGAACATCATACCTGTGGGAACAGCCATCCAGGTGGGCAACAACCTGCACTTCATCCTCCCAGAGGGAAGCTACACTCTGCCCATCACTTCAGCTAATTGTCCAGTCACCCCAGTCCAAACCCCAGTCCATACCCCAGTTACCCCTGTTCCTGTACAACCTCAGCCTACTGCCTATATCCCTGCTAAGGTGAGGACCAACATAATGTAAAGGTGGAATGAAATGGCTTTAGTGATTTTTCTTTATATTGACACAGTAAGACTTTACTGAGCAGATTATTTTCATATTGGTTTTCTAAAAAACTGCATGGCAAGGTAATTTGTATTGTGTTTCTCCTCAAGTAAAAAACAATCATTATTTTGATTTTGTCCTCCCAGCCCATTCCTACCAAACGTAAAGCCAAGACGCGTCCTGAGGTCGGCGCCAAAGTCCCACATGACGTACGGCAGCGCTATGTAAACCTGTTTGTAGAGGAATTCCTCAAAACATCTGTCACTGTACAAGATGCTTTTGAAAAGGTATGTACCAGAGCAGTCAACATTATTTTATCCATGATTATATTAAATGTGAATTGTCATACATGTTGTTTCCATTACTTATTGTTTCAGTGTTTTATGTTGGAAGCTGTGACAGTGTGATTAAACTTTAGGCACTTGCTGAGGAGAAGACTGTGTATGATCGCAGCATCAACAAACTCAAGTATCTGAGTGTTGCCGTGAACGCACTGAAGAGGCTGAAGAACCAGAGCACAGTCTTTGTCAAAGGTGGGAATCTACAGCGACTGAGGGACTGTATCCTAAATTGCTTTTTGATTACTTGCAATAGTATGATATTATATTGTTAAATATCTTCTGTAGTCTATATAAAGTGTTAGAACAAAGATGTGAACAAAGGACATGTTGACATTTTGGGCTTTGCAACTCAAGTTTAATTGTTTCTTGTCTTGACAAGGTAATGGTTGTCTTTATTAGCTGAAATTTGTCTGCTCTTTTGCAGCTGGAAATGAAACCAATGTCCAGATGTCCAGAGGAAATATTCCACTCAATGAAAAAGCACTTTGGGCAAATGGTATCAAGCGTCCCTCAACACACATTTTTATTAAGGGATACGATTTTTTCCCAAGTTCTTATGCTATGTGTCATATCATCTTTACTGCTTTTCTGACACTTCCATTACTAATTTAGCTTTCCTATTCATTTTCTGCTGAAGGAGATGCTGCATTGTATGACAGTTTGAAGGAGCACATTCTGTCAGAGGAGATATTGACGGAGAACAACTATCCTCTTCAGCACCCAGAAAAATCAGGCAGTGCCATACTGTACCGTGAAGACTATAAGAAGGGAATCACTGATCGTGAGTACAGTATGAAGAACTGCATTGTTCAGGTGTATATTGCTGACCGACTGCAAAAATTGACCTCTTGGAATGTGACATATTTAGTCATAAGCATGTATTTTACGTGCTTGGCATAAGCAATACATCCAATATGCCAGGGTAATTCAAATCCTACCCTGGAGGTCCATAATACTGTTGGTTTTCTGTTGTACCTGATAATTAATTGTGCCCACCTGGTGTCCCAGGTCTAAATCAGTCCCTGATTAGAGGGGAACATTGAAAGAAAGCAGTGGCACTGGCTTCGATGGTCCATATTTTAATTTGAGGGCAATTGGCTGTGGTATGTCATTTCCCTAGGACTGGTCTACCTCGGGTATTGTAGTCAACATGGGCCTGTTCATGCTCTATTTTTCATTCCCCATTCCAGAAGAGGGCGTACTTCAGCTTTTATCAGGTCTTTGCATTCAGGGCTCTGTTTAACTCCTGAATTGGCAACTTGTGTTTGTTTTGTTTCTGGGGGAGAAAAGCTTTGAAGAGGATTTGCTGTCGTTGTGGGGCAACTTACTCTGTGAACCAAGCGGGAAAGCACACTCGCAAGGAGGAGTGCAACTACCACTATGGGAAAGGAGTTGAGAAGAAGGGTGAGAGGACATTATGGTATGTTCTACATGTCTCAAAACAGATATTTAATTATGTTTCCGTAACTTGCTATTACTGTACAGTTCCAGGTGGAGTGGAAACACGCTATAGCTGCTGTGAGGGTGTGGCTGGATGCCCTGGATGCCAAGTTTTCAAGGTAAGAAGATGAATGGAGCATTACACTTATTTTCCATAATACCCTTCAAAGATGTCATGAAACATTTTGTATCGCTCACATATGTTTTCCCCCTCAGTTGCATGTCCATGATGCAGTTCGCTTGGATGGCTTTGTCAGTACCCTTCCTAGGCCTGCCTCTGACAAGATCTGCCCGGGTGTGTTCTCAATCGACTGTGAAATGGTGAGATTCAACAGTAACATTCTGGAATTCATAGGCAACATTTTGCATGACATGCCAATTAAGGTTGGGCCGGTGTGTTTTGGATATCAATGTCCACACTGCCACACTAGTGATCTGGTAAAGGTTTTATTGTATGGCTAATAAATTCAGATTTTTTTCAGTGCTACACCACTCAAGGTCTGGAGCTGGCCAGAGTGACTGTTGTCAACTCCAGTTTGCAGGTCATCTATGACACCTTTGTGAAACCTGATAATGAAGTCATTGACTACAACACCAGGTAAGGCCACACAACACTCCAGAATTAATATTGAATCTCGACAGACTGCTTTATTTAATCCAGTATTTTAGACGAGGATGCAAGGAAGTCCTTAATGCTCTCTGCTCCTCCAGGTTTTCAGGCATCAATGAAGCTGATGTGAAAGGAACAAGCTCGTCCCTACGTGATGTTCAGGAGACTCTACTGAGCTTTGTCAGTGCAGAGACTATACTGATCGGCTACGGCTTGGAAACTGACCTCTGTGCACTGAAGGTGAGTTGAGCTGCATTATTTGATAACTATTTATTAGTGAATGGACACTATGGAAAGTCTATCAGTAGAATTTCTTTCGAAACAATATCGGTACAACAAATAAAACTACTGTAGAATAAAACGATATTACTACTGCCAATGACAATCTCCTTTGAGCATGCGTTTTAGTCCAGGACTAGGCCTAATCTGTGTCTGGGGAAACTGGCCCATAAAGTTTGTCCCCTGCCTGTCTCAGCTGCTCCACGGCACCGTGGTGGACACCTCTGTGTCGTTCCCCCACCGCCTGGGCCTGCCTCATAAGATGACCCTTCACAACCTGACAGCAGACTACCTGAGGAGGATCATCCAGGAGAGTGGTGGGTCAAACACAAACAAGTCTCTGGCAATGGGGAGGATGTCCATCTACTGTGTCATTAAAGTTTTGTACCGTCAAACTGATCATGGTGAAATCAGGGAAAGATGTTGCATGAATGTTTTTAATGAAAAGTATTTCACAATCCCAACTCTGTCCAGTCACTGCTTACACTTAAATGTGTTCTTAGAACACTAATCAAAAAAGGAACATTGCAGTAGAGATGGAAAATCTGAGAGATCATATTTTGTGTTGTGTAGTAGGCTACAGTCATAAAACGTGTATCCACTAATGTGAGAATCATTCCTAATCCAAGGCTTTCAGATACATGTAAGATATACAGGCCTACATTAGTCTTGCAGTAACAGTGTGTATGGCATTGTTCCTGTCTCTTCCAGTGGGTGGCCATGACTCGGCAGAGGATGCTGCTGCCTGTATGGAGCTCATGCTGTGGAAGGTCAAAGAAGATGGCAAAACTAAACGATGGTGATCTGAATAAAACTGGCATCGCCCACCTTCGTTATTCATGAAATCACAGAGATGTATGTTAAAATGTCACTTATTTGTATTAAGGTGAAGTGTTGGCTCATTTCTTTAAATGGTGTGGGTAGGCTTGGAGAGGGACTGAAATTATATTTGTTATGTCAATTTGTGTTGATTTAGGTGGAATTCATCTTTAACTATGTTATGCTTCTCTTAGTCTCTTATGCCAATGTAATTATTATTTGGGGATGCACTCTGAACACTGGGAAATAATAATATATTGAAAGTAAAAGCACAGTAAAGAAATCTGTTGTGGGGTTTTATTAATATTATTATGATCATGGTTGATGGGAACTGCAGCATTATGCTTTCATAGCCATGTGTGAGATTTGAGAAGGGGAAAAAAAAACACCTGAAGACTATTTACATTTTCAACTGAGGAGATTCGGGTCAACAAGTCCAACATCAAATTAACTCTACGTGAACAAGAAACAGTCCCCTCCCCAGTCTATCTACAATCCTCAACACTTTCAGATGTTATATGTGATGATACATCAAAATGGACAACATAAAACCATGTAATGTCACTGAGGATAAACTATTTCCATAATTATTTATGAACACTTCTCTTGAAGGAATAGGTTCAAATTGTGTGAAGTGTGTCATTTCCTCTACAACCAGGGAATGAACACAAACTTGAACTAAAATAAACAGAACTATCCTACAGAAATGTACAATATGAGACAAAAAAAGTATGATGCTGTTTGGTGGCCATCACTTCTCCCTGATGAGGAAGAAAGTCAAGGAACACAGTATTGAAATAATATTACCTGGTGCTGAACCCATAAAAGTAGAATGAACAGAATGGGCATGGAACCTCTAACCCTGGCAATTTGACTAATAAACTCATGGGTACACTCGCAATGGCTGCCTAATTTCCATGGTAATGTAGAATATTCATTCAAATGATGCTAACTGATGTGGCTCATGCAATGGACAATTTTTTGTAATGTCAATTGAGTTGATTCAACAAATCACAACACATGTTGATGTTTTTACTTCCTGCTTTTATTTCTTGCTCCTATGTGTACACGCAATGGCTGCCAGTCCACCCATTATGCCATCAATAACTTCAATAGAGATGCCCGTTCTATTCATTCTATTTCTATGGCTGAACCTGTCACTCTGCCTTCGTTTTGGACTTGGTTCCATAACAGCAACTCCTGATGCAGAAGAGGCCTGTTTTGATGAAGAGGAGGGTGAGGAGCAGCAGGACAGCCAGAAGCAGTGCCAGCACGTCCAGGCTGTGGTACTGGTACCAGGTGAGCTGGTGGGCCTGGACCCTCAGGTGCCTGGCCCCTCTGTTTCTCATGGTGAACTCCAGCCAGAACACTGCCTCATCCTTAGGACTGATCGGTCTGTCATGATGGATTCTGGACAGCCTCATGGCGTTCTCCTTGTACCTGTTGAGCAATTCTTAGATTACGTAGAATACATAGATCCTTCTATGTATTTAATAAATGAAGAGTATTCATGTGAATATTCATGTGCTCATTTACTCTGTAGCAAAATGAATGTTTGTGAAAATGAGGACAACTTACGATGGGTTATTGATCACAGCATTGAGTCCATCCACAAGGTCCTGGGTTTGCATGGAGTTGAAGTCCATGATGACAGCAGCTCCCTTGGCCTCCATATGGATCATATTGTCTGGCTGGTCAGCAAACATAGGAATTCCCACCATGGGGACCCCGTGGTAAATAGCCTCATAGATTCCATTGGTTCCACCATGGGTGATGAAGGCTCTAGTTTTTGGGTGGCCTTATAGAACAGAAATAGATAAGTTATCCCAAATTTAGACATTCCAAAGATAGTCTCAAATAATGATGTTCAACATCACACTGGTGAATGGATTGGTTTATGCACTATACCAAACAGGAACAATTATGAAATCTTGTTTTTTTTAGAAAAAACCTATAGCTACCCAGCAGGTCGTTCTGTGGGATCCAGTTGTACACTCTGGTGTTGGGAGCCAGAGTCTCAGGTTTCTCCCCACTGTGCCTCCACAAAATCTGGCCATGACAGTGACATATTTATACGTTATTATTGATACTTTATTATATTGAACTGTTTAAGTATGTTACACAAGCTGCACAAGAGAGATGCAACACGTCTACTTGGTTTTCCCTAAATAAGAACCAGTAATTCAACAAATATGGTTAGGGAATGTTCTACAGTAGGTCTATAGGTTCTCTCTGACCTTCTGTGGTATCTGTCCCAGGGCTGAGGCGATCATATTCGCCTTCTCTGTGGTCATGTTCCTGATCATGGACCCCAGAGTGAACACAACAACGCCGTGATCTCCAGAGCTCTGCACAAACTCCTGCAGGTCCTGATGGAACAATAGTCCTCTCACTTCACCACATGGCCATATACAGTGTGGGAAAAAAGTATTTGATCCCCTGCTGATTTTGTACGTTTGCCCACTGACAAAGACATGATCAGTCTATAATTTTAATGGTAGGTTTATTTGAACAGTGAGAGACAGAATAACAACAAAAAAATCCAGAAAAACGCATGTCAAAAATGTTATAAATTGATTTGCATTTTAATGAGGGAAATAAGTATTTGACCCCTCTGCAAAACATGACTTAGTACTTGGTGGCAAAACCCTTGTTGGCAATCACAGAGGTCAGACGTTTCTTGTAGTTGGCCACCAGGTTTGCACACATCTCAGGAGGGATTTTGTCCCACTCCTCTTTGCAGATCTTCTACAAGTCATTAAGGTTTCGAAGGCTGACGTTTGGCAACTCGAACCTTCAGCTCCCTCCACAGATTTTCTATGGGATTAAGGTCTGGAGACTGGCTAGGCCACTCCAGGACCTTAATGTGCTTATTCTTGAGCCACTCCTTTGTTGCCTTGGCCGTGTGTTTTGGGTCATTGTCATGCTGGAATACCCATCCACGACCCATTTGCAATGCCCTGGCTGAGGGAAGGAGGTTCTCACCCAAGATTTGATGGTACATGGCCCCGTCCATCGTCCCTTTGATGCGGTGAAGTTGTCCTGTCCCCTTAGCAGAAAAACACCCCCAAAGCATAATGTTTCCACCTCCATGTTTGACAGTGGGATGGTGTTCTTGGGGTCATAGGCAGCATTCCTCCTCTTCCAAACATGGCGAGTTGAGTTGATGGCAAAGAGCTCGATTTTGGTCTCATATGATTGTTACCAATTGTTTTCTTGGTGACTATGGTCCCAGCTGCCTTGAGATCATTGACAAGATCCTCCTGTGTAGTTCTGGGCTGATTCCTCACCGTTCTCATGATCATTGCAACTCCACAAGGTGAGATCTTGCATGGAGCCCCAGGCAGAGGGAGATTGACAGTTGGTTTGTGTTTCTTCCATTTGCGAATAATCGCACCAACTGTTGTCACCTTCTCACCAAGCTGCTTGGCGATGGTCTTGTAGCCCATTCCAGCCTTGTGTAGGTCTACAATCTTGTCCCTGACATCCTTGGAGAGCTCTTTGGTCTTGGCCATGGTGGAGAGTTTGGAATCTGATTGATTGATTGCTTCTGTGGACAGGTGTTTTTTATACAGGTAACAAACTGAGATTAGGAGCACTCCCTTTAAGAGTCTGCTCCTAATCTCAGCTCGTTACCTGTATAAAAGACACCTGGGAGCCAGAAATCTTTCTGATTGAGAGGGGGTCAAATACTTATTTCCCTCATTAAAATGCAAATCAATTTATAACATTTTTGACATGCGTTTTTCTGGATTTTGTTGTTGTTATTCTGTCTCTCACTGTTCAAATAAACCTACCATTAAAATTATAGACTGATCATTTCGTTGTCAGTGGGCAAACGTACAAAATCAGCAGGGGATCAAATCCTTTTTTCCCTCACTTTATAGAACCCTACTGTATATCTAGCTCTTTATATTGCTCTGTTTCAAACATGTACATGTTAATAATTTTGCAGACGCTCTTATCCCGAGCATAATGACATTAACATGACTATGACATGACATGGCTAAAACATGACCATAATGTACTATGTAGCCTTAGAATTACATTGTGAATGTTACGGATGCTACGTATAAAAACACACTTAGTGTGTTTTGTAGTGATACTGATTTAAGGTAAGTGTGCTTTTGCCATAGCCTACCTCTGGTAAAAGCTTGGCGGGCTTACAGTGGATTCCTCCAACAAACTTGAAGTTTGGGAGGAAAGGTCGGGGGTACTCAAAGTCCCAGTATGTACGGATCAGCCAGAGATCAGCGTTGCCTATCATCTCACAAGCTGTTGTTGGCTTTCCTTTAAAATCAGACATTACAAATGACTACAAATCAGTAGAATGTAAGTAGTATTGGAATTTAAATGTAAATAAATACACTATGCTATGTTATTCTGTGGTTATCATCAATTGTGGCTACCTCATCCAATGATATTGTAACAGCTCACCCATAGCCTCACTGTAGTAGTCATCTATATCACGCCACAGACTGTATATTGTCATGTCCTGGGACGCATAGAACAGGAAATTCAGCAGTCTCTCAGCAAAGCTCATTTTGTCCGTTAATTTTACCATGGCACCGGGGACGTAGGATGGTGGGGCGGGAAGCTGCCCACAGAGCCGCTCCCAGGTGTGGGCGATAGAGAAACGCAGGGTGTACACCAGAGGAAGTCCCAGCATCTCTGCCACCAGCTCACTGCCGGGCCAAATGGGATCAGCTAACAGAAGGTCATACTTGGCCTCTCTCAGTCTCCCCATGACGCTCTCCGACTTTAACAGTCCATCCAAAATCTGCATGTTTAACTGAATTTGTCTTTGTATAAGTTCATAAAGTCTCCAGTGGACCTGCCAGTAGTACAGGTGGTCCATCTCGTACATGGAAAAGTGTATGAACTCCTCAAGGCAATCCTCCAAGGCCTCCACAGAGACTGAGACATTGAAGAGTTGGTAGCTGAAGCGAGAGCGTTCGGTGGGGTCCATGTACGGAGAAGCACTGTGCACCAGTACTGTAACATTGTGTCCTCTGTCTGTCAGAGTCTCCAATACAGGCTTGAGGTTGATCCAGTGACTGCCTTCAGTGTGCCAAACTAATATGTTTCCACAGTCTATACTCCCTATGATACATAACTGTATGATTATACAAACCGGTATGCACTCTGCCAACTTCATGGTGAGTGTGTAGACAGTGTCTATAATCAATTCTTTTTAAACTAGTCATTCAAGTCAAGCAATCATTAACTGAAGAACTTGAACTCTGAATCATAGTAGTACTCGTCTTATGTCATGCCACTAGGTAGAAGAGCAAACCGCTGGACTTTGGGGGTGGAAGGTAAAAGCCTACATTGTAAATCTAAACAGAGTTAACAAACAGAGAAAGTCAACAGAGTAAAACAAATATAAAAGTGTATAGAAGTCATCATTTGAAATGTATGTGTTACTATTATGTGAGTGACAAACTATTATAATTGGGAATATATATTTCTAAACTAAGTTAACTTCCTCACTAACTACAGTATAGTTTATTTTATATGACCCTATCTCTGTTTAGCAAGTGAGATGTAGCAGCATAGTGTCAGGTGAATTAGGCAGCTGGTTTGAGTGTGGGGCCACAGGGTTCTCCCAGGGTCAGGGTTGGGTGAATAGACAGGGTATACCAGCCTTTAGGAAGCTGTGGTATTGTGGCTGTTTTTCTCTGGGAAATAATGGTCCTCGGCTACTGTTGCTGTGAAGGATGTAGGTATTATATACAGTACATGTGGTCTGCAGAGCTTTTAGCGCAGAGTGTTTATTATTTTTTTTGTTAAATTTTTTCTTCTTCTGGGGGATGGATCAGCTTAATATTACAGATAGATTGTATCAATGTAATTGTCTGCATCATTTCCAATCCCCCATGTTTTTTTTTATATATACTCCCCTTTATTACTTTTCAACCCCGCCATCCTTTCCCTACTTGGAGTAAATTAGTGAACAACAATGCCCAGGCCTCTACTTCCGGCCTATACTTACTATCTACACCTTATGGACACAGTTAATTTTACAATAATTATATTATATATATATTTTTTTTATATTTTTTATATTTTTTGCTCCTGAACTTCTACTCTCAACCTCTCCGATCATTTGCATGATGTCTATCCGGTTTGCTTCTATATGCCATATCTTTCTAACTGTGCTCTTTTCCAAAAGATCCCAACATACAACCCATATACTTATTATGGACACAGTATGCTTACATTATTAGCTATCTTTGTTATTATTTGTTGTTATTTGTTATTAGTCCCATCCTTCAAATCTATTCAATACCTCCCATCTATCTCGTAACACCATCCATATAGGATTTCTATTTGCCATATATATTTCAACCGTACTGTGATGTTTTACAAAAGTTCTAAACCTTTCTATTCTCATGGCTTCTACAGATTGTGAATTAAAAATAAACATTTTTGCTAAAAGTATTATTATATTATTGATCGATTGACTATGACTTTTCAGATCACCCAGTAATGCTATCTGCAAGGTTAGCTCCAGGTAAATATTGCAATCCTTTAGTCATTCCTGACCTGTGTCCAAAAACAAGTTACAAATGGACAGAACCAAAACAAATGATCTAATGATTCTGTATCTTCACAGCAAAATCTGCAGAGCTGGGAAGATTGTATCCCCCATATAAATAACATTCTTTTGGTAGCAAGAATTTTATATAATAATTTAAATTGAAAGATTCTAATTTTTGAATCCGGTGTCGTTTTGCGTGTCAGTTCATAAACACTATGCCATGGGATCGGTACGTCAAACATCTCTTCCCAACTATTTTGCAATCTATATGGGACGGCTGTCAATCCTTTGGTCCTTAAGTGAAACTGATATACTTTTTTATTTATCACAGTTTTCCTTAACCAAGCGCGGAGTGTTTGATATATACTTGTGAACAAGATTTACTGGAAGTTGTTCTTCTCTAAACGGCTGCCTCTGCTGTCCTTCCTCTCTAACCATCCCTGGTACTTCCCTCCCAACTCTCTCTCTCCCTCTCGCTCCCTCCCTCCCTCCCTCCCTCCCTCCCTCCCTCCCTCCTTCCTCTCTCTCTCTCTCTCTCTCTCTCTCTCTCTCTCTCTCTCTCTCTCTCTCTCTCTCTCTCTCTCTCTCTCTCTCTCTCTCTCTCTCTCTCTCTCTCTCTCTCAGTGTCTGGGTTTGCGTTACAGCATGTTGCTTTTTGAAGTTTACATTTGCATAATCTGATTAGAATGTGGGATTGTCAATGGCGGGCCCTGTAAGAAAGTGCTCCAGAGGAGAGGGTGCTGTCCAGCCAACAATGGGGTGCCCCTTCCCCCGATGAGCCTGCACCTGCATCCATCCCTCATTGGGCTGCCTTCCTCTCCCTGTCCGCGCTGGGGGAAGACCAGAGCAATGGAGAGGAAGAAAAGAGGGTGAGGAAAGGAGGGGATGGGGAAGGAGGAGGGGTGGGGCTGAAATATTTAAACATGCAGTGTGAATTGGTTTAAGGGGATAAAGAGCTCAGGGCCTATCGGTTGGCACCCAGCTCCAGAAATTATTTTCATGGCGCCTCAGCCAGGAGAGAGAGGGCTTGCCTGCACTGATCTGGTCCATTGTGATAACAGATTCACGCAGTGTGCTAGACGTAGATAAGGAAATGTGCTCTCAATAGACCATTACCTCCATACTTGGGAGAGAATAGTCAATCAGGCAAATATACTTGGATGAGGAGATGAGCAGAATACAGATTTGATTTTCAGTAGCTAGTGAGTTTGACATTATCCTGCTAAAAAGTTGTCCGAGAAAAATCTACTGTGTTTGGATGTTTTCTGCCAATAACGTGCATAAATGACTGTAAATGACACAATGATTCAATATGATTACACTGAAGGCCTATGTGTTGTGTTTAAAATGTTAATTTGTTTGGCCTTAAAAGAGTGCTATAGTTTGCTGAGCAACAACAAATCCATGTACTGCATCATGTCTGCATTTTTCCTACCATGTATACTGAGTGTACAAAACATTAGGAACACCTTCCTAGCATTGAGTTGCACCCCCTTTTGCCCTCAGAACACCCTCAATTTGTCAGGGCATGGACTCTACAAGAAAGCATTGCACAGGGATGCTGGCCCATGTTGACTCCAATGATACCCACAGTTGTGTCAAGTTGGCTGGATGTCCTTTGGGTGGTGGATCATTCTTGATACTCACAGGAAACTGTTGAGCTTAAAAAAACAAGCACCTACTACCACACCCTGTTCAAAGGCACTTTTGAATTGCCCCTTCACCCTCTGAATGGCACACATACACAATCCACGTCTCAATTGTCTCAAGGCTTAAACATCCTTCTTTAACCTGTCTCCTCCCCTTCATATACACTGATTGAAGTGGATTTAACAAGTCACATCAATAAGGGATCATAACTTTCACCTGGATTCATCTGGTCAGTCTATGTCATGGAAAGAGCAGGTGTTCCTAATGTTTTGTACATTCAGTATATTAATACTAGCACAACAAAAAGGCACGGACGTAGATACATGGTAAATAACCTGAATACTGTATTGTAATTGAGGATGGATTAATGGGGAGATAACTGTATAGAGAACCTGTTGGTACTGTAGTACAATCGTCCCAATGCAGTATGACTCTAGTCTAGTGTATCCCCAATGGATTAAAGGGATAGATCACCCAAATTACAAAATGGCACATTGGTGTCCTTAACCTGTAAGCAGTCTATGGACAAGTTATGACAGCAATCCATACCTTGGTTTTATTTCCCTGGCACTGTTTCCAAATGCTAACATTTTAGAATTTGTGGCACAAATCCCATTCAAGTCATGGTACTGATATATGCATTTTTTTAAACATAATTTCTAAATCATCCAAAAGTATCTCATATTGATTGTGAAGCTAAATAAAATCACTTACAGCTGATTTGAACATAATACGTGAAAAATGCTCATATCGGTACCTTGGGAATGGGATTTGTGCCACAAATGCTAAAACGTTAGCATTTGTAGACAGTGTCAGGGAAACTAAACCAAAGCATGGATTGCTGTCATACATTGTCCATAGACTTCTTACAGGGTAGGAAACCAATATAATGTTGTAATTTGGGTGAACTATCCCTTTAAGAGCAGTCACCTGTCCATTCCCACGGGCTGTATGCCTGTGTTCAGCAGCTGCACATTGCTCCGTTTACACACCATTAGCAGGTTTAATTGTGGTGGAGAAAAGGCCTAAAGCCTTAAACCAACTCACTGTTTACTCTTCAGCTCAGTAGTTGCAGCCTGTTGGCACTGGCAGGACATGGGGCAGATTTAAACAGTGACAATAGGTGATTAGTAGCCTGGTTAAATGTTAAACAATGGTGATCTCCGCATTCAGGCTGGTTTAACCAGGCTAAGTGATTTGGGCTGTAGATGTGTGACCTTGGGGTATAATCGTCTTCTTAGTTGATGACATCATGGCCAACACAAGGGTGAAACAAGGAAACTGTTTTCTTTTTGTTTACGTTTGTTCACAAATCGGTGGCACTTTCATTTACATTATTGTTTCCACTGGTATTTTCTTCGTAAATATATTTTTGGGAAATTATGTGGGGGTAACAATGGGTACTTACTGGTACTTACTTGACAAAATAGATCTGTTAATTTGTGTATTTAACAGATGGCCTTTTTTCTCAAAAAATTATTTTTTATGTGTTGTAAGGTTATGTATGTCTTTAAATCTAATTTCACAGTTCTTACATAATAATCCATGATTAGAGCCTAGAGGGAAATTCAGTAATTCAAGTCTATCAAATCTAATATGTGCGTATCCATACCAAGGGCAAATATCCAAATAACGACTGATTCCAATTCAAAAGTTATTGGACAGAGAAATGGCCAAGCCTGTGTAAACTACACTGGCATCTGCCTTCAGTAAGGGGATAAAAACACACCATAGGAGCCCCTCAGGACTAGCAGCGCTGCATCTGCCCGTTGGGTCAGTGGTCAGGGTTTGACTGCATGGTGACCTGTGTGACTGCAGGGCACAAGTTAAGTTGTCCTTTTACTCTTCCCCTCTCTCTGCACTCGGACACTAGATAAGGGTTCAGAGGTCAGGGGTCGTCTCTGTGTCCACACAGTGGTCAGAGGGTTTGTAGTGGACAATCAGAGGGGCGGCCATCACTGGCCCCATTGAGAGGAAACAAGGGCATTACTAGACTAGGGGGTCCAGAATGGACCAGTAAAAACACACAGGGAGCAGCTGTACTGTTGACTTACTGGCTCGGCACTTTGTGGTTTTTGTTACATTAGTACAAATGGTTGCATGGTGTCAATGGAATACCAGGGTTAATTACAATAAGAGGATGGTACTTAATGTGTACTTTATTACTTTTGATAAATTCAAACAATCATTTTTAAATAAATAGTTCCAATAAATAACATATTCACAACTTAATATTAACCAACATAATTTACAAAAAAGCATCATAAGGAAATAATCACAATAGCCTTGACAAAAGATGGTTAAATAATAATCTTTGGTTACATGACATGCTTATTGTACAAAAAGATGAATAAATACTTGAATGGACAGACAACAAAAACTATTCCTGTTATCTGTTCATACAATACAGTCCTACAATAGGCACATATTTCAAAGAGGATTGTCAATTGTGTTATCATACAGCTCAATCCCTGTCGTCCCAATAAATAATCAATCAATGCATATAACAGCAATGTGTCAATCAATGAATGTGGTCATATTGCAGGATTTTGATAATAAAATCGATTTGCAAGGTCATAATCAGTCTCATCATAAAATCGTAATTTCAACAAAAAAAAGTGCCCTTAGCTTTTTGTAATTAGATTGCAGTCATTGGTGAATTGGACAAGACTTTATCTTTCCTGAAATGTCTTTCCCAAATAAATTCCATTAAATTATCCTTCATGGCCTTAATGCATCCTTATTTCTTATTTCCAAACTAAACTTTTTTGATGTGGACATCTTTCCCCACCGACAAGATGAAAATACATGTCAGACATGAAGGGGGGAATACATCCAAGCTACATCCATGCAGATTACAGATGACATTTCACAAGGCTCCCATCCACCCCTGTCATAATTTCAACATCAAAGTGTAGCTAAATAAATCCATCTCAATGTATTTAATTCAGCAGGCACGGCATCATCCACAATCATCTTCCGCTTGCCATCACCACCAACACTGTACTCCTCAAGTGTAACAGAGCCAAAATGGAGTCTATGGATGGGGGCATTGTGACAGACGGGCGTCAGTATCGCTGGCCAGGCCCCAGGTCTGGGAGGAGGAGTGGAGACATTCCACGTTGCCCCTGAGGAAGGTGAGCAGGGCTGTGGGGGAGTGCGAGGCAGGCTCACCACTCTGGCTCTCCAGCAGCTGCACCAGGAAGTTGATGTAGCGCATGGCCAGCCGCAGGATCTCGTTCTTGCTCAGCTTCTTCTCTGGTGGGTGGGTGGGGATGAGTTTGCGGAGCTCAGCAAAGGCAGTGTTGACGTTGTGCTGCCGCCAGCGCTCCCGTGTGTTGGTGAACACCTTCCTGGTCATGGTGCTGCTCTCCTGGAGAGAGGAGGAGAGGGGAGCGTTTTAGAGAGAAATGTACACACAATTCAAACTCCCATGGTGCTGTTCTAATGCAAGGCAGGTGCTGTTCAGCAGGGCGCCGTTTCTGGCGCAGACCCCAGACAGAAACACTATATGGTGTAATAAAATGTAAATGGCACCAGAGAATCTAAATCTCAACGATAACTGAAATATAACGCATTAACACCGTAATGGTAAGAAATAGATGTAAAATATAGTTTAAGTATGACTAATAGAATGCATTTGATATTGGAATTCAGTTTCATCTTTAGAAGATGAAAAATACCATGATGAAAATAGATGTTTGTGGAAAACATCTGACCTTCAGTCAATGTATAGATGATGCTTGTGCTACTGTGTTTCGGCATGATTAGCGTACCTACAAATAATTACACTTTGGCTGTATTGAAGAACTATCTATTTCTAATATGGTACACTCATAAATACAAACTGATAATCATTTATTCTATCTTAACAACAAGATTTCCAAATTCTTTAATTCCATCAATTCTTTACTTCATCAATTCCACAACATGAAATTCAATAAAGGAAAAAACGAATCCACTTATTGTCCGTGATCTCACCTGTTAAGTGCTGTAGCGTGCAGACAGAGGTATCAGGTAGAAATGTGTACTCCTGCTGCAGTATCCCAGTCCTGTGTTTAGTCAGTCCAGGCAGTCCAGCCTTCTCATACTCTCTCTGATGACTGTGTGTGAGAGGGAGGGATGGAGAGAGGGGAAAGGCTAGCGCACGCTTCTCACATTTTATAGCAGGGTGAGCCCCTATTGTGTGACGTTGAGCCTCTCCTTCAGTCTGCTGCATTGTGTGAGGTGTTCAACTCAAGAGAGATGTTTCCAGTCACAGACCACTGTGTCTCCCATTGGGTGTTCTATTCTGTCTGTAAACAAATAAATGACCAATGGGTTAGACAAATGAGGTTAAGGGTAAACATAGAAAATACTGATGTAATATCATACAATAATGTTTAATAATTTCAGAGTATTTGGAAACTTTGCTTTCATATCATCCATTACTTTTTGTTTAGTGATTTCTAGGGTTGCAAAGCTACCGGTAATTTACCAAAGCTACCGGATGTCTTCAGTCATTTTGGTAATCAACAGAAAATCTATGGCAATCTATTGTAACTTTGGTAATTTGTACTTGAATAACTTTTGTAAAAAAATATATCGATATATAGTATTCATTTTTTATAACTGTATCCATAATATTGTCTATGAGGTAGATAGACCATATGGTTCAAGAGAAAATAGCCTAATTCATGAAAAAAGCATCTAATCAGCAATGGCATTTTTTTTCAATAAACTCTTCCAATGATTGACTTTATTCACAACTGCCACCAGTCTGATGCCAAAACATTGACAACAAACACATATTGATATAGTAAAATTAATAAAAGCGTGTAAAAAAGAATTGGAAGGCATTTTCATGTTGAAACCTTCATATTAAACACCAATGGCATTCACTAAATTGATGGTCTATATTTAGGATGTTCACAGCTTTGTCATTCTATTTTATTAAATTATTAAATATATTTTACATGTGATAAGGCCACACAGAGGGCAAGAGATAATTACAGACACCTGTGATGATCTGAAGTACCCGAAAGGGCCACTAGATATCTTGTGATAGATTACATAAAATCATTGAAAGATACCAACATTCTGGTAGTTAACTGGTAAACTTAGAACGTTTCCAGTAATATACCCTCCCTTTGCAACCCTAGTAATTTCATTAAATTATTAATTAAGTTTAACACGTAAAGTGACTATTAAAGTTTACATTACACTTACAAATACATTCCTATTGAGATGAAACTGAGAAGTTTCCCTGCCTGATCCTTCCCTTAAAATTCTGGACACTTATTACCTTCTATGGTCAAACATCAACCATGGGTAGCTGGTTCAGTAAAACTTTTATATTGCCAGTCCTGCTGCCATTCAATACACCCTGATTGGGCCAGAAATACCATATCCAGATTGACAGTTTAACAATGTGGGTTTTGTTATGACTATGGTAATCTTGTTGAGCGATTCCAGGGGGAGCAAGGGGAGCGAGCCAGGCGGGTGCAAGCAGAGTCCTTCCCTGAGTCACAAGCACGAGCGTAAACCAAGCCATCTCTCTAAAACCGCTCCTCTTCTATATCCCCTCTCTCTGCCTCCCACTTTCAACCTCCATTTCAGATGGGTTTTATTTTAACGACGTCTAATTTAACCAATTGCTACTTTTCTTTTTACATCCTTCAAGTGTTGTTTCAAAGACGCAGCGTTCCATAAAAGTCTCTCTGTGTGGAGTAGAAATGTACATAATCCGATTAGGGCCTGGGATTAGCGCTGGGTCCTGGAGAACAGGCCCAATGGGGCTGGCCCTGAATTGCTGCCATTCATGGGCCTTGCTGCACTTCCAAGGGGCTGCACCTGCAGTGGTGGGTCCTCACTCCCCTGCTCTCTCCACTCTACTCGGCCTCAGGTCTGCAGACACACTCACAGCAGGCAGCAGGCCCATTCAGCCAGCCAGCCTGCCCCTCCATCCCCATCCCATACACACACCAGGGCCGCATTCAGCAGGGCCAGGTCATCTTGAACTTTGTTTTTCCTGTCATGGAGGGTAGTGTGTGGGGGGTATAGAGCTGAGCAGCTTGTCAACCCTGAGGAAAACAACAACAACCTATGGGGAAGTGAGGAACAATACATTAGTCAGTACAGCAAATGAAGTAAGAGAGCCATACTGTAGTGCTGTCAACAGAATAAAAACATCAGTGTAGCTAAAGAAACAACTATGCAGATGCTACAATTACAAAGGTACATTTTAATGTCTCTTTTCAACTGATGTCCTCATTGAGAGCCTGTCCAATCAAAGTAAAGAGTGATATAAAAAATAACAGTAGGAGCCTGACCTTTGAAGCAGTGGTCAGGAAAGAATTCTACTCTAAAGGTTAGGTTTGAACAGCCTGTTAATTCTCACAATATGTCTGCTATTCACTTCAGGGCCAAAGTGTGGCAGGCAGGACCAATTACTGGACCATTACACTGATGTTGATTTAGCCTCCACGTGTTGGACTTTTAAACAATTTTCTCACTCAGCTTTTGTTTCGCCTGCCATTAAAAATACCCCCTTTTGGCTCTTTTGTTAGGCTTGTTGTTAAGGCAATGTGGCCAGAGACATATAACCGAAACTAAAGGTTAGCTTGGTGGTTATTTATGGTGTGTGTGCGTGTGTGTGTGTGAGAGTGTGTTAGCTTATGGACATAGGAGGTTTGCTGCTGGCAGGAATCAATGCCCTGGGGGGCTCCTTGTCTGAGGCTAATTCCTGCGGGAGCAGGCTTCAGTCTGCTGGCTCGTGAAGATAAGCACTCTCTCCACACTCTGAGAGACGGTGATAAGGGGATTGCTGCGCTAAATGAAAAACGACCTTTTGAGCTCCGAAATGGAGGGAGGGAGACTATCCGTTTTAGCTGGAAAAATAAAACCTCCATAAAAAAATTGCATTTTGATTATGAAATATTGAGAGTGTTCCATGTCAAATATTGTATTCGTAATAATAATGTACATAGGTTTTTCCATCTACCCTTGCTCGTAAACAGACACATTTTAGACTGTAAAATTATTTATGTATCAAGTCGGAATGACAAGGACTAAATTGCAGGTCAATTACAGAGTAAAAAGTATACTTATTTTAATTGCAGGGACAATCCATATCAACCTGAACTCCCAGCAAAAACAAATACAAAGCATGTTTTACTTTACCATTGGTTATTTCACTCACATATTTCCAAATGTTTAAGATATCAAAACCAAATGTTATTTTTCTAATCTAAACATTTCTTTGTATGTAGTATTTATTTTGGCATTCTCCATCTAACCCTGCAAAACATTTCTCTCAGCACCCATTCAACATTGGAATGCAGTGTCTGTCGGACTACATAATAGAGCCTTTTTACAAGTTGTTACTGAGGTATTTGGGACCAGTATAGTCTTAGTGAAATGTCTCTCATTGTTGGTAAACACGGTTGCCATGATTGTGAATGGAGCTTTTACTGCAGTTCTGATGTCCAGTCCACCTGCTGTTTCTCACTGCAGCACAGCTAGAAACGCTAACCATTGAGAAACAGGACTGCTACAGAAAAGTCACGGGATGACAGCATTAGACTAGAGCAGGGGGTGTCAAACATACGGCCAGGGTCCAATCCGGCCCGCGGGAGGTTTGAGTTAAAAAATATATATATACAGTACAGGTAAAAAGTTTGGACACACCGACTCATTCCAGGGTTCTTCTTTATTTTGATGAAATAACACATATAGAATCATGTAGTAACCAAAAAAGTGTTAAACAAATCAAAATCTATTTTATATTTGAGATTCTTCAAATAGCCACCCTTTGCCTTGATGACAGCTTTGCACACTCTTGGCATTCTCTCAACCAGCCTCACATGGAATGCTTTTCCAACAGTCTTGAAGGAGTTCACACATATGCTGAGCACTTGTTGGCTGCTTTTCCTCCACTCTACTTTCGCAAAGCTACTGTATTTAAAACATTTTTTGAAATATATATTTACAATTTTATATATACAGTGGGGGAAAAAAGTATTTAGTCAGCCACCAATTGTGCAAGTTCTCCCACTTAAAAAGATGAGTGTCACGATCGTCATTTGAAGAAACGGGCCAGTGCGCAGCGTGGAATGCGAACATCTTTTATTTATATTTCACCATACGAACAAAAACAACAAACGATACGTGAAGTCCACAGGTTCCCCAACACAAACCTACACGGAACAAGATACCACACCACACAAATGCCAAACGACTACCTAAGGATGGTTCCCAATCAGAGACAACAAGCAACAGCTGATTAACGTTGCCTCTGATTGAGAACCACCCCGGCCAACATAGAAACCCATCAACTAGATCCTGAACATAGAAACACAAAACATAGACTCTACACACCCTGGCTCAACATAACAGAGTCCCCAGAGCCAGGGCGTGACAGTACCCCCCCCCAAAGGCGCGGACTGCGACCGCGCCAAACATAAACCGAACAGGGGAGGGCCGGGTGGGCATTCCTCCTCGGAGGCGGATCCGGCTCCGGGCTTGACCACCACCCTCTAACAACCCCCCCGTAGCGCCCCTGGTCTGGTCCCGCTGGCTCGAGCTGGACTGGACATCGGTGGAGCGGATTGCTTAGGCTCCGGTGTGGAGCAGCTGACCGGTACCTGACCAGGCACTGGTGAAACGGGCACGGGCTGTGCCGGACTGACGACGCGCACCACAGGCTTGGTGCGGGGAGCAGGGACGGGCCGGACCGGACTGACGACGCGCACCATTGGCTTGGTGCGGGGAGCAGGAATGGGCCGGACCGGGCTGGCGACGCGCACCATTGGCTTGGTGCGGGGAGCAGGAACGGGCCGGGCCGGGCTGACGACGCGCACCATAGACTTGGTGCGGGGAGCAGGAACGGGCCGGACCGGGCTGGCGACGCGCACCACAGGCTTGGTGCGGGGAGCAGGAACAGGCCGGACCGGACTGACGATGCGCCCCACAGGCTTGGTGCGGGGAGCAGGAACAGGCCGGGCCGGGCTGGCGACGCGCACCATTGGCTTGGTGCGAGGGGCAGGAACAGGCCGGGCAGGAACAGGCCGGGCCGGGCTGACGACGCGCACCATTGGCTTGGTGCGGGGAGCAGGAACGGGCCGGACCGGGCTGACGATGCGCACCACTGGCTTGGTGCGGGGAGCAGGAACAGGCCGGGCCGGGCTGGCGACGCGCACCATAGGCTTGGTGCGAGGGGCAGGAACAGGCCGGGCTGGTGACGTGCATCACAGGCTTGGTGCGAGGGACAGGAACAGGCCGGACCGCACTGGGAACACACACCACTGGCCTTATACGGGGATCAGGAACGGGCCGGACCGGACTGGCAACACACTTCAGTACCTCTCACCGTGCCTCTACACTTTCCTTCCCTCTAATCACCAATGGCTCCCGTAACCCGGTGGCCTTCTCTCCTTGTCCACAAACTCACCCCTTATCTGCCTCCAGCAGCCCCGTCGTCCACGGTGTGAGCCCCCCCCCTAAAAATGTATTGGGCTTGTCTCTCCCCCGTGGCTATGGCCTCCATGGCTCTCACCAGACTCTCCATCCTCTGCTCCCAAATCCAACCTCTCTCCTCTTCACGCTGCTTGACCCAGTCGAGGTGGTATCTTCTGTCACGATCGTCATTTGAAGAAACGGGCCAATGCGCAGCGTGGAATGCGAACATCTTTTATTTATATTTCACCACACGAACAAAAACAACAAACGATACGTGAAGTCCACAGGTTCCCCAACACAAACCTACACGGAACAAGATACCACACCACACAAATGCCAAACGACTACCTAAGTTTGTTTCCCAATCAGAGACAACAAGCAACAGCTGATTAATGTTGCCTCTGATTGAGAACCACCCCGGCCAACATAGAAACCCATCAACTAGATCCTGAACATAGAAACACAAAACATAGACTCTACACACCCTGGCTCAACATAACAGAGTCCCCAGAGCCAGGGCGTGACAATGAGAGAGGCCTGTAATTTTCATCATAGGTACACGTCAACTATGACAGACAAATTGAGGAAAAAAAATCCAGAAAATCACATTGTAGGATTTTTTATGAATTGATTTGCAAATTATGGTGGAAAATAAGTATTTGGTCACCTACAAACAAGCAAGATTTCTGGCTCTCACAGACCTGTAACTTCTTCTTTAAGAGGCTCCTCTGTCCTCCACTCGTTACCTGTATTAATGGCACCTGTTTGAACTTGTTATCAGTATAAAAGACACCTGTCCACAACCTCAAACAGTCACACTCCAAACTCCACTATGGCCAAGACCAAAGAGCTGTCAAAGGACACCAGAAACAAAATTGTAGACCTGCACCAGGCTGGGAAGACTGAATCTGCAATAGGTAAGCAGCTTGGTTTGAAGAAATCAACTATGGGAGCAATTATTAGGAAATGGAAGACATACAAGACCACTGATAATCTCCCTCGATCTGGGGCTCCACGCAAGATCTCACCCCGTGGGGTCAAAATGATCACAAGAACGGCGAGCAAAAACAAAGCCTACCATCAGTAACACACTACGCCGCCAGGGACTCAAATCCTGCAGTGCTAGACGTGTCCCCCTGCTTAAGCCAGTACATGTCCAGGCCCGTCTGAAGTTTGCTAGAGTGCATTTGGATGATCCAGAAGAGGATTGGGAGAATGTCATATGGTCAGATGAAACCAAAATATAACTTTTTGGTAAAAACACAACTCGTCGTGTTTGGAGGACAAAGAATGCTGAGTTGCATCCAAAGAACACCATACCTACTGTGAAGCATGGGGGTGGAAACATCATGCTTTGGGGCTGTTGTTCTGCAAAGGGACCAGGACGACTGATCCGTGTAAAGGAAAGAATGAATGGGGCCATGTATCGTGAGATTTTGAGTGAAAACCTCCTTCCATCAGCAAGGGCATTGAAGATGAAACGTGGCTGGGTCTTTCAGCATGACAATGATCCCAAACACACCGCCCGGGCAACGAAGGAGTGGCTTCGTAAGAAGCATTTCAAGGTCCTGGAGTGGCCTAGCCTGTCTCCAGATCTCAACCCCATAGAAAATCTTTGGAGGGAGTTGAAAGTCCGTGTTGCCCAGCGACAGCCCCAAAACATCACTGCTCTAGAGGAGATCTGCATGGAGGAATGGGCCAAAATACCAGCAACAGTGTGTGAAAACCTTGTGAAGACTTACAGAAAACGTTTGACCTGTGTCATTGCCAAGAAAGGGTATATAACAAAGTATTGAGAAACTTTTGTTATTAACCAAATACTTATTTTCCACCATAATTTGCAAATAAATTCATTAAAAATCCTACAATGTGATTTTCTGGATTTTTTTTTCTCATTTTGTCTGTCATAGTTGACGTGTACCTATGATGAAAATTACAGGCCTCTCTCATCTTTTTAAGTGGGAGAACTTGCACAATTGGTGGCTGACTAAATACTTTTTTTCCCCCACTGTATATGTATATATATATATATATATACATACACACTACCGTTCAAAAGTTTGGGGTCACTTAGAAATGTCCTTGTTTTCTAAAGAAAAGCAAATTTTTTGTCCATTAAAATAACATAAAATTGATCAGAAATACAGTGTAGACATTGTTAATATTGTAAATGGCTATTGTAGCTGGAAACGGCTGATTTTTTATGGAATATCTACATAGGTGTACAGAGGCCAATTATCAGCAACCATCAATCCTGTGTTCCAATGGCACATTGTGTTTGCTTATCTAAGTTTATCATTTTAAAAGGCTAATTGATCATTAGAAAACCCTTTTGCAATTATGTTAGCACAGCTGAAAACTGTTGTGCTGATTAAAGAAGCAATAAAACTGGCCTTCTTGAGACTAGTTGAGTATCTGGAGCATCAGCAATTGTGGGTTCGATTACAGGATCAAAATGGCCAGAAACAAATAACTTTCTTATGAAACTCGTCAGTCTATTCTTGTTCTGAGAAATGAAGCCTATTCCATGTGAGAAATTGCCAAGAAACTGAAGATCTCGTACAACGCTGTGTACTAGTCCCTTCACAGAACAGCGCAAACTGGCTCTAACCAGAATAGAAAGAGGAGTGGGAGGCCACGGAGTGGGAACCACCTTTTAAAATGATAAACTTGGATTAGCAAACACAACGTGCCATTGGAACACAGGACTGATGTTTGCTGATAATTGGCCTCTGTACGCCTATGTAGATATTCAAATCAAATCACAACAGGTGTAGACATTACAGTGAAATGCTTACTTACAAGCCCTTAACCAACAATGCAGTTTAAAAATAAATAAAAAGTAAAATAAAGTAAAAAAAATAAAAGCACATAACTAAAGAGCAGCAGTAAAATAAAATAACAGTAGGGAGGCTATATACAGGGGGGTACCGGTACAGAGTCAATGTGCGGGGGCACCGGTTAGTCGAGGTAATTTAGGTAATATGTACATGTGGGTAGAGTTAAAGTGACTATGCATAAATAATAAACAGAGTAGCAGCAGCGTAAAAGAGGGGGATGGGGTGGGGTGGGGGGCAGTGCAAATAGTCTGGGTAGCCATGATTAGCTGTTCAGGAGTCTTATTGCTTGGGGGTAGAAGCTGTTAAGAAGCCTTTTGGACCTAGACTTGGCGCTCCGGTACCGCTTGCTGTGCGGTAGCAGAGAGAACAGTCGATGACGAGGGTGGCTAGAGTCTTTGACAATTCTTAGGGCCTTCCTCTGACACTGCCTGGTATAGAGGTCCTGGATGGCAGGAAGCTTGGCCTCAGTGATGTACTGAGCCGTACGCACTACCCTCTGTAGTGCCTGGCGGTCTGAGGCCGAGCAGTTGCCATACCAGGCGGTGATGCAACCAGTCAGGATGCTCTCGATGGTGCAGCTGTATAACTTTTTGAGGATCTGAGGACCCATGCCAAATCTTTTCAGTCTCCATAGGGGGAATAGGCTTTGTTGTGCCCTCTTCACGACTGTCTTGGTGTGTTTGGACCATGATAGTTTGTTGGTGATGTGGACACCAAGGAACTTGAAGCTCTCAACCTGTTCCACTACAGCCCCGTCGATGAGAACGGGGGCATGCTCAGTCCTCTTTTTTCCCCCTGTAGTCCACAATCATCTCCTTTGTCTTGATCACGTTGAGGGAGAGGTTGTTATCCTGGCACCACACGGCCAGGTCTCTGACCTCCTCCCTATATGCTGTCTCATCGTTGTCGGTGATCATGCCTACCACTGTTGTGTAGTCGGCAAACTTAATGATGGTGTTGGAGTTGTGCCTGGCCATGCAGTCATGGGTGAACAGGGAGTATTGGAGGGGACTGAGCACGCACCCCTGAGGGGCCCCCGTGTTGAGGATCAGCGTGGCAGATGTGTCGTTACCTGCCCTTACCACCTGGGGGCGGCCCGTCAGGAAGTCCAGGATCCAGTTGCAGAGGGAGGTGTTTAGTCCCAGGGTCCTTAGCTTAGTGATGAGCTTTGAGGGCACTATGGTGTTGAACGCTGAGCTGTAGTCAATTAATAGCATTCTCACATAGGTGTTCCTCTTGTCCAGGTGGGAAAGGGCAGTGTGGAGTGCAATAGAGATTGCATCATCTGTAGCTTGTCTGATAGGCTTGTGTCACTGGGCAGCTCACGGCTGTGCTTCCCTTTGTAGTCTGTAATAGTTTTCAAGCCCTGCCACATCCGACGAGCGTCAGAGCCGGTGTAGTATGATTCAATCTTAGTTCTGTATTGACTCTTTGCCTGTTTGATGGTTCATCGCAGGGCATAGCGGGATTTATAGGGGGTTAGAGACCCGCTCCTTGAAAGCGCCAGCTCTACCCTTTAGCTCAGTGCGGATGTTGCCTGTAATCCATGGCTTCTGGTTGGGGTATGTACATACGGTCACTGTGGGGACGACGTCATCGATGCACTTATTGATGAAGCCAGTGACTGATGTGGTGTACTCCTCTATGCTATCGGAAGAATCCCGGAACATATTCCAGTCTGTGCTAGCAAAACAGTCCTGTAGCTTAGCATCTGCGTCATCTGACCACTTTTTTTATTAACCGAATCACTGGTGCTTCCATTAAAAATCAGCCGTTTCCAGCTACAATAGCCATTTACAACATTTACAACTTCTACACTGTATATCTGATCAATTTGATGTTATTTTTATGGACAAAAAAATTGCTTTTCTTTCGAAAACAAGGACATTTCTAAGTGACCCCACATTTTTGAATGGTAGTGTATATATATATATTTGGGGGTGGGGGGGGAACGAACTCAATATACTTCAAAATGACTAACACTAAATCGAAACTGTGTAGAAATGACAATGGAACTACATGAATACAGTTTATATACCTGGGTTCCCCAACTGGCGGCCCGCAGGTGGTTTTATTTGGCCCCCCAAGTTATCGAAGCAAAAATTAATAAAAAATTACATTTAAAACTTTCGTTGTTGGATATAAGACTGTACAAACACCAGGAAATCAGCTCCAATTGGAAATCTGTTCCCAAGTATTCCCACGCATAATAGAGAGACGTGATCGTATACAAATGTAAGCAAGGTTTTAGTCAAATATTATATCTGTTTGGGATTCTTGTGGTCAATTTGCAGTCTACAAATTATTTGAAATTATGTTCCGGCCCCCCGACCATCCCCTCAAGAAAATAAATCGGCCCACGGCTGAATATAGTTGATGATCCCTGTTCTAGACTATGTCCAGCTCTCTAATAATCACCGAAATGAAAGCTAGACAGTCAGGGAGGATCATAATTTCCAAAAAGGACAATTATTTTTTCAATTTTTGATAACCAGGAATTATAACACATTTTCAGTGTGACCCTCCGGACCTCATCGAAGACCGAATGCGGCCCCCGGGGCAAAATGAGTTTGACACCCCTGGACTAGTCGGAAGATTTCTAGATATGCACTAAGTGAACATTTGAATTCATGAAATTACTGGCATACATTCATTTGAGTTCATAAATATTAATCCTGTCTTGTTCATAATGCTGATACAATTCTTAACACGTTCTGGCAAAAGCTACGAAAAGGACAACATTTCAGATTGGCTTTAATTTTTAAAGTATTTGTCCTAGCATAACTTACAATTTTTTATCTTTAGCATTATATTTTAATATGAAGTCAAAATTTCACAAACCCGTCTGTTTAAACGTATCCTTCTTATAAAAAGATTCACAAAATAATTATTTAAAAAACTTTACTTACACATAAATTGACAATTATTTTCCCAACAACAGTTGAACACTTAATAGTGTCCTTCAAACACTCAAGAACCTATGGCATACTACTTGTATATCTTACATACCTAATGTCTGTAGTTGTAGACAGGGCAAGGGACTGACAGGATGCTGTAAACTTTTCAGGCCAATCTTACTATTTCAACACTTCACGGATACAGTGGCTTGCGAAAGTATTCAACCCCCTTGGCATTTTTCCTATTTTGTTGCCTTACAACCTGGAATTAAAATGGATTTTTGGGGGGTTTGTATCTTTTGATTTACACAACATGCCTACCACTCTGAAGATGCAAAATATATATTTTTGTGAAACAAACAAGAAATAACACAAAAAAACTGAAAACTTGAGCGTGCATAACTATTCAACCCCCCCCCCCCCCCCCCCCCCCCCCCCCCCCCCCCTCCCCCAATACTTTGTAGAGCCACCTTTTGCAGCAATTACAGCTGCAAGTCTCTTGGGGCATGTCTTTATAAGCTTGGCTCATCTAGCCACTGGGATTTTTGCAGATTCTTCAAGGCAAAACTGCTCCAGCTCCTTCAAGTTGGATGGGTTCCACTGGTGTAAAGGAATCTTAAAGTCATACCACAGATTCTCAATTGGATTGAGGTCTGGGCTTTGACAAGGCCATTCGAAGACATTTAAATGTTTCCCCTTAAACCACTCAAGTGTTGCTTTAGAAGTATGCTTAGGGTCATTGTCCTGCTGGAAGGTGAACCTCTGTCCCAGTCTCAAATCTCTGGAAGACTGAAACAGGTTTCCCTCAAGACTTTCCCTGTATTTAGCGCCATCCATCATTCCTTTAATTCTGACCAGTTTCCCAGTCCCTGCCGATGAAAAACATCCCCACAGCATGATGCTGCCACCACCATGCTTCACTGTGGGGATGGTGTTCTCGGAGTGATGAGAGGTGTTGGGCTTGCGCCAGACATAGCGTTTTCCTTGATGGCCAAAAAGCTCAATTTTAGTCTCATCTGACCAGAGTACCTTCTTCGATATGTTTGGGGAGTCTCCCACATGCCTTTTGGCAAACACCAAACGTGTTTGCTTATTTTTTTCTTGAAGCAATGGCTTTTTTCTGGCCACTCTTCCGTAAAGCCCAGCTCTGTGGAATGTACCCAGCTCTGTGGAGTGTACGGCTTAAAGTGGTCCTATGGACAGATACTCCAATCTCCGCTGTGGAGCTTTGCAGCTCCTTCAGGGTTATCTTTGGTGTCTTTGTTGCCTCTCTGATTAATGCCCTCCTTGCCTGGTCCGTGAGTTTTGGTGGGTGGCCCTCTCTTGGTAGGTTTGTTGTGGTGCCATATGCTTTCCATTTTTTAATAATGGTTTTAATGGTACCCCGTGGGATGTTCAAAGTTTCTGATATTATTTTTTAACCCAACCCTGGTCTGTACTTCTCCACAACTTTGTCCCTGACCTGTTTGGAGAGCTCCTTGGTCTTCATGGTGCCTCTTGCTTGGTGGTGCCCCTTGCTTAGTGGTGTTGCAGACTCTGGGGCCTTTCAGAACAGGTGTATATATACTGAGATCATGTGACAGATCATGTGACACTTAGATTGCACACAGGTGGACTTTATTTAACTAATTATGTGACTTCTGAATGTAACTGGTTGCACCAGATCTTATTTAGGGGCATCATAGCAATGGGGGTGAATACATATGCACGCACCCCTTTTCCGTTATTTATTTGAAACAAGTTCTTTTTTTCATTTCACTTCACCAATTTAGACTATTTTGTGTATGTCCATTACATGAAATCCAAATAAAAATCCATTTAAATTACAGGTTGTAATGCAACAAAATAGGAAAAACGCCAAGGGGAATGAATACTTTTTCAAGGCACTGTATGAGACATTTTAGAAAAAGGTTAGTCTTGTCTGTCCATCACGTCGGCCTGGCACCTTCTCATAACTGAGCTTTCCCCTCTTCAATGGCGTTAAAAATAAAAATAAAAAAAATAAAAAAATAAGAGTAAGAATACATGAAAACAGGACAACATAATCTCGTAATTTATCACATTTACCTCAATAATTATACTATTTTCACACTAAAGGCTATACTGGAACTTTCCCAAACCACTACAGGAGATCTCTAAAAATCGATTTAAATGTAAACTTGCTTCATCAGCAGTCTAACATGTTACTCTCATTGTTCACCTGTGCCAACCATCTTTGGGCCCTCTGCTCTCCTCTTCCTCTCCATCCCCGTCCTGTAACTGGTCTCATGGTCAGGTGTCACACTCATGTCTCCCCTACCCTGGGTAGTGCTGTAGGGGCTGTCAATGCTACTGTCCCCCCATGGCAGAGCTCCTCTAGGCGAGGCCAGGCTGGGGTAGTGGCTGCCATCAGGGTACTGCTGCTGTTCACTGTAGCCTACTGTAGAGAACGAGTACATCTGGTTTTCGGAGTACGCTGGTCTTTGCGTGTTGGTGCTGTAGCTGAATTAGGACGAGGGGTCTGTCTGAAAAGGGTTCTCTGGCGCGTAGTCTCTGGGGGAGCCACAAGGCTCCTGGTGTAGGGATGCTCTGGACATCCACTCCTCTCCTCCTCCTCCTCTATTCCAGCCTACAAACTTCACCTCATCACTCTCCTCATCTGCCTCCCATGGGTTGTGGCTCCAGGTGTGCTGGAAAGGGGCCTGCTGGGAGCCGAAGGAGCGACTCAAGTCCACCTGGAAGTCTGCACTGTCCTCCTTGGTCATGACAGAGCTCTCTTCATAGAAGCTCCCAGCTACACTCTCAGCATTGGGGGAGCCAGCGAGGAAGCTGTTGGGGTTGGGCTTGAATGGTTCTGGGTCGAGGTGTGTGTGTGGACAGTGGTGTTTGTGAGGGTCGAGGCTTGTATGAGGGTCGTGGTGTGTGTGAGGGTCGCGGTGTGTGTGTGACTCGGTGTGTGTGTGTGTTGATTGACAAGGGTCAGTGGGGCTACTGTGGTCTTTCTGATGAGTGAGTTCAGTGTGAGACTCTGGAGAGGAGGCAGCCACAGTCAGCTTGTACAGAGACGTGGTGTCACTGAAGAGCTGGAATAAAAAGAAGATATTGTATTACTGCAAGTATTATCAATACAGCACCACCAAAGAGTTTGGCTGATAAACAAAGTTGACAAAGTTCGTAATGATGAGGGTGCAGCTGCTCCATAGCATATGGAAAACACATCCATCTACATTGTCATATACAAAAAAGATACAATATACAACCCCATATTGTCTTCCCAGTAAAGGCAAGGTGTATGACAAGACCAGGGCCCAGATTCACAAAACCTTCTTAAGAAGAGATTTCTTCTTAACTGCCATTTTTTCATTTTCTTGCGCTATTTCTTATGTTTCTCCTTAAGCAAAAAGTAAAGAAGAAATTAGATTATTGAAAATAAAGTTATTGAAAAATGTTTAATTCCAAGATAGCTAAACCCTTGTCTTAAACTCAGGGCAGTGAGAGAAAACGCTCATTAAAGCAATTGAACATGTTTAATTCACTCACAAACTTCATCTGAAAGTTTCAGTATTTATTATTTTAAACCCAAGAACATGTTTTAGAACAGTAATCTCAGTAAGAAATATGCTAACATGATTGCCATTGCTAGCTAGATAGTGAGCTAAAATGGTTGCCTAGCAACAAACATCTTAAGATTTGTAAGAAGATATTTGAGAAGTTAGTAAGAAAATAATTAAATCTTAAGATATTGTTTAGGAATTGCACTTTCAAACTATCTTATGAACTTCTTTTTTTTTTCTCTTAAGATTCTTAAGTTTTTGCGTAAGAAGTGTTTTGTGAATCCGGCCCCAGGACACTAAAGTGAGAGGAGATGACTGGCCAGGTCACCTTGATGACTTTGTGAGGGACCTCAGGGAGCAGCTCCTGCAGCTGGGAGAGGGAGGCCCCGAGGAGCCAGTGGAGAGAGGGGCCCCTCCTCAACATCAGCTGAGCCACTAGAGGGTTCACACAGGGAAACCCTAGCAGACACCTCTCCTCCTGGGGGGAAGAGAGGGGGAGAGCAGGGGTTGAGACCTAACAAACAAACATATACACACATGCATGCATTCACACATGCACAAAGACACACACACACACACACATATATATACAAATACACATGCACAAACATTTTACATTTACATTTTGAGTCATTTAGCAGAGAGCGACTTACAGTTAGTGAGTGCATACATTTTTGTTAATTTTTTTTCATACTGGCCCCCCATGCACTGGGACAACTAATCTCTGTGTAAACTGTATCCTTCCATCAGTAATGAACTTAATGATGACACTGCTACTATTATACAGTAGATGCTGAAAATAAAGGAAAGGTTCACCCATTTTAATGTTATATTGTTTTGTGCATCTCTGAGTGATGTTCTATCGATTCCCTGGATCATTTCATGTTTTCATGTACAGTGGGGAAAAAAAGTATTTAGTCAGCCACCAATTGTGCAAGTTCTCCCACTTAAAAAGATGAGAGAGGCCTGTAATTTTCATCATAGGTACACGTCAACTATGACAGACAAAATGAGAAAAAAAATCCAGAAAATCACATTGTAGGATTTTTAATGAATTTATTTGCAAATTATGGTGGAAAATAAGTATTTGGTCAATATCAAAAGTTTCTCAATACTTTCTTATATACCCTTTGTTGGCAATGACACAGGTCAAACGTTTTCTGTAAGTCTTCACAAGGTTTTCACACACTGTTGCTGGTATTTTGGCCCATTCCTCCATGCAGATCTCCTCTAGAGCAGTGATGTTTTGGGGCTGTCGCTGGGCAACACGGACTTTCAACTCCCTCCAAAGATTTTCTATGGGGTTGAGATCTGGAGACTCCAGGACCTTGAAATGCTTCTTACGAAGCCACTCCTTCGTTGCCCGGGCGGTGTGTTTGGGATCATTGTCATGCTGAAAGACCCAGCCACGTTTCATCTTCAATGCCCTTGCTGATGGAAGGAGGTTTTCACTCAAAATCTCACGATACATGGCCCCATTCATTCTTTCCTTTACACGGATCAGTCGTCCTGGTCCCTTTGCAGAACAACAGCCCCAAAGCATGATGTTTCCACCCCCATGCTTCACAGTAGGTATGGTGTTCTTTGGATGCAACTCAGCATTCTTTGTCCTCCAAACACGACAAGTTGAGTTTTTACCAAAAAGTTCTATTTTGGTTTCATCTGACCATATGACTTTCTCCCAATCCTCTTCTGGATGCACTCTAGCAAACTTCAGACGGGCCTGGACATGTACTGGCTTAAGCAGGGGGACACGTCTAGCACTGCAGGATTTGAGTCCCTGGTGGCGTAGTGTGTTACTGATGGTAGGCTTTGTTACTTTGGTCCCAGCTCTCTGCAGGTCATTCACTAGGTCCCCCCGTGTGGTTCTGGGATTTTTGCTCACCGTTCTTGTGATCATTTTGACCCCACGGGGTGAGATCTTGCGTGGAGCCCCAGATCGAGGGAGATTATCAGTGGTCTTGTATGTCTTCCATTTCCTAATAATTGTTCCCACAGTTGATTTCTTCAAACCAAGCTGCTTACCTATTGCAGATTCAGTCTTCCCAGCCTGGTGCAGGTCTACAATTTTGTTTCTGGTGTCCTTTGACAGCTCTTTGGTCTTGGCCATAGTGGAGTTTGGAGTGTGACTGTTTGAGGTTGTGGACAGGTGTCTTTTATACTGATAACAAGTTCAAACAGGTGCCATTAATACAGGTAACGAGTGGAGGACAGAGGAGCCTCTTAAAGAAGAAGTTACTGGTCTGTGAGAGCCAGAAATCTTGCTTGTTTGTAGGTGACCAAATACTTATTTTCCACCATAATTTGCAAATAAATTCATTAAAAATCCTACAATGTGATTTTCTGGATTTTCTTTTCTCATTTTGTCTGTCATAGTTGACGTGTACCTATGATGAAAATGACAGGCCTCTCTCATCTTTTTAAGTGGGAGAACTTGCACAATTGGTGGCTGACTAAATACTTTTTTTCCCCACTGTATATCTGAGTTATTTGCGTTCACGCAGGCAGAAATCCGGCCGGTATTACGTTGCACCATGATAAAGTCGCTCTCACTACACTGGAAGTGAATAGGAATATGACTTTTAGATCGCGAAAACGTCTATCATACATGTCAGATTTCAATACTGGCCGATGCCATAACTCGGGAGGATGTCTTCTCTCGAATGAGCCATTGATCATATTTTTGCTGTATTCCTACCTCGAGAAATTTTTTATTTAACGGAGGGTCTAGCACATTTTTTCTATTTGTCTGCCTCTTTAGTCCAGGGTGCATTGCATGGTGCAGTTGCCAGATATATTATAGAAAGGAGATAGCAATCAACTGAATGAAGCAACGTATAACACCCCACCCAGCAGACTGTCGACCAATCGCGTTCATGTTGTCATGCTGTGTCACGCGGTTGCTAAGATAATCGTTACGCAATCCCTTCTAAAAGTTAGCGTATATGTCGAGAAACGTGCCTATTTTCCTCGAAAGTACGTACAGTCACGATTCCAAAGCTATATACGATACTACAGATAGCATGTTAATTATCTCACGTCTCGGAAAAGATTTGTAATGTTGTAGTTCTTGTTGACAAAATTCGTGCTAATGTTGGGTTTTTGAGCTAGCGCCCAATAGACTCCCATTCACTCCTTGAAGGAGAGCGCTCCTTGTTCCAGAATCGCCCAGAATACACCATGCGGCCCATTGACGTTATGTGGGCAACGTTTCCCATCTCATCAAAAGTATATTTGCCGTGGCGAATGTTAGACTTCACTCCACTCTGTGAGGCACATCGATCTGCAGGTTGAACATGGTGAGATTGTAGACTCCTAAATTGATAGTGCCGTTTGTTTAGGCGATTTTACAGCTAACTAGCTACGTTACATGCTGATATTGTCTTTGGTATTGTAGCGACCCGCACAGACAGCTGTGTGTTATGTGTTAGGCTAGTAGATGGTTGTGTTGTACCTACCAGTACCCAGTGTTCGCGGGGTCCGACATGTCAATCAACCTGCTATCTGCCAATCACGGGAATGCCTGGAATGTTCTGATGCCGGGCATCCTGGCGGTTGGCGGAGTGGCGTGGAGGGGGGTTGGGCAGGGGGATGGAGCATTGGAAGTTAAGACCAGGTTTAGCCTTTGTTCTCTCTCTCTTTACGTCTGGGCTTCACAAGAGAAGGTCACGATTGGCTTGTGGGTTATCTTTCATTTATTTGGCGTGGGCTACGGCCAAACAGTAGCCTGTGTAAAGTTGGTTTAATAAACCGTCCATTCGTAAACTCAATCCTCTGTCTGGACAGTTGTTCTTTTATGATCTAGTCAGGTCATCACAGTATTATTGTGTGTAGCTACCCACAGAGCCACCCCATAGAGAGAGCATTGCAATGTGGATTTTGTAGTCGACTTGAGCTGCAACAGATTTCCACAACGATTTCCCAAGTTGCTACCAACCTTATTATAACACCAAAATGAAACATTTGTTCACAAAAAATATTGTTCAGAGAACACACATATTCACAGTTTAATGTCTTAACTTACAATTCTTCTAGATATAAGACAGAAACAGAATATAAAAGTGTTATCAACTGGGGAATTAATTATGTGGTATTCTACACTGTGTAATACAAGTTAAGTTAGACAGGGGGAGACCTAGGATAGTGAGGGGAGTGTATGGAGGGCCAAGGGTATATAGTACATTTTGGTGGAGAGACATCCTTCTGAAGAACATTTATTGGGATATAACTAGGGTTGCAAAATTCCGGGAACTGTCAATAAATTCCCCAGTTTTCCAGAAATCCTGGTTGGAGGGTTCCGGATTTCCTGCTTATTCCCTCCTGATTCTGGGATACTCCAACCGGCATTTGTGGAAAACCAGGGAATTTATTTAAAGTTCCTGGAATTTTGCAACCCTAGACACAACTAAACAAAGGATAAGATTATTCTAAAGACAGACAGAGCAAGGCCCTCTCCTCACTGTGACTGGCTATGACCTACCTGAAAGATGAGTGATTAGGACCTACCTGAATGATGAGTGACTATGAGGACATTCCTGAATGATGACTGGCTAGAAGGACCTACCTGAATGATGACTGGCTAGGAGGACCTACCTGAATGATGACTGGCTATGATCTACCTGAATGATGACTGGCTAGGACATACCGGAATGATGACTGGCTAGGACCTACCGGAATGATGACTGGCTAGGACCCACCTGAATAATGACTGGCTAGGACCTACCTGAATGATGACTGGCTAGGAGGACCTACCTGAATGATAACTGGCTAGGACCCACCTGAATAATGACAGGCTAGGACCTACCTGAATGATAACTGGCTAGGAGGACCTACCTGAATGATAACTGGCTAGGACCCACCTGAATAATGACTGGCTAGGACCTACCTGAATGATGACTGGCTAGGAGGACCTACCTGAATGATAACTGGCTAGGACCCACCTGAATAATGACTGGCTAGGACCTACCTGAATGATGACTGGCTAGGAGGACCTACCTGAATGATAACTGGCTAGGACCCACCTGAATAATGACTGGCTAGGACCTACCTGAATGATGACTGGCTAGGAGGACCTACCTGAATGATAACTGGCTAGAAACTACCTGAATGATGACTGACAGGGAGGACCTTCCAGAATGATGAGTTACTAGGAGGACCTACCAGAATGATGACTGACTAGGAGGACCTACCTAAATGATGACTGACTAGGAGGACCTACCTGAATGATGACTGACTAGGAGGACCTACCTGAATGATGACTGACTAGGAGGACCTACCTGAATGATGACTGACTAGGAGGACCTACCTGAATGATGACTGGCTAGGAGAACCTACCTGAATGATCACTGACTATGACCTACCTGAATGAAGACTGAATAGGAGGACCTACCTGAATGATGACTGGCTAGAACCTACCTGAATGATGACTGGCTAGGAGGACCCACCTGAATAATGACTGGCTAGGACCTACCTGAATGAAGACTGACTAGGAGGACCTACCTGAATGATGACTGACTAGGACCTACCTGAATGATGACGGCAGTGTTCTTGTCTACTGTAATCACAGCATAGTGGCGAGTCCCTCCAAGCATCCGTAAGGACTGAGAGTGGCTTCTCTCCAATACAGTCATATTATACCTGCAACAAAGAGACATCATCCATACATCACACCTAACTAAACTCAGCAAAAAAGAAACGTCCTCTCAATGTCAACTGTGTTTATTTTCAGCAAACTTAACATGTGTAAATATTTGTATGAACATAACAAGATTCAACAACTGAGACATAAACTGAACAAGTTCCACAGACATGTGACTAACAGAAATTGAATAATGTGTCCCTGAACAAAGGGGGGAGGGGGTCAAAATCAAAAGTAACATTACATTACGTACTGCAGTGCATCTCCTCCTCATGGACTGCACCAGATTTGCCAGTTCTTGCTGTGAGATGTTAACCCACTCTTTCACCAAGGCACCTTTCACCAAGGCAAGTTCCGGGACATTTCTGGGGGGAAGGGCCCTAGCCCTCACCCTCCGATCCAACAGGTCCCAGACGTGCTCAATGGGATTGAGATCCGGGCTCTTCGCTGGCCATGGCAGAACACTGACATTCCTGTCTTTCAGGAAATCACCCACAGAACGAGCAGTATGGCTGGTGGCATTGTCATGCTGGAGGGTCATGTCAGGATGAGCCTGCAGGAAGGGTACCACATGAGGGAGGTAGATGTCTTCCCTGTAACGCACAGCGTTGAGATTGCCTGCAATGACAACAAGCTCAGTCCGATGATGCTGTGACACACCGCCCCAGACCATGACATACCCTCCACCTCCAAATCGATCCCGCTCCAGAGTACAGGCCTCGGTGTAACGCGCATTCCTTCGACGATAAACATGAATCCGACCATCACCCGTGGTGAGACAAAACCACGACTCGTCAGTGAAGAGCACTTTTTGCCAGTCCTGTCTGGTCCAGCGACGGTGGGTTTGTGCCCATAGGCAACGTTGTTGCCGGTGATGTCTGGTGAGGACCTGCCTTACAACAGGCCTACAAGCCGTCAGTCCAGCCTCTCTCAGCCTATTGCGGACAGTCTGAGCACTGATGGAGGGATTGTGCGTTCCTGGTGTAACTCGGGCAGTTGTTGTTGCCATCCTGTACCTGTCCCGCAGGTGTGATGTTCGGATGTACCGATCCTGTGCAGGTGTTGTTACACGTGGTCTGCCACTGTGAGGACGATCAGCTGTCCGTCCTGTCTCCCTGTAGCGCTGTCTTAGGCGTCTCACAGTACGGACATTGCAATTTACAGTGGGGAAAAAAAGTATTTAGTCAGCCAACAATTGTGCAAGTTCTCCCACTTAAAAAGATGAGAGAGGCTTGTAATTTTCATCATAGGTACACGTCAACTATGACAGACAAAATGAGAAAAAAAAATCCAGAAAATCACATTGTAGGATTTTTAATGAATTATTTGCAAATTATGGTGGAAAATAAGTATTTGGTCAATAACAAAAGTTTCTCAATACTTTGTTATATACCCTTTGTTGGCAATGACACAGGTCAAACGTTTTCTGTAAGTCTTCAGAAGGTTTTCACACACTGTTGCTGGTATTTTGGCCCATTCCTCCATGCAGATCTCCTCTAGAGCAGTGATGTTTTGGGGCTGTCGCTGGGCAACACGGACTTTCAACTCCTTCCAAAGATTTTCTATGGGGTTGAGATCTGGAGACTGGCTAGGCCACTCCAGGACCTTGAAATGCTTCTTACGAAGCCACTCCTTCGTTGCCCGGGCGGTGTGTTTGGGATCATTGTCATGCTGAAAGACCCTGCCACGTTTCATCTTCAATGCCCTTGCTGATGGAAGGAGGTTTTCACTCAAAATCTCACGATACATGGCCCCATTCATTCTTTCCTTTACACGGATCAGTCGTCCTGGTCCCTTTGCAGAAAAACAGCCCCAAAGCATGATGTTTCCACCCCCATGCTTCACAGTAGGTATGGTGTTCTTTGGATGCAACTCAGCATTCTTTGTCCTCCAAATACGACGAGTTGAGTTTTTACCAAAAAGTTCTATTTTGGTTTCATCTGACCATATGACATTCTCCCAATCCTCTTCTGGATCATCCAAATGCACTCTAGCAAACTTCAGACGGGCCTGGACATGTACTGGCTTAAGAAGGGGGACACGTCTGGCACTGCAGGATTTGAGTCCCTGGCGGCGTAGTGTGTTACTGATGGTAGGCTTTGTTACTTTGGTCCCAGCTCTCTGCAGGTCATTCACTAGGTCCCCCCGTGTGGTTCTGGGATTTTTGCTAACCGTTCTTGTGATCATTTTGACCCCACGGGGTGAGATCTTGCGTGGAGCCCCAGATCGAGGGAGATTATCAGTAGTCTTGTATGTCTTCCATTTCCTAATAATTGCTCCCACAGTTGATTTCTTCGAACCAAGCTGCTTACCTATTGCAGATTCAGTCTTCCCAGCCTGGTGCAGGTCTACAATTTTGTTTCTGGTGTCCTTTGACAGCTCTTTGGTCTTGGCCATAGTGGAGTTTGGAGTGTGACTGTTTGAGGTTGTGGACAGGCGTCTCTTATACTGATAACAAGTTCAAACAGGTGCCATTAATACAGGTAACGAGTGGAGGACAGAGGAGCCTCTTAAAGAAGTTACAGGTCTGTGAGAGCCAGAAATCTTGCTTGTTTGTAGGTGACCAAATACTTATTTTCCATCATAATTTGCAAATAAATTCATAAAAAATCCTACAATGTGATTTTCTGGAGAAAAAAAATCTAAATTTGTCTGTCATAGTTGACGTGTACCTATGATGAAAATTACAGGCCTCTCTCATCTTTTTAAGTGGGAGAACTTGCACAATTGGTGGCTGACTAAATACTTTTTTCCCCCACTGTATTTCCCTGGCCACATCTGCAGTCCTCATGCCTCCTTGCAGCATGCCTAAGGCACGTTCACGCAGATGAGCAGGGACCCTGGGCATCTTTCTTTTGGTGTTTTTCATAGTCAGTAGAAAGGCCTCTTTAGTGTCCTAAGTTTTCATAACTGTGACCTTAATTGCCTACCGTCTGTAAGCTGTTAGTGTCTTACCGACCGTTCCACAGGTGCATGTTCATTATTTGTTTATGGTTCATTGAACAAGCATGGGAAACAGTGTTTAAACCCTTTACAATGAAAGATATGTGAAGGTATTTGGATTTTTATGAATTATATTTTTTTACGTTTATTTTTTTGCTGAGTTTACATGCTTAAACCTCAAACCTATTCCAAAAATAAGGCCAATGAAGTCAACTGGTTTCAGAAGTGACTTCAAATGATTCAGTAGGAAAACGTATGTTGATTTACATCACAAACACTAAGGGGACACTCTGCTCAAGGGACCAAGACTCAGGGTCACTCTCTGAAGGATTAATACACACACATGCACACGCACACACATGCAAGCACACACACTCACAAGCACACACAAATGGAAATTGGTGAAAGGAGAATTGATTATCATAACTGATTGATCATTTCAGAATTTCATGAGAAATTGCCAGGAAGCAATTAACACAATTTTTAAAAAATCAATTTGATATGAACCAGAGTTAGGGATCCTGGTCTGAAAGGTGATGTGTGTGATGTTCCTCTCTGTGTAGACAGCAGCCCAGGGGGAGTGTTTTGTGTGGTCGTACTCCACCACCAGGGAGAAACAGTGCCAGGGGAAATCTGCTCCCATGTGCTGACTACACACCACCACACAGAAGCTATGCCGCAGGCTGGGAGTAGGGAGAGGGCATAAAAGTACATTTTCTCAATAACAGTTCCTATATGGGCAATTCTACAGTAACAGAGTGATGCTGAGACTGAGATTTGTCACTTTAAAATGTATGTCAAACAAAAAACAATGATTGCAAAGTTAAACAAACCATACAACCATATGCACAATGACTACTTTTAACAATTTACACTGAACATTTTACAAAAACACATTTACTTAAAGAACAGTGCAGATGCAAAGTTTGGTAACAGAATTACGGTTTGTGCTGTTTGTGCCGTCATTCTGTTACCATGGAATTTCCCATATACAAAATAAGTATGTATAAATGAAGAGCTTTGAGAGATACACACCTCTCTAGCACTTTGGCACCCTCTCGCTTACTTCTACTCTCCTCAGGAGGCATTGTTGAATACTTGTTTCTGATTGTCTTGAAGGGCATTCTAGAGCGTGCATTATTTAAATGATAATGCCCTCGAAGCCGGTGTTTGGAGGATATTGGCACGGGTGTTGTTACCGTGCCAATATATCCTCCAAACACTGGCTTCGAGGGCATTTTCACTTATATACAACGGGTTACCAACATATTCAAATAATGATTGACATTTTAATAAAAAACATTATTTTGATAAATGTATTCATACTATTTCATCCTTCCACAAGATATACAGTGCCTTCGGGAAAGTATTCAGACCCCTTTACTTTTTCCACATTTTGTTACGTTACAGCCTTATTCTAAAATTGATTAAATTGTTTTCCCCCCCTCATCAATCTACACACAATACCCCATAATGGCAAAGCAAAAACAGGTTTTTAGACATTTTTGCTAATTTATCAAAAATAAAAAACGCAAATATTACATAACTATTCAGACCCTTTACTCAGTACTTTGTTGAAGCACCTTTCGATTCTTCTTGGGTATGACACTACAAGCACACCTGTATTTGGGGAGTTTCTCCCATTCTTCACTGCAGATCTTTGCCTCGACACAATGCTGTCTTGGAGCTCTACGGACAATTCCTTTGACCTCATGGTTTTGTTTTTGCTCTGACATGCACTGTCAACTGTGGGACCTTATATAGACAGGTGTGTGTCTTTCCAAATCATGTCCAATCAATTGAATGTACCACAGGTGGCCTCCAATCAAGTTGTAGAAACATCTCAAGGATGATCAATGGAAACAGGATGCACCTGAGCTCAATTTCGAATCTCATAGCAAAGGGTCTGAATACGTATGTAAATAAGGTATTTCTGTTTTTTATTTTTAATACATTTGCAAAAATAAAAAATCAACGGTTTTTGTTTCGTCATTATGGGGTATTGTGTGTAGATTGCTGAGGATTTTATTTTATCGATTTTAGAATAAGGCTGTAACATAACAAAATGTGGAAAAAGTCAAGGTGTCTGAATACTTTCCGAAGGAACTGTAGTCCCGACACAAATCTAGGGTTGCTACCCAAGCCTACTGGTTGTTCGTTCTATCGGTTCAGTTGCCAGAGACACGACCCAGTCGTTCAGTCTTTTTGTTCTGTATCTATGGACGTGACCCAGTAGTTTGTTCTAAATGTTCCATTGCCATTCTGGCTGGAAACGTTCTTATCCCTTGCTTGCTAGCTAGCCAACTACGGCTAACTTACAGTCACGTCAAACAGTGCAACCAGAATAACAAAAGTAGCTGCATTTGCATTTGTTTAAGCTGTTTTTTAGTGACATTTATTTGGATACATCCATAACAATGAGCTAATGATGTGTGATTTTGCCTGGCGTAGAAAATGTGCTCTCTCGTCAGGACACTTGTTCAGAGGAGCTAGCTAATAACACAGCTAACACAATCACTTCAAACTGAAGCTGGAAAGACTGGCTGAGAAAAGCCGCCTGCTTGTCTCTCGTCCTGACTCCCGACACGTTCATTACTATGGGACATCTGGAGATCGAATTTGAATATTGAAACAATTTTGCAAATGTCGGAGAGACAGACAGCAAGGTTTATTCAAATCTCCGCTGTTGAAAACGAAATGTTAGTCTAAAATAAATATGAGATAATGTCTAGATGCTTTTTATAGCAGAGATCACGTTTCTAAAGTGCCTGGCTGGGGTGACGAGACAATGGATTGCGCAGTCAGATAGAACAGAGTAAATAGGCATTTTAACGTCATATATTTGGTCGGTGGTAACTTGTGGAATAGACACCGGCTGGAATGCGGTTTTAACCAATCAGCATTCAGGATTAGACCCACCAGTTGTATAATTTCCTATAACACACAGTATATTTGCACAGTAGAATTCAATGGCTATAGTTAATTCTTACATGTTCTAAGTTTGAGCTGCTTTTGAAAGCATTGTTGAATTCAATTTTCATAATGGCAAGCTAGGATTGATGGTTTGGTTAGCTAAACTAGCAAGTATTTTTGTTTAGTTACCATGGCAACTACTGTAGCTATCTAGTAAACGTGCTAGCTACTTCGGTGGATGTTGAACACATTTCTAGCGGCAAAGGAACACATTTCTAGCGGCACGTGTTAAATTATAGCCATGGTATAAAAGGGATAATCAACTCGGGGCTCTATGCGTTCTCTGGAAAGTAATGCAACTCCATGGATGGTCAGTTCCACTCCGCTAGCGTGTTGTGTAACACACCTTACACGTTGTTCATTATTTTCCATAGAACGCATAGCCCCTCATTGATTATCCCTTACATCAACAACCAAGAGCAAGTGTAAGATAAATGCACCGCAATAGGCCATGTCTGCTTGAATTGGCATTACTGAGTAGTACAAACTACACAATATTAGATAAAGTTTGTTGAAAGAAGCAGTAAAGTTTCCTTACCTATGACTTGGCTCAGACCTTTAATGAGCATAGCTCTGGCACAGTCAGAGTCCATTGTTACTATCACCAGTACCTACACATAGAGACAACATAAAACCTAATTACCTCTGAAATACTACAGTCGTCAATAGTGATGACCACCACATAGTATACTTTGTGGTGAAGTTCACATAGTGTAGATCAGGGGTGTCAAACTCATTCCATGGATGGCCTAGTGTCTGCGGGTTTTGGGGTTTTCCATTCAATTAAGACCTAGACAACCAGGTGAGGGGAATTCCTTACTAATTAGTGACCTTAATTCATTAATCAATTAAAAGAGAGGAGCGAAAACCCGCAGACACTCGGACCTCCGTGGAATGAGTTTGACACGTACTGTAGATTGTACTGTGCCTTTTAGCTGTCATGTTGAAAAAAAAAAAGATTAGCCGACATGTTGAAAAGAAAAATATTTTTTTTATTTTTTATTTTTTAAAATTATTTTAAAATGGATTAAATAAATACAATTCCTCATCAATCTACACACAATACCCCATAATGACAAAGTAAAAACAGGTTTTTAGATTTTTTTGCACATTTATTACATGGAGGATGAGCAATGGAAACAGGATGCACCTGAGCAATATCTTATTTACATAAGTATTCAGACCTTTTGCTATGAGACTCGAAATTGACCTCAGGTGCATCCTGTTTCCATTGCTTATCCTCGAGATGTTTCTACATCTTGATTGGAGTCCATCTGTAGTAAATTAAATTGATTGGACATGATTTGGAAAGGCACACACCTGTCTATATAAGGTCCCACAGTTGACATTGCATGTCAGAGCAAAAACCAAGCCATGAGGTCAAAGGAATTGTCCGTAGAGCTCCGAGACAGGATTGTGTCGAGGCACAGATCTGGGGAAGGGTACCAAAACATTTCTGCAGCATTGAGGGTCCCCAAGAACACAGTGGCCGCCTTCATTCTTAAATGGAAGAAGTTTGGAACCACCAAGACTCTTCCTAGAGCTGGCCGCCCGGCCAAACTGAGCAATCGAAGGGAGAAGGGCCTTGGTCAGGGAGGTGACCAAGAACCCAATGGTTACTCTGACAGAGCTCCAGAGTTCCTCTGTGGAGATGGGAGAACCTTCTAGAAGGACAACCATCTCTGCAGCACTCCACCAATCAGGCCTTTATGGTATAGTAGCCAGACTGAAGCCACTCCTCAGTAAAAGGCACATGACAGCCCGCTTGGGGTTTGCCAAAGGGCACCTAAAGGACTCTCAGACCATGAGAAACAAGATTATCTGCTCTGATGAAACCAAGATTGAACTATTTGGCCTGAATGCCAAGCGTCACGTCTGGAGGAAACCTGGCACCATCCCTACGGTGAAGCATGGTGGTGACAGCATCATGCTGTGGGGATGTTTTTCAGCGGCAGGGACTGGGAGACTAGTCAGGATCGAGGGATAGATGAACGGAGCAAAGTACAGAGAGATCCTTGATAAAAACCTGCTCCAGAGCGCTCAGAACCTCAGACTGGGGCGAAGGTTCACCTTCCAACAGGACAACGACCCTAAGCACACAGCCAAGACAACGCAGGAGTGGCTTCGGGACAAGTCTCTGAATGTACTTGAGTGGCCCAGCCAGAGCCTGGACTTGAACCCGATCGAACATCTCTGGAGAGACCTGAAAATAGCTGTGCAGCGACGCTCCCCATTCAACCTGACAGAGCTTGAGAGGATATGCAGAGAAGAATGGGAGAAACTCCCCAAATACAGGTGTGCCAAGCTTGTAGCGTCATGCCCAAGAAAACTTGAGGCTGTAATCGCTGCCAAAGGTGCTTCAACAAAGTACTGAGTAAAGGGTCTGAATATTTATGTAAATGTGGTATTTCCGTTTTTATTTTTTATATAAATGTGCAAAATGTTCTAAAAACCTGTTTTTGCTTTGTCATTATGGGGTATTGTGTGTAGATTGATGAGGGGGAAAAAAGCAATTTTAGAAGAAGGCTGTAACATAACTAAATGTGGACAAAGTGAAGGGGTCTGAATACTTTCCGAATGCACTGTACTGTACTACGAATATGGGGCTGCACACTTAGTGATGAAACCTCAGAACACACACTGTTGCAGGTTGCCGTGTCCTGTAACCTGAAATAAGTCAAATCAAATCAAATCAAATCAAATTTTATTGGTCACATGCGCCGAATACAACAGGTGCAGACATTACAGTGAAATGCTTACTTACAGCCCTTAACCAACAGTGCATTTATTTTAAACAAAAAAGTAAGAATAAAACAACAACAAAAAAGTGTTGAGAAAAAAAGAGCAGAAGTAAAATAAAGTGACAGTAGGGAGGCTATATATACAGTAAAATAAAGTGACAGTAGGGAGGCTATATATACAGGGGGGTACCGTTGCATAGTCAATGTGCGGGGGCACCGGCTAGTTGAGGTAGTTGAGGTAATATGTACATGTGGGTAGAGTTAAAGTGACTATGCATAAATACTTAACAGAGTAGCAGCAGCGTAAAAAGGATGGGGTGGGGGGGCAGTGCAAATAGTCCGGGTAGCCATGATTAGCTGTTCAGGAGTCTTATGGCTTGGGGGTAGAAGCTGTTGAGAAGTCTTTTGGACCTAGACTTGGCACTCCGGTACCGCTTGCCGTGCGGTAGCAGAGAGAACAGTCTATGACTAGGGTGGCTGCAGTCTTTGACAATTTTGAGGGCCTTCCTCTGACACCGCCTGGTATAGAGGTCCTGGATGGCAGGGAGCTTTGCCCCAGTGATGTACTGGGCCGTACGCACTACCCTCTGTAGTGCCTTGCGGTCAGAGGCCAAGCAGTTGCCATACCAGGCGGTGATGCAACCAGTCAGGATGCTCTCGATGGTGCAGCTGTAGAATTTTTTGAGGATCTGAGGACCCATGCCAAATCTTTTTAGTCTCCTGAGGGGGAATAGGCTTTGTCGTGCCCTCTTCACGACTGTCTTGGTGTGTTTGGACCATGATAGTTCGTTGGTGATGTGGACACCAAGGAACTTGAAGCTCTCAACCTGTTCCACTACAGCCCCGTCGATGAGAATGGGGGCGTGCTCAGTCCTCTTTTTTTTCCTGTAGTCCACAATCATCTCCTTTGTCTTGGTCACGTTGAGGGAGAGGTTGTTGTCCTGGCACCACACGGCCAGATCTCTGACCTCCTCCCTATAGGCTGTCTCATCGTTGTCGGTGATCAGGCCTACCACTGTTGTGTCGTCGGCAAACTTAATGATGGTGTTGGAGTCGTGCCTGGCCATGCAGTCATGGGTGAACAGAGAGTACAGGAGGGGACTGAGCACGCACCCCTGAGGGGCCCCCGTGTTGAGGATCAGTGTGGCAGATGTGTTGTTACCTACCCTTACCACCTGGGGGCGGCCCGTCAGGAAGTAGCATCTGTAGTGGTAGAAAATGCCAAGGAATGTACCTCTGCTATGAAAAGTACATGACATTATCTCCCTAGTCTTACCCCCACACTGGTCATAGGCCAAGAGTTGACTTACTGTTTGTAGACTGGAGAGATCTGCTCGGCTGGGAGATGGGAGGAGGCCAGACAGATCTGGGTCAGGCTGGGCTTGGGAGAGTTGGTGAGGGGCAGGTCCATCTCCGTCTGAGTAGGCAACATCAAATGATCTGAGGAGAGAAATTTGAATTATTCACACATGGATTTGGTTACACCGTATGTCGATAATACACTGTACAGTGTAAGTAGCCATTTTGTTTATTCACTGACTCTTGACACATGAGAAACAGTGAGATCTACAGTAAATTGACAGTATTGTACCTAATGACTTGAGATCCATCAGGATTTCATCCATCTCACAGTAAGAGTCATTGACTGTCAGCCTTGGCACTTCAAACTGGGAAATGTCCACTGACACCAGTGCATCTGAGGGAGTAGCTGAAAGAACATATAAAACATGTTGTTATTGGAAATGCTAATTTCTTCTCAATGACTTACCTGGCTAAAGGTTAAATAAAAAGATGACACGGTAAATGTTGGTCCTTGACAGAATTATCCCTCACCTGTAGTGAGCATATCCAGGCAAGAGGTTTGGTCCTCTATCAATTCAGGTAAAACATTCAATAGGTAATGAATATTTTAAAAGGGGATGAAATCTTCCCTCTTGAGTGTGCAGGTGTCCAATTCAACAGGTAGCATCAGAGACTATAAGAAATTAATAACATTGTCGAAATAAATCATTCAATCTGGTAACTATTTCCTAAACAGATATGTTATGTCATCTTCCTCCTCCGTGTCCCAGTGTTTCCCCTATATTCATTTGCAGTGGCGGGCCGCTGCTGCTAAATCGTTGCTGCCACTCCAAGATGTATTTTTATTTTTTGTAAATAATTTTCGGTTGTAGAACAAATGTGGCAGTGTAAACTTAAATGACTAAAACCAGATATAAAGCAGATATAAAGTATGCATAAAAGATAAAGGAGTAATATATATTTTTTTATAAGATCCACAATAAACACTACACAGTCAGAGAGAATCAATTTTTTTTTAAATGTCATGGCAGGGTGCTAGTGATTTTGTTATAATGCTTGAGTCACTCAGATAGCATAAGAACACGGAATAAGCCATGGCAAAATGTGTAGAATTTGTCATGAGCCTCTCACTCCACCGGGTTACCACCTTAATTTTCTTCCACTCTGCTCACCACTCTCTCTACTCAGCCTAACTAGCTCCACCTGTCCCTGCTCTGCTCTGCTCTAATTACTCTGCCAGCTGCGCTGCATTACCCACTACCTCTCCCAGTATTTAAGGCCCTGTCTTTCAGCTCTCCGGTGTCAGATCGTCTGCAAAGCTCACACCCGGAACCTGTTTGCTCGCGCTTCTGGCTCACCCTGGTTTTGTGACCCCGGACCTGCCTGATTTTTGGATACTCTTCTGCCCCAGGAGATCCAGACCTGCTTCTGCCATAACGACTCCTGACTACTCTTCAATCCCGGTAACTCTGACCAGCCTTCTGCCTTGCTACTACGTATTTTGGATTTCCCTTGAACTGTACTGCTGCCTTGTTTCATTCCGCCCTGTTGTGTCTGTGTCCCCCCCCCCCAGGACTTCTGGACCACCCACCACCGGCTTCATAGGACGCATCGCTGCCACTGGGGGGGGCACAGACCCAGCACATTGGACGGGATCCCTGTTACCCCTGGAGCCTTCATTCACTCCCTACTTCCCTTTTCCCTTAAGTTTTAATAAACTTTCTGGTGTGACGCAATTGTGGTCCTCTGGTCGTCTGTCTGAACCGTGACAGTACGATCTGACCATTATGGACTCAGCGCACACTTTCCCCGACATGGAAACCGATGAGCATGAGCAGCAGTTCCAGCAGCAGCAACAACAACTCGCCATGATCATTCAACTCCTCACCAACCTTACCCCAGCCAGTCTGCCCACCAGCCCTGCCCCCGAGTTACCTGCCCCGGTCATTGCAGCCGCTGCTCCGGAACCCAAGATTGGAAACCCCGAGGGGTTCAACGGCGACTCAACCCAGGTCCGGCCATTCCTGACTAGCTGCCGACTTCAGTTCTCCTTGCAGCCAAGGACCTTCGCCACGGAGGGGGCTAAAGTTGGGTATGCCATCACTCACCTGACGGGCCGAGCTCGACTCTGGGGAACAGCAGAGTTCGAACGTCAAACCCCCGCATGTGCAACCTTCGACCTGTTTGCTGAGGAGATGCTGAAGGTGTTTGACCTGGATTCACCAACCGCAGAGGCGTCTCGTGAACTGTTCAGTATTCGACAAGGCAGACGTACAGTCGCAGACCATTCCATCGACTTCCGAACCCTGGCTAGACGAAGTTCTTGGAACACACCATCGTTGGTGGACGCGTTCTTCCATAGTTTGGCTGACTATATCAAGGACGAGTTGGTCTCCCATGAACTGCCTTCCACTCTTGATGAAGCCATCGCACTGACTGTCAGGATCGACAGAAGGATACAGACCCGTCGTCGTGAGAGGGGGCGCCAAGGTCCACCTACTACCGGCATTCGGAGAGATCCGACTGGGCTCCTGTCATCTACTGCCACTCACCCAGGTCAGCTTGATCAGTCTGAGCCTATGGAGATTGGGCGAGCCTCTCTCACTCCTGCAGAGCGCCAGCGCCGCTTCACCTCAAACCTCTGCCTCTATTGTGGAGGTGATGGACATCGTGTGGTAACCTGCCCTTTAAAGGGCCGAAGCTCACCGGGCATAGGGGGAGTCCGGTTGAGTTCAATGACCATCCAGTCCTCCGACCGCAAACCCCTGCTGCAAGTTCACCTCCGCCTCTCTGACTCAACTCACACCCTGGCTGCTCTGGTGGATTCTGGCGCCGAAGCCAACATAATGGACATCAAGCTGGCACGCCAACTGGGACTGGAGAACCTCCGTTTGACACCTCCTATTCCTGCCCGGGCACTGGACGGACACTTACTCGGATCGGTCACTCATGTCACGGCCCCGGTCTCGATGGGTCTGTCCGGAAACCATCAAGAAACTATCCAGTTTCACCTGCTCCCCTCTCCAGGCCAACCCCTCATCCTGGGTTACCCATGGCTCCGCCGGCACAACCCTCAGCTCGACTGGGTGACCGGGGTGATCAGGGAGTGGGGAGAGGACTGCCACCGAACCTGCCTGCTTGCTGCCGCACTACCCCCTCGGCCAGTACCTACTAACTCCGCTCCTGACCTCTCCAATGTCCCAGAATGCTACCATGGTCTCAGAGAGGTGTTTAACAAAGCAAGAGCCACATCTCTGCCCCCTCACCGACCGTACGACTGTGCCATCGACCTCCTCCCTGGAACAGCCCCTCCAAAGGGTCGTCTTTATTCGTTGTCTGCTCCTGAAAGAAAGTCCATGGAGGACTACATCAATGGCTCTCTGTCCGCAGGATTAATCCGTTCATCTTCATCTCCTGCTGGTGCTGGCTTCTTCTTTGTGGGGAAGAAGGACGGATCTCTTCGCCCCTGCATCGACTACAGGGGACTCAACGACATCACAGTGAAAAACCGTTACCCTCTGCCTCTGCTCACCTCTGCTTTTGAGTTGCTCCAGGGAGCCACTGTTTTTACCAAGTTGGATCTCAGAAACGCTTACCACCTAGTGCGGATCCGGGAGGGAGATGAATGGAAAACCGCATTCAATACACCAACAGGCCACTACGAGTATCTGGTTATGCCTTTTGGCCTCACCAATGCTCCTGCTGTGTTCCAGGCTCTAGTGAATGATGTACTGCGGGACATGTTAAACAAGTTTGTCTTCGTTTACCTGGATGACATCTTAATCTACTCCAGAAACCTGTCTGAACACACCCGCCATGTCCAGCAAGTCCTTCATCGTCTTCTGGAGAATTCCCTCTACGCCAAGGCAGAGAAATGTGAGTTTCACGTCAAGACAGTGGCCTTCCTGGGGTACATAGTGGCAGAGGGAAGTATCCAAATGGATCCTGCCAAAGTATCAGCAGTCACTTCATGGCCAGTTCCGGAGAACAGAAAGAAGCTGCAACAGTTTCTGGGGTTTGCTAACTTCTACAGAAAGTTTATCCGGAACTACAGTACCGTTGCTGCCCCTCTCACTGCTCTAACCAGCACCAAGCAACCCTTCACCTGGACCCCAGCAGCCGACAAAGCCTTCAGTACCCTCAAGGTGAGGTTCACCTCCGCTCCCATCCTCCAGATGCCTGATGTGGACCGGCAATTCATTGTGGAGGTGGACGCCTCGGATGTGGGAGTTGGTGCTGTGATTTCTCAGTGGGCTGCGGAGGATAGGAAGCTCCATCCCTGTGCCTTTTTCTCACGTCGGTTGTCCCCCTCTGAGTGCAATTACGACATAGGGAACCGTGAGCTGCTGGCTGTAAAGCTTGCCTTGGAGGAGTGGCGTCACTGGCTGGAGGGGTCCACCATTCCATTTCTCGTTTGGACCGATCATAAGAACTTGGAGTACATCCGCACGGCCAAACGGTTGAACTCCAGGCAGTCCCGCTGGGCCCTGTTCTTCACCAGGTTTAATTTCACTCTGTCATACCGGCCTGGATCACGCAACACCAAGCCAGACGCCCTCTCCCGTCAATTCCAGAAGGATGACACCCCCTCCAAGGACCCTGTGTCGATTCTGCCAAGTCCCTGCATCGTTGCAGCTCTGACCTGGGCTGTTGAGGAACAGGTGCTGGAGGCTCTCCGTAACCAGCCAGGTCCCAGCACTTGCCCAGCTGACCGCCTTTTTGTCCCCGAAGACCTGAGGTCCCAGGTCGTTCAGTGGGGACATGACTCCCGCCTAGCTTGTCACCCTGGCTCCACCCGCACTTACAACCTGCTCGCCCAGAGGTTCTGGTGGCCCTCTCTGAGAAAGGATGTACGGGAATTCGTCCAAGCCTGCCCCATCTGCAACCAACACAAGTCGTCCTGCCAGCCCCCAGCCGGATTGCTGCAGCCCCTGCCTGTGCCCAGACGTCCCTGGTCTCACATCGCCCTTGACTTTGTCACGGGGCTGCCCCCTTCAAGTGGCATGACCGTCATTCTCACCATAGTTGACCGTTTCAGCAAGATGGCACACTTCATTCCCCTCCCCAAGCTCCCAACCGCCAAGGAGACCGCCCAGGTGGTCCTGGAACACGTCTTCCGGATCCACGGACTGCCAAAGGATGTAGTTTCTGACCGTGGTCCACAATTCTCCTCCGCTTTTTGGAAGGAGTTCTGTCACCTGCTGGGAGCCACAGTCAGTCTGACTTCCGGATTCCATCCCCAATCCAATGGGCAGTCAGAGCGGGCTAATCAGGAGCTCGAGAAGGCACTGCGATGCATGACTTCACGCAACCCCCACTCCTGGTCGCAGCAATTGACATGGGTGGAGTACGCACACAATTCTCTGACCTGCTCTGCCATCGGTATGTCCCCTTTCCAATGTGTTTATGGATACCAGCCTCCTCTATTTGCCAGCCAGGAAGAGGAGGTTACTTGCCCATCTGCACTTGCTTTTGCCCGTCGATGTCGCCGCACCTGGTCACAAGCCCGAGCCACACTCCTCAGATCCGTTGCCAGCTACACTACCGGGGCCAACCGTCGGAGAATTCCTGCTCCCACCTACCATGTTGGTCAAAGGGTGTGGTTGTCATCGAAGAACCTGCCACTCAGGGTGGAGTCGCAGAAGCTGGCACCTCGGTTCATTGGCCCATTCCCTATCATAAGAGTGATTAGCCCAACTGCTGTCCGGCTCCAACTGCCTAATTCCCTGAGGGTGCACCCCACTTTCCATGTGTCTAAGATTAAGCCCATCCATGAGAGTCCGCTGGTCCCTGCTGCGCCTTGTCCTCCTCCTCCACGGCTCGTCGATGGTGGTCTGGTTTACACCGTCCGCCGCCTGCTTCGGTCCAGACGGAGGGGTAGGGGTCTCCAGTACCTCATTGACTGGGAGGGCTATGGACCTGAGGAAAGGACCTGGGTGCCAGCTAGTCGGATTGTGGATAGGACTCTCATCACCGCTTTCCACCAACGGCATCCTGATCAACCTGCAATCCGTAGGGGCCGCCCCAGAGGGGTCCCTAACCGTCCTGCCCGCTCGGCTTCCTGTCCTGTGCCTGATCCTGTCTCGGGACCTGTCCCATCTCCCGACCACGGCCCTCCGGCTTCCTCCGAGGATGAGGACGTTCACTCGGACCGTTCGGAGGAGTTCTAGCCCTCCTCCGGCTCCCCTCCTCCCGCCCGGCGTGGTGTTGCTCTTGGGACTTCTGGGGCCGTCCCTTGGGGGGGGGGTTCTGTCATGAGCCTCTCACTCCACCGGGTTACCACCTTAATTTTCTTCCACTCTGCTCACCACTCTCTCTACTCAGCCTAACTAGCTCCACCTGTCCCTGCTCTGCTCTGCTCTAATTACTCTGCCAGCTGCGCTGCATTACCCACTACCTCTCCCAGTATTTAAGGCCCTGTCTTTCAGCTCTCCGGTGTCAGATCGTCTGCAAAGCTCACACCCGGAACCTGTTTGCTCGCGCTTCTGGCTCACCCTGGTTTTGTGACCCCGGACCTGCCTGATTTTTGGATACTCTTCTGCCCCAGGAGATCCAGACCTGCTTCTGCCATAACGACTCCTGACTACTCTTCAATCCCGGTAACTCTGACCAGCCTTCTGCCTTGCTACTACGTATTTTGGATTTCCCTGTAACTGTACTGCTGCCTTGTTTCATTCCGCCCTGTTGTGTCTGTGTCTCCCCCCCCCAGGACTTCTGGACCACCCACCACCGGCTTCATAGGACGCATCGCTGCCACTGGGGGGGGCACAGACCCAGCACATTGGACGGGATCCCTGTTACCCCTGGAGCCTTCATTCACTCCCTACTTCCCTTTTCCCTTAAGTTTTAATAAACTTTCTGGTGTGACGCAATTGTGGTCCTCTGGTCGTCTGTCTGAACCGTGACAGAATTGCAGGAAATTAGCTTTAAAACTGAAAGTATTTCTCTCAGTCCCATGACAAAATGTGTAGAATTGCAGGATACAAGCGTTAAAACTAAAATGCTCTCTCCGCCCCATGGCAAAATGTGTAGAATTGCAGGAAATTTGCTTTAAAACAGCAAAATGTTGTCTCTTTGGTCAGAGACCAGGCAATTGGCCACGCCCACCACCACGCCACCGCTGCTGAAGAAAATCCTAAAGGAAACACTGGTGTCCTCTATTATTACCGCTTCATTCAACAATGACTTTTTGCTAAACTCCTCGTCAGTGTTTGCGCAACTCAATATTAGGAAGGTCTCCTAATATTTTGTACACTCAGTGTGACTCATAAATGGAAAATTGCCTGTTGTTTTCTATGAGGATTTTTTCAATTAATTAATTAATTTCACTTCATTTCGCTTCCGGAGTTCACTGAATTGACCCTAACCCTGTTGCCTACATGAATATAGATTCCTTTGACAGGGTGTCTCCAGTGGTGCTGAGAAGTTGGTCTGACACAGGCAGGTTCCTCAGTCTGGACATGGTGGCTTTCAAGGAGGGCAGACGTTTCTTGAGCTGTGTCAAGTGATCAACAAACAGCACCGCCTCTGGCATGACAAGATTTGAGACATAAAATGCGGGTTTGGTTAAATTAGCACGTCCACATACAGTAACAGTCAAAAGTTTGGACACACCTACTCATTCCAGGGTTTTTCTTTATTTTATACTATTTTCTACATTATAGAATAATAGTGAAGACATCAAAACTATGAAATAACACATATGGAATCAAAAAAGTGTTAAACAAATCAAAATATATTTTATATTTGAGATTCTTCAAAGTAGCCACCCTTTGCCTTGATGACCGCTTTGCACACTCTTGGCATTCTCTCAACCAGCTTCATGAGGTAGTCACCTGGAATGCATTTCAATTAACAGGTGTGCCTTGTTAAAAGTTAATTTGTGGAATTCCTTTCCTTAATGCATTTGAGCCAATCAGTTGTGTTGTGACAAGGTAGGGGTGGTATACAGAAGATAGCACTATTTGGTAAAATACCAGGTCCATATTATGGCAAGAACAGCTAAAAAAATCAAAGAGAAATGACAGTCCATCATTACTTTAAGACATGAAGGTCAGTCAATCCGGAAAATGTCAAGAACTTTGAAAGTTTCTTCAAGTGCTGTCGCAAAAACCATCAAGCTATGATGAAACTGGCTATCATGAGGACTGCCACAGGAAAGGAAGACCCAGAGTTACCTCTGCTGCAGAGGATAAGTTCATTCGAGTTACCAGCCTCAGAAATTGCAGCCCAAATAAATGCTTCACAGAGTTCAAGTAACAGAAACATCTCAACATCAACTGTTCAGAGGAGACTGCGTGAATCAGGCCTTCATGGTCGAATTGCTGCAAAGAAACCACTACTAAAGGACACCAATAAGGAAGAAAAAGCAGTCAACAAGTGCTCAGCATATGTGGGAACTCCTTCAAGACTGTTGGAAAAGAATTCCAGGTGAAGCTGGTAGAGAGAATGCCAAGAGTGTGCAAAGTTGTTATCAAGGCAAAGGGTGGCTACTTTGAATAATCTCAAATCTCAGATATATTTTGATTTGTTTAACACTTTTTTGGTTACTACATGATTCCATATGTGTTATTTCATAGTTTTGATGTTTTCACTATTCTACAATGTAGAAAACATTAAAAATAAAGAAAAACCCTTGAATGAGTAGGTGTGTCCAAACTTTTGACTGGTACTGTAGATATTGTGCGACTTGTTTCTTTTAACTTACCCCTATTGACATAGACACATCTTATATCAGGTACCTTAGGACAGGATTTCCCTGATCATGTATGTTTGAGTGCACAATAAAGACAAATCAAGGTATTTTCATCATTATTCATCCAATAACAGGGAAATTACATTGACTGATATACAGTGTACGAATATATCCTCATGCTGATACCTTGGGCTCTTTTGCTCTGCTGTGCTCTTGCTAAATGATTCATTGCAGACAACATGTCCCTTGTCCCTCCTAGCCTCTCTTGGGAGCCACACTGCTTCATCTAAATCAAGCTGTGAGTTGGGGTTGGAGCTCACCCCAGAGGATCCCGTCTCACCTGGGTCAGACTAACGCTTAGCCTGAAAACTGACATCATGATGAGAAAACCCTGTCAGATAGTCCTTCAGTAACCTCCCAGCTGTCAACTCTGTTGAACTTTTAAGCATTCAGATTGTATTTAAACACACATACTGTAGGTGTACAGTAGCCTAGCTACATATTTTCAAATGAAAATACATATTTACTTCTGGTTGTCCTTTAGTCCCCAAGTCATCTAGTACAGATCCACTGACAAACAGTTTGCAGGTGGAAATCACATTTCCTGTCAAAACAAGGAATAGGAAAACATTGTTTACGAGTCATTATCTAACCACTGCTGATGTAATTAAATGAATGTTTAGACTCATTCCTATAGATAATCATAATATTTCAAATCTGTGTTGAGCCATATACATTGAAAACATTTACATCTACATTACAAAAAACCTTGGAATTGGGTCAACTGCTGGGCAGCTAGGTAGAACTGCTGGGTAGTCAGGTAGATTTGGGCAGATGATATAAATTAAAAGAGTCACTCATCATACCTCTGCTCCATGGTTTCCTGTAGGTGACCTCAGGGGGGTTTCCAGTGTGGGGGTAGAGGTCACTGCTGCCCAGATGGTGGGGCATCGGCAAGGCCAGCCAATTCATGGTCAACTTGAGACTAGTAGAAGCCTATAGATTGAGACAACAATGCAATGTAACAACCAGACCAAGGTTCAAATACTACTATACTTTAGCTGTGCTCGATTGAGTTTGCCTGTTGCAATGAAACCAATATAAAAGTGCAAACCCCGCCCACCTGGAACTCCAGGCAGGCTAAAGCAAAAGATTTCAAAGAGAATTTGAACACAGGTTTGGTAACAATACACAACACTAATTTATGTTAACTAGAAATAATAAACTGTGGATAAATCATTGGCTAACACACAGGCTTTAGACAGAGGGGAAAGGCCTAAGTAGCTCTCTCACCTCAAAAGCATAGTCGAGAGCTCTGTATTTGACTGCTGAGAAAATATGACTTGAGAAAGTGCACCCATCTTCAGACCTGGAGGGGGACAAACAAAAGTAGAGCATGACTGTAGAGCCAAGAGCCGAGTAGTACCTGTTGTGCATCATTTTAATACATTGGTCTTATCAAAGAGGCAGCCTTAAATTATGGATATTGGTCATGTCATGCTGTATTTGCATGACTCAATAGCCTACAATATTGGGTGACATGGTGCTTTGAACTCATATGAGCCAGTTGCTGCAGGAACATAAACACACAAACTAACACAGGTGTTTGGACTCTGTGTCGGATACAACAGATAAATCAAAGGAAACGTTTTTCATCACTACTAAAGAGAAGGGCATTCCGTCAGCCAAGGTTTGTTTGAGTTTCAAATATATTCAAATAACAAATGATTAATGCGAGCAAAAAAAAAAGGTCAAAATAGAGTATATTACTGTGTCATTTTTACATTTTAGTCATTTAGCAGATGCTCTTATCCAGAGCATACATTTTTTTTTCATACTGGTCCCCCATGGGAATTGAACCCAGAACCCAGGCATTGCAAGCGCCATGCTCTACCAACTGAGCTACACGGGACTACATCGTATTTTGTCTTCAACATATTAATTTGTTTGACTTCTGAAATGCATGCCAATTCAGAAATTATTGACATATTGGACAAGTTTGAGAGCAAAGTACAGTATTTTGTCGTAAATTAGGAGAAATTGACTTTTGACAGCTATTTTATTTAAAAAGAAGGTAGACAATCCTTTGGTTTGAGATGAACACCACTGACAATGAACACCCTGCAGTCTCCAACCTCTCCTATAGCAACTCAACTGGACTTGACTACTCTTCGATGTATATATTTTTTTTACAGTTTTCCATGTCACCAACTTTGTGATTGGCTTTCCTGTTAGCGGTTGGGTGGTGTGGCTGATTTTGACTGGGCCTGGGGTGGCTGCAGAGATCTTCACCCTCAACCTGAGCATGACTGAGATCCTCTACTGCATAGGTACCCCCCTTATGATTGTATACACTTACATCCCTAAGGAGGCTCTTGGAAAAGTGGCGGAATTCATGTGGGGCTTTATCTGGATTTGTCATCCCCTGTTCCAGTGCTGTATCTGTGTGGAGCGCTACCTGGCGGTGGTCCACCCTGTGGTCTTCTTAAAGTGCAGACCCCTTAGATACAGAGTGAGGTGTAGCAGTTTAGTCTGGTTTGTAGTTTTGGTTTCTTCTGTGGTCTTTGGAATCTTCTATCCTCATGTACCACACTATGGGTTCTTGGTCTTGTTCCTGATTCCCTTTTTGGTCATGTTGTTCTGCTGCCTCTCAATTCTCAGAGGTCTTAAAAAGTCTGGAACGGTGAAAGGGAGGGGGGAAATAACTTGAAGATGAAGGCCTCATGAAAAACGCATGTCAAATAAATACTTATTTCCCTCATTAAAATGCAAATCAATTTATAACATTTTTGACATGCGTTTTTCTGGATTTTGTTGTTGTTATTCTGTCTCTCACTGTTCAAATAAACCTACCATTAAAATTATAGACTGATAATTTCTTTGTCAGTGGGCAAACGTACAAAATCAGCAGGGGATCAAATACTTTTTTCCCTCACTGTATATCTCATTACTAGTGGTTGTCATCCTGTTTGATCAATCAAATAGGGTGGAATTAATTATTCCCGGTGTTTGCATCAACGTGGATGTGTTGTGTGGGTTGGTGCAGCCCCTCCTTTACCTCCACAGGGCTGGGAAACTGCCCTGTATTAGGAGTCCAAGAGATGATTGAGGTGGAAATGTACCCCCTCTCTCTCCATCTTTTTTCAGTCGCTAAAATCACAAATACACATATCTTCACTCACACGCACACACACCACAAGTGTTCAGGCTGTGGGTGGATTTGCTTAATAGACGTATCAATCCTCTCGGTCAGACAGATGTAAATCTGACACTCCTCATAGGAGAGACACTTTTCAACACCACAGGTCAGACCCAATTTGGGTTGTTAAAAGCTACAGTCTGGGATTTAAAAAACAAAACACTCCCCCTGACACAGGTATACAGCTGACAGTCCATGGCATCCACATAATAGTTTCAAACATAATTGGAAGAGCAATGTATAGCTCTATATTGGTTTGTTTATGAATAATAAAAAACATTTAGTGCTATGATAGGGTATGACAGTTGTGCTAAGCTAAAATGTAGCTATGTTATATTAGTCTTCTAGAATCAATGGGTAGGCCTATATGAATATTTTAAATGACTATTGAACAGATACCCAGACTGTAGCTTTAAAATCCAGATTTTAGGCTAGACTATGTTGTGCTTTGAATAGACCCCTTTCTGTGTTTACAAACATTGCCGCACGAGGGCGATGCGCGCAAGTTGGTGGCAGAACAAGGGGGAGTTCTTATAGAATGGCAGCAAAAAAATCCTCTATTTACATGTTGCTTATGAGTGCATTTCACACTACTTTGGGATTATAATTGGATTTTAAGGCTCGTATGAATGTCCTGCTTAATATAATGTTTGTGTCATCATCGCAAATCAACTGCATTATACTTAAAAAACACTTCAACCAGTAAAATGGCTCTTTGGCTAGCTTTTGCTACAGCCTATATCAATGAGCGTTAGCATTCTAGCTAACAACTGCTGCATCCAAAATAGTTATTTTGCAAAGATCACAACCAAATGTAATCTTAGTGACTGTTCAAGCAAGAATCAAAACATTGTAAGCGTATGAGAACCCCAAAAAGTGATTTTGTTTAGAAGTAAAAAAAACAACGTAAATCTAGGCTATGTTGAATGGACACAGATGGTGATGGCTTTCTTACTGCCGCCAAGAGTCGCGTGCATCTGTGCGTGACGTCAGTGTGTCATGTACTGGAAAATGGTCATAGTTTATTGTAGCTGTATAACTTGTGATTTATTTCAGTTAGCTAGTACAGTACACCCTGTTAAAGAGAACTCCTCACATATAGTAGCTAGGCCTATATTGTATTATGTACAGTACATTACCCAGGGCCCAAATAAGCTTACTGTATGATATTGAGTTTATAATGTGTTTTTGTTGCTAAAGAGTTTAATTATATTATAATGTGTGGATTGTGTTATACAAAAACAATGTCTTCTTTGCAATACAAATTAGGCCTAATTTTGTTTTCTACTATGAAGTACATTTGTGATGAGGTGAGAAAGAGAGACGTTACATGGATGCTGTTAGCTAACTATTTTTTAGCCATTAGCTCTCTAGTATCATTTTAGATAGCTAAAGCCAACCAGGCCATCTGATCTGGGATAGCTAGCTAACACTGTCATAACAAATAGTGGGTTAGCTAGCTGACTAACGTTAGCTAGCTCTGGCCATGGAATCAAGCTCCCTACAAATGAAGATTGTTCACAGGATTGTGAATATTGTTGTATATAACCAACCATTACATTTTATCAATACTTATAGCTATGTTATTTGACACTTACATGGCAGCCTCAATGACCTGATTGACCTCCCTTTATCTAAAAAATAAATAAATGACAGAACCTCCTCTTCACTTCAGTCTCAACTTTCGATGCCCTCAAGACATTCACTGACTGAAAATCATGACGTCACGAGATGAAATTGGAGGGGGGACTATGGATCTGTCTCCGTCCGTCCGTTCGTACGTTAGTCACACACGATATCTCAGACACCATCGGCCCGATTTTGACGAAACTTGGGTGAATGATGCGTCTTGCCATAGAGATCCGGCATTTATAAAATTACACTGATTTGCCCAAGGGGAGTGCTATAGTAATCAACTGAAATCTCAAACTTTGAACAAGCATATCTCCTGTCCCGTTTGAGCTTGAATTGTTGTCACTAATTGGCCCAAGGGGGGGGGGGGGGGGGGGGGCCTGCATCATTCATGGGGGACGACGTTTACGGTTGCCTTTCTCTGAACTTGTCATTAATAAATGTAATAATAAAAGGGTTTGCTACCAACAGAGTAAATAGTTTCAATGCATTGTATTGCATGTGTTTATGTATATTTTAAGAACATATTATTTATGATATTGCACATAATAAAACTGTATAAACAATGACAAAACTAAAACATTTTTACTTGTATTTTATCACAAAAAACAACAACAATACAAAACACATTTTTACAGTTACAATACTACAGGTAAATGTTGTCACGATGACTGTCATGCCTTCTTACAAAACCTGAAAAGGGGATACAGAAAGTTAAGTCAGACTTAATCAATATACATGAAAATGATTTGCACATATCATAAATGTAATATATAGGCATACGCACTAGGATAGAATAGATCTTACCAGGTGTAACAGTATCCCAGAAAAATGGCCAAAGCAAAGACTCCAATTGATCCTCCAGCGAAAAGCGATGAAACCTTCATTACGTAGGATATATCTACCAAACGAGAGAAAACATCATACATCATCGATACAACAATCTGATTAAACCACAACAGTGATTTAAATATGAGAAAAGGAACCCTTACCTCTGACTTTTGCCCAGATAACACAAGAGTGCTTGAAAGCCTAGAAAATAGTTCAAATGGCACATACAGAATGACTAATTATTAATGCAGGAGTTCTATAAGATCAACAATCAATATCAATAATAATTTGTTAAAGATGACCTTCAAAACGGTCCTTCCTTTTATATGAATAAACTCCACATATCATTTATTTCCAATGCATAGCAGTTAGTCTTACTCCTCCCCATTGACTGACAGCTCGTAATATGATGTAATAGTCTCTGCCGTTCTGTAAAGGAGCGTTGTAGAAGCCTCCATAGTAGCGTCCATCGCCCACAGTCAGGTTCATCTCTTTCCCTATATCCCTCAGATGGAGCTGGGCAGTGATGTACTGTCCATGGTGCTTTCTCTGACTGGAGAAGTCTGGGTTCTTAGGAGAGCTGCAGTCAAACACAAGAGTCCCCTCCAGTGGCAACACAAATACCTGGTAGAAACTGTAAACCCAGGAACAAAAGAGAAAAGGGTTTGTGTCGTAATAGCCAGACAAGGGTGGCAGACCTCACTTGGTAAATTTCAAGATACTAAATCAGCATTTAGTACGGGAGAGGGTTGGAGGTAAAATTATGAATTACCTAATTGAGTCCAGAGTGTTAGCTGATCTGCGTAGCCATAGAGTGGGCAATGGAGCCTCAACTTCTCTGTATAAAATCTCTGGGGCTTGAGGCACTATAAGATGAGAAGGCATTGACACATTTAATAACATTGGATATCATATCCAAGTCAAAGTCAATATTCTGCTCCATGTTTCTCATAATATCTTCAAATATTTAATCTTCAAATTGTCATGGTTAGTTGAGGTTGTTTGTAGTGTACCTTGTAGGCTGGTGTTTGTTGTGAGTGTGGAGGTGAACCTGGCAGACAGTGCAGTGATGCTGATGGTGTAGTTGGTAACAGGCAGCAGGTTCAGGCAGATCTCAGGGCGGTCTGAAGTGGAGCTGAGGAGCTTCTTCCTCTTGTCATGGAATGACCTTTGATAGGCCCTGAATCCCACAAATGCTACCTGTAACATACAGGTAGACAGATCAAATAATGATGGTCAAGGTGTATGCATAGGTGTATGCAGTTCAGAGAGCACTTTTTCTAATCAACAATATTATGATATTTTAAGGTCCTTGTTAAGGTAAACTTACTCTGTAATTCTCTGTGTCTTCTTCATACTTGTCTGCTTGCCAACGCAAACATTTTTCATTAAAGACAACCAAGTCACTGATGGCAGGCTTGATTTCTGGTAGGGACAAGAGATGAGAAACAATGTGTAAAAAAAAAAGAATCACTGATCAACACAAATTCCTTCCACATACTAAAAGGTTTTTCAACTGAACTATGGTTTACGGAGTTATAAATGCATACCTCTGCATCGCATTGTGGCAGCCTGCCACTTCCCAGTGATGTCACAAATAGAGGTATTTCTTCCTCTCCAGCTGTGGAATCCTTTCAGACAGCGATGGAACACAACACTTCTGTTCTGCCACACCACCTCTGTGTTGGCCAGAGAAGGGACTGGTCCACATTTAGCTGTCAAAACAAGGTGGAAGTCAGATCAATTGAATTATCCTAAGGAGCTCCTGTGATGATTACCATAAAAGATTAGATCACATTGCACAGTATATACAAATACTAGTCTTGATTATTTTGTTGCAACACACTCGTGATCATGATTAAACATGAATTTACAAACCATTCCCCAATACAACATTACCCCCTTCTGGTACAGAATAGTAAGTGCTGAAAGCACATCTACTACAACATCTCTCTCCATAGGTGGACACATTCATGAAAGACATACAACATCAATTTGAATGTGAGCACTTTGACACAATATAATGAGTTCACGGGAGTAACTGTTACAGTATGCCCACACAGACAATTGATCATGCAGCAGAATAGGGTTTGCTTCAGAATTATATATTGTTACCGTACCTTTGCATATTATTGAAACAATTCCCCACTGTCCTGATGATGAACAAGTTGAGAGACCATTTCCTCCCTCCTGGTAAAATCCATCCTTACATACATACTCAATCATACTGCCCAGGACAGTTGTATTGTCCCACAACATGTTAGTATGGGGAAGGATTACTGGAGCCCCACAGTTTAACTCTGCTCATAGAAATCAATTTAGGTTTGTTTGGTTAAACATAAAGAGACAAAAATACTACTGTACATGTTTAAGTTATTCAAGCAATATGACTCATACAGTACAATAATAGAGCAAATTTGCATTTGAATATAAATGAAAATACATGTCTTTGAAAGACCATCATTATATTGCTGGTAATATAAATGCACCTTCACATTGAAGTTCTATATCCTCCCAAAGCCCATTCTCTCCACACTCAGTATAACATCTCCCACTTGTGGTGTAATATCCTTCAACACATTGGTAATAAACCACACTACCAATCAATGATGTCCGGTCCTATAGCATCTTAGCATGGGATATAAACACTGGCTCCCCACAGTCAATCTCTATAATTTGAAATGAGGATAGTGGTTCTATAAGATTTGGTATCATACGTCATTGTTATTAATGTATCATGACCACACAGAAATCACTAATGTAATACCGTCACATAGAAAATATGTCTGTTCCCACTGTTCCTTGGCAGTGCATACTGATACATTTCCCTCTACCAAATTGTAATATCCAGAGTTACATTGATAAACCACCTCAGAGCCCATCCAGGTGCCCTAATCCCACAACATTACTGAGTGAGGGAGGGCAGGGGGAGAACTACAGTCAACCTCTACAGAGAGAATGGTTGAGATTACAGATTATTCACCAGGATATTTGTATAGGAAGTAGATTTGGCCTCTCTGATATGATTCATACATAAATTAGAGCAAATCTCAAAAGAGGTTTCACTAGAGAACATGTGACAAAGTCTTATTCATTACCTTTACATGACAACGTTGCCTTTGTCCAGTAACCGTCTCTAGTGCATTGGGAAATATTCCCTCCTCCCTCTCTATGAAATCCCTCTTTACAGTAAAACAGCACAGTGCTGCCAGGGATTGTGCTGCCATTCCACACCTGTCCAGTGTGGGTCAGTATAGGGGGATCACCACACATTATCTCTACAAAGAGAAAGCATTACAACGGTGTGCAATTTCTGCACATGTCCATCAGGCAGACATTCATATTTTACATTTTGGACACACAATATTGTTCCATGGTATGGTCAACATGGCCTAGGAGGTATTTGTTAAAGCACTTGGTTAATTCAGTTATGGGTTAATTATGGATAACTTGTAATGTATTGATTGCAGGTGGTAATGTTGAGAGGGAAGATTTATTTTACCTTCACATATAAAAAATGTCTGGTCCCACTGTCCATTGGCAGTGCATACTGAGACATTTCCCTTTCCCACATTGTAATATCCAGAGTTACACTGATAAACCACCTCAGAGCCTATCCTGGTGGTCTGATCCCACAACATTACTGAGTGAGGGAGGACAGGGGGAGAACCACAGTCAACCTCTACAGAAAGAATGAGAGAATGGTTTGAGATAACAGATTATTAACCAGGATATTTGTATAGGAAGTAGATTTGGCCTCTCTGATATGATTCCTACATGACATATAGATTACAGCACATCTCAAAAGAGGTTTCACAAGAGAATATGTGACAAAGTATTGTGTGGCAAAACGGTTACCTTTACATGACAACGTTGCCTTTGTCCAGTAACCGTCTCTAGTGCATTGGGAAATATTCCCTCCTCCCTCTCTATGAAATCCCTCTTTACAGTAAAACAGCACAGTGCTGCCAGGGATTGTGCTGCCATTCCACACCTGTCCAGTGTGGGGCAGTGTAGGGGGATCACCACACATTATCTCTACAAAGAGAAAGCATTAAAACAGTGTGCAATTTCTGCACATTTCCATCAGGCAGACATTAATATCTTACATTTTGAACACACAATATTGTTCCATGGTATGGTCAACATGGCCTAGGAGGTATTTGTTAAAGCACTTGGTTAATTCAGTTATGGGTTAATTATGGATAACTTGTAAGGTATTGATTGCAGGTGGTAATGTTGAGAGGGAAGATTTATTTTACCTTCACATATAAAAAATGTCTGGTCCCACTGTCCATTGGCAGTGCATACTGAGACATTTCCCTTTCCCACATTGTAATATCCAGAGTTACACTGATAAACCACCTCAGAGCCTATCCTGGTGGTCTGATCCCACAACATTACTGAGTGAGGGAGGACAGGGGGAGAACCACAGTCAACCTCTACAGAGAGAATGAGAGAATGGTTTGAGATAACAGATTATTGACCAGGATATTTGTATAGGACGTAGATTTGGCCTCTCTGATATGATTCCTACATGACATATAGATTACAGCACATCTCAAAAGAGGTTTCACAAGAGAATACAGTGAGGGAAAAAAGTATTTGATCCCCTGCTGATTTTGTACGTTTGCCCACTTACAAAGACATGATCAGTCTATAATTTTAATGGTAGGTTTATTTGAACAGTGAGAGACAGAATAACAACAAAAAATCCAGAAAAATGCATGTCAAAAATGTTATGAATTGATTTGCATTTTAATGAGGGAAATAAGTATTTGACCCCTCTGCAAAACATGACTTAGTACTTGGTGGCAAAACCCTTGTTGGCAATCACAGAGGTCAGACGTTTCTTGTAGTTAGCTACCAGGTTTGCACACATCTCAGTAGGGATTTTGTCCCACTCCTCTTTGCAGATCTTCTCCAAGTCATTAAGGTTTCGAGGCTGACGTTTGGCAACTCGAACCTTCAGCTCCCTCCACAGATTTTCTATGGGATTAAGGTCTGGAGACTGGCTAGGCCACTCCAGGACCTTAATGTGCCTCTTCTTGAGCCACTCCTTTGTTGCCTTGGCCGTGTGTTTTGGGTCATTGTCATGCTGGAATACCCATCCACGACCCATTTTCAATGCCCTGGTTGAGGAAAAGAGGTTCTCACCCAAGATTTGATGGTACATGGCCCCATCCATCGTCCCTTTAATGCGGTGAATTTGTCCTGTCCCCTTAGCAGAAAAACACCCCCAAAGCATAATGTTTCCACCTCCATGTTTGACGGTGGGGATGGTGTTCTTGGGGTCATAGGCAGCATTCCTCCTCCTCCAAACACGGCGAGTTGAGTTAATGCCAAAGAGCTCAATTTTGGTCTCATCTGACCACAACACTTTCACCCAGTTCTCCTCTGAATCATTCAGATGTTCATTGGCAAACTTCAGACGGGCCTGTATATGTGCTTTCTTGAGCAGGGGGACCTTGCGTGCACTGCAGGATTTCAGTCCTTCACGGCATAGTGTGTTACCAATTGTTTTCTTGGTGACTATGGTCCCAGCTGCCTTGAAATCATTAACAAGATCCTCCTGTGTAGTTCTGGGCTGATTCCTCACCGTTCTCATGATCATTGCAACTCCACAAGGTGAGATCTTGCATGGAGCCCCAGGCCGAGGGATATTGACAGTTATTTTGTGTTTCTTCCATTTGCGAATAATCGCACCAACTGTTGTCACCTTCTCACCAAGCTGCTTGGCGATGGTGTTGTAGCCCATTCCAACCTTGTGTAGGTCTACAATCTTGTCCCTGACATCCTTGGAGAGCTCTTTGGTCTTGGCCATGGTGGAGAGTTTGGAATCTGATTGATTGCTTCTGTGGACAGGTGTCTTTTATACAGGTAACAAGCTGAGATTAGGAGCACTCCCTTTAAGAGTGTGCTCCTAATCTCAGCTCGTTACCTGTATAAAAGACACCTGGGAGCCAGAAATCTTTCTGATTGAGAGGGGGTCAAATACTTATTTCCCTCATTAAAATGCAAATCAATTCATAACATTTTTTACATGCATTTTTCTGGATTTTTTTGTTGTTATTCTGTCTCTCACTGTTCAAATAAACCTACCATTAAAATTATAGACTGATCATTTATTTGTCAGTGGGCAAACGTAAAAAATCAGCAGGGGATCAAATACTTTTTTCCCTCACTGTATGTGACAAAATATTATGTGGCAAAACGGTTACCTTTACATGACAACGTTGCCTTTGTCCAGTAACCGTCTCTAGTGCATTGGGAAATATTCCCTCCTCCCTCTCTATGAAATCCCTCTTTACAGTAAAACAGCACAGTGCTGCCAGGGATTGTGCTGCCATTCCACACCTGTCCAGTGTGGGGCAGTGTAGGGGGATCACCACACATTATCTCTACAAAGAGAAAGCATTAAAACAGTGTGCAATTTCTGCACATTTCCATCAGGCAGACATTAATGTCTTACATTTTGGACACACAATATTGTTCCATGGTATGGTCAACATGGCCTAGGAGGTATTTGTTAAAGCACTTGGTTAATTCAGTTATGGGTTAATTATGGATAACTTGTAAGGTATTGATTGCAGGTGGTAATGTTGAGAGGGAAGATTTATTTTACCTTCACATATAAAAAATGTCTGGTCCCACTGTCCATTGGCAGTGCATACTGAGACATTTCCATTTCCCACATTGTAATATCCAGAGTTACACTGATAAACCACCACAGAGCCTATCCTGGTGGTCTGATCCCACAACATTACTGAGTGAGGGAGGACAGGGGGAGAACCACAGTCAACCTCTACAGAGAGAATGAGAGAATGGTTTGAGATAACAGATTATTGACCAGGATATTTGTATAGGAAGTAGATTTGGCCTCTCTGATATGATTCCTACATGACATATAGATAACAGCACATCTCAAAAGAGGTTTCACAAGAGAATATGTGACAAAGTATTATGTGGCAAAACGGTTACCTTTACATGACAACGTTGCCTTTGTCCAGTAACCGTCTCTAGTGCATTGGGAAATATTCCCTCCTTCCTCTCTATGAAATCCCTCTTTACAGTAAAACAGCACGGTGCTGCCAGGGATTGTGCTGCCATTCCACACCTGTCCAGTGTGGGGCAGTATAGGGGGATCACCACACATTATCTCTACAAAGAGAAAGCATTAAAACAGTGTGCAATTTCTGCACATTTCCATCAGGCAGACATTAATATCTTACATTTTGAACACACAATATTGTTCCATGGTATGGTCAACATGGCCTAGGAGGTATTTGTTAAAGCACTTGGTTAATTCAGTTATGGGTTAATTATGGATAACTTGTAAGGTATTGATTGCAGGTGGTAATGTTGAGAGGGAAGATTTATTTTACCTTCACATATAAAAAATGTCTGGTCCCACTGTCCATTGGCAGTGCATACTGAGACATTTCCCTTTCCCACATTGTAATATCCAGAGTTACACTGATAAACCACCACAGAGCCTATCCTGGTGGTCTGATCCCACAACATTACTGAGTGAGGGAGGACAGGGGGAGAACCACAGTCAACCTCTACAGAGAGAATGGTTGAGATTACAGATTATTCACCAGGATATTTGTATAGGAAGTAAATTTGGCCTCTCTGATATGATTCATACATAAATTAGAGCAAATCCCAAAGGAGGTTTCACTAGAGAATATGTGACAAAGTCTTATACATTACCTTTACATGAAAATGTTGCCTTTGTCCAGTAACCGTCTCTAGTGCATTGGGAAATATTCCCTCCTCCCTCTCTATGAAATCCCTCTTTACAGTAAAAGAGCACAGTGCTGCCAGGGATTGTGCTGCCATTCCACACCTGTCCAGTGTGGGGCAGTATAGGGGGATCACCACACGTTATCTCTATAAAGAGAAAGCATTACAACAGTGTGCAATTTCCATCAGGAAAACATTAATGTCTGACATTTTAGACACACAATATAATTCCATGGTATGGTCAACATGGCCTAGGAGGTATTTGTTAAAGCACTTGGTTAATTCAGTTATGGGTTAGTTATAGATAACTTGTAAGGTAGTGATTGCAGATGGTGATTTATTATACCTTCACATAGCAAAGCTGACTTGTCCCACTGTCCATTAGCAGTGCATACTGATACATTTCCCTCTCCCACATTGTAAAACATTGAACCGCTGTAGTTTACAACAATTGTAAATTCTAAAGTGGAAATTGGGAGAGTTATATTTGAGTGTTTCAGTGAAACGTAAGTGAGGGAGGCCCCTCATTTCATTCCGATCTCCTTTGCATTATTGTAGCCTTTTTCTGTAGCCTGTCAACTATGTGTCTGTCTATCCCTGTTCTCTCCTCTCTGCACAGGCCATACAAACACTTCACACCGCGTGGCTGCTGCCACTCTAATCTGGTGGAGTTCCAGGTCTCCGGCAGCCTCTGGAACTGCCGTTCTGCGGCCAACAAGGCAGAGTTCATTTTAGCCTATGCTACCCTCCAGTCCCTCAACTTCTTGGCGCTGACGGAAACATGGATTACCACAGAAAACACTGCTACTCCTACTGCTCTTTCCTCGTCTGACCATGTGTTCTCGCATACCCAGAGAGCATCTGGTCAGCGCGGCGGTGGCACAAGAATCCTCATCTCTCCCAAGTTGACATTCTCTCTTTTTCCCCTGACCCATCTGTCTATCTCCTCATTTGAATTCCATGCTGTCACAGTCACTAGCCCATTCAAGCTTAACATCCTTGTCATTTATCGCCCTGCAGGTTCCCTTGGAGAGTTCATCAATGAGCTTGATACCTTGATAAGTTCCTTTCCTGACGATGGCTCACCCCTCACAGTTCTGGGTGACTTTAACCTCCCTACGTCTGCCTTTGACTCATTTCTCTCTGCCTCCTTCTTTCCACTCCTTTCCTCTTTTGACCTCACCCTCTCACCTTGCCCCCCTACTCACAAGGCAGGCAATACGCTTGACCTCATCTTTACTAGATGCTGTTCTTCTACTAATCTCACTGCAACTCCCCTCCAAGTATCCGACCACTACTTTGTATCCTTTTCTCTCACGCTCTCCTCCAACACTACTCACTCTGCCCCTACTCAGATGGTAATGTGCCGTCGCAACCTTCGCTCTCTCTCTCCCGCTACTCTCTCCTCTTCCATCCTATCATCTCTTCCCTCTGCCAAATCCTTCTCCCTCCAATCTCCTGATTCTGCCTCCTCAACCCTCCTCTCCTCCCTTTCTGCATCTTTTGACTCTCAATGTCCCCTATCCTCCCGGCCGGCTCGGTCCTCCCCTCCTGCTCCGTGGCTTGACGATTCATTGCGAGCTCACAGAAGAGGGCTCCGGGCAGCCGAGCGGAAATGGAGGAAAACTAGACTCCCTGCGGACCTGTCATCTTTTCACTCCCTCCTCTCTACTTTTTCTTCCTCTGTTTCTGCTGATAAAGCCACTTTCTACCACTCTAAATTTCAAGCCTCTGCCTCTAACCCTAGGAAGCTCTTTGCCATCTTCTCCTCCCTGCTGAATCCTCCTCCTCCTCCCCCTCCCTCCTCCCTCTCTGTGGATGACTTCGTCAATATTTTGAAAAGAAGGTTGACGACATCCGATCCTCATTTATTAAGTCAAATGACACTGCTGGTCCTGCTCACACTGCCCTACCCTATGCTTTGACTTCTTTCTCCCCTCTCTCTCCAGACCATTTCCGGAGACCTTCTCTCTTACATCACCTCGCTCATCAACTCATCCTTGACCGCTGGCCATGTCCCTTCCGTCTTCAAGAGAGCGAGAGTTGCACCCCTTCTCAAAAAACCTACACTCGATCCCTCCGATGTCAACAACTACAGACCAGTATCCCTTCTTTCTTTTCTCTCCAAAACTCTTGAGCGTGCCGTCTCTAGCCAACTCTCCTGCTATCTCTCTCAGAATTACCTTCTTGATCCAAACCAGTCAGGTTTCAAGACTGGTCATTCAACTGAGACTGCTCTTCTCTGTGTCACGGAGGCTCTCCGCACTGCTAAAGCTAACTCTCTCTCCTCTGCTCTTATCCTTCTAGACCTATCCGCTGCCTTTGATACTGTGAACCATCAGATCCTCCTCTCCACCCTCTCCGAGTTGGGCATCTCCGTCGCTGCTCACTCTTGGATTGCGTCCTACCTGACAGGTCGCTCCTACCAGGTGGCGTGGCGAGAATCTGTCTCCGCACCACGTGCTCTCACCACTGATGTCCCCAAGGGCTCAGTTCTAGGTCCTCTCCTATTCTCTCTATACACCAAGTCACTTGGCTCTGTCATATCCTCACATGGTCTCTCCTATCATTGCTACGCAGACGACACACAATTAATTTTCTCCTTTCCCCCTTCTGATAACCAGGTGGCGAATCGCATCTCTGCATGTTTGGCAGACATATCAGTGTGGATGTCGGATCACCACCTCAAGCTGAACCTCGGCAAGACGGAGCTGCTCTTCCTCCTGGGGAAGGACTGCCCGCTCCATGATCTCGCCATCACGGTTGACAACTCCATTGTGTCCTCCTCCCAGAGTGCAAAGAACCTTGGCGTGACCCTGGACAACACCCTGTCGTTCTCCGCTAACATCAAAGCGGTGACCCGATCCTGCAGGTTCATGCTCTACAACATTCGCAGAGTACCCTACCTTACACAGAAAGCGGCACAGGTCGTAATCCAGGCACTTGTCATCTCCCGTCTGGATTACTGCAACTCTCTGTTGGCTGGGCTCCCTTCCTGTGCCATTAAACCCCTTCAACTTATCCAGAACGCTGCAGCCCGTCTGGTGTTCAATCTTCCCAAGTTCTCTCATGTCACCCCGCTCCTCTGCACACTCCACTGGCTTCCAGTTGAGGCTCGCATCTACTACAAGACCATGGTGCTTGCCTACGGAGCTGTGAGGGGAACGGCACCTCCTTACCTTCAGGCTCTGATCAGACCCTACACCCAAACGAGGGCACTACATTCATCCACCTCTGGCCTGCTAGCTCCCCTACCTCTACGGAAGCACAGTTCCCGCTCAGCCCAGTCAAAGCTATTCGCTGCTCCGGCACCCCAATGGTGGAACAAGCTCCCCCACGACGCCAGGACAGCGGAGTCACTGACCACCTTCCGGAGACACTTGAAACCCTATCTCTTTAAGGAATACCTGGAATAGTATAAAGTAATCCTTCTTCCCCCACCCCCCATAAAAAAAAAGGTGATTGTCCCACTGGCTATCATAAGTTGAATGCACCAATTTATAAGTCGCTCTGGATAAGAGCGTCTGCTAAATGATGTAAATGTAAATGTAATATCCAGAGTTACACTGATAAACCACCCCAGAGCCCATCCTGGTGCTCTGATTCCACAACATTACTGAGTGAGGGAGGGCAAGGGGCAAGCCACAGTCAACCTCTGGGAGGCAAAGCAATGACATTGACCAGTAACCATTCCTAGATGCAGTTCATGATTTAAAAAAATCTCTACAAACAAAACACTCATCCATCCACATGTCAAATACATGAATTAATGCAAAAGTTCACCAAAAAACATTTACCTTCACAAATAAGACTTGGGCCCTTCCACACACTTTCTGCCCCACAAACGGAGGAGTTCTCTCCGCTTTTCCAGAAGAATCCCTCAGAGCAGCCAAATTTAGCTACGCTGCCGTAACGTGTTCCTGTGGCTGACAGCTGGACTGCATTCAGAGCCGAGGGAGGCTGTCCACAATCAATGGCTACACATGGAGAAAAGGACAACACTACAGATACCATACTTTTTGATAACACTACTAGCATTATGCTAATGTTCTATAAATAATGTCATTATATCCAGTGGCTGCAGTATAGTATAGGGCAGGCAAAGAGATTCTGAAACATGTATTTTTGAAGCATACAGCTCTTTGATTATTATCCATTCTCTTAAAATAGTATCTATAATTTAACTGAAAAGTCTTACAATACTGAGCCCTAGTAGTTTGTGTTATTTACCTTTGCACAAGGCCTTGTCCTGGTGTGGGTGGAAGGGCTCTGCTCCATTGTGAACCTGGTATCCGACTTGGCAGAGGCAGTTAAAATCCCCCTGCATGTTCCTGCACTGACCCCCCTCACCACAGATCCCTTGGACCCTACACTCATCAATGTCTAGATAGAACCAACAAGAATGTTGTGTTAGTATTATTAAGTTAATGTGGTTGGGATGTAATGTACCCAGTTATTAGGCACCAACATCTGGGGAGTGGTATCTGTAATTCTTTCATTCATTCACTCATTCAAAATTGGCATCAAGTTTGTATCTATAAAGCTTAAGAAGACTCACCAATTGTATAATTTTATGTTGCCCTTCTTTTCATAATGTTCCAAAGCTGCTGAAGTATTCAGCATCACTAATCGCTATAACTTACCCTGACAGCGGGTTCCATCATTGGGGATGAAGATGGCCATATTGTTGGAAGGGCTGTATCCTGCCAGGCAGGTGCAGTAGTAGCTTCCATAGGTATTATGGCAGGCAGTGTGCTGCCCACAGATCTTATTGGCTCCTATCTGACACTCATCTTTGTCTGTAAGAGAGAAGAATAGTGGTAAATAATAGAATAATCAATAAATACTAGTATAATTTCAATAGAACTGATACCCATTAGCTAAAAGATAAGTAATTATTTTATCTTGAGTTTATACCTGGAGATACACACCTTGACAGTAAGTTCTTCCATTACCAACAAAGCCATACATGCAGTTACAGGCTTTGCCGGCACCATCCACCTTCTTCTCACAGGTGGCGTTAGGGTGACAGGTGGTACACACATCCAACGTTTGACCAGTCACTCGCATTTCTAAGATAAAGAAAATATACACTATTAAGAGAAGTCTTTGTTTGTTGAAACAGTCACCCATAAATGTTATTTATTGAAATAGATGATCTATGTAGTACAAGAACTTCACTATTATGATTTACAAAGACTCTGTCAATATTCATTTGAATATATTACCAATATGATGGATTTGTTTTGATCCACTCACCTGTAATGGCATGAATAAGAAAGGCCAAGATCACAAGTGCTGTTCTCCAATACATCCTCTCAAAGTATGTCCCTCTCCCTCTCTTAGACATTGCAAAGCGCATCCTTTTTATCCACATCTTTATTTATTTCCGTCTTGGTGCTGAGCGGATTTGATAACCAGGATTGAGAGAAGGGTATAAGAGTTAGTTGAGGTCACAATGAAATCCAACCGCCGCTCTCTCTTCTCAATGGTGATGTTGGCACTAGTGGTTTGGAGACATGTCTGTCATCATCAGCATTTTGACACATTCAGTTATACTTCACATATGTGATAATGTACTCTACGCTTTGGGAGACATCTGAAACACATTTTCAAATTGAACAGTCATGCTGTGTATGCTGATAAGAGCTATATTTGGCTCAGCAAACCTGCCTGGGGTTCATCATGAACATAACATTATGAATTAAAGAAGTCAAAACGAGGTAAATAAACAGTTTAGATGATAACCATGGATATAAGAATGACATTAACAATTGGTGATATACAATTCATAAAAGTAAATTAATCTTCAAAGAGTAGGCCGGCCTACTTGTTTATACATCCTACCTTTTCCTGAATCGATTTTATCCAGTGTTTGTGAGACCCATCATAACTACAATCCACGCTAGGGGCTCTGTCACATGAATTAAATGAAAACCCTGCTATGAAAATGCACAAAAAAAGGTGTGAAATTGCACCAATGGTGTCAACACAGTGAGAACACCCATCCACCATTGAGCTGTTTACAGTTGGTTCTTGCGTAGCGAGTTAATCTAGTATAATGTGGAAGGGGAAGATAAATCCATCATGCTGCTATCGCCCAGCCCACCAGGACTCAGAGGGGGTCTCCCTCTATCACACCCGCAGTGAGCCCCCACCTCACACTGCGCCTGCTGGAGAGGCCTGATTAAGCACCAGCCTGTCCCTCAAAACCACCAGATCCTCTCTAACACGCTACACTAGGGTCTCTCCACCAGCAGCATATATGAGGATGCAACATACAGTAACACAACATTGTAACTAGATAGACATAGAATGTCTAGAGCAGGCATTGGTCTCTATTTAGGGGTTCACAATGAAGCTGTGAAACCCATTGTTATTCTCTGTATTCTGGTCATGGTCAAATAACTCAAGCATAGATTGGTAACTTTTTCTAACTTGGCACACAGAAACTACAGGCCATGAGTAACTTGGTCAAAAAGAATGGCACTGATTGGCCTATAGGTGGCGCTGTTATAAGCAGTCTCACTTAAACCCTCATATCCGTCGCCCTGTTTGACCTAGAAACTTGAAACGTTGCATGTAGGTGTCTTGCTGAACAAATTTGCCTCAAGGACCTATAAGGTCAGGATAGATTTTCCTCCATCTTGGAAATTTCAGAAAACATTTTAAAAAATGATCATGAAACATAAGTCCATTTAACAAGTCCAAATGTAGGCCCATGGTACATCTCTTAACGTAGATTGAGAAAAGGAAATCAGATTTTACGTGTCCATTTCAATCCTTCATAAATTCATTCCACAATGGCTCATCAACTTGAAACTTTTTAGGGTCATCAAATCCATTACCATGATGAACCATGTTAAGTTGGCATTGATATCTTAACATATAAGAAAACTATTAACAATTCACTTTTTTGGACTATGTAACGCTAATGCTCAAAATAATCATAATAACATCTTCTTAACCCACTGTTCCCCGGGCGCCGATGACGTGGATGTCGATTAAGGCAGCCCTCCGCACCTCTCTGATTCAGAGGGGTTGGGTTAAATGCGGAAGACACATTTCAGTTGAATGCATTCAGTTGTACAGCTGACTAGGTATCCCCCTTTACCTTTCCTTTCTTCTCATGGACTAAATGGCAGATTCACTCCAAATTTCAATAGTCCCTAAAGAGTTTGAGAAGATAACGTTGATGCATTCAAAGATGGCCGCACTATACCAGTAGATGCCTATTACCACATAAGCTAATCTGCTAAAATCTGCTAATAAAAACTTATAAAATCTTCTTCTCATGACCCATAGGACCAAATGACACAATGTTTGGAATGTAGGCCTATGGTACATGTCTTAACTTAGTTTGAGAAAGGGATTGGTCAAAAGATGACTTGGTTATTGATAAATCAAAAATCTGATTTTATTTGTCAATTTAAACCACTGTAAATCCACTCCACAGTGGCCTATCAACTTGAAACTTGTCATCGCTATCATGGACGTCCCTAAGATGAACCACATGGAATTGGATATTGATATCTAAAAAAAACAAGGAAACTATTCACAACTCATTCTTTGCATATGTAACGCTAATGCTCAAAATTATCTGTAACCATTTTCTCCTCACAAGCCTTTCTGGTTTTGAGAAAAGAATTGTTGCTGCATTCAAATATGGCCGCACTGTACCTATAGATGCACGTTAGCGCATATGATAATACCAAAAATACTTTTAAAATCTTCTTCTCATGAACCATAAGTCAAATTGACTCCAGATTTGGTATATAGACTCTGCTGGTGACCTTGCACAGACCTCGTCTCTGGGAGTGGGCACCATTCTCCATGGTGCGGACATCACCAGGGTAGACCTCATACACCACCTTCACCTTCTGGCCGTCACCGTAAACTGTCAAGCTGCTTCCATCAAGCTTCCTCTGGCCCTCCGCCACTGGAGAGGAGAGGTGGATGGTGCTGGTCTTACTTTTTCTTTGTTTCTTCATGCACTTCTCTGAGGTGCACTGCACTGAAATAACAAAGGAAATGATCATCACCACACTTTGTCATAACATCACTTAGACATCTCTATTTCACTTGAGCTAAAAGAGCTACAGGCTTACCAGTTTTTACGTTGTGATAGTTGTCCTCAGAGACCATGCTTAGTGATTATGAGAAAGACAATAAAACTCAATTACTCAATTTCTGATTAATAATTTAAAGATTTAAAACAATTGTCTGTACTGGTTAAAACCTTAAGATTAGTTTAGTACACAATCCTGTACCAAATAAAACAGTCCATTCAGGAGTGTGTGAAATAGTAGTCATCATGACAAACTCAGTGGTACAAAGAGGGAACATGCTTCCATTTAGTATTGGCCTTTTAAGATAAATAAATGAAGTGAGTTCTTTCAAAATAACTGGACTTCCCATAGGCTCTAAACCCTTTCAGGAGAGAACAGCGTGGAGATTCTCCCTTTAAGTGAGTAACTAAAATTAGCAGCTCCATAAGACACTACCTTGCCACATGCACGTATGCGCCCACACACACACACGCGCACGCACGCAAGCACGCACGCACGCACGCACACACACATTGCGAGCAGTTTTTAGTAAGAGCGACTTCTGTACATTTTAGAGTGGCCTTTTATTGTCCCCAGCACAAGGTGCACCTGTGTAATAATCATGCTGTTTAATCAGCTTCTTGATATGCCACACCTGTCAGGTGGATGGGTTATCTTGTCAATGGAGAGATGCTCACTAACAAATTTCTGCACAAAATTGGAGAGAAATAAGCTTTTTGTGTGTATGGAAAAATTCTGGGATCTTTTATTTCAGCTCATGAAACATGGGACCAACACTTTACATGTTGCGTTTATATACATGTGCTTGCACCCCTATTTTGAAAGTGGGGATGCAGTTGCTCCATTGCTCAGGCACCTATGGTCTTGCCCATTCATCCTCTGAATGGCACACATACACAAGTCATGTCTCAATTGTCTCAAGGCTTAAAAATCATTATTTAACCTGTCTCCTCCCCTTCATCTACACTGATTTAAGTGGATTTAACAAGTGACATAAGGGATCATAGCTTTCACCTGAACACTTTACATGTTGTGTTTATATTTTTGGTCGGTGTAGTTTATCCCCTAAAATTAGCTTGTTAAGTAGCCATATTGACGTGATCTGTTATTAGCTGGCTAGCCAATTTGACGTGGTCCATCAATCAATATTGCCTATCATGTCTGTCTGCAGCAACTGTGATTACTATGTTGAAAAGGGGATAATGTTAGCTAACATCGCTAGGTAAGCCTACGTTGGTTGGAGAAAAAAGTACAGTAGGTCTACTTACCACTATGTTTAGCCAACTGTACAAAGTTTCTACCAGTAGCTTGCAAAGTAAACATCATCAGCAAGTACTTCAGCAAATGCGCCCTTCTGCTACTTGACAGGCAGAGCCCACCATTCATACTTGTCAGGTATAGTTGACTTTGATATCACTTAAATATCCAATTAATGGTGGCCAATATTGAGAGATATCGTGAGGCTACCCTAACGTATCTGAAATGACATGATCAATTGATAAAAGCGTCTGCTAAATGGCATATTATTATTATATTATTATTATTATTATTATTATGTTTACTGATCATGAAAAGCATGCATTTACTTGCTGTATAAATCTGACAGAGCTAAATGTGCGCAATAGTTTTGCATGGAATAATCGGACGTTTGTAGATCTGACTATGTTCTTCAAGAGGTTATGATATTCAGTGGTGTAAAGTACATAAGTAAAAATACTTTAAAGTACTACTTAACTAGTTTTTTGGGTTATCTGTACTTTACTTTACTATTTATATTTTTGACAACTTTTACTTCACTACATTCCTAAAGAAAATAATGTACTTTTGACTCCATACATTTCCCCTGACACCCAAAAGTATTTGTTACATTTCGTATGCTTAGCATTACAGGAAAATGGTCCAATTCACACTTATGAAGAGAACATCCCTCATCCCTACTGCCTCTGATCTGACAGACTCCCTAAACACACATGCTTCTTTTGTAAATGGTGTTGGTGTGCCCCTGGCTATCCATAAATAAATAAATAAAAGAAAATGGTGCCTTCCCGTTTACTTAATAGGAATTTGAAAATATGTATACTTTTACTTTTGATACTTAAGTATATTTTAGCAATTACATTTACATTTGATATTAAAACCAAATACTTTTAGACTTTTACTCAAGTAATATTTTAATGGAAGACTTTCACTTTTACTTGAGTCATTTTCTATTAAGGTATCTATACTTTTACTAAAGTATGACAATTGGGTACTTTTTCCACCACTGATGATATTACAACCAAATAGTTAACATTTATTTTAAAATCCCTTGAAAACGGCAAGCAGTTGCCAATTGTTTTAGTGGAGCTGGGGGTCTCCTTGCCCCCCAGCAGGCAACTGGAACGCTCTGCACCTTATTACAACATTTTATTGATAACAACCTATAAACATCGATGAGTACAAATTTGCAGTGGTCGAGGGGTAAATGGATAAATAATGAAAATTTGATTTTAAATTACACAATTATTGCATTATATTGTTGGGGGTATGCTGTGAAAAAGAGCTTGGTTGGTAGCAGTTTTTGACATTGCACATACAGTACAGTAGATGAACAATAGGTTCTACTATCCTGCTATCCACAGAAAATAGTGTTAAGTCACAACCACATGTTAAAGCGTCACTGAGTTTTCTGGCTTGCATTTCATGATAGAACCAGTTGCACAAAGTCTGATTGTGTTTAACTAAATGAAAGCTAATTTGCTTAATTTCACAATGGAATTTAGATTATTTTTCATTTGGGACATTTCTTACAGTGCATTCGGAAAGTATTATGATCCCTTGACTTTTTCCACATTTTGTTACGTTACAGCCTTATTCTAAAATTGATTCAATTAATTATTTCCCTCATCAATCAATTTTCCTCATTTTTGTTTTAGTCATTTAGCAGACACTCTTATCCAGAGCGACTTACAGTTAAGTGAGTGCATACATTTTTCATACTGGCCCCCGTGAGAATCGAACCCACAACCCTGGCGTTGCAAGCGCCATGCTCTACCAACTGAGCTACATGTTTGCTAATTTATATATATTTTTAAAGAATTCAGACCCTTTGCTATGAGACTCGAAATTGAGCTCAGGTGCATCCTGTTTCCAGTGACCATCCTTTAGATGTTTCTACAGCTTGATTGCAGTCCACCTGTGGTAAATTCAATTGATTGGACATGATTTGGAAAGGCACCCACCTGTCTATATAAGGTCCCACAGTTGACAGTGCATGTCAGAGCAAAAATCAAGCCATGAGGTCGAAGGAATTGTCTGTAGAGCTCTGAGACAGGATTATGTCGAGGCACAGATCTGGGGAAGGGTACCAAAAAATGTCTGCAGCATTGAAGGTCCCCAAGAAAACAGTGGCCTCCATCATTGTTAAATGGAACAAGTTTGGAACCACCAAGACTCTTCCTAGAGCTGGCCACCCGGCCAAACTGAGCAATCGGGGGAGAAGGGCCTTGGTCAGGGAGGTGACCAAGAACCCAATGGTCACTCTGACAGAGCTCCAGAGTTCCTCTGTGGAGATGGAAGAACCTTCCAGAAGGACAACCATATCTGCAGCACTCCACCAATCAGGCTTTTATTGTAGAGTGGTCAGACGGAAGCCACTCCTCAGTAAAAGGCACATGACAGCCCACTTGGAATTTGCCAAAAGGCACCTAAACACTCAAACCATAAGAAACAAGATTCTCTGGTCTGATGAAACCAAGATTGAACACTTTGGCCTGAATGCAAAGCATCACTTCTGGAGGAAACCTGGCACCATCCCTACGGTGGAGCATGGTGGTGGCAGCATCATGCTGTGGGGATGTTTTTCAGCGGCAGGGACTGGGAGACTAGTCAGGATCGAGGGAAAGATGAACGGAGCAAAGTACAGAGAGATCCTTGATGAAAACCTGCTCAGGACCTCAGACTGGGGCGAAGGTTCACCTTCCAACAGGACAACAACCCTAAGCACACAGCCAAGACAATGCAGGAGTGGCTTCGGGACAAGACTCAATGTCCTTGAGTGGCCCAGCCAGAGCCCGGACTTGAACCTGATTGAACATCTCTGGAGAGACCTGAAAATAGCTGTGCAGCGACGTTCCCCATCCAACCTGACAGAGCTTGAGAGGATCTGCACAGAAGAATTGGAGAAACTCCCCAAATAGAGGTGTGCCAAGCTTGTAGCGTCATACCCAAGAAGACTCGAGGCTGTAGTCGCTGCCAAATGTGCTTTAACAAAGTGAAGTTTCTGAATACTTGTGTAAATTATGTTTTTTATTTTTAGTACATTTCCAAAAATGTCTAAAAACCTGGTTTTTGCTTTGTCATTGTTGGGTATTGTGTGTAGATGGGGGGAGGGGGGGGGGGGGGGGTAACAATTTAATCAATTTTAGAATAAGGCTGTAACATAACAAAATGTGGAAAAAGTCAAGGGGTCAGAATACTTTCCGAATGCACTGTACCTTTAAAATACTGGATTCTCATGTTCATATGTCCTTGAATAGTTCCAGAATCCATTCACCTGTCTCTACATGATGATGGATGAGAGGTGTAAATGCTGCTTTGTGGTTACTGAGTCGGGAACAAGAAAATGTGGAATTAGGTGTAATTTCATTGCAACAAAAAAACATAAGTATGATTCATTCAAAGCTTTGCTGTACAGCATACTAATATGTAGTAAGACGAAACATGCCATTAGGTTCACTACCATGAAGTTATATGTATGATTTTCTGTTTCCTTAGTCATATTCAACAACAATCACAGAGCAATGTTTCCAGCATGTACAAAAGCTGCAGGCAAAGTTAATAAAGAAAACAATTTTTTACCAAAAGTTGTGTAGTCCTCTGTTGTGCAGTCATCCTTCTTCAAAATGATAGCGGGTTACAGTAATGTAAATCACGTCACATCACATGTGGGACGTATTGGCAGGATTTCATCAGTGGGCAGTCAGACTGTAAATATTGTCAGGCGCTGTTCAGTTATCCAGTGATATGAAGGTCTTCAAACAGAGATGCTTTTCTTCACAACCCCCTCCTTCCCTCAAACACTGGAGAAAACATATACAGTGGGGAAAAAAAGTATTTAGTCAGCCACCAATTGAGAGGCCTGTAATTTTCATCATAGGTACACGTCAACTATGACAGACAAAATGAGAAGAAAAAAAATCCAGAAAATCACATTGTAGGATTTTTAATGAATTTATTTGCAAATTATGGTGGAAAATAAGTATTTGGCAAATAACAAAAGTTTCTCAATACTTTGTTATATACCCTTTGTTGGCAATGACACAGGTCAAACGTTTTCTGTAAGTCTTCACAAGGTTTTCACACACTGTTGCTGGTATTTTGGCCCATTCCTCCATGCAGATCTCCTCTAGAGCAGTGATGTTTTGGGGCTGTCGCTGGGCAACACAGACTTTCAACTCGCTCCAAAGATTTTCTATGGGGTTGAGATCTGGAGACTGGCTAGGCCACTCCAGGACCTTGAAATGCTTCTTACGAAGCCACTCCTTCATTGCCCGGACGGTGTGTTTGGGATCATTGTCATGCTGAAAGACCCAGCCACGTTTCATCTTCAATGCCCTTGCTGATGGAAGGAGGTTTTCACTCAAAATCTCACGATACATGGCCCCATTCATTCTTTCCTTTACACGGATCAGTCGTCCTGGTCCCTTTGCAGAAAAACAGCCCCAAAGCATGATGTTTCCACCCCCATGCTTCACAGTAGGTATGGTGTTCTTTGGATGCAACTCAGCATTCTTTGTCCTCCAAACACGACGAGTTGAGTTTTTACCAAAAAGTTATATTTTGGTTTCATCTGACCATATGACATTCTCCCAATCCTCTTCTGGATCATCCAAATGCACTCTAGCAAACTTCAGACGGGCCTGGACATGTACTGGCTTAAGCAGGGGGACACGTCTGGCACTGAAGGATTTGAGTCCCTGGCGGCGTAGTGTGTTACTGATGGTAGGCTTTGTTACTTTGGTCCCAGCTCTCTGCAGGTCATTCACTAGGTCCCCCCGTGTGGTTCTGGGATTTTTGCTCACCGTTCTTGTGATCATTTTGAACCCACGGGGTGAGATCTTGCGTGGAGCCCCAGATCGAGGGAGATTATCAGTGGTCTTGTATGTCTTCCATTTCCTAATAATTGCTCCCACAGTTGATTTCTTCAAACCAAGCTGCTTACCTATTGCAGATTCAGTCTTCCCAGCCTGGTGCAGGTCTACAATTTTGTTTCTGGTGTCCTTTGACAGCTCTTTGGTCTTGGCCATAGTGGAGTTTGGAGTGTGACTGTTTGAGGTTGTGGACAGGTGTCTTTTATACTGATAACAAGTTCAAACAGGTGCCATTAATACAGGTAACGAGTGGAGGACAGAGGAGCCTCTTAAAGAAGAAGTTACAGGTCTGTGAGAGCCAGAAATCTTGCTTGTTTGTAGGTGACCAAATTCTTATTTTCCACCATAATTTGCAAGTAAATTCATAAAAAATCCTACAATGTGATTTACTGGAATTTATTTTCTCAATTTGTCTGTCATAGTTGACGTGTACCTATGATGAAAATTACAGGCCTCTCTCATCTTTTTAAGTGGGAGAACTTGCACAATTGGTGGCTGACTAAATACTTTTTCACCCCACTGTTCACTCTGTGCAATGAGAGGCAGTCATGGGATGCTCTTTTGATTACACAACCACCACATACAGTAAGGCCGAAGACATCTGAGCTTCTGATCACATGATTTAAGGTGGCATAACATGGAATTTCCAACTCTACAACAGCAGAATTACATCTCTATGGGCATGCAAACAATATAATGATTTTACTTCACCTAATACACTCACAATAAAGATGATTTTTTCACCACATGAACTGAAACTACAATTCATTTGTTATTTAACATTTAACTCCTAGGCAGAATCTAATCACCCATCTCTGAAGTTTGGCTAGAGTAGATACTGACATTAAACATTAGGTATAGTTTAATTCATGGATCTCTACAAAGCATTTCAGTGAACAATACTGTTTATGTTCCTCTACATATTTCCCGTCTACACCTCAGGGAGAACATGTTAGGAACAGTCTCCCCCTCTAAGAAACATCACACTAGTGATGGCTTTTTTCTGGCCACTCTGTGGAGTGTACGGCTTAAAATGGTCCTATGGACAGATACTACAATCTCCGCTGTGGAGCTTTGCAGCTCCTTCAGGGTTATCTTTGGTCTCTTTGTTGCCTCTCTGATTAATGCCCTCCTTGCCTGGTCCGTGAGTTTTGGTGGGCGGCCCTCTCTTGGCAGGTTTGTTGTTATCTCCCGTGTGGCGCAGTGGTCTAAAGCACTGCATTGCAGTGCTAGCTGTGCCACTAGAGATCCTGGTTTGAATCCAGGCTCTGTCGTAGCCGGCTGCAAACGGGAGACCCATGGGGTGGCGCACAATTGGCCCAGCGTCGTCCAGGGTAGGGGAGGGAATGGCCGGCAGGGATGTAGCTCAGTTGGTAGAGCATGGCGTTTGCAACACCAGGGTTGTGGGTTCGATTCCCACGGGGGGCCAGTATAAAAAATAATGTATGCACTCACTAACTGTAAGTCGCTCTGGATAAGAGCGTCTGCTAAATGACTAAAATGGTGCCATATTCTTTCCACTTTTTAATAATGGATTTAATTGGTGCTCCTTGGGATGTTCAAAGTTTCAGATATTTTTTTATAACCCAACCTTGATCTGTACTTCTCCACAACTTTGTCCCTGACCTGTTTGGAGCGCTCCTTGGTCTTCATGGTGCCACTTGCTTAGTGGTGTTGCAGACTCTGGGGCCTTTCAGAACAGGTGTATATATACTGAGATCATGTGACAGATCATGTGACACTTAGATTGCACACAGGTGGACTTTATTTAACTAATTATGTGACTTCTGAAGGTAATTGGTTGCACCAGATCTTATTTAGATAACTTTTCCGTTATTATTTTTTTTCATTTCACTTCACCAATATAGGACTATTTTGTGTATGTCCATTACATGAAATCCAAATAAAAATCAATTTAAATTACAGGTTGTAATGCAACAAAATAGGAAAAACGCCAAGGGAGATTAATACTTTTGCAAGGCACTGTAGTAGCATTAGAGAGTTGTAGAGGACACAGAAAATGCCTTAAGACCGCAGTTCTTGTTTGATGTAAATATCTATTCTAGAGGGTAGCAGTTTTGGGGTACTTTGGATCGAAGATACATTTGTGTAAATCATCTGCTGGACCATGAAGCCTATGCCGTACTGACTATGATGCCACATAATGGCAAAGATGGATGTCATCCATGAATAATTACACAATAATACCCTTATTATTACGACTTTCATCTACATGATGTTTATACAATGTCATGTCATAACTGATAATCTTCAAGCTGGAATCATTAATGGTGAAACAGCCACATCCATTTGCAATATTACAACAACAAAGAAGGTACTGCAAACAACAAACACTGTTTTTTTCACCTCTGACATCTTTTAACACATAATAGAAGAGCACAATATGTACTGCAATTTTTTTTATCATGCTACATGATGCTCCTCATCTCGGCAACAAAAACAATAACAACGGTGCTGGGGTGGCCATTGGCGCTGTTTTCATCTTTAATTCACATCCTCTACAGTAGTCCTGCAGATTTGTCCCTTGATGTGAGGTATCTTCCTCCCGTATTGCTCCATTTGGAAGCTAACACACTTGGAAGAGGACTGCACTCCCACACTCTCACAAAATTTGATGGTCACTTTTCCTGCTACCAACAATGGCTCCTTGAACTGGGCGGTGACAGAGATGGGGGCTCTAATGGCATCAACTCCTGTGGAATCAATGGATGTTTGGAAAATATAAATCAAGGTGATAGATTGAGGATAAATAGAATATGTACAGCAACAACAAAAAAATACTATACTGTTTGAGGCAGCATAATTTTGCTTATAAATAATTCAGTATTGAGGTAGAATCACTAGAATAAAAAGCTACTGTACCTTTGTGCTTTTCAATTTCAGCCAAGCATTTAGACAGCATCCATAGACCAGGAGTTTGGGTACATCTGTAGCCCGAGAGTTTAGCAGGAATAGTTAGGAGACAATGTGGAGAGTAGTCAGAGAAAGCCCACACAGACTTTAGTCCTGTAGTCCAGGGAACATTGATATCCACAGCCTTCATGATGTCATCTGACTCTGATGTGTCCAAGTGCCCTGTCAAAGTGTAAGAAAATATATTGGTTTATGATGTGGGTCCAGTTGTTCTGTGCTGTTCAAACTTGAATAGAACAATTTTGTTCAACTTCCTCAGCTTTGTTGACTGGTGGCAAAGTTTAGAATGAATTAACTTAAGTATTGGTCTACTCACCATCATACCACTCAGGTATAGGTTGTGTGCTTGGTGTTCGGCCTCTGTCCTGGGAGAGCATTGTCAAAACGCTCTCCCATACTGGCTGGTCAGTGCGTGAAATGGCAGTTAGAGAAATGTCAACCTCCACCCCATCTTCAACGACCCTGTACTCCAACACACGAGCCTGCAACATGAAGGGTCCCTTCTTCAGCTCATCTATTGGCTGCCATGTTCTCAAACTCTGACGTACCCGGACAAGACCTAAGGAAACAATGCACTGAAGTGGGGGGATTTTGTTTGAACTTCACATCTGGCTGAATTGAATTAATATATTCTACAGAAATTTAGGAAGAAAACAGAGTACCTTGTGTGTTAACATTTGGATGGCCTTCAAAGACATGAGGTACGAAATCTCCATGCAAGACCCAGCCAGTAGAGGATGTGTTACTTACCCAGAGGGCTCAATCTGAACTTCTCATCAGATATTAATATGTCAAGCATCCGCAGACAGAGGGTCTCTGGGTAACACAGAGGGATATCCCTGAACTCAATGTCTGGGTAGTCCCAGCCATATCCAGCAGCATTACAGAACCTCCTCAGTAGATCCTTGTTGAACCTTTGAGAGAAAAAAGTACAGCACATTGGAGATAATTGTCTCAAACGTGAACAAATAAACAACCATGTTAGTAAGGCAGTGTGTTGTTTGACATTTTTATAATGAAATCAAACCATAGCCCTAAAACAAATTTGACTGCTACATTGTCAAGAGCAATCAGTTTACCTGCAGTTAAAGATGGTGAAGGCAACTTCACCTTTGACATCGCTATCGCAAAAGTACAAATGCCCTTGTCTTTTGATAAGAGCTCTGAAAACATATCTGAGAAAAAGGTAGGCAAAACATGGAATCCTCTGACGACTGTCAAACACGACATTAGCTTTCAGTAGTTTATAAGAGCAATAAATGTTGGCGTAAAGAAAATATATGGCATACAATGGGAGCCCAGCAATGAAAACATTGCTCATAATATTTCCCATTTTCATGTATTACAGAGAAGCATCCACCGACTCTATTGTATTTGGTCACTAAGATGTACTGTTTTAAGGAGGGAGGCCTTCTCGGGAGAACGAGAGCTAGTTGCCCTTGTGCTGAAGTTTGCAGCTAGTTCGAGTACACTGCCATACCATTCATACACGGAAATGCAAAAAATATCGGCAGATTTGCCATCGGAAGGATTCATTTTGCATTTAATAAATATATTTCTAGTCAAGTCACTTTGGTCTCCTTACTGCACTTTCGACACTTTCAGCCATGATCAAAACGAAAGTTGTGTCGAAGTACGGAGTGCGTTTTGGTACAAAATAAATAACGTCAACATGTAATGTCGTTCGGTAATATCAGCTATTGACATGAACAAACTCAAAATGTGTTGATAGTTAAAAAATCTTTTTATTTTTTCAAATAATTAATTGAAAGTTACTTAGAAAAAGAAATACATAATTAAATTGTCTACATGAGACACAAAAGATGATATATCCCGACTTATGGTGTTTTATGTCTGTTCAAATTATGTACATTTAACATTTTGTCCAGGAAGGTGGGGGGAAAAAAACTTTTGCAACAATATAATGTTACCAGATGTTAAAAGCAACATGCATGCCATCATCAGCACTGTGATGTTTCATATTAGGAGAAAGAAAGTTTAATCGTGTGCTCAAAGTAAATTATCCTTTGACATTGTAGAAATCATCCAACAGCAACCTGCTTTGTGCTTTGGACTGCTTTGTGTAAACATAATTGACTAACAGGTGTCTTTGAAATAAACTGTGAATGGAGTAAAGGAGTAAACACTGACTGTTCTTGCATCTGAACTGTTACTTAGCCTGACCATGTAAAGTGGGAATAAATAAAAAGGAAATCAAATATAATGCTGATTCTTTGTGATACAGCAACAAGTGTGTGTGTGTGTAATCTTCGTTGTGCATGTAGGGTTTCTCCTCCAGGAGCCATGGAGACATCCCCCTGTGCCCTGAAAGTGTCTTCTCTTAGTTCAACGTCCAGATTCAGTCCAGTCTTCTCTTCAGCCAAACAGCAGCAACAACACAATGCAGACCGAATTGACAGCAATCAAGGGCACTGCAAGATGAGAGAAAATATGATGAATAATGCCACAAACCAGTCTCAGTTCAGTTAGGTCAAGATCATCAAATTGTTAGAGGAAAACAAGAATAATCTATTTTTTTTTAAACAACAGTATGCATGCAGAAAAAAAAAAGATATTTGAAAATGGTATTGATTTTTCAGTCATACCTCTCATTACTGTCCTCACAGAGCGGACAAGGTTCATTAGCTGCACTTTGATGCCTGGTTCATCACCAAATCCCCCAATACTTTGGTCCACACCCCAGCCAACTAGACAGAATAAAACAATGCAAACATTTAAATGGCCCTGGCCATAAGAGGCAGATCAACGTACCTGTAAGCTTTAACAACTCATTATACTGGTGTAGTTAGTTAGCTAATTGAGCAGTAACGCCAAATTATGCTAAAAAATATAGCTATCAACAGACTCATATCAACCAAATACATTCTTGCTTCCCTGTCTAGCTAAGTAGCTAGCTATCTATCATCAACCCATTTCAACAGACTAGCTAGCTAGCAAATCACTGTTGCAAGTGATGCTAAACAAAATGTGCAGACGGTCACTTACTTTTACTTAAAAATCTCTCTTCGTGCAATACGGCGACAGCATTTACACACAAAATCACCGCTTGAATAAGGGAATATAATGTAAACGCCATATCTGTAACCTGTTAGCTGACGTTAGCCACTTCACGTATTTACTTATGACGTTGCCTTAATGTATGGCAGCTTGAGAAGGACAAACAGAACGAGCAGTTCGAAAGCGTGACTTCCTGACAGATTAAAAAAAGTGGGTGCCCAACAGTATATGGCCAATGTAATACCAATACTGTATAATAATCCATACTCATGTCCAAAGGGGTAGCATTTTGTGACTATTGATTTAATGGTGTAAGTACTTGAAAACGTTACAGTAGAGCTAGCTAACGTTCCTGGGAGGTTATGGATGTATCTAGCCATAGACACACCATTGGATGGGTATCTCCTTCATTTGCACTTGATTTACTAGAAAGGTAAAGGCATATTTCCAGAAGTTTAATTTCTGTATATGAGAAAAGGTAAACATGAGTACACCACTGTGATCAGTGACAAACATTCTTGTTAATAAAGATGGAAAGAAACACATGGTCATCATGAGAATAAAAATCTTTATTAGTGTTTTATGAAGTCTGCATAATATGCCACACGCCTGAGAAGCTTATGGTCAGAAAAAAACCCTGCTCTATCAATAACGCCCTCTACTGGTAAAACTGTGAGAACTACTGTACTGACTGCTTTGCAAATATTTTACTGTTAAATACACACTACTGTTCTACTGTATAATGTATGTCTGGTCCACTTCAGATTTGTTATGTACTCTCTTCACATTCATATATTATAGGCCAATGGTACAAGGCTTCAACACTGGACCCTAACACATGGTTCAGTTCCCCAAATCCAAACTCACTAGTTGCACTTACAAAGTACAATCACTAGTGCCGTAAGGTTAATAGATGAATAACATCAATAAAGGAGAATGGAGAAAATAGATGTTTTAAAAAATCTTGCAACAGCCACAAAATGACAATAATGGCAGACTGCAAGCTCAGTCTTGTTGTACATACTGTATTTTATAGACAAGTACAAATACAATGCACACTAATACAGAATCTATGTGCCAGTGTGCAGTTTCATTTCTCTCTTCCTTTTGTGATGTAAGAACATGGAATACTGCCAAGTTTCTGTAACATTTAGCTAAAAAATAAATCACTTATTTTGGTTGACCACTGTTTTATGGTAGACCTTTTATCCTTTACTGAGCACCAAACGGCTTCCAGAAAGCAAATGCATTTCAAGAGTGAAGAGATGAATGAGTCTAAAGAAGTTCATACAACATGCCTCAGTCACATGACCCAACCATACATTGAAGGAAAGCAGATATCAGGTTACAGGCATTTAAGCATTGATTTGTGTACTTCTGATGCAAAGTTTTTCATTTTTTAAAGAGACAAAAACTGTCTACATTACGTGGGGCTGTTTTTCTTACCCAGGCAAGGGCTTAAATTGGAATTAGATTCAAGTTGAACCTTAAAAAACCCCACTAATGATCCATGCTCTCCATAGATTGTGAGCCATGTCACTTAAAAAGAGACAGTCTTGAACATTTTAACTTTAATAAAAAGTGAACGACAGAAAGTTTAAGTATATTTATATATAAAAATATAAAAAAAAGTAGCAAAAGAAAGGGGATATAGGCTAAAAACAATAAAGAATGAAATTCATTGATACCTTCAATTCTCTAAGTGAAATAACCTTTTAATAATTCACCTCGAGAGACCTGGACACCCAGTGACACATCAAAAAAAGCTTTTACAGCTGATATTCTCTGGTCCCTGCCAAGTTTATCCAAACCTAACAGAGCCCAGAATTCACTAGCCTGCATCTGAGGCTGTGTGTGGTCCAAATGAAACGTAGCCTACCTATAATAACATTGAAGGTGCCATATAATGACAAAGAGCTAAAATGCATGTCAACTATAGCCGGATTGATTTCGCAGCTTGTTTAGTTTTTTTTGCTAAACATTCCTATATGTCCATTAAGAGGTGTCTTACAACGACACATCTGGAATAAAAATAAAAAAAACATTCTGACAAAAGGGTAAAGAGTTAATTAGGTCAATTAAGCAATTACATTTTAAAAACATAATTGAGCATTTCCCTTCAAGGAGCAAGCGACAAAGGTAATCTTAATTTCTTAACCAAGCCAACTCTCCTGACAAAAAAAGATGGATCCATGTTTCCCAGAGAAAAGTTACTTCATGGCCAAAAAGATGGATGGATGAGTTAAACCAAAATGTATTTAGCATTCACGCTTGTGTTACTTATACAAGTATTCACCAATACTGAAAAACTATTTGTAGAATATTTTTTGGTATTTCCCCTGCCTCCAATAATTCATACCTGGACTTTAAAAATCAATTACATTTTATTTGCACCACAAATAGATCTAATATTAAGGATTTTGGGAAAAGCTATTTAACAAAGATGACAAAGATGAGTAACAAAGTGCCTAATTCTATTCTGAAAAGTCTGTCTTGCTGTGTGTGTGTGTGTGTGTGTGTGTTTAGACAGGGACGTGGAGCTAGGCCACATATACTATGAAGTATGTTATAGCAGAATTTCTGCAGCTTTTTTCATGATAGGACTCGCAAGTTAGAATTTGATGATCTTTGAGTGGCCGACATTTTGGGTCGTTTTCTAGCATTATGACATACTGGAGCAGCGTACAGAAGGGGAACCCATCTGAGTCAGCACTTTGTCCAGCCATTGCAGAGGTCCATTCAAATGCAGCTCAATCCAGCAGGGAGTGCTTGTGACAGTCTGCCGTCTAGTAGACAAAAAGACAAAAAGACAACAAAGCCAAATTGGTAAAATCGCTCGGCATGCAAGCACAGGAATGTCACCAAAAAACAAAGGTTAGCCTGAACTTTTCTGACTTCTTTCCCCATAACAGAAGTATTGTTGAAGAGGGACAAATCACGTTTGAATACCCCTCCCAACTCCTTAAACATTCCAATGTTTCTACAAATCCAGAAAAAAGGACCATTAGCAGGCTACAATGTTTAAACAAAAATGTATGCCAATGATTACATTAATATTACCGTCTTCCTCCGACTATCCATCTTCTACTAACAATGCCATTGTGTACTGCTGCAAGAATAAAAGTAATGATGTAATAAGTCGGTCATCATGCTTGCCTGTATTCAGCCCCCCAGCCTTTGACAAAGCTCATGCGGATGGTGCACATCCTGGTGAGTTGGTACACAGCCTCAAAGCCCTGGTTCACGGACTGGGCCAGCAGGGCGGCAAACTCCTGGTTGTTGAAGATCTTCAGGTTACAACCTGCAGTGGTGGAAAAAGTACCCAATTGTCATACTTGAGTAAAAGTAAAGATACCTTAACAGAATATGACTCAAGTAAAAGTCACCCAGTAAAATACTACTTGAGTAAAAGTCTAAAAGTATTTGGTTTTAAATATCAAATTTTATTTGTCACATACACATGTTTAGCAGATGTTATTGCAGGTGTAGCGAAATGCTTGTGCTTCTAGCTCCGACAGTGCAGTAATATCTAACAAGTAATATCTAACAATTTCACAACATATACCCAATACAAACAAATCTAGTAAGGAATGGAATTTAAGAATATATACATATATGGACAAGCAATGACAGAGCGGCATGGACTAAGATACAGTAGAATATTATAGAATAGAATACAGTATATACATATGAGATGAGTAGTGCAAGATATGTAAATATTATTAAAGTGACTAGTGTTCCATTTCTTAAAGTGGCCAGTGATTTCAAAAGGCAGCAGCAGCCTCTAATGTGCTAGTGATGGCTATTTAACAGTCTGATGGCCTTGAGATAGAAGCTGTTTTTCATTCTCTCGGTCCCAGCTTTGATGCACCTGTACTGACCTCGCCTTCTGGATGATAGCAGGGTGAACAGGCAGTGGCTCGGGTGTTTGATGTCCTTGATGATCTTTTTGGCCTTCCTGTGACAACGGGTGCTGTAGGTGTCTTGAAGGGCGGGTAGTTTGCCCCCGGTAATGCGTTTGGCAGATCGCACCACCGGCGGTGATACAGCCTGACAGGATGCTCTCAATTGTGCATCTGTAAAAGTTTGTGAGGGTTTTAGGTGACAAGCCACATTTCTTCAGCCTCCTGAGGTTGAAGAGGCTCTGTTGCGCCTTCTTCACCACACTGTCTGCGTGGGTGGACCATTTCAGTTTGTCAGTGATGTGTACGCCAAGGAACTTGAAGCTTTCCACCTTCTCCACTGCGGTCCCGTCGATGTGGATAGGGGGGTGCACCCTCTGCTGTTTCCTGAAGTCCACTATCATCTCCTTTGTTTTTTTTGTTGATGTTGAGTGAGAGGTTATTTTCCTGGCACCACACTCCCAGAGGCCTCAACTCCTCCCTGTAGGCGGTCTCGTCATTGTTGGTAATCAAGCCTATTACTGTTGTGTCATCTGCAAACATGATGATTGAGTTGGAGGCGTGCTTGGCCACGCAGTCATGGGTGAACAGGGAGTGCAGGAGGGGGCTGAGCACGCACCCTTGTGGGGCCCCAGTGTTGAGGATCAGCGAAGTGGAGATGTTGTTTCCTACCTTCACCACCTGGGGGCAGCCCGTCAGGAAGTCCAGGACCCAGTTGCACAGAGCGGGGTTCAGACCCAGGGCCTCAAGCTTAATGATGAGCTTGGAGGGTACTATGGTGTTGAATGCTGAGCTATAGTCAATGAACAGCATTCTTACATAGGTATTCCTCTTGTCCAGATGGGATTGGGCAGTGTGTAGTGTGATGGTCTGACAAATCGGAATCCACAATATACTTAAGTATCAAAAGTAAAAAATAATTTCAAATTCCTTATATTAAGCAAATATTTTTAATTTACGGATAGTCAGGGGCACACTCCAACAGTCAGACATCATTTACAAACAAAGCATTTGTGTTTCGTGAGTCCGTCAGATCAGAGGCAGTAGGGATGACCAGGGATGATTAGTGAGTGAATTGGACAATTTTCCTGATCGGCTAAGCATTAAAAATGTAACAAGTACTTTTGGGTGTCAGGGAAATGTATACATTTTCTTTAGGAATGTAGTGAAGTAAAACTAAAAGTTGTCAAAAATAGAAATAGTAAAGTAAAGTACAGATACCCCAAAAAACTACATAAATAGTACATTAAAGTATTTTTACTTAAGTACTGTACACCATCAATACACCAAGTCACTACAAAGATACAGGCGTCCTTCCTAACTCAGTTGCCGGAGAGGAAGGAAACCGCTCAGGGATTTCACCATGAGGCCAAATGTTGCATAATCTAGGTGTGCAAAGCTCTTAGAGACTTACAGCTGTAATCGCTGCCAAAAGGTGCTTCTATAAAGTATTGACTTAGGGGTGTGAATATACAGTGGGGGGAAAAAAGTATTTAGTCAGCCACCAATTGTGCAAGTTCTCCCATTTAAAAAGATGAGAGAGGCCTGTACATTTCATCATAGGTACACGTCAACTATGACAGACAAAATGAGATTTTTTTCCCCAGACAATCACATTGTAGGATTTTTAATGAATTTATTTGCAAATTATGGTGGATAATAAGTATTTGGTCAATAACAAAAGTTTCTCAATACTTTGTTATATACCCTTTGTTGGCAATGACACAGGTCAAACGTTTTCTGTAAGTCTTTACAAGGTTTTCACACACTGTTGCTGGTATTTTGGCCCATTCCTCCATGCAGATCTCCTCTAGAGCAGTGATGTTTTGGGGCTGTCGCTGGGCAACACGGACTTTCAACTCCCTCCAAAGATTTTCTATGGGATTGAGATCTGGAGACTGGCTAGGCCACTCCAGGACCTTGAAATGCTTCTTACGAAGCCACTTCTTCGTTGCCCGGACGGTGTGTTTGGGATCATTGTCATGCTGAAAGACCCAGCCACGTTTCATCTTCAATGCCCTTGCTGATAGAAGGAGGTTTTCACTCAAAATCTCACGATACATGGCCCCATTCATTCTTTCCTTTACACGGATCAGTCGTCCTGGTCCCTTTGCAGAAAAACAGCCCCAAAGCATGATGTTTCCACCCCCATGCTTCACAGTAGGTATGGTGTTCTTTGGATGCAACTCAGCATTCTTTGTCCTCCAAACACGACGAGTTGAGTTTTTACCAAAAAGTTATATGGAGTGGAGTTTGGAGTGTGACTGTTTGAGGTTGTGGACAGGTGTCTTTTATACTGATAACAAGTTCAAACAGGTGCCATTAATACAGGTAACGAGTGGAGGACAGAGGAGCCTCTTAAAGAAGAAGTTACAGGTCTGTGAGAGCCAGAAATCTTGCTTGTTTGTAGGTGACCAAATACTTATTTTCCACCATAATTTGCAAATAAATTCATTAAAAATCCTACAATGTGATTTTCTGGATTTTTTTCTTCTCACTTTGTCTGTCATAGTTGACGTGTACCTATGATGAAAATTACAGGCCTCTCTCATCTTTTTAAGTGGGAGAACTTGCACAATTGGTGGCTGACTAAATACTTTTTTTCCCCACTGTACTTATGTAAATGAGATATTTCTGTATTTCATTTTCAATAAATGTGCAAAAATTTCTCTAAACATGTTTGCACTTTGTCAATATGGGGTATTGTGTGTAGATGGGTGAGAATGTTTTTATTTAATCCATTTTTAATTCAGGCTATAACAACAAAATGTGGAATAAGTCAAGGGGTATGAATACTTTCTGAAGGCACTGTATATCGATTTACTCTCCTTAAATACAAGTTATCTGATTTATTCATTTCAGTCTAATTGTTTAATGAATGTTTTGCCGCCATCTCCTGATATCAGGGCATAAAAACTACAATCCGTCTCCTGAATTAGTCTAATGCGCATGTGCGCCCAGCTGGCACACTAGGCCCGGGCTCATTTTCCCCTGGCTAAACTAGCTGGCTAGCTCAACAATGCTAGTTTTCGTCCTCATTGCAAAACTTCAAATACCGCAACTTCAAAACTCCTTTGCTAGTTATACAATCATATAACTAAGACATTTGCTGGAAAGAAACTTGAAAATGATGTATTGTTTTATTGAATAGTCATGACTGGTTTGAGATATCTGACGTAAGACGACGGTGGCGAAGGAAATCATTGATACTTAACGCGGATCCAAGTTCAGTTTGGAGATCCACCGGCATCATTGACGTAGGGTTAGCTGGATGTTTCTGACTGGTCTTGGAACTGTGACAAAGGGCAGCCTCTCCCCGCTTGGCTCGATGGGATATGTAGTGATTTTGCCAACACAGCCAGATATGTACACAGTCTTGTACCCTCAACCTTTTTTCAACTGACCATCGTATTTATTGATTAAATCTGACTTTATACACTACATGACCAACAGTATGTGGAACATCTCATTCCAAAAGCATGGGCATTATTATGAAGTTGGTCCCACCTTTGCTGCTATAACAGCCTCCACTATTTTGGGAAGGCTTTCCATTAGACGATCTTGCTTCCATTCAGCCACAAGAGCATTTGTGAGATCAGGCACTGATGTGAGGCGATTAGGCCTGGCTCGCTGTTCGATGGGGTTGAGGTCAGGGCTCTGTGTAGGCCAGTCAAGTTCTTCCACACCGATCGACAAACCATTTCTGTATGGACCTCGCTTTGTGCACAGGGGCATTGTCATACTGAAACAGGAAAGGGCCTTCTCCAAACTGTTACCACAAAATTGGAATCACAGAATCATCTAGAATGTCATTGTATGCTGTAGGGTTAAGATTTCCCTTCACTGGAACTAAGGGGCGTAGCCCGAACCATGAAAAACAGCCCCAGACCATTATTCCTCCTCCACCAAACTTTACAGTTGGCACTATGCATTGGGGCAGGTAGCGTTCTCCTGGCATCCTGATGGTGAAGCGTGATTCATCACTCCAGAGAACACGTTTCCACTGCTCCAGAGTCCAAAGGTGGCAAGCTTTACACCACTCCAGCCGGCGCTTCTCATTGCGCATTGGGATCTTAGGCTTGTGTGCGGCATGAAGCACCCGACGAACAGTTCTTGTGCTGACGTTACTTCGAGGCAGTTTGGAACTCGGAAGTGAGTGTGAGCTTGTGTGGTCTACCACTTCGCAGCTGAGCCGTTGTTCCTCCTAGACATTTCCATTTCACAATAACAGCACTTACTGTTGACCGGCACAGCTCTAGCAGAAATTTGACGAACAGACTTGTTGGAAAGGTGGCATCCTATGACGGTGCCACGTTGAAAGTCACTGAGCTCTTCAGTAAGACCATTCTACTGCCAATGTTTGTCATTGGAGATTGCATGGCTGTGTGCACAATTTTATACACCCGTCAGCAATGGGTGTGGCTGAAATAGCCGAATCCAGTAATTTGAAGGGGTATCCACATACTTTTGTGTATATATATATATATATATATATATATATATATATATATATATATATATATATATATATATATATATATATATATAGTGTATAATGAGTAATCCAGGAATGTCACAAGTTAATTGACGAGAAAACGCGAGAAAATAGCAACTCTACATATCGCTATGACTACAATGAATGGCTAAATTACTTTCGGACACTAAGGGTCCGCGGAGCTCCTCCTCACCACTCTCAAGTATTTGAATACTAACGACCGTTCGGATATTCAAATAACCGTGCCCATCCCTACTGGGCATCATGTACAGACTTTTAAAAGAAAAATCATAACAAGTAAAGCCTGCAGAACCACCCTGCTATCAATCTTATATTGGCTGTATAACCAAGTAGTAAGACTGACTAAACATGGAATAAAAACCTGAGAAAAATGATTTGTAATACTAAGTAATTATTTTAGGAATACACTGAAAATCTAAGAAATTGTGTTTGTCTAAGTTACCTGGAGGAATTTTACACACGGTTGCTGGGTGCCACCCATACCGCTGGTTGCAGTTTGGACTTTGAACAAAGATGGCGCTATCACTGAGACACTCAGCAAACACCTCACCGCCAATATAGTACAGCCTGACTCCTCTTCCTGTGGAAATAACAAAAAATAAATAAGCATGAGTATTTCTGCTACAAAACATCTGTTGTTAAATCACAGCACAATTCCTGGGCAAATCTGAATTGGCACCCTATTCCTTTTAGCCAAAGCCTTCAAAAGTAGTGCACTACATAGGAAATAGTGTGCCGTTTGTGACATAGCCCCTGTTGTACCTATATGCCTCCTGGTCATCTCCACAGTGGCATTCCTGTTGACGTTGGAGAGCAGGCCCAAACAGAAACGCTCTGAGTTGGAGGGGTCTGTGAAACCGTCCACGGTCAGAGAGGGCTGCGAGGCGTGGAAGGTCTCTCCAACACGCTGGTTCAGCTCATAGTAAGCTATAGAGCACCAGAACGCAGGCTCAGAGTAGGTCACCGGCTGCAGGTCTGGGGGGGAAAAAGTGAGATGTCCTCTGTAGCTCAATTGGTAGAGCATGGCGCTTGTAACGCCAGGGTAGTGGGTTCGATCCCCGGGACTACCCATACATAAAAATGTATGCACACATGACTAAGTCGCTTTGGATAAAAGCGTCTGCTAAATGGCATATTAATATTAATAAAAGGCATAGACCAATGATCTCCAGAGTGGGCACTGGGCTGTCTAAATTGTACTCAATGGCTGTTTACACAGGCAGTCCAATTTTGCCAAATCACATCATGTCTTTTTCAGAGCTGGTCTCATTGGTCAAAAGACAAATTACACACAAAAAAAGGGAAAAAAATAAGATTTGGCCTGCCTGTGTAAATGCAGTCAATGAGTTTGGTCACATTTTGTCAGATGATCAATTACTGGTCCTTCAGACATAGAGCAGGTGTGAAAAGACAATTCTTCTTACCCATGCTATGATTGACTGGTGAGAGGGTGCCGGGGGACAATTCAGCAGGAGAACCTGACATGGGAGAAAACAGGAAATTATAAAGTTGCATGGTCAGATTTATTAGTGCAAAGAATCTACTAAGATATTTCATCAAATCTAAACTTGGCAACAGTTTGACAACCGTTTTACTTTTGTTATTTTATGTTAGAACTTCCTATTTGAGGTAAGTGGAATATACCTGTGTCCATACTTTGATTCATCGGTTGATCGCTGGCTTCCCCATCCTCACTTATATATCCAGGTGGTGGCGTTTCTATAGTAACAGGGGAGTGAAAACACTGTTGAGCTGAAATGAATACCTCGTTATCATCAATTCTATTTGCATATCAACTCATGGTAGATGCACAAACCTGGTATGTAGTTATTTGGAGGCTCGATCCCCGCAGGAAAGTTTGTGTTCTCGGGTATGGAATGAGTGTAGTCATCCAATGGGGGCAGTTCTGTCAGAATTTCCGAGTGTCTTGGCACAAGTACAGGTGGCAGAACTAGAGGAAAGGTGGAGAGAAGATTCTTCAATGTCAAACAAAGTTCAAAAGAAGTGACATCTTTACAAAACATAATTGAAGACTATTCTAACACCACTTTTAGCCTCTCTTACAAATATATATATTTTTTATGTCTAATTCCAGAACGAAGAATGTCACAACTAGCTGTTAACATGGGCTTTGATGGCACCTACAAGTCAGCACATACACTAACGGTTCAAACGACAGCCTACCTGGGGTCTCCACCCTCTGGTAGTGGTAGGGGTTGATGCAGACCTCATCCTTCTTGAGGTGGAAGGCGTACTCGCAGGCCTCGATGGCGCGCAGTTCATGGTGGCTGTGCAGGTCGGGCCATCGCCACAAGCGGCAGTAGATGACATGAGGAAGACCCTTTCTGTGTGAGACCTGCAGGCGCCCATCCAGGGATCTGACAGGACGGGCAATGGAGGAGATAGGTATGAAAAGTTAGTGTGGGGAAAGGAGGAAAAGGGGGAGGAATCGATAGGAGGAATAGAAGGAGATGCATGTGGCCAGGAAAACAAAAGGTGGGGGTGTGGAGAGGGGAGGTGGGGAATGATGAAGTGAGATGAGAATGAGAGGGATGAATGGAATTTGTGTTCTCAATGTCCCTCACCCCCCTGGAATGATTACTTCCCACATCAAGGTTGTACAAAAGTATGTAGCATAGGACAGTTGAGGATAGTCACCTGGTTTGGTCAGGGTAGCTGTATAGGCCTGAGGTATCCCACTGTTCTATCGTATTTGGTGTACTCAGTCCCCATATTTCAGAGCAATTGCTGTGCACAGAAAAACCAAACAACAAAACAAAACAAAAACAAAATGATAAACATGGGGCATGAGTCATTCAGAAATACCAGTATGGGTAATGTAAACATTAAAAGGCGTCTTTTATTAGAGTCATTTTCAATTAGGTATTTCATTATTTCAGTTCGGAAGTGAAAAAAAATAGCCGTCAAATAAGAGAAGCCTTTTGACAGAATAAAGAAAAACAACGGCATAAGATGGGAGTACAGTAGTATATCCACAAACAAACAGTATGCCAGACAATAAAAACATTACTACTGTGGCGTATCAAATTTTGGGAATAACTGAAACATTTCCACCACAGCTGTGTAGGTCACAAGCACTTGACTTATCTTGAGACATTTAAGTAAACACAGAAGACACAAAATGGGACTAAAAGGAAAGGAGGGCGCAACCTTGGAAAAAAGTACATTTCCAATTAACCACCCTCTATATTTCACTTTGTGATTGTAATGGACACGTAGAAAGGAATGATAAAACATAAATAACTCTAGAAATAAAATAAAAATGAAATGGGGAAATATGATGTGATAGTTGCTGCTCATACAATATCCTGACTTCAAAGCTGATATATCCTACTTCTGAAGTGGGACTGAATCTAAACTATAGGCTAAGCCCTATATATTTTGTGTTCTAAAAGCTCTGAAATTGGTTCTAAACTTCTCTCTAATATATACGCATGACATGAAGATTGGTTAGTTGCATTAAACTTTACTTTAACTTCTTTGCAAGACCATCAATTATAGGCCTAGACAATACAAGCTCTATACCAATTTACTCAGTTTCTAATAAACATACTAAACATCTGAACTGTTCTTAGCTGGTCATCATTGAATCAAAAGGTATTTTACAACACACAACATTTCCCAGAGAACATGTTCTACTCTAGGACATCAAGGTTAACTGGCTGATAAGGAATGTTCTCACCCTACACCCTCAGACAAATGTGATACAAGTACATGGCGGGAGGCTAAGTCAGTGTTTACAAAACAAACTGTTGCGCCATTTCTGAGATTCAATGGAAGACAGACAGTAGCAGCCTATAAAATGTGAAAGAATTTGGGAGTTGCTAAGACCTCTATGTATTGGGACCTTGTATGTTACATGCTGTTTAAGGAAAGATGATGCCACAAGAGGGTTAGCCGATACTAAATAATCATCTCCAGACAACATACAGGAAACTGCCAAAATAAAGGAAACACTTGAGTAAATGAGGGATTCAAAGTATATTGAAAGCAGGTAATTCCACACAGGAGTGGTTCCTGAGTTAATTATGGAATTACCATCCCATCATGCTAAGGATCATGTCTAAAAATGCCCAGTTGCGCATTATTTTGTCTACCATGGCTAGAAGAGATCTGTGACTTTGAAAGAGGGGTCTCAAAGGGGCATAGGGGGTTTAAAGGGTGGGTGGGTATGTCTCTCAGTCATCAGATCTCACCCCAATTGAACACTTACGGGAGATTCTGTAGTGACGCCTGAGACAGCATTTTCCACCACCAACAAAACACAGAATAATGGAATTTCTCATGGTAGAATGGTGTCGTATCATTCCAATAGAGTTCCAGACACTTGTAGAATCTATGCCATGGCGCACTGAAGCTGTTCTGGCGGCTCGTGATGGCCGAACGCCCTATTAAGACAGTTTGTCTGCGTTTACACAGGCAGCCCAATTCTGATCTTTATTTCACTGATTGGTGTTTCGAACATTCAGATCAGCTCTGAAAAAGATCTGATGTTATTGGTCAAAAGACCAATTAGTGAAAAATAATTGGGCTTCCTTTGTAAACGCAGCCATAATGTTGGTGGAATTGGGCTGCCTTTGTAAATGCAGCCATAATGTTGGTATTTCCTTTAATTTGGCAGTTACCTGTAGGTTTCTGATGCATGGTCAACTGTTCATTCTACAGAACCATACAACGACTGTAGGCAAACCCTAGCTCTGTGTTACCTGGCATTGGGTTACGGTTACTTACCTGGGGATGGTGACACACTTGGTGTTGCAGTTCTGGGTGGTGATGGCCTTCTCCAGCTCGTCCAGCTGTCCAGTCTTCTTCAGCTTCTTCACCAGGCTCTTGACAGCCTTCTCACACCACTTCTCCTCCTGGCCGTTCTGCTCTCCTCCCCCGGCGCCACTGCCTGACTTCTTCCACCCCAGGAGCCTCTTAACTACTGGAGGGGTGAAAGGCAAGATGGAGGACATTTTGGGTGTAGCGAGGAGTCGTCTTGAGAGAACTCAAACACACACCGAGGCAGAGGGGACCTGGAGGAAGGGAGGCACAGTTTAGCCCTTTCTCTGGTGTGGTCCCTCTGTTTCGTGAGGAATCCCAGGGCTGGAGTGAGGAGGAGCTGGATATGTGCAAAAGAGATGACACCTGAGGAGACACCTGAGGAGGTAAAATCAAAACACAGGAATTCAGTAATCAAAGTCTGAATAAAGAGATTGTGAGTGCATTCAATTGTGTGTGGGGTCCATTTCAAATTGAATGGGTGGTCTTGAAAAACGTGTTAGATAAATCCCACCATATAATCTCATCAGCAACAATTGTAGTTACATAATATATCTAATTATAGAGGCGACTCGAACACTCAGTGGATTGGATCACTAGCAGCAAGTAAACATAACATACCATTGTTTGCGAATAGACATGTAGCCACAAAAGGAACATTTCATACCAGTGTGGGTGGATGCTGTATAACACCACATATTTATTATAAAGGTGATTAGCTATCTACCGTGGTATACTGTTAAATTGATAAACTCCATTGTTGGTTAGTTTATATATTGCAGCTAGTAGCAAACTAGCTATCTCGGCTAAGGGGCTACTTAGCCCCATAGCTAGCTGATACTTTCAGGCCAGTTAGTTGATAGGCATTTTATCAGCTCTACAAATCTATTATTTTAGTTAGTTAAGTTAGCAATTGTTTACTCATAAGGTAGCAAGCCATGAAAGGCTGTGGAAATTATTGAGTACATGACTCGTATGGTGGGAATACATTATCCCCAATTCCTTTTGTTGTGAAAACAACAATTAGCTAGCTAAGGTTAGCTACCTAACTCAGGCATTCTATACAGCTAAATGACTGGTTAGCTAGCTACAATGAAACAATGGTTTGATTGAGACATACATCACCATAATTGGCAGTTACAATAACAATCATGTTTATGGTATGTTAATACTAGAAGTGATAAATAAGCAAACTAACGTTAGCTAGCTAGCCCAAATAAAAAAACGGGCTAACGTTAGCTTGCTAGCTGTCGTTAGCTAACAACATCAAAGTCGAGGGAAAATTAAAAGCATTACATTACCCTGATGATGAAGCTCACGAGCTCTTCTCTGTGTAAAGATATGTGCAATAAACAAAGTGAGAAACTCCTCAAAAACAAAGGGATACTTTTTCTTTAAAAAAAAAAAAACTATAAATGTAGCGGCTATCTCGACGAGAAAATTGTTGCCTTTTCTCAAGTCTGATAACTAGCTAGCTGTTAAGCTTCACAAGCTATCTAGACCTGAACAAGAAACACACCCTAGCAGGCTAGCTGCATTCAGAATCTTAATCCCTCCTATCACCTGATTGGATAAAACAAGACAATCATATTACTTTCGTAGACCGGATTGGTCTAAAGCAATGTCAATCTGTATTGTTTATTTGACAGCATGGCTTGTTTTTACAATCTGTCATTTTCGGGGAGGAACTAGCCCTCCATTGTTGTTGTTTTTTGTAGAATTTGTTATAGCTGTTCATCCTTTCTCATATTCCATAAAGACTAGAGGTGAGGAAAGACATATTGAGTGTACTATAACAGGTACCGGTATCCCCTAATTTGTTAAGAAATTATGCCCAATGGGTCCACAGGAACAAATATAAGATTTCATGCAAAAATCCAGGCGAGGCCACTTTTCACAACAAGGTTGATGAGATAACGTATATTACGTTTTTGTTTCACAGTAGCAACCGAGGCCGATGTATATTTCATTCCTCACTTGAAATAATCACCAATCAAAATATCTGGGAAAATTAAAGCAGGTTTCAAAACTCTTCCTAGTACACCATACGTAAAAAAAAATTATGCATACATGACTGTAAGTCGCTTTGGATAAAAGCGTCTGCTAAATGGCATATTATATATATATTATATATGTCAGTAACCACATCGATGAAGGAAGGATGCAATTTAAAAAGTATTCCAACGGGGCTAATAACTCGTGGCTTCTTTCCGGCAGAAGCTGAATTCCTGCCTGAAAGTGATTGTGGTGCCGTGTAGCTCAGTTGGTAGAGCATGGCGCTTGCAACGCCAGGGTTGTGGGTTCGATTCCCACGGGGGGCCAGTATGCAAAAATGTATGCACTCACTAACTGTAAGTCGCTCTGGTTAAGAGCATCTGCTAAAATGTAAATTGAAGAGGCGAAGCGAGAGGGTTTATTCTGTCCAAGTATTAAGCAAGTGATGATTTTTGTATAAGGGGCAATGGGAGTGTCGAAGATAAAAATGCAATTATATTTTGATACGTGAGTCTTATTTGATCTAATAGAAGTATCGTAATCGTTAGGATATTACGAGTGTACTGATGTGTGATGCACGTGACACTTCGTAGTTGTCCCTGTTGAAATTCGAGACGGCGTAGGCCTATCTATGCATATTCATGAGGATAGCATAGTATGTCACAGTGATTCTCACACTCCATTGAATACAGGTGGTGACGTCAACACCCCTCATCGAATATTCAAAGTTATTAAAATAACGAGATGTATCCACCAATCCAAAGAGAGGAATAGGCGGGAGCTTGACAGCCTGCCGTTCTGCTCTGTGGACAACGAATTCCATTGTTAGGGCAGAGACACAAGCATCTCGTCATTATATCCAGTATCTCTGATGATAGGCAGGAGTAGAGGAGAGAAACAGGGAGTTCGATTAATCTCGCCGTGGCACCCGCGTAGGCGTGTTTTGCACCGGCTGAAAGTTGATAGCATTCGATTTGGAACCTGGCTGCCTCCAGGGGGCGATGCCGCGTTCAAAACAACTGGGAACTGGGAACTCTCCGGCTTCAGTGGGTTCAAGACAACCGGAAACTCTGAAAAAAACCGATCTCCGACTGGGAAAAATTATTTTGAAAGATCATCCAACTCGGAATTCCACATCTGATGCCGCGTTCACGTGCTAGTCGGAACTAGGAAACTCGGAAATGTTCGACTTGGTAACTGGTTGTAGGTATACACATGCCGCGTTCAACGAATCAGCAAGTCGGAAATGTCAGAGCTTTCTAGTTTTGACTAGCATCTGAACGCGGCAAGAGCTCAGACTTTCTGACCAGAAGATCACTGACGTCATGATTTGACCTCATTGTTTTCAGAGTTCCCAGTTGTCTTGAAAGCACCATGAGCCCAGCTCTGTACAAGGCGAAGTTGGCTCAAAACAAAAGTGATGTAATTAAGCACGTGTAGTAATTAGTAGGATTCTGTGTTTTTCCATACAAAAGTGATTGCTTTTGATAAAAACGTTTTATCTGCCTTCCCAATGAAAACTAGTTAGAGATCTATGTTTCTGGATGATGCACCATGCTGTCTTGTTGACAGAATAACCAAGCCATGCATATTATGCAGCGTTCAAAACAACTGGGAACTCGTAAATCTCTGACTTCCGACTTCAGTGTGTTCAAGACAACTGGGAAGTTGAAAAAAACAAAACGGTCATCCAAATTCCAAGTCAGGTACACAAGCCTCTTTCTAGTGCTCCGACCTGAAGATCACTGAGGTCATAATTTTACCTAGTTTTTTTCCCCCAGTTGTCTTGAAGGCACCTCCCTCCCCGCTTTTGCCCGATGATGTGACGGGCCTATGCTCGGTTCAACAGGGGCCAGCATAAAGAACTCCCTCACTGTAGAATACTAGGGGAGAATCTCAATTCCATATTCCTCGCGTCCTCTCTCCTCATCTCCTTCTAAAAACCCATTGGAGGAGAAGTTCAGAGGGGATGGACCTCTGGCTTTCTCATCCAATGGGTTTTGATAAAGAGGCAAAGAGTGAGGACGTGAGGAGTATGCAATTGAGGTTTTCCCATTGAAATTCTCCCACACTCTACAAATTGGCCTACTGCTCCTCCCCCATCACTGATAGTTCAATTGGTATCACCTGGCATCATTATAAAATCCTTGACATGATCACTTATACTATTTGGGCCACTTGCATTAATCAGGCATGGCTTTCTGTTTGCTTGTGTGTATAGCAATTTTGGAAATCTCAGGTGAGATAGTTGTACCAAAATGGTTGTGAATAGTCGCCCCTCCACAGTTCACATTGCTGTATTCACTGAAAAATAATTACCTTGAATTCCCTCTAGTGTCATAGTTCAGACCATCTCATATATTTACATCTTTCACCTATAGACAGAATGAATGATTTTTGTTGTGCCCTACTTCTTCCAAACAGTTTTGAGTGCAGCAGCGCAGACCCCATTGAAATGCAACCTGGGCACCAAACCTTGCAAGGATGGATCTGAGTGTGTTCTCTACCAGCATGTGTGCGACGGAGAAGCCGACTGTAGGGATGGCTCTGATGAGGAGGACTGCACTGTCGCATGCGATAATGGTAGGGCCCTGTTTGAATACCTTTCAAATGCATCCATCATTCTTATCTATAAGTGAATGGATAGGTGAAGAAATAGTTTCCACTCCATTGCTTACATCAATTTTACTGTTAAATCAGTGATGTCCTTAAGGAAAGGGTGAATTTTAAAGTATTCGAACAGGGGCTAGGAGTTTCAAAGTAGTTATCCAAGATCTATTAAATCAAAACATTCACAATAACCTCTCTGTCCGTGCATGACATTTGAAGTGGTGTTTCATCATCCACGTAGGCCAGTTTCTGTGTGCCCATGGGAAGAAGTGCATTGACCAGAGGCAGGTGTGTGATGGTGTGGCCCAGTGTCAGGACCGCTCTGACGAGAGCGACTGCCTGAAGCCCATGGAGGGCTGTATTCACCACTGTGATGACAATACCCGCTGCCTCCCAGACACCTTCCTCTGTGACGGAGAGCGGGACTGCCTGGACGGCACTGACGAGGCCAACTGTGGTAATGCCCCCCTCAGTGTCACTATTGCCTTTAGTTGAGTTTTGAAACCACCTTATTTATGGCTTACAGAAGTTGTAAGATGTTTTTTTTATTTTTTATTTGATACTAAGGTTTAGTATTTCGCCCTCTCCCTAGATTCAGACTCTACTGATGATGACGATCTTGAAAATCATCACAATGTTGCTGAAGATGATGATGGCAACAATGGGATTACCACCTTCATGTCTGCACCAGCACCCCTCAAGTGTCCTTTTGGCACTAAACCATGCAAGGACAAGATTGAGTGTGTTCTTTACAATCATGTGTGTGATGGAGAGGCAGACTGTAACGATGGCTCAGATGAGGAAGAGTGTTCATTAGAATGTGAAAGTGGTAAGAAAATCAGAGATAATAAAAAAATATATATGAACAGTAGTTTGAAGTTTTGAAAAGCCTATTCCTGCCCCTGGTTTTATTGTACAGTACAGCATGACAATACTGCTCTTTCGTGCAATACATACTTACTGTAACAACCTTTTGCACTAACTAGCATACTGGAATTTACTCGCATACACAGAACATATACACACAGAACATGGTTTCATGGATCACTGTGCATGGTATGCATGTTTAGAGATCCATCTTTGAAATAGTCCTCACAGGTCACCGTTTTATCACTGTTATTGATTGCACTTAAACGGTACTGTATATTCAGGCCAGTTTCAGTGTGCCCATGGGAAGAAGTGCATTGACCAGAGGCAGGTGTGTGATGGTGTGGCCCAGTGTCAGGACCGCTCTGATGAGATGGACTGCCTGAAGCCCTTGGACGGCTGTACTCACCACTGTGACGACAAGACCCGCTGCCTCCCAGACACCTTCCTCTGTGATGGCGAGAGGGACTGCCTGGACGGCACTGATGAGGCCAACTGTGGTAAGTTTAACTCCCAAGGAACTACTAAACTGGGGCATGTTGAACTTGAAAGTCCTACAATTTTGTTACAAATTAAATTCCCCAAGCTGACCTGGCACTATTGGATCGCTGAAAGTAATTATGGTTAATACTCTAACAGCGGCACAAACCCCATACAGGGGTTTCCATTTTACCTTCACTGATCCAATCCTGTCAATTCAAGAAATGTCCCTTTGACCCATAGCTGATGAGAGCTGCAATAGTGGGGAGTTCCGTTGCACCAGTGGTCAGTGTGTATCCGTAAGCATGCGCTGTGACGGGCATCCTGACTGTCGGGATCACTCTGACGAGGAGAGCTGCACCAAGCCCCCCCAGTGCACCACCAAGCTCCAGTGCCCACACAGCCAGGAGTGTATGCTGGAGCAGTGGGTCTGTGATGGGGAGCAGGACTGTAAAGATGGCTCTGATGAAAAGGTGGGAATATTTAGCCTGGGTGGAAGTCTGTTTCTGCTCTTGCCAACTCCTTGTTTAGCATGACAAATACATAAGGAGTTGGCAAGTGAGCGGAAACACATTGGCACCCAGGCTAGGTAATATTTGATATTTCTGCGTTTGGAGGATGTAGACGTGACTAGACAGCCTAATTCATTTGACTCCCAATTGATTTTGAATGATGTAGTAGGATACTAATATGCTTTTGCCTCGTGATACAAATCAAAACTTAGATCTAATACACACTATATTGAATTCTCTTTCAGAATTGCAAGATAGTCCAATTGAAGTGTGGGGATTTCCAGTGGGCCTGTACATCTAAGAGCCAGTGTGTTCCCAAAGCATGGAGATGTGATGGAACAAAGGACTGCGCTGATGAAAGTGATGAGGCAGGATGTGAGTATCTAGACAGTTATTCTAGCTATGTATGGTTTGTTAATTACTGGATTAGTATGTGGTGACAATTAATCTGTAATGGTGAAAAATAAAATAAAAAGCCTTTAACTGAGACGTTATTAGAAATAGACTCTGTTGGGTGTTTTTGTGTGTTTGCGCCTAGGTGGTCAGGTAGCAACATGCCCCTCTCACCAGTTTCAGTGTGGTAGTATGTGGGAGTGTTTGGACACAGCCCTGGTGTGTAACACGGTCAGAAACTGTGCTGATGGTTCTGACGAGGGTGGCGACTGCCAAGCCAAGTGTCCAGACAAAGCCCAATGTGCCCATAACTGCTACAGCACACCACAGGGAACAGTGAGTAATGGGGGGGTGGGGGGGGTTGTATAGTTTGCTACAACTACTGTTACAAAGCTTCTTGAAGTACAGTTTTCTGGCTGTCATGTTTTAGTTTTCTGAGGGTTTTTTTCCCCCTCCCATGTAGAGGTGTGGCTGTAAGGCTGGTTACCGACGCCAAGAGGACTCTGTGTCCTGTGTTGATATTGATGAGTGTGAAAGTGGTAGACCAGGTGTTTGCAGCCACTTGTGCGTCAACACCCAGGGCTCCTTCCATTGTCACTGCAACCCTGGTTACCTGCTGGAATCTGATGGCCGCCACTGCAAGATCACAGGTAAAAATAGTAAGAAATATCCAGATTTAGTGACAAATCATGGAACTTCCCTCTGCTGGATGGTGTCTCTAAATAAAAATACAAAAATTGAGGGAGAATGTGCACTAAGGTGAACTGAATTTGTGAATACAGAGTGTTGGCTGGAGAAAGTACACTCATGCATCTGACACGGTAGGCCTATACCAACCCACTTTCTTTTCCCACAGGTGAGCCCTACCTGCTGGCCTCTGTGCAGACTGAGCTGTTCCTGTTTGGGCTGAGAAGCAGCAGTCTGGATGTCCTGGTGTCCTCTGCCAAGAAAGCCATCCTGTCCCTGGACTATGACTGGAGGGATCAGAGGGTGTTCTGGGTCAGCTTGGATTCAGAGAGCATCAAGTGGTCCTCTCTAGACCAGAAAAAGAGAGGAACTCTTGTCAAAGGTTAGTATTGTGGTTAAACTGACGTTGAGAATCAGTTAAACTGTTGAGACTGTTAAATGGCACAGTTTATAAAAAACACAGGTCAGCGTTCACTTGGTGTAACTAAAATGAACATAATCGTAATCCTTTTAATCTCGCTACAGGCATCAAATCTGATTGCATTGCTGTTGACTGGGTAGGGAGAAACCTGTATTGGATTGACGGTATCGGAGGTGGTCGGATTATTGCTATTGGATTAAACTCAACCATCACAAACTCTCTGGATCACACAGTCATCCTCGACGAAGACTTTGAACAACCTCGCTCTCTGGCACTCCTGCCACAGAAGGGGCAAGTATTTTATTTTCTAGGTGTAACACAAACAGCACCCACCCAAAAACTATTTTATTCTACTGATTTTGTATACCTTTGGAGAAAGGTGATGTTGACTAGACTAATGCATGCAGCTAAACAGTCTTGGGCAGGGTCTTGCTTATTGAATTGGTTTCCACCTAGAGATGTCTAACTACTGTCCTCATGTTCTTTGTAATAGTTTGTGTATGACACACTTTCAGTAATCAATAATAAAATAACATTCATTTGGATTTAACTGCAGGATCATGTTCTGGTCAGAGATTGGTAACGAGGCGAAGATTGAGCGGGCGGGAATGGACGGGTCTGAGAGGAGAGTAGTGGTCAGTCACAGCCTCAGCTGGCCAGGCGGTCTGGCTGTGGACACACTATGGGAGAGGATCTACTGGACGGATGAGAAGCTCAGGTGCATCGGCTCAGCCAACCTGGATGGAGGAGATGTCGAGGTACTACAGAAATGTTTGCATATGACTAGATCAGACTTGTAGTGTGTTGCTGTATGCCAAGGTGCATGAAATTAAATCCACATGGGTTGGATACCATAGATCCCTCAAACTCAACTCTGGACCTTTAAGCCAGTTCCAATGCTTTTCCTCCCCCATTGTTCCCCTCTAATCACGGACTGATTTAGATGTGGGACACCAGGTGTGTGCAATTAATTATCAAGTAGAACAGGAAACCAGAAGGCTCTGGACCTCGTAGGTTAAGAGTTGAATAACCCGGGCCTAGATAAACCATATTGTGATGTCTTATCTGTTCCTTTCACTCCTAAAGCTTCTGCAGATGATGGAGACCACCAACCCTTTCTCTGTCACAGTTTTCAATGACATGCTCTACTGGTCAGACACCAAGAGGAGAACTATTCAAAGGGCTCATAAAATCACTGGAAAGAACCGCCAAGTTCTACTCAAACGACCTGGACAACCTTTTGGACTGAAAGCAAGTATATTTTCCCCCAATTTAAATGCATATTAATGCATCCATTTGGTTAATTTCACCTAAATAAGATTGCATAATTTCATGGGTTTGCTGTAATTGCACAAGGAATCTTCTTGTTCCTTTTTTGAGGATGTAAGCTTAATGATTTGGTTGTCTATCTGGGATGCAGATCATTCATCCACTTCTGCAGACAAACACTGAGCGTCCCTGTGAGAAACTTCGTTGCTCTCACCTGTGTGTGTTGGCCCCTGGCCCCAAAGGGGTCTGCAAGTGTCCCTCTGGTCTGCTCCTAGCCGAGGATGCCCTCACCTGCTCAAACCTGGTCAACTCTGCCTTCCTCTTGGTGCTGTCTCCAACTGTTGTCACACAGGTAGGACTCTGGCCACTGCAGGTTTACCCATTTCACTTCACTTGGTACTGCACTATATTCAATGCCACTAGGTACATGTTGCGTGAGTTAATCAAAAGTCTGTCCTCTCAAATGTCATTTTATTTGAATTGATTTCTATTTCAGTATACATGGCAGCTAAAAGCTGAAATGCTTTTAGGAATGCTTGGGTACCTTCACAAAAGCTGTCATAATAACCTGGGCTTTGAAAGGCTGTAGAAGCCCCGTTGACTTTCCTTGACGTTTGTGTGCAATTATTCAGGAATAAACACAAAGCTTCTCCACCATGTAATTTCACATTTATTTTGTCTAGATCTACCTGCAGACCATGCACAGTGCTGTGGGTCTGAAGAGCTGGCCAGAGCACCTTGCCCTACCTCTCCCCAACGTCAACGAGGCAGCGACGTTGGATTACACCCTGCGAGACCAGACTCTGTACTTGGCTGACTCCGGCCAATCGTCTGTAGGCCTCTTCAAGCTGAAGGAGACCGGCTTGGTGCCTCGTGGCCAGTTCCTGCAACTAAAAGGGGACACCGTCACAGCCCTAGCTCTAGACTGGATAACCCTCAGCATATACTGGAGTAGCACCAAGCAGCCGCGGCTGCAGGTCACCTCTTCCAGTGGGGAGCACACTGCTGTGTTAATTCAGGATATTGGAAGTCTGGAGTCCATAGCTCTTCACCCACTCAGTGGAAGACTCTGTTTTGCCAACTTGGCCAAGCAGGGGCAAGGTGCACAGGTGGAGTGTGCTCACATGGATGGGGTGAAGCGAGCTCAGGTGTGGAAGGATGCTCTTCAGCCCACCTCCCTGACTTTCTCCAACAAGGGCGACGAGATCTACTGGGCTGACATTGGTGAGAAACTCATTGTTTATACAGTACAAACCTTTTTTATATCTATAGACGTGGTGGTGAGGTAATACTTTATTTTAAATGTTTATCAACAAGTCTGTTATGTTCCAGGTGATGGGGTGATCGGCTCAGTCAGAGTTGATGGTACTGGATACAAGGAGTTTAAGACTGGGGATGGCCTGACTGCATTTGCTCTCAGCAATGGCATGCTCCTCTGGGTGACAGACAGTGGTAACGTGGATTATTATTTCTAAACAGCTGCCTTCACTAGAATTTAGTGCCATGTTATGTCTTACTGTGGTTAGATGGCTCTGTTTAGTCATTAACCAAAGAACTAACAAGGATAATGTTGATCTTGAACCCAAAGTCCTTTCACCATAACTTTGGATTATCATGGATGGTGATTTGATAATGTACGTGTTCCTATCAAATGTTTCAGACACAACCAAAGTTTGGTATAGAGATGATCCACTGACCAAGAAGCTTTGGTTTGAGGTAAACACTGAAATTGTCAGTTTGAAGGCATACAGCAAGTCCAGCCAGATGGGTAAGAAGGACACATTTGCACACCCACCCACTACTCTATCATTTACTGAGATATGACTTTTCAACCTTTACTCTTCCTCATCCATTTCCAGGCTCCAACTTCTGCTCAGATGGGAATGGAGACTGCAGTCACTTGTGTCTGGCTCTTCCTGGTGGTAGGACCTGTAGGTGTGCCCATGACTATTGGCCAGTCAATGCCACACACTGCGCCCCAGACCAGCACTGCCCAGCTGGAAGCAGACCCTGTCTGGACGGGCACACATGCTTCCCCCTGGAGAAGTTCTGTGACGGACATCCCGACTGCCCTGACACCTCGGATGAGAACTGCGAGTCCTCTTTCCATTATCAATGCCTGGAATTAACAATGTTTCAATCTTCCCTTTCCCATTGTTATGAGCTGAAGAAAAGATGATCAAAGTTCAATTACAAAGATTTTTAGATATAACTCTGCATTCCCCAATCCTGGTCTTGGGGACCACACCTGAAGTGTTTACTCAGCATTATTTAAATCTGGTGTGTAGCGCTAAGGCAAAAACAAATGTGCACCTCTTGGGAATCGCTGTCATAATATAACCTAATTTGAATACAAAACTGTTCTGATATTCTCCATTGTGTCTCAGGTGTCTATCTCAAAGGGAAGTCTGACGTCAAGGCCAAAGGCCCAACCCAGCCTCACAGTCCCAGCTTTCCTATATCTGCAGATCCTGGCTCCACCACCACCTCTCTGGACAACAGTTGGCTGGTGAGAAACCTGGATGCCCAGCAGTGTAGTGAAAAGCGCTGTAATGGGAATGGGGAGTGTGTGGAGACAAATGGGGGCACCTCCTGTGCCTGTGGTCTAGGCTACAGTGGAGACTCCTGCCAAGACCATCTCACCAAGACTACGCAAGGCCCACTCATCTATGGGGCCATTGGTCTCTGTGCTGGGGTTGTCGTTATCAGTGTCCTCGCTGCCGTTGTCAAGAAGAGGAAGATGGCAAACACAAGGTACACCATACCAAACTGCTTGACACTGTAGGTCTTCCCCCTTAATGTTTCCACAATTCAGTTGAATTTATCAATCTATTAGATTTCTTCTCGTGCTGTTTTAGAATCCTTTCTGAAGTGTAGCCAGTGTTTGTCAAGATGGATTGAGATTAAATTCACCTTTTCCATTCCCAGGAGGGCCAACCCTGTGGCAAAGCAGACTAGTATGACTGACCTGGAGAAAGGTGAAGAGGCTCCCTCTACACAACCTTCACCCAACAGCAACTTTGCAGAGGTACAGTAGGCTGTTATACTGTATTATTTTGTTAAAGCAGTTGTTGAGAATGTCATACAAGTTGGATGTTTTGCTTCATAGTTTTGTTTTTTATTTCACAGGAAGTGGTGTCGTCTGTGGATTAACTAATTTATCAGCAGCCTCTTATTTCTATTCAATAAAATGTTTATTTTGCTACAGTTTTTTGTTTCTTTATCTACACAATCACAATTCAAATAATTTTGGTCAATGGTGATTTTAAGAGTTTAATGGGTGTTATGGGAGAACTGAGGATGGATCAACATTGTAGTTACTCCACAATACTAACCTAATTCACAGCGTCAAGGAAGCATATACAGAATAAAAAAATTCCAAAACATGCATCCTGTTTGCAAGAAGGCCCTAAAGTAATACTGCCAAAAATGTGTTATTTTTTGGGCAAATACAACATATTACTAAGTACCACTCTCCATATTTTCAAGCATAGTGGTGACTGCATCGTGGGTATGACTGGGGAGTTTTTCAGGCTGAAAAATAAACTGAATGGAGCTAAGCGCAGGCAAAATCCTGGAGGAAAACCTGGTCTGCTTTCCACCAGACACTGGGAGATGAATTCACCTTCCAGGAGGATGATGACCTTAAACACAAGGCCAAAACACGAGTTGCTTACCAAGAAGACTGAATGTTCCTGAGTGGCAGTTTTAACTTAAATCTACGTGAACATCTATGGCAAGACCTGAAAATGGTTGTCTTGCAATGATCAACAACCAATTTGACAGCGCTTGAAGGATTTGTAAAGAATAATGGGCAAATGTTGCACAATCCAGGTGTGGAAAGCTCTTCGACTTACCCAGAAAGATTCACAGCTGTAATCACTGCCAAAGGTGCTTCTACAAAGTATTGACTCGGTGTGAATACTATGTAAATTTGATCTATTACATTTTCAATACAATTGCTAACATTTCTAAAAACATGTTGTGGCGATTCTTACACAGGGTAAGTCAATCTTAAATGAATCATTGTCAGCGCGCTGGAGAGGTTCCAACAAACTTGATGCACCATTGTGAAAGTCTGTCAGGAGCTGTAACTGGGCAGTCCCGTTAAGTTCCCTTATACTGCAGACACATATTTGCATGATGTAGTTTATTCATAATTCATTGTTTGCTTCATGTGACCGACCAATACTGGGTCACACATGTGATCGACCAATACCTCACGAGGCTTCTTCTCTAAGATGAGACCTTGAAACTGATCTTTCGTTCTCAAAACAAGGGTCTGGGCATACTGCCAAATTGCAGATACAAATAGTGAGGGTTCAATCAGTCACTTGCATGAACGCAAAACTTATTAGAAAAGCACAACCATAGAACACAGAAATTGGTAAACAGAAAAGCACCAATTTTCCATCACAATGTTTTCACTTTGTCATCAGGTATTGTGTGTAGATGGGTGAGAATCTATTTTATCAATTTTGAATTTGGGCTGTAACGCAACAAAGTGTGGAATAAGTCAAGAGGTATGAATACTTTCTGAAGGCACAAATAATTATTTTTGCGTCATACCCGTGGTATATTGTCTGACATACACACTGCTGAAATGCTGGACCCAAACTACTTGGTTTATAATGACAATGTTATTTTGCACAGTATTGGCTTTACTCTTAATTAAAGACTTATGATTCTGAAATTAATTAATTTAATATGTAGCCTTGAGCTACATGGTCGCCTGGTGAATCACTGGTTTTGTCAAAGCATGTTGCATTACGTGAGAGGGAATGTGTTTTGACAGTCTTGTTTTCTATTTAATGTGCCAATAGAGATGCGTCAGTTATTACTGTTACTCATTACTCATCTACTCTCTGGATTTGGTAACCACATTTTGATATTGAACATAACCTGTGGTGAAATAAGATTATCTACAGTTTCCAAGGAAAGTATTCAGACCCCTTGACTATTTCCACATTTTGTAACATTTATAGCCTTATTCTAAAATTGATTAAATAAAAAATGTCCTCATCAATCTACACACAATACCCCATAATGACAAAGCAAAAACAGGTTTTTAGAAAATGTATTTAAAATAAAAAACATACCTTATTTACATACACTACCGGTCAAATTTTAGAACACCTACTCATTCAAGGGTTTTTCTTTTTTAAAACTATTTTCTACATTGTTGAATAATAGTGAAGACAAAACTATGAAATAACACATGGAATCATGTAGTAACCAAAAAAGTGTTAAACAAATCAATATATTTTATATTTGAGATTCTTCAAATAGCCACCCTTTGCCTTGACAGCTTTGCACACTCTCGGCATTCTCTCAACCAGCTTCACCTGGAATGCTTTTCCAACAGTCTTGAAGGAGTTCCCACATATGCTGAGCGCTTGTTGGCTGCTTTTCCTTCACTCTGCGGTCCGATTCATCCCAAACCATCTCAATTTGGTTGAGGTCGGGGGATTGTGGAGGCCAGGTAATCACTCCCACCTTTTACATCGAGGACCCTCCATTGCCATCTCGCCGCATCCACAAACCTGTCCCTCGCCGTGAATTTGTTACAGTGCAGTGGGAAAGTATTCAGAGCCCTTAACTTTATCCACATTTTGTTATGTTAGCCTTATTCTAAAATTGATTAAATTGTTACCCCCCCCTCCCCCAATCTACATACAATACCCAACAATGACAAAGCAAAAACCAGGTTTTTAGACATTTTTGGAAATGTACTAAAAATAAAAAACCTAATTTACACAAGTATTCAGAAACTTCACTTTGTTAAAGCACATTTGGCAGCGACTACAGCCTCGAGTCTTCTTGGGTATGACGCTACAAGCTTGGCACACCTATATTTGGGGAGTTTCTCCCATTCTTCTCTGCAGATCTGCTCAAGCTCTGTCAGGTTGGATGGGGAGCGTCGCTGCACAGCTATTTTCAGGTCTCTCCAGAGATGTTCGATTGGGTTCAAGTCCGGGCTCTGGCTGGGCCACTCAAGGACATTCAGAGACTTGTCCCGAAGCCATTACTGCGTTGTCTTGGCTGTGTGCTTAGGGTCGTTGTCCTGTTGGAAGGTGAACCTTCGCCCCAGTCTGAGGTCCTGAGCAGGTTTTCATCAAGGATCTCTCTGTACTTTGCTCCGTTCATCTTTCCCTCGATCCTGATTAGTCTCCCAGTCCCTGCCGCTGAAAAACATCCCCACAGCATGATGCTGCCACCATCATGCTTCACCGTAGGGATGGTGCCAGGTTTTCTCCAGACGTGACGCTTGGCATTCAGCCCAAAGAGTTCAATCTTGGTTTCATCAGACCAGAGAATCTAGTTTCTCATGGTCTGAGTCCTTTAGGTGCCTTTTGGCAAACTCCAAACGGGCTGTCATGTGTCTTTTACTGAGGAGTGGCTTCCGTCTGGCCACTCTACCATAAAGGCCTGATTGGTGGAGTGCTGCAGAGATCAATGTCCTTCTGGAAGGTTCTCCCATCTCCACAGAGGAACTCTGGAGGTCTGTCAGAGTGACCATCGGGTTCTTGGTTACCTCCTTGACCAAGGCCCTTCTCCCCCGATTGCTCAGTTTGGCCGGGTGGCCAGCTCTAGGAAGAGTCTTGGTGGTTGCAAACTTCTTCCATTTAAGAATGATGGAGGCCACTGTGTTCTTGGTGACCTTCAATGCTGCAGACATGTTTTGGTACTCTTCTCCAGATCTGTGCCTTGACACAATCCTGTCTCTGAGCTCTACGGACAATTCCTTCGACCTCATGGCTTGGTTTTTTGCTGACATGCACCGTCAACTATGTGACCTTTATATAGACAAGGCGTGTGTCTTCCCAAATCATGTCCAATCAACTGAATTTACCACAGGTGGACTCCAATCAAGTTGTAGAAACATCTCAAGGATGATCGATGGAAACAGGATGCACCTGAGCTCAATTTTGAGTCTCGTAGCAAAGGGTCTGAATAAGGTATTTCTGTTTTTTATTTTTAATAAATTTGCAACAATTTCTAAAAACCTGTTTTCACTTTGTTATTATGGGGTATTGTGTGTAGATTGATCAGGAAAAAATAATAATTTAATCAATTTTAGAATTAAGGCTGTAACAAAATGTGGAAAAAGGGAAGGGGTCTGAATACTTTCCGAATGCACTATGTTTTAACCTGCTCGCTCTCTGACTAATACTCGTATACTAAGGAACTGAACATAAAGAAAAAAGGTGTAGTTGGAATAGGATAACTACCATCCATATATTTTATGATCAAATTACCATGTACTCGCATTATGCTGCAATGTGATTGCAGCTTCTCTGCTTCAAGCAATCTGCAGTCTGTTTGTTTTTTCCCTCCAAAGAAATAAGGATGTTCTTTCGGTTTGCTGGTTTCCTATGATTAAATAAAAAACATTCTTCCTGTGATGACTAGACAGTTTTTCATTGTTAACACTGAAACCACAAAAACATGTTTACCAAGCTTAGAGTTTTGTCTTCACATACCATTGGTTCATTTGTTCTCTAATTATTCAGTAAAGATAAACATCTGAATCAGTTTGCTGCTACTCTCTAATTGAACGTTTTTTGGGGGTTGAATTTGAAAGGTATTGCCATGGAAATGAGTCAAATGAATTATCATGGCGTGAGACTTGGTTGATCGCACCCACTTTAGCTTGTCTTGCATATAAACATGCCCCATCCAAAAACATCTGTTCATAATGTCCTATTTTATTCTAGTCTTATCTGCACAGGATATGCAGTAGGAACATCAGCTTTCAATTTGTATTCATTTGGGCTGTAAACTCCTTTTTATGCTAAAGAGGACAGGATACTCAAACTAATCAAGGTAATGATTAGTGTAACAGTTTTACTACTTGTCTTTGACCATAGTAGTGTTGAGGGTCCAACTGAAAATGTACTACGTTTTTCAGAAATTAAGGAAAATAAAGTGGAGATTCTAAGGACCACCCTTTGTGCTTTCTTTATGGGGACAGTAACATCTTCCAAACCAGTGAGCATCTCCATTTATACAATACTTGTATCATTGTCTTATAAATCTATTGCACCATACTGTCCAAGATTACAAAGTGAATAGACAGTGTAAAAGGTCTGCTGTGTTTCTGTCTCTACACTAAAATGTTATTTATATTTGTGAAAACAGGTCAGTCTGCATGAATTCTATCTTAGAACTAAGACGCCTGGAATCCTCTGAGTCCAATGAGTCTTCCTCAGAGGTAATTGGTCCACCACAGACAACCCTTCAGCCAACAGTCGCTGACGCTGAGACCGTAATACCAGACGCCCGGAAGGAGACAGACCCACCAGACAGTTTTAACCTGAACGCAGCCTCACAATCCTTCACAAACCTCCCTTCAAACTGACAACTCATCAGCGGATTCACTAAACTGTCCAGAAAAGGAGTCTTCTTCACAACAACCAGTCATCATCGCAGTGACTGATTCTCCCTGTCTGACTTCTGATGGTGGCACAACAGCTCTGCCATCAGTCACTGACATAATCACGTTCCAAGAATTCCATGTGGGAACAACTCCTCCCCCAGCTCCACACATCATTGGTCCAACTCCTCCCCAGCCCCACATTTCATTGGGCCAACTCCTCACCCAGCCCCACACATCATTGGGCCAACTCCAACCCCAGTCTCTTCAGTACTAACTTGGGCAGCCAGTTCCATTGGGAACCACTGATGGCGTCACATCTGCGGTGCCAGTTTGCTTTACTGTATACATAACCAGCCCTCAGCCAGTTCCTGCCATTTAAAGCTTATACAAAAGCAGGCAAGAATTCTATTTTTATGTTGATATTTCCAGTCTGTACATGTGTATAATTTGATGGGCTTTCTATACATTTCACAGAATGTCCATTGCATTTGTTTTTATAAAGAACACTTTACCACCACTATTCACTATTTATTTTTGGGATAACTGACACAAATCTGAAATTACATTCAACACCATCATGGTATTTATTATTAGTTACGTTAAATATCACTGAATCCCAACACCTGCATCAATGAATGACACCAAAGGCAATACAGATGCAATATTTTCATACTCCACTTTTCTCCTTTGTTTGAGCAACAGTACCAACAATGAGTTAAGCATGGAGTGAGATATAGTTGCCATCAGCCATTGTCTAACTGCAGTATTTATTCAATAATTTACATACATGTGTTATTCATGATAATCCACAGGACTATGTAAAATGTTTATTCAACTCATACATGGAATTAACCAGATTTGATGTTACACAGTATATAAAATACCTGAGTTTTACAAACATTACCATTGTAAAATGTCAGTCTAAAGCAATTAGTTAGGCTTTTAGACACGCAAAGCCGCTCAAACATTGCCAAACTCCTCACAAAACATATATAAAAAAGAATATCCCCACACCACAAAAAAATAAAAATACATTTTGTGAAAGCATTATTATTGACATATGAATCCATTCCAACTTGGGACAAAAATGGGAAATAAATTATGTGTGGCTGACTTTATAGGCATCTGATTTTCACATTAAAGACATGCTCCAGTACTTTGGCGACTAAGAAAGTATTTTTTAAACCTCAATGCATAATCTATGAGCAGAATTACTGTCTTACCTCAATCAGCCACAAAATCCCTAGTTTGAAAGCGACTGTTTTCTTGAAGCTGTGCCGCTCCATTTTCCCTACATTTCCCCCCACGTGGTCCAACCCCCTAGCAATTTGAGTTCTAGTCAACGAGCTTCAGCCCCTCATATTTGAGTGACAGCTAGCAAGAGGTCTGCCCAGCATTATCCAATGAGGTTACAAGGCGGGCCCAATGGCTCAGCGGACACAGTAGAGAGCAATGATGTGGTGCACATATCTGCACATATGAGACGCAGTACGCAATTTTCGGGGACCACTTTTGGCTAGCGAGTTCTACTTTCAGAACTACTGCCTAAAAAGTATACAAAAGTACCGGAGAATCTCTAAGAAAATGAATTCGTCATTCACAATTCTCTTCTGCTGGCTTTTTATCTGAGAAACAAATTGTTCAATAGCAATGCCTTTTTAATGGGTTTGTAATAACAGAAATTCAATCCCAAAACTGCTGTACAACACACTAGACTGTGGATCAAAGTTCGGGGCCCCAAGGACCTGGAACCCAGGCATGACTAACTGTACTCTTGGCAGAGCAATGTTGGGAAAGAGGTGGATAGTATAGTTAAGTCTGTGTAGACTGGGGGAGTAGGGTGAAGCATAAAGATAACTATGGGGTGGACTCCTAATGTTCTCTCCATAGAATTATAGGTATTCTAATTCTATGGTTCTGGCACTGGGGACTGGGGCTGCTGCTCTGGCTCTTGCTGTGGCTCCTGGGGCTGTGGCTCCTTGGGCTGTTGTATCAGTCCCCCATCCTGTGCTGTGTTGTAGAACCCACAGCCACTGCACTTCCTTCCCAGAGCATGAAAAGGCACTGTACAGTCAGGGAAAAGGAGAAAGGAAAGGCCGAGCAAACCATGTCATGAGGCAGAAGTAGTGCTCAATACTGAAACTTCAAAAGGAAGTTTAAATATCCCTCATATCTGAATATACAAGCCTGAAGTGACTCACATAAAATAAACCAATGTAAATCTACACCAGATCAGTGTAGTCACAGTATCCCAGAACACAAGCATTGAGGTCAGCATGTTTTTTTTTTGCTTTAAAGTTCCATTTCACATTCAAAGTGAATACATGTGTCATATTATGACATACCTTCTCAGTGGCATCCTAGTATTCAGTGGGCATGGGTGACTGAGCCATCTCTTTGTCCATCTCCTCCCCGTAGTCCTCCATATTCCAGGCCGAGTGCATACAGAGTGGGCAGCGATACGCACTGAAGAGGAAATATATAGAGGCAATATTCCTAGTCACACAGATCATCACTGCTTATATGAAAGTCATGCAAATGATATGATTGATAAGTTATTGAAAGTAATTAGGATCAATATATGATTAGTAGCACAATATTTGAAAAGGAATAGGGGTATTACCCAATTTGAACCATGTCATCAAAGCAAGTTCTGAAAAACAAAAGAAAACCAGTGAACATTCTAAAAATAATTCCATAGACCAGAAGACAAGAGTAAGTAAGACTCCACTAATGCACCTGCTGTATCAGCCATCAGATTAACAGTGGCATCAATGCAACTTTTTTTTTATAGGTCATATAGGCTAATGACAATGGTTTTGAGAGTATTATGAAGAAAATGTCATACTTGTGTAGAAGATGGCCACACGGAAGAACGTGAGGTCCTATTCTGGATGTGTGCATATCCTTAGTTAGAGAGAAGACAAAACATTATGTATGTATCGATTATAAACTGTATGAGGAAAAGTACTTATGACATTTTCATATACAGGTTGTGAATTTCTATAAAACAATATTGTACACTGAGTATACCAAACATTAGGAACACCTTCCTAATATTGAGTTGCGGGGCATGGACTTTCCAAGGTGTCGAAAGCGTTCCACAGGGATGCTGGCCCATGTTGACTCCAATGGTTCCCACAGCTGTGGCAAGTTGGCTGGATGTCCTTTGGGTGGTGGACCATTCTTGATACACTGAAAACTGTTGAGCGTGAAAAATCCTGCAGCGTTGCAGTGGACTTAACAAGTGAAATCAATAAGGGATCATAGCTTTCACCTGGATTCACCTGGTCAGTCCATGTCATGGAAAAAGCAGGTGTCCTTCATGTTTTGTACACTCAAGTGTATAATAAACAACATAATAAAGTGAAATGCACAGCAATCATCTAACTTATCTTACTATTCATTATCTTACCTCCATACACACTGGGCAGTTCTGTCTTGAAACATTTTCAACACACTGAAACCAAACAAACAGTCTAGTACAGATAAATCAAGTGAATGACAAGAGCCATGGCATTAGCAGTATTGTATTGGGGCAATTCCACATTAACGTAATTAAGCTGAAATCTCAGAATTTTCACATTAATATATATGCCAAACAAAAACCATTGATTTTAGAGTTGTACGGTTTGCTAAACTTTGAAATCAAGAGTTTTTGTTTGGTATATATTTGAAAGTGAAAAATCTGATCTCAACGTAATTCCTTTACCATGGAATTGCCCATTGACAATTTACAGACCAGCGACAGATATAATAAGGGTCATAGTGGAGGTTGACAATCACCTTGTGATTTCCTCGTAGATCACTGGCTAAACAGAGATTGCACTTCTCACAGTGGAAGTATTTCTCCCTTGGTCCAATCCTGCAGGAGTACATAACATGACCGTCCATATTTGATATGCTATTCAAGTGTTAAGACACCAATATATGCAAATCAAATGAAAATCTAAAATATGCTGGCGGTCTGAAGCTGGTCAGATATATCAGCTGATGAACTTGGGTGAACTATATATGGGCATTTATATGCCAAACAGGGCAGAGTTACTCACCTGCATATTCCACAGGGCTGACAGTGATACTGCTTTTTGTCTTGGACCTGGACATGTACTGGCTTAAGCAGGGGGACATGTCTGGCACTGCAGGATTTGAGTCCCTGGCGGCGTAGTGTGTTACTGATGGTAGGCTTTGTTACTTTGGTCCCAGCTCTCTGCAGGTCATTCACTAGGTCCCCCCGTGTGGTTCTGGGATTTTTGCTCACCGTTCTTGTGATCATTTTGACCCCACGGGGTGGGATCTTGCGTGGAGCCCCAGATCGAGGGAGATTATCAGTGGTCTTGTATGTCTTCCATTTCCTAATAATTGCTCCCACAGTTGCTTTCTTCAAACCAAGCTGCTTACCTATTGCAGATTCAGTCTTCCCAGCCTGGTGCAGGTCTACAATTTGGTTTCTGGTGTCCTTTGACAGCTCTTTGGTCTTGGCCATAGTGGAGTTTGGAGTGTGACTGTTTGAGGTTGTGGACAGGTGTCTTTTATACTGATAACAAGTTCAAACAGGTGCCATTAATACAGGTAACGAGTGGAGGACAGAGAAGCCTCTTAAATAAGAAGTTACAGGTCTGTGAGAGCCAGAAATCTTGCTTGTTTGTAGGTGACCAAATACTTATTTTCCACCATAATTTGCAAATCAATTCATTAAAAATCCTACAATGTGATTTTCTGGAAAAAAATGTCTCAATTTGTCTGTCATAGTTGACGTGTACCTATGATGAAAATTACAGGCCTCTCTCATCTTTTTAAGTGGGAGAACTTGCACAATTGGTGGCTGACTAAATACTTTTTTCCCCCACTGTATATATATATATATATATATATATATATATATATATATATATATATATATATATATATATATATATTATTTTTGTTCTTGTTTAAAAAAAAAACACTATTTCAGCTTTTATTTTATGCACTTTGATATTATTCTTGTATAATCAAAAGCGCTTTACATATGTAATAAATTATTACATTCATTTGACTGACAGTTGTTGGCGATCATGGTACTTGGTAGTCCCAACCCCTTGACAGTAACCTCAGGGTTGCCTCCCTCCCTTCATGATGATAGATGATAACCATACAATTACAAATAATTATACTTCTATGATGTAGCTAAACATTCTGCTCATGTTCATACATTAATCTACAGTAGCTGACAAACCATTTATGACGGTGACAAGCCGATCGATAGCTAGCTACTCAGATAGTAGCTAGCATGGCTAGTTAGTTATATAGGAATGACACCAAGCAAACTAATGTTACATTAATGTAAAAACAATATTTACAACTATAGATGTCCTGATTCATGACCTGACATTTTAATCACCCGTTCAGACAGCTAGCAATCTAGCCAGCAACCTAACGCACTAGCTAGATTGCTACAGTAGCTAGCTAGGTTTATAGGTCTGTTATGACTGAGTAAAACACGTTAGCTATTATAAAGCAGGAAACATGAATAAGACAATCAATAACATACCTGTCTTAATATCTCGTAGAATTAACACTTGCAATTTCTCACTTTCAAAAAACAGCTAGTACGTAGTGATCATATCCAACTTGTCTTATGACCAGCTCCTGAACACATTACTGCCACCTAGTGCGCTGGAGGGGCGCTCATGGTGCAACTTTCTGCATCGCTGGCAGCAAACCGGATAATGGCTAGAAGGGATCCTGCTTTTGTGAAATTAACGTCAGATTTGAACACACCGACTGTGTTTTGCGCAAAATAGTATGCAGCATCATCTAGATATGTGTGCAACAAAAGTTCAACATTCACATTCTGCTACCATTTCCGTCAACCCGTTTACGCATACAGTTTGAGGCATACGTTCGATAAATCCAACATATGCACCACACAGAACGCACTGCAACTGCCTCTGCAACACAATGCTGCAAGGCAAACGCAGTGTTCCATTTGAAATAAATGTACTTCTGGTGTGCCAAAACGCAATGACACAGTCGGTGTATTTGAAGCGTTAGGGTTGGCTAAAATGCAAAACAAATATAAACTGTTTATGTTAATTTCACAAAATCCCTTCTAGCTATAACTCTGCAACCGCTCTTGCTGCAACCCTCATAAAAATTACTCGGTACAGGCAACCCAATTAGTCAGATTATCCTCCAACAAAATAACAATTTAACCCTTCTAACGTCTGATAGGCCAGCTGTTTTGTGTTATCAGAAAATCAATTTGCTTCAGAAAGTAGTGGTGTCATGCCACAAGGGAGCAGTGTTTACTTGGAATCATAGGCCTACAACATATATACAGGGGACATGAACAGTATAGTACAGTCGTGGTCAAAAGTTTTGAGAATGACACAAGTATTGGTCTTCACAAAGTTCGCTGCTTCAGTGATATGAGATATTTTTGTTAGATGTTACTATGGTATACTGAAGTATAATTACAAACATTCCATAAGTGTCAAAGGCTTTTATTGACAATTACATTTAGTTTATGCAGAGTCAATATTTGCAGTGTTGACCCTTCTTTTTCAAGACCTCTGCAATCCACCAGACAGTTTTAACCTGAACGCAGCCTCACAATCCTTCACAAACCTCCCTTCAAACTGACAACTCATCAGCGGATTCACTAAACTGTCCAGAAAAGGAGTCTTCTTCACAACAACCAGTCATCATCGCAGTGACTGATTCTCCCTGTCTGACTTCTGATGGTGGCACAACAGCTCTGCCATCAGTCACTGACATAATCACGTTCCAAGAATTCCATGTGGGAACAACTCCTCCCCCAGCTCCACACATCATTGGCCAACTCCTCCCCCAGCTCCACACATCATTGGCCAACTCCTCCCCAGCCCCACATTTCATTGGGTCAACTCCTCACCCAGCCCCACACATCATTGGGCCAACTCCAACCCCAGTCTCTTCAGTACTAACTCGGGCAGCCAGTTCCATTGGGAACCACTGATGGCGTCACATCTGCGGTGCCAGTTTGCTTTACTGTATACATAACCAGCCCTCAGCCAGTTCCTGCCATTTAAAGCTTATACAAAAGCAGGCAAGAATTCTATTTTCATGTTGATATTTCCAGTCTGTACATGTGTATAATTTGATGGGCTTTCTATACATTTCACAGAATGTCCATTGCATTTGTTTTTATAAAGAACACTTTACCACCACTATTCACTATTTATTTTTGGGATAACTGACACAAATCTGAAATTACATTCAACACCATCATGGTATTTATTATTAGTTACGTTAAATATCACTGAATCCCAACACCTGCATCAATGAATGACACCAAAGGCAATACAGATGCAATATTTTCATACTCCACTTTTCTCCTTTGTTTGAGCAACAGTACCAACAATGAGTTAAGCATGGAGTGAGATATAGTTGCCATCAGCCATTGTCTAACTGCAGTATTTATTCAATAATTTACATACATGTGTTATTCATGATAATCCACAGGACTATGTAAAATGTTTATTCAACTCATACATGGAATTAACCAGATTTGATGTTACACAGTATATAAAATACCTGAGTTTTACAAACATTACCATTGTAAAATGTCAGTCTAAAGCAATTAGTTAGGCTTTTAGACACGCAAAGCCGCTCAAACATTGCCAAACTCCTCACAAAACATATATAAAAAAGAATATCCCCACACCACAAAAAAAAAAAAATACATTTTGTGAAAGCATTATTATTGACATATGAATCCATTCCAACTTGGGACAAAAATGGGAAATAAATTATGTGTGGCTGACTTTATAGGCATCTGATTTTCACATTAAAGACATGCTCCAGTACTTTGGCGACTAAGAAAGTATTTTTTAAACCTCAATGCATAATCTATGAGCAGAATTACTGTCTTACCTCAATCAGCCACAAAATCCCTAGTTTGAAAGCGACTGTTTTCTTGAAGCTGTGCCGCTCCATTTTCCCTACATTTCCCCCCACGTGGTCCAACCCCCTAGCAATTTGAGTTCTAGTCAACGAGCTTCAGCCCCTCACATTTGAGTGACAGCTAGCAAGAGGTCTGCCCAGCATTATCCAATGAGGTTGCAAGGCGGGCCCAATGGCTCAGCGGACACAGTAGAGAGCAATGATGTGGTGCACATATCTGCACATATGAGACGCAGTACGCCATTTTCGGGGACCACTTTTGGCTAGCGAGTTCTACTTTCAGAACTACTGGCTAAAAAGTATACAGAAGTACCGGAGAATCTCTAAGAAAATGAATTCCTCATTCACAATTCTCTTCTGCTGGCTTTTTATCTGTGAAACAAATTGTTCAATAGCAATGCCTTTTTAATGGGTTTGTAATAACAGAAATTCAATCCCAAAACTGCTGTACAACACACTAGACTGTGGATCAAAGTTCGGGGCCCCAAGGACCTGGAACCCAGGCATGACTAACTGTACTCTTGGCAGAGCAATGTTGGGAAAGAGGTGGATAGTATAGTTAAGTCTGTGTAGACTGGGGGAGTAGGGTGAAGCATAAAGATAACTATGGGGTGGACTCCTAATGTTCTCTCCATAGAATTATAGGTATTCTAATTCTATGGTTCTGGCACTGGGGACTGGGGCTGCTGCTCTGGCTCTTGCTGTGGCTCCTGGGGCTGTGGCTCCTTGGGCTGTTGTATCAGTCCCCCATCCTGTGCTGTGTTGTAGAACCCACAGCCACTGCACTTCCTTCCCAGAGCATGAAAAGGCACTGTACAGTCAGGGAAAAGGAGAAAGGAAAGGCCGAGCAAACCATGTCATGAGGCAGAAGTAGTGCTCAATACTGAAACTTCAAAAGGAAGTTTAAATATCCCTCATATCTGAATATACAAGCCTGAAGTGACTCACATAAAATAAACCAATGTAAATCTACACCAGATCAGTGTAGTTACAATATCCCAGAACACAAGGGACCACAAGCATTGAGGTCAGCATGTTTTTTTTTTTGCTTTAAAGTTCCATTTCACATTCAAAGTGAATACATGTGTCATATTATGACATACCTTCTCAGTGGCATCCTAGTATTCAGTGGGCATGGGTGACTGAGCCATCTCTTTGTCCATCTCCTCCACGTAGTCCTCCATATTCCAGGCCGAGTGCATACAGAGTGGGCAGCGATACGCACTGAAGAGGAAATATATAGAGGCAATATTCCTAGTCACACAGATCATCACTGCTTATATGAAAGTCATGCAAATGATATGATTGATAAGTTATTGAAAGTAATTAGGATCAATATATGATTAGTAGCACAATATTTGAAAAGGAATAGGGGTATTACCCAATTTGAACCATGTCATCAAAGCAAGTTCTGAAAAACAAAAGAAAACCAGTGAACATTCAAAAAATCATTCCATAGACCAGAAGACAAGAGTAAGTAAGACTCCACTAATGCACCTGCTGTATCAGCCATCAGATTAACAGTGGCATCAATGCAACAATTTTTTTAGGTCATATAGGCTAATGACAATGGTTTTGAGAGTATTATGAAGAAAATGTCATACTTGTGTAGAAGATGGCCACACGGAAGAACGTGAGGTCCTATTCTGGATGTGTGCATGTCCTTAGTTAGAGAGAAGACAAAACATTATGTATGTATCGATTATAAACTGTATGAGGAAAAGTACTTATGACATTTTCATATACAGGTTCTGAATTTCTATAAAACAATATTGTACACTGAGTATACCAAACATTAGGAACACCTTCCTAATATTGAGTTGCGGGGCATGGACTTTCCAAGGTGTCGAAAGCGTTCCACAGGGATGCTGGCCCATGTTGACTCCAATGGTTCCCACAGCTGTGGCAAGTTGGCTGGATGTCCTTTGGGTGGTGGACCATTCTTGATACACTGAAAACTGTTGAGCGTGAAAAATCCTGCAGCGTTGCAGTGGATTTAACAAGTGAAATCAATAAGGGATCATAGCTTTCACCTGGATTCACCTGGTCAGTCCATGTCATGGAAAAAGCAGGTGTCCTTCATGTTTTGTACACTCAAGTGTATAATAAACAACATAATAAAGTGAAATGCACAGCAATCATCTACCTGATCTTACTATTCATTATCTTACCTCCATACACACTGGGCAGTTCTGTCTTGAAACATTTTCAACACACTGAAACCAAACAAACAGTCTAGTACAGATAAATCAAGTGAATGACAAGAGCCATGGCATTAGCAGTATTGTATTGGGGCAATTCCACATTAACGTAATTAAGCTGAAATCTCAGAAATTTCACATTAATATATATGCCAAACAAAAACCATTGATTTTACATTTTTTTACATTTTTAGTCATTTAGCAGACGCTCTTATCCAGAGCGACTTACAGGAGCAATTAGGGTTAAGTGCCTTGCTCAAGGGCACATCGACAGATTTTTCACCTAGTCGGCTCAGGGATTAGAACCAGCGACCTTTCGGTTACTGGCACAGCGCTCTTACCCACTAAGCTACCTGTACGGTTTGCTAAACTTTGAAATCAAGAGTTTTTGTTTGGTATATATTTGAAAGTGAAAAATCTGATCTCAACGTAATTCCATTACCATGGAATTGCCCATTGACAATTTACAGACCAGCGACAGATATAATAAGGGTCATAGTGGAGGTTGACAATCACCTTGTGATTTCCTCGTAGATCACTGGCTAAACAGAGATTGCACTTCTCACAGTGGAAGTATTTCTCCCTTGGTCCAATCCTGCAGGAGTACATAACATGACCGTCCATATTTGATATGCTATTCAAGTGTTAAGACACCAATATATGCAAATCAAATGAAAATCTAAAATATGCTGGCGGTCTGAAGCTGGTCAGATATATCAGCTGATGAACTTGGGTGAACTATATATGGGCATTTATATGCCAAACAGGGCAGAGTTACTCACCTGCATATTCCACAGGGCTGACAGTGATACTGCTTTTTGTCTTGGACCTGGACATGTACTGGCTTAAGCAGGGGGACACGTCTGGCACTGCAGGATTTGAGTCCCTGGCGGCGTAGTGTGTTACTGATAGTAGGCTTTGTTACTTTGGTCCCAGCTCTCTGCAGGTCATTCACTAGGTCCCCCCGTGTGGTTCTGGGATTTTTGCTCACCGTTCTTGTGATCATTTTGACCCCACGGGGTGGGATCTTGCGTGGAGCCCCAGATCGAGGGAGATTATCAGTGGTCTTGTATGTCTTCCATTTCCTAATAATTGCTCCCACAGTTGCTTTCTTCAAACCAAGCTGCTTACCTATTGCAGATTCAGTCTTCCCAGCCTGGTGCAGGTCTACAATTTGGTTTCTGGTGTCCTTTGACAGCTCTTTGGTCTTGGCCATAGTGGAGTTTGGAGTGTGACTGTTTGATGTTGTGGACAGGTGTCTTTTATACTGATAACAAGTTCAAACAGGTGCCATTAATACAGGTAACAAGTGGAGGACAGAGGAGTCTCTTAAAGAAGAAGTTACAGGTCTGTGAGAGCCAGAAATCTTGCTTGTTTGTAGGTGACCAAATACTTATTTTCCACCATAATTTGCAAATAAATTCATTAAAAATCCTACAATGTGATTTTCTGAAAAAAAATGTCTCAATTTGTCTGTCATAGTTGACGTGTACCTATGATGAAAATTACAGGCCTCTCTCATCTTTTTAAGTGGGAGAACTTGCACAATTGGTGGCTGACTAAATACTTTTTTCCCCCACTGTATATATATATATATATATATATATATATATATATATATATATATATATATATATATATATATATATATTTTTGTTCTTGTTTAAAAAAAAACTATTTTAGCTTTTATTTTATGCACTTTGATATTATTCTTGTATAATCAAAAGCGCTTTACATATGTAATAAATTATTACATTCATTTGACTGACAGTTGTTGGCGATCATGGTACTTGGTAGTCCCAACCCCTTGACAGTAACCTCAGGGTTGCCTCCCTCCCTTCATGATGATAGATGATAACCATACAATTACAAATAATTATACTTCTATGATGTAGCTAAACATTCTGCTCATGTTCATACATTAATTTACAGTAGCTGACAAACCATTTATGACGGTGACAAGCCGATCGATAGCTAGCTACTCAGATAGTAGCTAGCATGGCTAGTTAGTTATATAGGAATGACACCAAGCAAACTAATGTTACATTAATGTAAAAACAATATTTACAACTATAAATGTCCTGATTCATGACCTGACATTTTAATCACCCGTTCAGACAGCTAGCAGTCTAGCCAGCAACCTAACGCACTAGCTAGATTGCTACAGTAGCTAGCTAAATTTATAGGTCTGTTATGACTGAGTAAAACACGTTAGCTATTATAAAGCATGAAACATGAATAAGACAATCAATAACATACCTGTCTTAATATCTCGTAGAATTAACACTTTCAAAAAACAGCTAGTACGTAGTGATCATATCCAACTTGTCTTATGACCAGCTCCTGAACACATTACTGCCACCTAGTGCGCTGGAGGGGCGCTCATGGTGCAACTTTCTGCATCGCTGGCTGCAAACCGGATCATGGCTAGAAGGGATCCTGCTTTTGTGAAATTAACGTCAGATTTGAACACACCGACTGTGTTTTGCGCAAAATAGTATGCAGCATCATCTAGATATGTGTGCAACAAAAGTTCAATATTCACCTTCTGCTACCATTTCCGTCAACCCGTTTACGCATACAGTTTGAGGCATACGTTCGATAAATCCAACATATGCACCACACAGAACGCACTGCAACTGCCTCTGCAACACAATGCTGCAAGGCAAACGCAGCATTCCATTTGAAATAAATGTACTTCTGGTGTACCAAAACGCAATGACACAGTCAGTGTATTTGAAGCGTTAGGGTTGGCTAAAATGCAAAACAAATATAAACTGTTTATGTTAATTTCACAAAATCCCTTCTAGCTATAACTCTGCAACTGCTCTGGCTACAACCCTCATGAAAATTACTCAGTACAGGCAACCCAATTAGTCAGGTTTTCCTCCAACAAAATAACAATTTAACCCTTCTAACGTCTGATAGGCCAGCTGTTTTGTGGTATCAGAAAATCAATTTGCTTCAGAAAGTAGTGGTGTCATGCCACAAGGGAGCAGTGTTTACTTGGAATCATAGGCCTACAACATATATACAGGGGACATGAACAGTATAGTACAGTCGTGGTCAAAAGTTTTGAGAATGACACAAGTATTGGTCTTCACAAAGTTCGCTGCTTCAGTGTTATGAGATATTTCTGTCAGATGTTACTATGGTATACTGAAGTATAATTACAAGCATTCCATAAGTGTCAAAGGCTTTTATTGACAATTACATTTAGTTTATGCAGAGTCAATATTTGCAGTGTTGACCCTTCTTTTTCAAGACCTCTGCAAACCACCAGACAGTTTTAACCTGAACGCAGCCTCACAATCCTTCACAAACCTCCCTTCAAACTGACAACTCATCAGCGGATTCACTAAACTGTCCAGAAAAGGAGTCTTCTTCACAACAACCAGTCATCATCGCAGTGACTGATTCTCCCTGTCTGACTTCTGATGGTGGCACAACAGCTCTGCCATCAGTCACTGACATAATCACGTTCCAAGAATTCCATGTGGGAACAACTCCTCCCCCAGCTCCACACATCATTGGTCCAACTCCTCCCCAGCCCCACATTTCATTGGGCCAACTCCTCACCCAGCCCCACACATCATTGGGCCAACTCCAACCCCAGTCTCTTCAGTACTAACTTGGGCAGCCAGTTCCATTGGGAACCACTGATGGCGTCACATCTGCGGTGCCAGTTTGCTTTACTGTATACATAACCAGCCCTCAGCCAGTTCCTGCCATTTAAAGCTTATACAAAAGCAGGCAAGAATTCTATTTTTATGTTGGTATTTCCAGTCTGTACATGTGTATAATTTGATGGGCTTTCTATACATTTCACAGAATGTCCATTGCATTTGTTTTTATAAAGAACACTTTACCACCACTATTCACTATTTATTTTTGGGATAACTGACACAAATCTGAAATTACATTCAACACCATCATGGTATTTATTATTAGTTACGTTAAATATCACTGAATCCCAACACCTGCATCAATGAATGACACCAAAGGCAATACAGATGCAATATTTTCATACTCCACTTTTCTCCTTTGTTTGAGCAACAGTACCAACAATGAGTTAAGCATGGAGTGAGATATAGTTGCCAACAGCCATTGTCTAACTGCAGTATTTATTCAATAATTTACATACATGTGTTATTCATGATAATCCACAGGACTATGTAAAATGTTTATTCAACTCATACATGGAATTAACCAGATTTGATGTTACACAGTATATAAAATACCTGAGTTTTACAAACATTACCATTGTAAAATGTCAGTCTAAAGCAATTAGTTTGGCTTTTAGACACGCAAAGCCGCTCAAACATTGCCAAACTCCTCACAAAACATATATAAAAAAGAATATCCCCACGCCACAAAAAAAAAAATATATACATTTTGTGAAAGCATTATTATTGACATATGAATCCATTCCATCTTGGGACAAAAATGGGGAATAAATTATGTGTGGCTGACTTTATAGGCATCTGATTTTCACATTAAAGACATGCTCCAGTACTTTGGCGACTAAGAAAGTATTTTTTAAACCTCAATGCATAATCTATGAGCAGAATTACTGTCTTACCTCAATCAGCCACAAAATCCCTAGTTTGAAAGCGACTGTTTTCTTGAAGCTGTGCCGCTCCATTTTCCCTACATTTCCCCCCACGTGGTCCAAACCCCTAGCAATTTGAGTTCTAGTCAACGAGCTTCAGCCCCTCACATTTGAGCGACAGCTAGCAAGAGGTCTGCCCAGCATTATCCAATGAGGTTGCAAGGCGGGCCCAATGGCTCAGCGGACACAGTAGAGAGCAATGATGTGGTGCACATATCTGCACATATGACACGCAGTACGCAATTTTCGGGGACCACTTTTGGCTAGCGAGTTCTACTTTCAGAACTACTGGCTAAAAAGTATACAAAAGTACCGGAGAATCTCTAAGAAAATGAATTCCTCATTCACAATTCTCTTCTGCTGGCTTTTTATCTGAGAAACAAATTGTTCAATAGCAATGCCTTTTTAATGAGTTTGTAATAACAGAAATTCAATCCCAAAACTGCTGTACAACACAATAGACTGTGGATCAAAGTTCGGGACCCCAAGGACCTGGAACCAGGTTCTGGAACCCAGGCATGACTAACTGTACTCTTGGCAGAGCAATGTTGGGAAAGAGGTGGATAGTATAGTTAAGTCTGTGTAGACTGGGGGAGTAGGGTGAAGCATAAAGATAACTATGGGGTGGACTCCTAATGTTCTCTCCATAGAATTATAGGTATTCTAATTCTATGGTTCTGGCACTGGGGACTGGGGCTGCTGCTCTGGCTCTTGCTGTGGCTCCTGGGGCTGTGGCTCCTTGGGCTGTTGTATCAGTCCCCCATCCTGTGCTGTGTTGTAGAACCCACAGCCACTGCACTTCCTTCCCAGAGCATGAAAAGGCACTGTACAGTCAGGGAAAATGAGAAAGGAAAGGCTGAGCAAACCATGTCATGAGGCAGAAGTAGTGCTCAATACTGAAACTTCAAAAGGAAGTTTAAATATCCCTCATATCTGAATATACAAGCCTGAAGTGACTCACATAAAATAAACCAATGTAAATCTACACCAGATCAGTGTAGTCACAGTATCCCAGAACACAAGCATTGAGGTCAGCATGTTTTTTTTTTTGCTTTAAAGTTCCATTTCACATTCAAAGTGAATACATGTGTCATATTATGACATACCTTCTCAGTGGCATCCTAGTATTCAGTGGGCATGGGTGACTGAGCCATCTCTTTGTCCATCTCCTCCCCGTAGTCCTCCATATTCCAGGCCGAGTGCATACAGAGTGGGCAGCGATACGCACTGAAGAGGAAATATATAGAGGCAATATTCCTAGTCACACAGATCATAACTGCTTATATGAAAGTCATGCAAATGATATGATTGATAAGTTATTGAAAGTAATTAGGATCAATATATGATTAGTAGCACAATATTTGAAAAGGAATAGGGGTATTACCCAATTTGAACCATGTCATCAAAGCAAGTTCTGAAAAACAAAAGAAAACCAGTGAACATTCTAAAAATAATTCCATAGACCAGAAGACAAGAGTAAGTAAGACTCCACTAATGCACCTGCTGTATCAGCCATCAGATTAACAGTGGCATCAATGCAACTTTTTTTTTTTTAGGTCATATAGGCTAATGACAATGGTTTTGAGAGTATTATGAAGAAAATGTCATACTTGTGTAGAAGATGGCCACACGGAAGAACGTGAGGTCCTATTCTGGATGTGTGCATATCCTTAGTTAGAGAGAAGACAAAACATTATGTATGTATCGATTATAAACTGTATGAGGAAAAGTACTTATGACATTTTCATATACAGGTTGTGAATTTCTATAAAACAATATTGTACACTGAGTATACCAAACATTAGGAACACCTTCCTAATATTGAGTTGCGGGGCATGGACTTTCCAAGGTGTCGAAAGCGTTCCACAGGGATGCTGGCCCATGTTGACTCCAATGGTTCCCACAGCTGTGGCAAGTTGGCTGGATGTCCTTTGGGTGGTGGACCATTCTTGATACACTGAAAACTGTTGAGCGTGAAAAATCCTGCAGCGTTGCAGTGGACTTAACAAGTGAAATCAATAAGGGATCATAGCTTTCACCTGGATTCACCTGGTCAGTCCATGTCATGGAAAAAGCAGGTGTCCTTCATGTTTTGTACACTCAAGTGTATAATAAACAACATAATAAAGTGAAATGCACAGCAATCATCTAACTGATCTTACTATTCATTATCTTACCTCCATACACACTGGGCAGTTCTGTCTTGAAACATTTTCAACACACTGAAACCAAACAAACAGTCTAGTACAGATAAATCAAGTGAATGACAAGAGCCATGGCATTAGCAGTATTGTATTGGGGCAATTCCACATTAACGTAATTAAGCTGAAATCTCAGAATTTTCACATTAATATATGTGCCAAACAAAAACCATTGATTTTAGAGTTGTACGGTTTGCTAAACTTTGAAATCAAGAGTTTTTGTTTGGTATATATTTGAAAGTGAAAAATCTGATCTCAACGTAATTCCATTACCATGGAATTGCCCATTGACAATTTACAGACCAGCGACAGATATAATAAGGGTCATAGTGGAGGTTGACAATCACCTTGTGATTTCCTCGTAGATCACTGGCTAAACAGAGATTGCACTTCTCACAGTGGAAGTATTTCTCCCTTGGTCCAATCCTGCAGGAGTACATAACATGACCGTCCATATTTGATATGCTATTCAAGTGTTAAGACACCAATATATGCAAATCAAATGAAAATCTAAAATATGCTGGCGGTCTGAAGCTGGTCAGATATATCAGCTGATGAACTTGGGTGAACTATATATGGGCATTTATATGCCAAACAGGGCAGAGTTACTCACCTGCATATTCCACAGGGCTGACAGTGATACTGCTTTTTGTCTTGGACCTGGACATGTACTGGCTTAAGCAGGGGGACACGTCTGGCACTGCAGGATTTGAGTCCCTGGCGGCGTAGTGTGTTACTGATGGTAGGCTTTGTTACTTTGGTCCCAGCTCTCTGCAGGTCATTCACTAGGTCCCCCCGTGTGGTTCTGGGATTTTTGCTCACCGTTCTTGTGATCATTTTGACCCCACGGGGTGGGATCTTGCGTGGAGCCCCAGATCGAGGGAGATTATCAGTGGTCTTGTATGTCTTCCATTTCCTAATAATTGCTCCCACAGTTGCTTTCTTCAAACCAAGCTGCTTACCTATTGCAGATTCAGTCTTCCCAGCCTGGTGCAGGTCTACAATTTGGTTTCTGGTGTCCTTTGACAGCTCTTTGGTCTTGGCCATAGTGGAGTTTGGAGTGTGACTGTTTGAGGTTGTGGACAGGTGTCTTTTATACTGATAACAAGTTCAAACAGGTGCCATTAATACAGATAACAAGTGGAGGACAGAGGAGCCTCTTAAAGAAGAAGTTACAGGTCTGTGAGAGCCAGAAATCTTGCTTGTTTGTAGGTGACCAAATACTTATTTTCCACCATAATTTGCAAATCAATTCATTAAAAATCCTACAATGTGACTACTGCCATTTTTTTTCTCAATTTGTCTGTCATAGTTGACGTGACAAATTGATATATATATATATATATTATTTTTGTTCTTGTTTTAAAAAAAACTTTATTTTATGCACTTTGATATTATTCTTGTATAATCAAAAGCGCTTTACATATGTAATAAATTATTACATTCATTTGACTGACAGTTGTTGGCGATCATGGTACTTGGTAGTCCCAACCCCTTGACAGTAACCTCAGGGTTGCCTCCCTCCCTTCATGATGATAGATGATAACCATACAATTACAAATAATTATACTTCTATGATGTAGCTAAACATTCTGCTCATGTTCATCCATTAATTTACAGTAGCTGACAAACCATTTATGACGGTGACAAGCCGATCGATAGCTAGCTACTCAGATAGTAGCTAGCATGGCTAGTTAGTTATATAGGAATGACACCAAGCAAACTAATGTTACATTAATGTAAAAACAATATTTACAACTATAAATGTCCTGATTCATGACCTGACATTTTAATCACCCGTTCAGACAGCTAGCAATCTAGCCAGCAACCTAACGCACTAGCTAGATTGCTACAGTAGCTAGCTAGGTTTATAGGTCTGTTATGACTGAGTAAAACACGTTAGCTATTATAAAGCAGGAAACATGAATAAGACAATCAATAACATACCTGTCTTAATATCTCGTAGAATTAACACTTGCAATTTCTCACTTTCAAAAAACAGCTACGTACGTAGTGATCATATCCAACTTGTCTTATGACCAGCTCCTGAACACATTACTGCCACCTAGTGCGCTGGAGGGGCGCTCATGGTGCAACTTTCTGCATCGCTGGCTGCAAACCGGATCATGGCTAGAAGGGATCCTGCTTTTGTGAAATTAAACGTCAGATTTGAACACACCGACTGTGTTTTGCGCAAAATAGTATGCAGCATCATCTAGATATGTGTGCAACAAAAGTTCAATATTCACCTTCTGCTACCATTTCCGTCAACCCGTTTACGCATACAGTTTGAGGCATACGTTCGATAAATTCAACATATGCACCACACAGAACGCACTGCAACTGCCTCTGCAACACAATGCTGCAAGGCAAACGCAGCGTTCCATTTGAAATAAATGTACTTCTGGTGTGCCAAAACGCAATGACACAGTCGGTGTATTTGAAGCGTTAGGGTTGGCTAAAATGCAAAACAAATATAAACTTTTTATGTTAATTTCACAAAATCCCTTCTAGCTATAACTCTGCAACCGCTCTTGCTGCAACCCTCATGAAAATTACTCAGTACAGGCAACCCAATTAGTCAGGTTTTCCTCCAACAAAATAACAATTTAACCCTTCTAACGTCTGATAGGCCAGCTGTTTTGTGTTATCAGAAAATCAATTTGCTTCAGAAAGTAGTGGTGTCATGCCACAAGGGAGCAGTGTTTACTTGGAATCATAGGCCTACAACATATATACAGGGGACATGAACAGTATAGTACAGTCGTGGTCAAAAGTTTTGAGAATGACACAAGTATTGGTCTTCACAAAGTTCGCTGCTTCAGTGTTATGAGATATTTCTGTCAGATGTTACTATGGTATACTGAAGTATAATTACAAGCATTCCATAAGTGTCAAAGGCTTTTATTGACAATTACATTTAGTTTATGCAAAGAGTCAATATTTGCAGTGTTGACCCTTCTTTTTCAAGACCTCTGCAATCCGCCCTGGCATGCTGTCAATTAACTTCTGGGATCCTGACTGATGGCAGCCCATTCTTGCGTAATCAATGCTTGGAGTTTGTCAGAATTTGTGGGTTTTTGTTTGTCCACCCGCCTCTTGAGGATCGACCACAAATTCTCAATGGGATTAAGGTCTGGGGAGTTTCCTGGCCATGGACCCAAAATGTCGATGTTTTGTTCCCCGAGCAACTTAGTTATCACTTTTGCCTTATGGCAAGGTGCTCCATCATGCTGGAAAAGGCATTGGTTGTCACCAACCTGTTCTTGGACCTGTTCCTGTTCGGGGCGGCAGGTAGCTTAGTGGGTAAGAGCGTTGTGCCAGTAACCGAAAGGTCGCTGGTTCTAATCCCCGAGCCGACTAGGTGAAAAATCTGTCGATGTGCCCTTAAGCAAGGCACTTAACCCTAATTGCTCCTGTAAGTCGCTCTGGATAAGAGCGTCTGCTAAAATGACTAAAAATGTAAAAAAAAAAAAAAATGGGAGAAGTTGCTCTCGGAGGATGTGTTGGTACCATTCTTTATTCATGGTTGTGTTCTTAGGCAAAATTGTGAGTGAACCCACTCCCTTGGCTGAGAAGCAACCCCACACATGAATGGTCTCAGGATGCTTTACTGTTGGCATGACACAGGACTGATGGTAGCGCTCACCTTGTCTTCTCCGGACAAGCTTTTTTCCGGATGCCCCAAACAATCGGAAAGGGGATTCATCAGAGAAAATGACTTTGCCCCAGTCCTCAGCAGTCCAATCCCTGTACCTTTTGCAGAATATCAGTCTGTCCCTGATGTTTTTCCTGGAGAGAAGTGGCTTCTTTGCTGCCCTTCTTGACTAATTATGCATACTCAAAATCATCATGCTTTTTTTAACAATACAAAACATATGCATACAAAGACAACATACAGATGCACACAAACATCCACAACATCACCCCTGCCCAGACCCACCTGCTCACACCCCCATCTACAGCGCCCGCATCACTCTTCGCCAAATGGCCTCAAACTGCACCATTTTGTTTCTCTCCGTCGCCCACGCACTTTCAACATTTAGATAATAAAGCATTTGACCTTTCCATTGTGTTAATGATGGAGGATTGGTTGATATCCATTTTTGAAGTATACTTTTTTTCAACACGATTGACGAGAAAAGTATCGTCCATCCCATTGGGTATCTCACTGCATCCTCATATGCCATGTCTTGAAATATTTTGTATTTGTATTTATTATGGATCCCCATTAGCTGCTGCCAAGGCAGCAGCTACTCTTCCTGGGGTCCAGCAAAATTAAGGCAGTTGTAAAATTTTAAAAACATTACAATACATTCACAACAGATTTCACAACACATTAAGTATGTGCCCTTAGGCCCCTACTCAACTACCACATATCTCCAACACAAAATCCATCGGTACGTGTGTGTATAGTGCGTATGATATCATGTGTTTGCATGCATGTGTCTGTGCCTATGTTTGTGTTGCTTCACAGTACCCACTGTTCCATAAGGTGTATTTTTGTCTGTTTTTTAAATCAAATTTTACTGCTTACATGAGTTACTTGATGTGGAATAGAGTTCCATGTACTCATGGCTCTATGTAGTACTGTGCGCCTCCCATAGTCTGTTCTGGACTTGGGGACTGTGAAGAGACCTCTGGTGGCATGTCTTGTGGGGTATGCATGGGTGTCTGAGCTGTGAGCCAGTAGTTCAAACAGACAGCTCGGTGCATTCAACATGTCAATACCTCCCACAAATACAAGTAGTGATGAAGTCAATCTCTCCTCCACTTTGAGCCAGGAGAGATTGACATGCATATTATTAATGTTAGCTCTCTGTGTACATCTAAGGGCCAGCCGTGCTGCCCTGTTCTGAGCCAACTGCAATTTTCCTATGTCCCTCTTTGTGGCACCTGACCACACGACTGAACATTAGTCCAGGTGCGACAAAACTAGGGTCTGTAGGACCTGCCTTGTTGATAGTGCTGTTAAGAAGGCAGAACAGCGCTTTATTATGGTCAGACTTCTCCCCATCTTAGCTACTGTTGTATCAACATGTTTTGACCATGACAGTTTACAATCCAGGGTTATTCCAAGCAGTTTAGTCACCTCAACGTGCTCAATTTCCACATTATTCATTACAAGATTTAGTTGAGGTTTAGGGCTTAGTGAATTATTTGTCCCAAATACAATGCTTTTAGTTTTTGAAATATTTAGGACTAACTTATTCCTTGCCACCCATTCTGAAACTAACTGCAGCTCTTTGTTAAGTGTTGCAGTCATTTCAGTCCCTGTAGTAGCTGACGTGTATAGTGTTGAGTCATCTGCATACATAGACACACTGTCGTTAGGAAGGGGCCTAGACAGCTGCCCTGGGGAATTCCTGATTCTACCTCGATTATGTTGGATAGGCTTCCATTAAAGAACACCCTCTGTGTTCTGTTAGACAGGTAACTCTTTATCCACAATATAGCAGGGGGTGTAAAGCCATAACACATACGTTTTTCCAACAGAGATTATGATCGATAATGTCAAAAGCTGCACTGAAGTCTAACAAAACAGCCCCCACACTATGCAGAAAGACGGATTAAAAGTACATTTAAATTGCAATCCGGTGCCATTTTATGTACCTCTTTTAGGAAAAGAGAGTGGAAGATTATACATACCATATGCACATTGTCACGGATCCCTCCGGTACTGCTGCTCATTCCATTCACCATTCTTCGTCACCGGTCTTCTAGGCGTCACTGAGCTGGATCATTACCACCAACCCCGGACTGTCTTGTCTCATTACGCACACCTGGTTCCCATTTCCCCTGATTAGTATGTGTATATATGTGCCCCCTGTTTCCCGTTGTCCTTGTTGATTATTGTCCCATGTCCGTTGGTCTCGTGAGTACCGTATATTGTGCTCTTGTTATTACGGGTCTCGTCCCGTGTATTGTTTAGAGGTTTACATCTCGCTCTTTTGTTTGTGTTACATCCCTGTGTTATATATACACTGCTCAAAAAAATTAAGGGAACACTTAAACAACACAATGTAACTCCAAGTCAATCACACTTCTGTGAAATCAAACTGTCCACTTAGGAAGCAACACTGATTGACAATACTTTTCACATGCTGTTGTGCAAATGGAATAGACAACAGGTGGAAATTATAGGCAATTAGCAAGACACCCCCAATAAAGGACTGGTTTTGCAGGTGGTGACCACAGACCACTTCTCAGTTCCTATGCTTCCTGGCTGATGTTTTGGTCACTTTTGAATGCTGGTGGTGCTTTCACTCTAGTGGTAGCATGAGACGGAGTCTACAACCCACACAAGTGGCTCAGGTAGTGCAGCTCATCCAGGATGGCACATCAATGCGAGCTGTGGCAAGAAGGTTTAATGTGTCTGTCAGCGTAGTGTCCAGAGCATGGAGGCGCTACCAGGAGACAGGCCAGTACATCAGGAGACGTGGAGGAGGCCGTAGGAGGGCAACAACTCAGCAGCAGGACTGCTACCTCCACCTTTGTGCAAGGAGGAGCAGGAGGAGCACTGCCAGAGCCCTGCAAAATGACCTCCAGCAGGCCACAAATGTGCATGTGTCTGCTCAAACGGTCAGAAACAGACTCCATGAGGGTGGTATGAGGGCCCGACATCCACAGGTGGGGGTTGTGCTTACAGCCCAACACCGTGCAGGACGTTTGGCATTTGCCAGAGAACACCAAGATTGGCAAATTCGCCACTGGCGCCCTGTGCTCTTCACAGATGAAAGCAGGTTCACACTGAGCACATGTGACAGACGTGACAGAGTCTGGAGACGCCGTGGAGAACGTTCTGCTGCCTGCAACATCCTCCAGCATGACCGGTTTGGCGGTGGGTCAGTCATGGTGTGGGGTGGCATTTCTTTGGGGGGCTGCACAGCCCTCCATGTGCTCGCCAGAGGTAGCCTGACTGCCATTAGGTACTGAGATGAGATCCTCAGACCCCTTGTGAGACCATATGCTGGTGCGGTTGGCCCTGGGTTCCTCCTAATGCAAGACAATGCTAGACCTCATGTGGCTGGAGTGTGTCAGCAGTTCCTGCAAGAGGAAGGCATTGATGCTATGGACCGCCCGTTCCCCAGACCTGAATCCAATTGAGCACATCTGGGACATCATGTCTCGCTCCATCCACCAACGCCACGTTGCACCACAGACTGTCCAGGAGTTGGCGGATGCTTTAGTCCAGGTCTGGGAGGAGATCCCACAGGAGACCATCCGCCACCTCATCAGGAGCATGCCCAGGCATTGTAGGGAGGTCATACAGGCACGTGGAGGCCACACACACTACTGAGCCTCATTTTGACTTGTTTTAAGGACATTACATCAAAGTTGGATCAGCCTGTAGTGTGGTTTTCCACTTTAATTTTGAGGGTGACTCCAAATCCAGACCTCCATGGGTTGATAAATTTGATTTCCATTGATAATTTTTGTGTGATTTTGTTGTCAGCACATTCAACTATGTAAAGAAAAAAGTATTTAATAAGATTATTTCATTCATTCAGGTCTAGGATGTGTTATTTTAGTGTTCCCTTTATTTTTTTGAGCAGTGTATATACGTGTTTGTTTTGGGCTTCGTCTCCGTCGTTTTTCATGACGTACCTTGTGTTGGGTGGAGTAGTAAAAACCCCTAATACGTATTCCTGCACCTGTCTTCTAATCATTATACAACGTGACACACATCAAATCACAGGAATTATCCTTTCAAATGATTTACGTTGCAGTGTAGATTAGTTGATTCCCACTAGTCCTCCTGGTGAAGGCCTATGAGATAAAATACTCTCCATTTTCACTTTCTTAGTTTGTGTATCAGCTAGGCTACTTACAAATTGTGATGATAACCTATTGTGGTAAAGGGTGTCTTTATCGGTGAGATTTCTAGAACTGGCTGAATGTCGGAGCTGTCTTTTCAGCGTCATGTAATATAAAATAGAATATAAATCTAATTCTAAGGCATATACTGGGCCATTGACAGCCCAGTGCTGCACATCCATGGCCACTTTCACAGAAAACATTCCTTTATGGAACCATCAATCATAATATCATTTCTCCATTAAGTATTTTCTTACCCAGCAACCAAGAATTAACATAGATATTTCCATGTCCTGTCCCAAACATGCCCTCTGCATCAAGTCAACTGTACTCTTAAGAGTTAACCAGATGTTAATACAGAATGTCTCATCTGTCGTTCTTTATTACAGTTGTTTACTAATTGTTTGTGGCACATTGCTACTTGAATGTGTTGTCACAGTTCAGAGTGTGTACGCTGCAGGCTAGAAACATGACCCAGATCAAGATGAGAATTAATTTCTCGAGGCGGTGGGGGATAGCAGAGATAGCTGTTGAAATGGGCCATGTAAAATATGTAAGCTCTGTGTAGATGTGCAACACTAATTCATGATCTCTGATTTTTACATCAGGACAAAATGTATATTTTACATAATTCCCCAAAAACTGTTTTTGGAATTAAATAAATCAACCAATGAACCTACAGTCACACACACACACACACACACACACACACACACACACACACACACACACACACACACACACACACACACAGAGAGAGAGAGAGAGTAGCACGCTGACTTAGTGATTAGGATGTCAATATGTTCTCTCTGAGTAGGATACAGTGACAGAGCCGCCACCAAAAGCCACAGAGCCAATTGTGTCCCTCCAACCCAGACACTCACTGGCTGCAATGGGAGCCCTAATAATGGCCTTTCCCTGGGATGTTGAACATATCATCTGTACTACAGTAGAAGGACAAAACAATGTCCGCATGTTAATAAAAAACAAATCGATTGGTCTGTGAATGTATTATTACTCTGGATTTCTGTGTGGATAAGATTTAAAGACCTTAGTTTAAGGGAGGGAATATAGAGAATTTAAGGGATCTCAGTTCCAGTAATCTCCCCTCAGACTACAGAATGTAGGCTCTGTCTCTGTCTGCCACTGCTGCTAGGACTGCTGCATTCCCTTCATGATTGTGCTGTGTATCAGGATGAAGGGAAGTTTAGTTCAGGTAGGGTCTATACAGCAGAGGCAGACAGGGGAGAGGCTTTCTGTTCTAGGAACCAGGCAACCATAACAGCCTCAGAGGGCATGAATGGTTCCCCTTCCCTGTTACATGATGTGCTCCAACAGCCTCTACTCCCAAAGCTTGTCTCTGGAGCCCTCACCCTGTCTCTAACCCTGGGCCGTCAGGGGTGCTGCTCTAACTAGGCCATGATAAGGCTAAATGTGTGAAGTGACAGGTCACTATGAATCTGTGTAACCCGGCGCGAGAACACACACATGAGAACACACGAGAAAACACACGCACACACACGCACGCACGCACGCACACACACACACACACACACACACACACACACACACACACACACACACACACACGTGCCTGCCCTGGAACATCCTTTGTCATTCACTGTTTATTGTAAGGCCCACAATGTTTTTATGGACATTACACAACATTTTACATTTGTGCTGTAGTCTATTACACAATCATAATGCTGTAACTAGTGTCTCCTCATTTAAAGACACTATTTATTAAGTGGGTAGGGTTATTCCTAGTTGACAGTGTTATTATTTTGAAAATGTGATATTAATACTTTGCTCTCTTTCATCCAAAGGATCAAACAGAAATGTTTCTTAGAAAAAATCCTGAGAAATCAAAGAGAAACTGAAGACAGGAGGAATAGAACACAAGCGGAGCCTTGTTTCAGGCGAGGGGGAGAAAGCATGACGATAATTACATAGTGACAAGGTACTGTGACAAACTGTAATTTGGTTGTGCCATATCACGATGGATGGTGGCACTGGCACCATCGTCGATCAGGGAAGCAGAGCCTGGGGAAGACACATTCTCATGACATGCCCCCTGCTTCCATCACCACTGGTTAAAGATGGACTCAGTAATGCTGAAACTGCCACGTCCGTTACCGATATTTCAACCAAGAAATTACTTTAAACAATGAACAATCTTTTTTCCTCTCGTAAAATCATTGCACATCATTGCATGAGTGATAGAACAGCAGAGTATCTATTGCAAATTTGTTTACCACGATGCTGGATGTTCATCTCTTCTGTTTCATAAACAAAACAAAAAAATAACAAATGTGCTGGGGGGCGAACAGTGGCGCTGTTTACCATCATGCAGATTCCAGCTTTAAGTATAATATGTCTGTCACTACTGTACCTGCCTCTGTGCTCAGACTCGAAAAGCCACAGACTACATCAATGCTTATTATTTTTCTCCACTCTGCTGATGAGTATTTTTCTCTGCTCATACAGGAGTAATAAAGGCCTAGTGCACTAGTTTGGTGCTAAAATAATTTTCTTATATATAATATATATATATATATACAGTGAATTCGGAAAGTATTCAGACTCCTTGACTTTTTCCACATTTCGTTACATTAAAGCCTTATTCTAAAATGGATACAATTAGTTATTTTTTCTCCTCAATCTACACACAATACCCCACTCCTGCGTTTTCTTGACTGTGTGCTTAGGGTCATTGTCCTGTTGGAAGGTGAAATTTCGCCCCTGTCTGAGGTCCTGAGCACTCTGGGGCAGGTTCTATATCGTGGAGCTCCGCCCCATAGGGGAGCTCTGCTCCAATTGGTTTACCCCGCTGCTTAGGCAGCGAACCGCCTGAGACAAAATTATGCACACTCCTGCAGCCAATAGGAGTACAGGTGTCCCTATAAGAGGGGACGCTTCCCCTTAATCAGCCTCCCATTATCTTCAGCGACTGGACTAGACTGAAGACGCCTACGAAGAGACAAAGACTCAGGACGAAGAAACGCCGTCGATTTTCCAGATCATCGACGTCGTCCTAAAATGAGCACACCAGGGAATTTTCCACCCCCAAAAGCTCTTTTCAGAGCTCAATGTTGCTGTTCCATTATGGCGGCTGCTGACCCCCACAACTTATGTTTTGTGTGTCTAGGGTCACAGCACGTCAGGGACGGCCTCATAGATCCTCCACTATGCGCCAGCTGCGCCCTCCTTTCATTGAAAGAGAGGAAGCAGCGTTGGGCATTTTTTAGGGAGGATATTCCTCTTGAGGATGTGCTATCAGTGTTAGCCTCAGCTTCTGAGGCATCATCTGAGGGCGCTGACTCAGGAGTTGACAGGGATATTGGGGAAGAGATGGATATTCCAGCGGAACAATCCATCCCTCTGACCCATGATTTTAAGACCCCATTTCCATTGGAAAGGGCGAGGTCTTTTTCATCCCTGGGCGATGACGACACAGGCTCTGAGAGATCAGTAGCCCTGTCCTACGCAGCAGCCTCTCTGCGCTCTGATTTTCCAGGGCTCATCGAGAGGGCTGCCGAGCGCCTGCAGATTAAACTGCCCCCCATTCCCTCCAACCCGGAAGTGGATATGATGGAGGGCGGTCCTTATACCAGGCCCAGGAGGGCGGCGGAGCCTCTGGCACCAACCATGCCCTCGCTTGGTAAGTATGTGGAGGGCTCATGGGAGGCACCTTTAGCGGCGCGTTCGCTGGCTAAGGTGTACCTCCCATTCACCAGAGTGGAAGGCAGACAGCAGGGCTTTTCAAGGGGAATCCCCAGGCTCGAGAGTGCCCTGGCTGCGTATCTCGTGCCGGGTTCGAGTCCCTGGCCCTCGTCCAAGAAAGCCGTTCTACCCACACAGAAGGACCGACTCACAGCACAGCTGGTTGAGAAGTCCTTCGTGTTGGGAGCCCAGGCCATAGCAGCGGCGAATAATATTGCCCTCCTAGCAGCCTCTCTGTCCCGCCTAACAACGGGTAAGTCTGAGCTCACTGGGGAGGAAGTGGGAGAGGCGTCCAGAATTTCTGGCACAAGTCTCCACTTAACGCAGGCATCAGCTCAGTGTGCGGGGAGGTCCATGGCCACTTTGGTGGTGGTGGAATGACACCTTTGGCTGCCATGAAAGAGACAGACAGAGCCGCATTACTGAACGCCCCCATCTCTGACGACGGCCTGTTTGGGGTCGCCGTCAAGGATGCGACGGAGCATTTTATGAGGCTTGACGAGGAGAGGAAGCAGCTGGCCAGACACCTGCCACTGGCAGGAAGACTCGGCCCTGCACCGAAACGACCGTCAAGCTCCACCGCCTCAAGTAGACAGGGGTCTACAGCGAGGCGTTGTGCCCGGCGCCATGCAGCGACTTCCGGCAGCAGAGAAGCGGGCCCCGCCCCTCCTGCGGAGCCAGAGGTCCCAACCGTACCGTTGACAAGAGAGGTCGTCAGAGCGTCTTCTTGGAAGCACCCGAGGGGTGGCCAGAAGAGACGGCGGCAATGACGTGGTGAGGGGGCGAGAATGGGAGACGGCGCAGTGGCTGGTCCGACTGTGCCCACTATTCCCCCCCACACTTCTGTTGAGGGTATGGAGGGAACTGTTGTTGTTGACTTTGTCACAAGAGAGCCCCTTTTCCATGATACATCCGAGAACGTTCAGACTCCTTCATTCTCTCTCTCTCTCACCACTCTGAGTGTAGCTCAGCCCACCAAGGGTGCGTAGCTGAGCACACACATGAGGCGAGTGTGATAAAGGTAACAAGGGCCGGGATATCGAGGTTACGAGTTTAATCAACGTATCGACGCTGATGTTTCCTCTCCCTTTCTTGGGAGGCCCGCCTTGGGCTGTTCCACCACTTCAGTGCTGGGGAACAGCGGCAGCGAGGGCCATAGAGGAATACAGGTCCTTCCTACTGAAAGTACCACAGCTTCGCACTCTTCCGCTTTCTCTGCATTGCTGGGAGTGGCAGTGAAGCTGCACTCTCTCCCACTGGCTAGACCAGGTGCTGGAGAAGGGTTATGCCATCCAATTCCATCGGACCCCCCCCCCCCCCCCCCCCGGAGTTGTAACTCCAGTTCTATCGTTTTCATCAAGGATCTCTCTGTACTTTGCTCCGTTCATCTTTCCCTCGATCCTGACTAGGCTCCCAGTCCCTGCCGCTGAAAAACATCCCCACATCATGATGCTGCCACCACCATGCTTCACTGTAGGGATGGTGCCAGGTTTCCTCCAGACGTGACACTTGGCATTCAGGCCAAAGATTTCAATCTTGGTTTCATCAGACCACAGAATCTTGTTTCTCATGTTCTGATAGTCCTTTAGGTGCCTTTTGGCAAACTTGAAGCAGGCTGTCATGTGCCTTTTACTGAGGAGTAGCTTCCGTTTGGCCACTCTACCATAAAGGACTGATTGGTGGAGTGCTGCAGAGATGGTTGTCCTTCTGGAAAGTTCTCCCATCTCCACAGAGGAACTCTAGAGCTCTGTCAGAGTGACCATTGGGTTCTTGGTCACCTCCATGACCAAGGCCCTTCTCCCCCGATTGCTCAGTTTGGCCGGGCAGCCAGCTTTAGGAAGTGTGTTGGTGGTTCCAAACTTCTTCCATTTAAGAATGATGGAGGCCACTGTGTTCTTGGGGACCTTCAATGCTGCAGAAATGTTTTGGTACCCTTCCCCAGATGTATGCCTCGACACAATCCTGTCTCGGAGCTCTACAGACAATTTCTTCGACCTCATGGCTTGGTTTTTGCTCTGACATGCACTGTCAACTGTGGGATCTTACATAGACAGGTGTGTGCCTTTCCAAATCATGTCCAATCAATCGAATTTACCACAGGTGGACTCCAATCAAGTTGTAGAAACATCTCAAGGATGATCGATGGAAACAGGATGCACCTGAGCTCAATTTCGAGTCTCATAGCAAAGGGTCTGAATACTTATGTAAATAAGGTTTTGTGCAAAAGATTCTACAAACCTGTTTTCGCTTTGTCATTATGGGGTATTGTGTGTAGATTAATGAGAATAAAAATGTAATTTAATATATTTTTGAATAAGGCTGTAACGTAACAAAATGTGGAAAAAGTCAAGGGGTCTGAATACTTTCCGAATGCACTGTATATATGTATATAAAAAATATATATATATATCAGGGGGTGCTGCAGCACACTTAGCACCCCTACTTCCCGCGGCTATGCCCTGCACTCTTAGAAAAAAGGTTCCAAACGGGTTCTTCGACTGTCCCCATATGGAACCAAAAAGGGTCCACTGGCTTCCAGTTGAGGCTAGCATCTACTACAAGACCATGGTGCTTGCCTACGGAGCTGTGAGGGGAACGGCACCTCCTTACCTTCAGGCTCTGATCAGACCCTACACCCAAACGACGTTCATCCACCTCTGGCCTGCTAGCCCCCCTACCTCTACGGAAGCACAGTTCCCGCTCAGCCCAGTCAAAGCTATTCGCTGCTCTGGCACCCCAATGGTGGAACAAGCTCCCCCACGACGCCAGGACAGCGGAGTCACTGACCACCTTCCGGAGACACTTAAAACCCTACCTCTTTAAGGAATACCTGGAATAGTATAAAGTAATCCTTCTTCCCCCACCCCCCCAAACATTTTTACAAAAAATTAAATAAAAAAAGTGGTTGTCCCACTGGCTATCATAAGTTGAATGCACCAATTTGTAAGTCGCTCTGGATAAGAGCGTCTGCTAAATGAAGTAAATGTAAATGTAAAACTCCGTAACTATCACTGTAGCTATAAAAAAGTAACATGTAACTACAGTACATACAAGCAATATTTGAGACAACATTTCTAACAATGTATATCAATGGGGACATTTTGCATAGAGAAGAAATAGAAGTTCCCAAACAGGCTTTACTTTTTTCCACCCTGCAGCCCTCTCTGTAATGTAGCATTACTGGTAGTCCTACGGCTGTAGCTAGTGAATGGGTATCTGGTACAGCAAAGCAGATTACTCAAAAAAATAGTGAAAGAAAGAGAATGTGTGTCATACAGTGCAATATCCTCCTCTCCTCTCCTCTCCTCTCCTCTCCTCTCCTCTCCTCTCCTCTCCTCTCCTCTCCTCTCCTCTCCTCTCCTCTCCTCTCCTCTCCTCTCCTCTCCTCTCCTCTCCTCTCCTCTCCTCTCCTCTCCTCTCCTCTCCTCTCCTCTCCTCTCCCTTTCATTTTCTCTCTTCTCCTCCCCCCCCCCTCTCCTCTCTTCTCCTCCCCCTCCCCGCCTCCTCTCCTCTCCTCTCCTCTCCTCTCCTCTCCTCTCCTCTCCTCTCCTCTCCTCTCCTCTCCTCTCCTCTCCTCTCCTCTCCTCTCCTCTCCTCTCCTCTCCTCTCCTCTCCTCTCCTCTCCTCTCCTCTCCCTTTCATTTTCTCTCCTCTCCTCCCCCTCTCCTCTCTTCTCCTCCCCCTCCCCGCCCCTCCCCTCTCCTCTCCTCTCCCTCCCCTCTCCTCTCCTCCCCTCCCCCTCCCCCTCTCCTCCCCTCCCCTCTCTCCACTCCTCTTTATTTAGCTATCCTCTCATTTTCTACTGAAATACTTTTCATTCTCCTCTCAGCTTACACCTCTATCCCACTCTCTTCCCTTCCCTGTCCTACACTACTCTCTTTCACTGTGACATCCTCCTCTTCTCTCATTCTCTGTTCCTTCCCTGTCCACTGCTGGGAACTTCAAGGGGGAGGAGGGTTTGGGGACTGGAGTGTAGTGTAGTGGAGGAGCCGTGGGATTGGCTGAGAGGCGGGACCTCTCTCAGCTCATTGGCTGAGAGCCTGAGAACTCTCTGAATTGAGTTCCATCCTTGTTCCAGGGAGCATAAGCAGGGTGGGACTGCTCTGGTTAACAACCAACTGCTCAGGAGTACAGAAGCACAGAGAGTGGACACTTTTCTGTTTGTTTCGGGTTTTTAGATTGCCAATTTCACAGTGAGGAAAATACACCGTGATGCAGCCAGCTGCAGAGTGACTTGCTCTATCACTCCCTCTCTCTTCCTCTCCAAAGGAAAAAAGTAAGTTGCTGTTTTGCCTTTTTTCTTTCCTCTTCCTTGTTCCCACAGAGATCTATAGATACATGCTGCACATGCTGTTAGAGGGAGAACTAGTGATTTGGAAACCACACAATCATGTGCAATTCCTATTAATATTGATGTGTCATCTGTGATTGTGTTCTTGTGTGTGAGGTAGTGTGTATGTTTGTGTGTGATTGTGTGTGTGTGTGTGTGTGTGTGTGTGCACGTGCGAGCGTCCGTGTGGAAAGGACATATAGAATGCAGGTACTCTAGAGGAGGGAGAGGTGCAGTGCGACTTCACAGTGACCAAGCTCATCAGCAAACTTATCACTGCATCGAATTGCCTTGACAGAGTTGCTCAAGGTCTCCCTCCCAAAATCTCCTGGTGTGCCTTTCAGGCTGCAGGGTGGCAAACGCTATTAAAAAGTGTGCTGCAGTCATACTTTTATCCAGACGAACAGAAACGGACGGAGCGCTGTTTTGATTTAAAACCCTTTGATATTTTCCAGAGCTGGAATTTCTTTAATGCAAACATCACCACATTGTTGTTAGTAATACATTAATGCAGCTTATGGTCTGTTAATGACTTTGGTTTTTATTCCTGTGTTAACTTCAGGTCACAGATTTATACAGTAGGCTTTTAGGAAAGAGCTAGTGTGTTGTCATTTTTCCTCAGTGTGTGTGTGTGTGTATGTGTGTGTGTGTGTGTGTGTGTGTGTGTGTGTGTATGTGCGTGTGCGTGTGTGTGTGTGCGTGTGAGAGAGAGAGAGTTTCCCTTATTAAACTGAGCCATGTGTATGGAGTGATTTCAGTGCCAACAGAAATTGTATTTGAATTACATCATTTTGAATTTGTATTAGGATATTGAATTTGAATGGAATATTTTGGAATTTATAATGTACAAATTTAATCCTTGAATTCATAAATTTAACTTGAAATTGAATTGATTGAATATTGCATTCTAAAAACTATATTTCAATTTAATTGAATATTCAAAATCAACATTTATGTATTCAATTTCAATATGGGAGATATTGCATTCATTGTCTGTTTGTCAAGTTTACAAACTATCATTTCAAGTTGATCAAAGTTTCATATATTCAATTTCTCAGATGCATTCAGATTCTCTAAATTCAGATTCAAAACCAGAGACAACATCCTGGTACTTTGCCACCCAGGAAAGGTAAAGGAGAACAGATAGAATAAAACGATCACTGTGGTCAACTTAAGCTTTTGACGGTTTCTGAAGCCAATGTGGCATGTTGAATTTATTGTCTTTCTATGAATTTGGCTCTAGTATTTGAACCGTTTTGGCTATAAGCTATTACCCCATTCCTGAAAGCTAAGACTCTTCTGGAACATGGACATTTCTTCTGTTTCCCTCTATGATGATCACAGGCTGCGTTAAGGCGTCAGCATGCTTCAGTTCGGCTGGCACCTAGCCGAACTCGGCTAGCCAAACCGAAAGAGTGTGCTTGCACACTCCCTTAAACGACCATCGCTTGAAAAAAACGAGAAAAAGCAGCAATAGTACTTTGTCCATTTTGAGACACAGTAGCCAGTATACACTTCCTCAAAATAGTCAGAATAAATCTATAACTCAAGAAAGCTGTCATTCATTTGGAAGTTTTTACTGAAGAGATCTTAGTCGCACAATTTTACATCTAACTAATATGTTTGGTGCAGTATTTTTTTATAAAAGAAATTGCATGATAACGAGTCGTCTCTCATTGAATGACAACAAATACTTAATTGACGAATCCCTACTGTTGACCAATCACTGACGAAGGGGCGTAGACTTCGGTTCCGAACTTCGGCCTGCTTCCAGAAAAAATGTCATGTGCCCGAACAGCCGAAAAAACCCTCACCGAAGTCCAAAACGAACAAAAACTTCACAAAATGTCGTCATAATATATGCACGAACTGTTTCGGCTGGGAAGCGTGCCAATTTGGCCCACATAAGAATATAGTTGAATAGCCCTTCTAAGGATAGCCGTTCCACTCCCTATTTAATCTTGCTCTTGTGGCTGACTGGGTTCGAACCAGGTCTCCTGCATGTCACAAGCCTGTGTTAGTAGAGCTGGTGTCACATCTCCTCCCGTTGCTCCCCTCTGGTGCTCTGATTCGGCGTTCTACTAAGCCACTGGTCTGAGCGCACCACCTCGGCAACACCGGAATAGAAACCCAATGCACCCTAATGACCTCCAGCGCACCTGCACCTCATCATCTCATCACCACCCCTATATAGCCCTGGACTGTTCAGTGTTGTGTTGTGTGTGATTGTTAGTGTCATGTCGTGTACTTGCTGTTTGTTGTTCTCTTGCTCAGTGTTAAGTAAACCTTTACATTGTTGATTCCTGCGTCTGCGTCCTGTCTCTTCGTATTCTCAGTACTCGTCACAACTGGGATGATAGACCGAAAATTATCGACACCGTTCATACTTATTGCAGGCATTTTGTTAATAACGTTCATGACAATAAGTAGCCTATACAAGAGAAAAGTTTGAAATGAAATAAGTTTGCTAATATGGCTGACTGTTAATGGGACAATTGATGGCTGCAACCATCAAACTAGTAGTAGTAGTTTAAAGGATAATTTAAAAAACTGTGGTGCACATTAATGTTATAAACTTATCGTTCTATTTATTATTATCGCATCAATTCAAGAAATGTATCGCAATATGGATTTTTGTCCATATCGCCCAGCTCTATGTGTTCGCCCACTTAGCTAAAACCTATATGGATAAGACCAGGAAGTTCATGTAAAGGATGACACGTTGCTTGCTTAACGAGTACAGCTTCCCCCTGATTAACCCAGTCATGTTAACCTTATAATGACTACCCTTGCCAGAGACTTGAAACTAACACATCTAACACAAACTAACACATGTCAAACTAACATTTCTTCAGGTCTCAGGCAAGGTTCTCATCACATAAGCATGATGAATAACCTTGCTGGATCTTGAAGACTTGTATTAGTGTGGCAGCATGTCAAGTTATTTGTCTGTGACTAGTAGTTTTTAACCTATTCATTTATGGTGGAGCAAATCTATATTTTTCTTGTTGTGTAGTGCAAGCTATTTAGTTTTGCTGGTGTAAAGATCGCGGGTCTCCCTCAACTTGAAGTTGACCAAAGTAACCCTCTCTCTGGCTGGTCTGGGTTCTATCCTCTGTTTCCCTCCGCGGAGTCTCGTCCAAGCTGCTCCTCTTCGCTCTCCACCTGGCTGTCAGTGGCAGCTCAACAATCCCCAACCCCAATCTACTCACAAGCTCGCACACTCACATACAGACTCATACATACACACAGTCCCTCTCTCCCCTTACCTTTCCTTGGACTCTATTTCTTACATCTCTCAGAGAAAATGACAATTTTCGTGGTATTGCTTTGCGCACTGACTTTACTGAACTCTGGAGAAAACGAACATTGTCGCTGGGTGAGTACATCTGACAATGTGCTCTCCCCTCCATTAGACATTGTGTCTGCAGGAACTCACTCTTTTTCACTCGGTCCACTCGTACAAGTGCCGATGCATTTGTGTCATAATGTGAACAGTACGAACTTGTGTCACTACCAAAGTCTAATGGTTTTAAATGACTGTGTTGTATTGTCTGGAAACTCACTTGTAGAATTTGCTTGCAGTAGCTCTCTTAAAAAAGAGAAGCCGTGCAAAGTTATTGTCATGCGACTTGTATGTGGTAGCGAAGTCAAAAGCAGGACACAGAGCGGCTGGCAACGTTATTTACTGAACACAGTAAAATCAACGTACACAACAACAAACCTCCAAAACAGGGGGGAAAGCACAAAGACCCGTACATACACGAACTGCCGGAAATGACAACAAACAATAACACACAAAATACCAAATGAGAGACAGGGGTAAATATAGGGAATACAATCAAACATAATGGGGAACAGGTGTAAACAATAAAGACTAAACAAGACAAACACCGAAACATCGATCGGCAGCAGCTAGTACTCCGGGGACGACGAACGCCGAAGCCTGCCCGAGCAAGGAGGAGGAGCAGCCTCGGCTGAATCCGTGACAGTACCCCCCCCCCTTGACGCGCGGCTCCAGCCGTGTGCCGACCCCAGCCTCGGGGACGGCCAGGAGGACGCGGAGCAGGGCGAGTCGGAAGACTCCGGTGGAAATCCCTCAACAGGGAGGGATCTAGAATGTCCCTCCTATGGACCCAGCACCGTTCCTCCGGACCGTACCCCTCCCACTCCACGAGATACTGCAGACCCCCCATCCGACGCCTCGAATCCACGATGGACCGGACTGAGTACGCCGGAGCCCCCTTGATGTCTAGTGGGGGCGGAGGAGCCTCTCGTATCTCATTCTCCTGGAGTGGACCAGCTACCACCAGCCTGAGGAGAGACACATGGAACGAGGGGTTAATGCGGTAATTAATGGGAAGTTGTAACCTATAACATACCTCGTTCAATCTCCTCAGGACTTTAAATGGCCCCACAAACCGCCAACCCAGCTTCCGGCAGGGCAGGCGAAGGGGCAGGTTTCGGGTCGAGAGCCAGACCCAATCTCCCGGTGCATAAACCGGACCCTCACTGCGATGGCGATCGGCGCTCGCCTTTTGCCGTCTGATAGCCCGCTGCAGATGGATATGCGCAGCGTTCCATGTTTCCTCAGAGCGCCGAAACCACTCATCCACCGCAGGAGCTTCGATCTGGCTCTGATGCCTGGGTGCCAGGACCGGCTGATACCCCAACACACACTGAAAAGGCATAAGATTAGTGGAGGAGTGGCGGAGTGAGTTTTGGGCTATCTCTGCCCAGGAGATATACCCCGACCACTCCTCCTGCCGGTCCTGGCAATAGGACCTCAGAAACCTACCCACATCCTGGTTTACTCTCTCCACCTGCCCATTACTCTCAGGGTGAAAACCCGAGTTAAGGCAAATCGAGACACCCAAACGTTCCATAAATGCCCTCCAGACTCTAGAGGTGAACTGGGGACCCCGATCAGACACTATATCCTCAGGCACCCCGTAGTGCCGGAAGACGTGAGTAAACAGGGCGTCGGCCATTTGTAGGGCTGTAGGAAGACCTGGCATAAGAATAAGACGGCAGGCCTTAGAAAACCGATCCACAACGACCAAGATTGTGGTATTCCCCTGGGAGGGGGGAAGGTCCGTGACAAAATCCACCGATAGGTGAGACCACGGCCGTTGTGGAACGGGTAGAGGTTGTAACTTCCCTCTGGGCAGGTGTCTAGGCGCCTTACACTGGGCGCACACCGAGCAGGAAGAAACGTAAACCCTCACGTCCCTAGCTAAGGTGGGCCACCAGTACTTCCCGCTAAGGCAGTGCACCGTCCGACCAATACCAGGATGACCAGAGGAGGGTGACGTGTGAGCCCAATATATCAGTCGATCACGGACCTCGAGCGGCACTTACCTCCGCCCCTCTGGACACTCTGGGGGAGTAGGGTCGGCACGTAACGCCCGCTCGATTTCCGCATCGACCTCCCACACCACCGGTGCCACTAGACAAGACTTCGGAAGTATGGGAGTGGGCTCAATGGACCTCTCCTCTGTGTCATATCGTCGGGACAGGGCGTCTGCCTTAGCGTTCTGTGACCCTGGTATATAAGTGAGCTTAAATACAAACCGGGCAAGAAACATGGCCCACCTAGCCTGACGAGGGTTCAGTCTCCACGCTGCCCGGATGTACTCCAGGTTACGATGGTCAGTCAGAATGAGAAAAGGGTGTTTAGCCCCCTAAAGCCAATGCCTCCACACCTTCAGGGCTTGAACCACCGCTAGCAGCTCCCTGTCCCCCACGTCATAATTGCGTTCCGCCGGACTGAGCTTCTTGGAATAGAAAGCACAGGGGCGGAGTTTTGGAGGCGTGCCCGAGCGCTGAGACAGTATAGCACCGATCCCCGCCTCGGACGCATCCACCTCAACTTGAAACGCCAAAGAGGGATCCGGATGTGCCAGCACCGGAACCGAGGTGAACAGGTCCTTCAGATGTCTAAAAGCCCTGTCCGCCTCAGCCGACCACTGCAAACGCACCGGGCCCCCCTTTAGCAGGGAGGTGATGGGAGCTGCTACCTGTCCAAAGCCCCGGATAAACCTCCGGTAGTAATTGGCAAAACCCAAAAACCGCTGCACCTCCTTCACCGTAGTGGGAGTCTGCCAATTACGCACGGCTGAAACGCGGTCAATCTCCATCTCCACCCCTGACGCGGACAACTGATGTCCCAGGAAGGAGATGGACTCCTGGAAAAACAGACATTTCTCCGCCTTCACATACAGGTCATGCTCCAACAGTCCACCCAGACCCGACGCACCAGGGACACATGCTCGGCTCTTGTAGCGGAGTATATTAGAATGTCATCAATATACACCACTACACCCTGTCCATGCAAATCCCAGAAAATCTCGTCCACAAATGATTGGAAGACTGAAGGAGCATTCATTAAACCGTATGGCATGACGAGGTACTCATAGTGACCCGAGATGGTACTGAATGCTGTCTTCCACTCATCTCCTTCCCTAATGCGCACCAGGTTGTAAGCGCTCCTGAGATCCAATTTTGTGAAGAATCGCGCCCCGTGTAATGACTCCGTCATACTAGCAATCAGAGGGAGAGGATAGCTGTATTTGATTGTAATCTGATTGAGACCACGGTAATCAATATACGGGCGTAAACCCCCATCCTTCTTCTTCACAAAAAATAAACTTGAGGACGCAGGGGAAGTGGACGGCCTTATGTATCCCTGTCTCAGAGACTCTGTGACGTATGTCTCCATAGCTGCCGTCTCCTCCTGAGACAGAGGATACACATGACTACGAGGAAGCGCAGCGCCTACCTGGAGGTCTATCGCACAATCCCCCTGTCGATGAGGTGGTAATTGAGTCGCCTTCTTTTTACAGAAGGCGAGTGCCAAATCGGCATACTCAGGAGGAATGTGCATTGTGGGAATTTGGTTCGGACTTTCCACCGTAGTTGCCCCTACGGAAACACCTACACACCGCCCGACACACTGATCAGACCATCCCTTGAGAGCCCTCTGTTGCCATGAAATGTTGGGGTCATGAGATGTTAACCAGGGAAGCCCCAACACCACGGGAAACGCAGGAGAGTCAATCAAATACAACTGTATAATCTCCTCATGGCCCTCCTGCGTCTTCATCTTAAGTGGCGCTGTGACCTCCCTAATCAATCCCGACCCCAAAGGGCGGCTATCTAGGGCATGGATGGGGAAGGGCACATCAACTGGTACAATAGGAATCCCTAACTTATACGTGAACCGGCGATCGATAAAATTCCCAGCTGCGCCTGAATCTACTAGCGCCTTATGCTGAGAGTGAGAAGAAACCTTGGGAAACACAACTTTAATACACATATGTACAACAGAGAGCTCTGGGTGAGTTGGGTGCTTACTCACCTGGAATGACTCATCAGTGCGTTGCCTACTGCCTCGATTCCTAGGAGACCCTCCCCAGCACCGAACCGCAGTGTGTCCTCTGCGGCCACAGTTGGTGCAGGGGACGGCCTCTCTCCTGGTCTCTCTCCTCGTCTCCCTAGCACCAGCACCCCCGAGCTCCATGGGGCTCGGCTCGGAAGTGCTGGGGGATGGAATGGACGGCCCCAACTCCGGACGTCCGCGGGTAGCCAACAGGGTATCTAGGCGAATCGACATGTCCACCAGCTGATTGAAACTTAGGTTGGTGTCCCTGCAGGCCAACTCCTGACGAACGTCCTCCCTTAGGCTGCACCTGTAGTGGTCGATGAGGGCCCTCTCATTCCATCCCGCATTGGCAGCCAGAGTCCGGTAGTCCAGTGCGAACTCCTGCGCACTCCTCTTCCCCTGTCTGAGGTGGAACAGACGCTCACCCGCCGCCTTCCCCTCTGGGGGATGATCGAACACCGCCCTGAAGCGGCGGGTGAACTCCGCATAGTTGATTGTAGCGGCGTCTATTCCCCCCCACTCGGTGTTGGCCCACTCCTGTGCCTTGCCGGACAGACAGGAGATGAGGGTGGACACGCTCTCGTATCCCGAGGGCACCGGGTGGATGGTTGCCAGGTAGAGTTCCACTTGGAGCAGGAAACCCTGACCACCGGCCGCGGTGCCATCATAAGCCCTTGGGAGCGAGAGCCGAATCCCACTGGGCTCCGGAGGTGAAGCGATGGGTATAGCTGATGGTGGTGGTATCGTTGGAGGAGGTGTGGGCAAACCTCCTCTTTCCCATCGCCTCAAGGTGTTCATCACCCCTTCCATGGCGGTGCCAAGATCCTGGATCATGGCCGCTTGTTGGAAAACGCGCTCCTCCAGTGATCCCGCTGGCACCGTCGCTCCTGCTGACTCCATGGATGGTGTGTTATTCTGTCATGCGACGTGTATGCGGTAGCGAAGTCAAAAGCAGGACACAGAGCGGCTGGCAACGTTATTTACTGAACACAGTAAAATCAACGTACACAACAACAAACCTCCAAAACAGGGGGGAAAGCACAAAGACCCGTACATACACGAACTGCCGGAAATGACAACAAACAATAACACACAAAATACCAAATGAGAGACAGGGGTAAATATAGGGAATACAATCAAACATAATGGGGAACAGGTGTAAACAATAAAGACTAAACAAGACAAACACCGGAACATCGATCGGCAGCAGCTAGTACTCCGGGGACGACGAACGCCGAAGCCTGCCCGAGCAAGGAGGAGGAGCAGCCTCGGCTGAATCCGTGACAGTTATTAAACAGAGGTGCCTAGTTATTCTTCTTTTGTTGATATCAGGTAACGTGCAACCTAACCCTGGTCCTGATATGCAATGTCTCTAAACCCCCTCTGATTTTAAATCTAGATCTGGTCTTGGTATATTTTCATTTAAATGTATGCAGCCTGTTGTCTAAAATTGATGGAGTTAGGATTTGGGCTAAATCAACTGATGCTGATGTAATTGTGTTTTCAGAAACCTGGCTCAGCAAGTCTGTTCTTGATAAGGATATTTGTATAAATGGTTACAATTTGAATCGCACTGATCAAGTTAAGAAAGGTGGGGGTATGGCTATATATGTAAACACTAAATTCCTTGTAAGTGTGGCAAAGTCTGAAACTATTTGTACAGTGGCTTGCGAAAGTATTCACCTCCCTTGGCATTTTTCCTATTTTGTTGCCTTACAACCTGGAATTAAAATTGATTTTTGGGGGGTTTGTATCATTTGATTTACACAACATGCCTACCACTTTGAAGATGCAAATGTTTTATTTATTGTGAAACAAACAAGAAATAAGACACACAAAAAAATAAAACTTTAGCGTGCATAACTATTCACCACCCCAAAGTCAATACTTTGTAGAGGCACCTTTTGCAGCAATTACAGCTGCATGTCTCTTGGGGTATGTCTCTATAAGCTTGGCACATCTAGCTACTGGGATCTTTGCCCATTCTTCAAGGAAAAACTGCTCCAGCTCCTTCAAGTTGGATGGGTTCCGCTGGTGTACAGCAATCTTTAAGTCATTCCACAGATTCTCAATTGGATTGAGGTCTGAGCTTTGACTAGGCCATTCCAAGACATTTAAATGTTTACCCTTAAACCACTCAAGTGTTGCTTTAGCAGTATGCTTAAGGTCATTGTCCTGCTGGAAGGTGAACCTCCGTCCCAGTCTCAAATCTCTGGAAGACTGAAACAGGTTTCCCTCAAGAATTTCCCCGTATTTAGCGCCATCCATCATTCCTTCAATTCTGACCAGTTTCCCAGTCCCTGCCGATGAAAAACATCCCCAAAGCATGATGCTGCCACCACCATGCTTCACTGTGGGGATGTTCTCCCGAGTGGCGCAGTGGTCTAAGGCACTGCATTGCAGTGCTAGCTGTGCCACTAGATCCTGGTTTGAATCCAGGCTCTGTCGTAGCCGGCCGTGACCGTGAGACCCATAGGGCGACGCACAATTGGTCCAGGGTAGGGGAGGGAATGGCCGGCAGGGATGTAGCTCAGTTGGTAGAGCATGGCGTTTGCAACGCCAGGGTTGTGGGTTCGATTCCCACGGGGGGCCAGTATGCAAAATAAAAAATAATAATATATGCACTCACTAACTGTAAGTCGCTCTGGATAAGAGCGTCTGCTAAATTACTAAAATGTAAATGTGTTCTCGGGGTGATGAGAGGTGTTGGGTTTGCGCCAGACATAGCGTTTTCCTTGATGGCCAAAAAGCTCAATTTTAGTCTCATCTGACCAGAGTACCTTTTTCCATATGTTTGGGGAGTCTCCCACATGCCTTCTGGCGAACACCAAACGTGTTTGCTTATTTTTTTCTTTAAGCAATGGCTTTTTCTGGCCACTCTTCCGTAAAGCCCAGCTCTGTGGAGTGTACGGCTTAAAGTGGTCCTATGGACAGATACTCCCATCTCCGCTGTGGAGCTTTGCAGCTCCTTCAGGGGTCTCTTTGTTGCCTCTCTGATTAATGCCATCCTTGCCTGGTCCGTGAGGTTTGGTGGGTGGCCCTCTCTTGGCAGGTTTGTTGTGGTGCCATATTCTTTCCATTTTTTTATAATGGATTTAATGGTGCTTCGTGGGATGTTCAAAGTTTCAGAACTTTTTTTTATAACCCAACCCTGATCTGTACTTCTCAACAACTTTGTCCCTGACCTGTTTGGAGAGCTCCTTGGTCTTCATGGTGCCGCTTGCTTGGTGGTGCCCCTTGCTTAGTGGTGTTGCAGACTCTGGGGCCTTTCAGAACAGGTGTATACAGTGAGGGAAAAAAGTATTTGATCCCCTGCTGATTTTGTAAGTTTGCCCACTGACAAAGACATGATCAGTCTATAATTTTAATGGTAGGTTTATTTGAACCGTGAGAGACAGAATAAATCCAGAAAAACGCATGTCAAAACATTTATGAATTGATTTGCATTTTAACAATGCTTGTCTTTTATAATTTGATCAGTTATACTTGGACGTTAGTGTCAGCATTTGTTGCTGGCATGTCATGCCTAAGTTTGCGAAATTTGCCAATGAAAAAAAATATTTTAGTAATTGGCAATATCAGTGGGTTTTGTGATGAATGAGCCATCTGATTCAATGAATGATGGAACTGAGTTTGCCTTTTTGTCCAAGATTTCATTTAAGGTGCTCCAAAGCTTTTTACTATCATTCTTTATATAATTTATCTTTGTTTCATAGTATAGTTTATTCTTATTTTTATTCAGTTTAGTCACATGAGTTCTCAATTTGCAGTACGTTTGCCAATCGATTGTGCAGCCAGACTTATTTGCCATTCCTTTTGCCTCATCCCTCTCAACCATAACGTTTGTCAATTCCTTATTAATCCACGGGGATTCAACAGTTTTTACAGTCATTTTCTTAATGGGTCCAGGCTTATTAGTAACTGGAATAAGCAATTTCATAAATGTGTCAAGTGCAGTGTCTGGTTCTTCCTCATTACACACCAACAAATATTATTTACATCAACAACATAGGAATCACTACAAAACGTATTGGTTTTCCTAGATATGGCTACTATATTGTGATCACTACATCCGATGGATTTGGATACTGCTTTAAAGAAAATGTCTGCAGCATTAGTAAAGATGTGATCAATACATGTTGATGATTTCATTCCTGTGCTGTTTGTAACTAACCTGATAGGTTGACTGATAACCTGATCCAGGTTGCAGGTTGGTTATAGTCTGAAGCTTTTTCTTGAGTGGGCAGCTTGATGAAAGCCAGTCAATATTTAAATCACCCAGAAAATATACCTCTCTGTTGATATCTGTGATGAGTACTGAGTATACGAAGAGGCAGGATGCAGACGCAGGAATTAACAAGGTCAAGGTTAACTTAAACAATGACAAAGAGAAATAACAAAGATAGAGTACACAACACGAAGCTAAACAAGCACACACAACATCATAAGGAACAGTCCAGGGCTAAATAGGGGTGGTGATGAGATGATGAGGTGCAGGTGCACTGGAGGTGATTAGGGTGCATTGGGTTTCCATTCCGGTGTTGCCGAGGTGGTGCGCTCAGACCGGTGGCCCAGTAGACAGGCGAATCAGAGCGCCAGAGGGTAGCAACGGGAGGAGACGTGACAGTACCCCCCCCACCCCCCACCCCCCCCAACCCACGGATGCGCTGGACGTCGCAGGCCAGGAGGATGACCCCGAGGACGAGTAGCGGGCCGGTCAGGGCGGACACGGTGGAAGTCCCGAATTAGGTTGGGGTCCAGAACGTCCCCAGCCGGAACCCAGCTCCTCTCCTCAGGACCATACCCCTCCCAGTTCACCAGGTAATGTAGCCGTCCCCCACGGAACCTGGAGTCCAGCAGGTCCCTCACCGCATACGCTGGACTCCCGTCAATGTCCAGGCATCCGCCAGAGGACCAGGAACCACTGGCCTGAGGAGAGACACATGAAAAGTGGGTGAGACACGGTAGTGACAGGGAAGGAGCAGCCGGTATGATACCTCATTTATCCGCCAGAGGACCTTAAACGGCCCCACAAACCGGGGGCTCAGTTTCTTGCAGGGCAGGCGGAGGGAAGGGTTGGCAACGAACAAACCTCCCCAGCTCCTGGTTCATGCGCTCCACCTGCCCATTCGACTGAGGTCTATACCTGGAAGTGAGGCTGGCCGTGGCCCCAATCTTCTCCAGGAAAGCCTTCCACACTCGGGAGGTGAATTGGGGGCCACGGTCCGAGACAATGTCCTCCGGAAGTCCATATTGCCGGAAGACCTGTTGGAACAGGACCTCAGCGACCTGGAGAGCAGAAGGAAGACCAGTTAGTGGCAAAAAACGGCATTATTTAGAGAACCGATCTACGACCATCATCACTGTGGTGAAGCCGTCAGAACGTGGAAGGTCGGTGACAGTCTATGGACAGGTGTGACCAAGGTCGCTGAGGCACTGGGAGAGGAACTAGTTTGCCTGCCGGGGCGTTCCGAGGTGTCTTCGTTTGGGCACATACGGAACAGGAGTTGACATAGCGGGAGACATCAGAAGCCAAGGTGGGCCACCAGTATTTTGGGCTAGAGAATGCAGGGTGCGCATAATACCAGAGTGACCTGCCGTAAGGGTAGTGTGCGCCCAGATCAGCAGGCGGTCACAGACACTGGTGGGTACATACACGTGCCCCGGAGGGGCATTGGCAGGTGCTGGGTCCTCCTGAGCCGCCAGGCGGATGTCTTCGTCCACATCCCAAACGACAGGTGCAACGATAAGAGACGAGGGCAGGATAGGACCCCCCAGATCCTTCCTTTCTCCGGTATGGTGCATCCTGGAGAGTGCGTCGGCCTTCACATTCTGGGATCCTGGTCAGTAGGACAGAATGAATTGGAAGCGAGTGAGAAATTGGGCCCACCTGGCTTGACGAGAGTTCATCCATTTCGCTGCCCGTATGTGCTCCAAATTCCGGTGGAATTTCCGGTGGAATCCATCTGAAATGGATGGATTGCGCCCTCCAGCCAGTGTCTCCATTCCTCCAGAGCGAGGACCACCGCCAACAGCTCCGTGTCTCCAACTCCATAGTTCATCTCTGCGGGGGTAAGCTTTTTAGAGAAAAAAGCACAGGGATATATTTTCTCTGGCTTACCGTGCTGCTGGGAGAGGACAGCACCCACACCCTCCTCCGATGCGTCCACCTCCAGGATGAAAAGACGAGATGGATCTGGGTGTTTTAGGATGGGCGCTGTGGTGAACCTCTCCTTCAGCCTCTTGAAGACAGCGTCAGCCTCAGGGTTCAAGGCCAGCTTCTGAGGCCCACCCTTAAGGAGAGAGGTGAGCGGGGCGGCTATGGAGCTGAAGGACCTGATGAAACACCGGTAGAAATTAGCGAAGCCCAGGAAGCTCTGTAGGCCCTTGATGGTGGTGGGAACTGGCCATGACCTGACGGCGTCCGTCTTCACTCCTTCCTTGAACACCCCCTGAGGACTGATCCGGTATCCCAGGAAGGATGGTCTGTTGGTGGAATTCACATTTTTCCCCCTTCACCAACAGGCTGTGTTCCCGGAGGTGGAGTAGGATAGCTCGGACATCCCTGACGTGCTCCTCGAACGTAGCCGAGTAGATCAGGATATCGTCGCTGTACACCACCACCTGTCTACTCAGCATGTCCCGGAACACGTCATTGATGAAGGACTGGAACACAGAAGGTGCATTGGCGAGGCCATAGGGCATGACACAGTATTCATAGTGGCCTGAGGTAGTGCTGAATGCCGTCTTCCACTCGTCTCCTTCCCGGATTCGGGTCAGGTTGTAGGCACTCCTCAGGTCCAACTTGGTAAAGTACCGGGCCCCTCGTAGCTGCTCGATGCCCAACGGAACCAGAGGGAGGGGGTACCGGTACTTGGTGGTGACTGCATTCAGCCCCCTGTAGTCAATGCATGGTCTCAGTCCTCCGACCTTTTTGGCCACGAAGAAGAAGCTGGCGGAGGCAGGAGAGGTAGAGCGTCTGATGAACCCCTGTTTCAGGGTCTCAGCCACATACTTCTTCATGGCCTCAGTCTTCGCCATGGAAAGGGGGTAAATGCGACTCTTCGGGGGGTGTTGTCCCACCAGCAGGTCAATGGCGCAGTCCCGGGGCCTGTGAGGAGGGAGACTCGTAGCCTTTACTGAAGAGAAGACATCGGAGAGATCTGCATACTCACGTGGAATGTTGGGTTAGAGGGCGGACTCCGGACTCTCCACTGACGTGGAACAACAAACCACTGGCAGGCAGGTCTTCTGGCATGAGGTAGACCAGGCTATGATCCTCTTGGTGCTCCAATTGATGGTGGGGTTGTGTAGTCTGAGCCAGAGCAATCCCAAGACGATCCGGTGAAGGGGTCACGTGACAATGTGGAATGACAGCTCCTCATGGTGCTCTGGTAGTGTGGGAATGGTGATGGTGATGGGGAGAGTGACTTGCGTAATGGTGCCTGATCCAAGGGGTTTATTGTCCAGTGAGGTGACGTGTAGCAGAGATTACAGTGGCACGGTGGGCAACCCCCATTCAGAGACCAGCTCCCTATCTATAAGGTTCCCCGCTGATCCAGAATCTATCATAGCAGTAAAAATGGAAGAGAAGGAATAACCAGACACCGTTATGGGAACTAAAAACAATGGTTTTGTGATAGGAGCTGACGTAACACTCACGGAGCGGCGAAGGGAGTCATACCACCTAGATAGGGAGCCACCAGGAGATCTGTTGTCCGTGGTGGAGTAGGGGGTGCTTCCCACCTCCATGGGTGAGGACTCAGAAGCAGGGCAGCTTCCATAGCTCAGATGGGGTGAGCGTAGGGACTCTGGGAGGTGTTGGGAATGCCGTCTCTCTCTCAACATGTCATCAAGACGGATGGATGTGGTGATGAGGGTATCAAGGTCCTTCTCGTCGTCCCGACATGCGGGTTCCGTCTTGATGTCCTCCCGTAAGCCTCTCCTGAAGGCCGTGCGCAGAGCACGCTCATTCCAGCCAGAAGACGCCGCCACCGTGCGAAAGCTCAGAGCGTACTCGGACGCGGGCCCCTCTCTGTTGTAGATGGAGGAGACGCTCACCCCCGTCCTTTCCCTCCATGGGATGATCAAACACCGCCCTGAACCGAGCGAGGAAGGTGGGGTAGGGTAGTGCCACTGCCTCCTCTCCTTCCCAGACTTCCGTGGCCCAATCCAGCACCATCCCTTTAAGTAGCAAAATCACCAGCGCTATCCTGGCTTGGTCAGATAGATATGCCCCAGGCTGACGCGCCAGATAAAGTGAAACCTGTAGCAGGAAGCCGCTACATTTGGTAGTTTTACCGTCAAAGCGCTCTGGTAGGGCGAGGGTTCCCGCAGAAGTGGGTGATAGCCCGGGAACAGGTGCATTGGGGGCACTCACCGCTCCCTGAGGTGGAACCGGAGCGCTGGGCAGATTATGCAGAGTTTGGAGCACTTCCTGCATGGCGGCGTTCAACTGGGCAAGCTGCTGCTGGTCGAGGCACTGGGAAACTCCTGCTGCATCCATTTTCGTTTGGTGTGTGATTCTGTGACGAGTACTGAGTATACGAAGAGGCAGGACACAGATGCAGGAATTAACAAGGTCAAGGTTTACTTAAACAATGACAAAGAGAAATAACAAAGATAGAGTACACGACACAAAGCTAAACAATCACACACAACATAATAAGGAACAGTCCAGGGCTAAATAGGGGTGATGATGAGACAGTGTTAAACAAATCAAAATATATTTTATATTTGAGATTCTTCAAATAGCCACCCTTTGCTTTGATGACAGCTTTGCACACTCTTGGCATTCTCTCAACCAGCTTCATGAGGTAGTCACCTGGAATGCATGTCAATTAACAGGTGTGCCTTGTTAAAAGTTAATTTGTGGAATTTCATTCCTTCTTAATGCGTTTGAGCCAATCAGTTGTGTTGTGACAAGGTAGGGGGGGTATACAGAAGGTAGCCCTATTTGGTAAAAGACCAAGTCCATATTATGGCAAGAACAGCTCAAATAAGCAAAGACAAACGACAGTCCATCATTACTTTAAGACATGAAGGTCAGTCAATACGGAACATTTCAAGAACTTTGAAAATGTCTTTAAGTGCAGTCGCAAAAACCATCAAGCGCTATGATGAAACTGGCTCTCATGAGGACCGCAACAGGAATGGAAGACCCAGAGTTACCTCTGCTGCAGAGGATAAGTTCATTAGAGTTACCAGCCTCAGAATTTGCAGCTCAAATAAATGCTTCACAGAGTTCAAGTAACAGACACATCTCAACATCAACTGTTCAGAGGAGACTGTGTGAATCAGGCCTTCATGGTTGAATTACTGCAAATAAACCACTACTAAAGGACACCAATAATAATAAGACACTGGCTTGGGCCAAGAAACACGAGCAATGGACATTAGACCGGTGGAAATGTTTCGTTTGGTCTGGGGTCCAAATTTGAGATTTTTGGTTCCAACCGCTGTGTCTTTGTGAGACATGGTGTGGGTGAACGGATGATCTCTGCATGTGTATTTCCCACCGTAAAGCATGGAGGAAGAGCTGTTATGGTGTGGGGTGCTTTGCTGGTGACACTGTCTGTGATTTATTTAGAATTCAAGGCACACTTAACCAGCATGGCTACCACAGCATTCTGCAGCGATACACCATCCCATCTGGTTTGGGCTTAGTGTGACTATCATTTGTTTTTCAACAGGACAATGACCCAACACACCTCCAGGCGGTGTAAGGGCTATTTTACCAAGAAGGAGAGTGGTGGAGTGCTGCATCAGATGACCTGGCCTCCACAATCCCCCAACCTCAACCAAATTGAGACGGTTTGGGATGATTTGGACCGCAGAGTGAAGGAAAAGCAGCCAACAAGTGCTCAGCATATGTGGGAACTCCTTCAAAATGGTTGGAAAAGCATTCCAGGTGAAGCTGGTTGAGAGTGTGCAAAGCTGTCATCAAGGCAAAGGGTGGCTATTTGAAGAATCTCAAAAATAAAACATATTCTGATTTATTTAACACTTTTTTGGTTACTACATGATTCCATATGTGTTATTTCATAGTTTTGATGTCTTCACTATTATTCTACAATGTAGAAAATAGTAAAAATAAAGAAAAACCCTTGAATGAGTAGGTGTTCTAAAACTTTTGACCGGTAGTGTACATTATCAAGCATGTTATCCAGATACTGACTGTTAGCACCTGGTGGTCTATAGCAGCTTCCCACAAGAATGGGCTTTAGGTGAGGCAGATTAACCTGTAGCCATATTACTTCAACAGTATTTAACATGAGATCCTCTTTAAGCTTTACAGGAATGTGGTTCTGAATATAAACAGCAAAACCTGTTGGCATTTCTGTCTTTTCTGTAGATTTTATAACCATGTATTGCTACCACTGTATCATCAAAGGTATTATATGCCACAATTTCTGTTGGCACTGAAATCGCTCCATACATGAGGAGCAGAGCAAGGCCCAGAACCGACCCTCCCTCCATCGCAGGGAGAAACAGCTCAGCAGCTATGTTCTGGAATTACTCCCTGGATTTCCATAGGTGCTTGTTGAATAAGTATGCTTACATTATCAATTATTGCCTCGATTGTCTTGCTTGCCATGCATTGCTTTGCATTGATTCCATGTTTCCTTCAGCCATTATCCTGTCCCTTTCTTTCCATTCTTCTCTATTTTTGTGCTCAGAAAAATATAGAATATAGATGTATCCGTGTCACACAGACAGGGTTAGGTGTCACATCCAGCAGATAAAATAGTATATCAACTGGCAAATTTGACTACACAACCCATATGAAGGTCTGAAAAATGTGGACACATCTGTGGTTCTCTCCCCTCTTTGTCCCTTTCTGTCGCCTCCATCCCCCTCTGTCCTCTACGTCCCCTCTATCCCACTCTGTCCTCACAGTCCTCTCTGTCCCTTCCATCCCTCTTTGTCCTCTCTGTCCCTTCCATCCCTCTTTGTCCTCTCTGTCCCTTCCATCCCTCTTTGTCCTCTCTGTCCCTTCCATCCCTCTCTGTCCTCTCTGTCCCTTCCATCCCTCTCTGTCCTCTCTGTCCCCTCGATCCCTCTCTGTCCTCTCTGTCCCTTCCATCCCTCTCTGTCCTCTCTGTCCCCTCGATCCCTCTCTGTCCTCTCTGTCCCTTCCATCCCTCTTTGTCCTCTCTGTCCCCTCGATCCCTCTCTGTCCTCTCTGTCCCTTCCATCCCTCTCTGTCCTCTCTGTCCCCTCGATCCCTCTCTGTCCTCTCTGTCCCTTCCATCCCTCTTTGTCCTCTCTGTCCCTTCCATCCCTCTTTGTCCTCTCTGTCCCTTCCATCCCTCTTTGTCCTCTCTATCACCCTCTGTTCCCTCCGCCCCCCTCTGATCTCTCTGTCCTCTCTGTCCCTTCCATCCCTCTCTGTCCCCCTCTGTCCCTTTCTGTCCCCTCTGTCCCCTCCATCCCCCTCTGTTTATTTTTTAATTTTTTATATATATTTAATTTTCCAATTATTCAACAACAGAACAATACAATACAGCAAGAGTAAGTACTACAACAAAAGGTAATTCAACCCCCCCCCCCAAAATAAACAATTAATTAAAACAATGACAAATTACAAAATTAGAATAGTAATAATACTAATGACTAAATAAGACAAATTACAAGAGATACCAACATATACACAAAGCAATGCAAACAGTACATTACAGAGAGACAATACGTAGCTACATCGATCTACATCGATCTACAAGCTCACATCCACCAACCCCAATGGAAGTGTTTCCATATAGTCCTGGAAGGGTTGAGTCATGGTTATCATGGAGTAGTTGTTCAATACTTGATAGATTTGGTAAAGTAATATCTCCAAGAGTGCTTCTGAGAAAGTTTCTTAACTGTAAATAGCTAAATAAATGATTATTGGATTACTGGTATTTCTCTTTCAGTTGCTCAAATGACATATGTACCCCATCTATATAACAATGTTCTAAATGCGTTATTCCCTTCTCAAATGAAATGAAATGAAATTGTATTTGCCACATGCGCCGAATACAACAGGTGTAGACATTACCGTGAAATGCTTACTTACAGCCCTTAACCAACAATGCATTTATTTTGTTATAAAAAGTAAAATAAAACAACAACAACAAAAAAGTGTTGAGAAAAAAAGAGCAGAAGTAAAATAAAATAACAGTAGGGAGGCTATATACAGGGGGGTACCGGTGCAGAGTCAATGTGCGGGGGCACCGGCTAGTTGAGGTAGTTGAGGTAATATGTACATGTGGATAGAGTTAAAGTGACTATGCATAAACAATTAACAGAGTAGCAGCAGTGTAAAAATATGGGGTAGGGGTGGGGGGGCAGTGCAAATAGTCTGGGTAGCAATGATTAGCTGTTCAGGAGTCTTATGGCTTGGGGGTAGAAGCTGTTGAGAAGCCTTTTGGACCTAGACTTGGCGCTCCGGTACCACTTGCCGTGCGGTAGCAGAGAGAACAGTCTATGACTAGGGTGGCTGGAGTCTTTGACAATTTTGAGGGCCTTCCTCTGACACCGCCTGGTATAGAGGTCCTGGATGGCAGGAAGCTTGGCTCCAGTGATGAACTGGGCCATACGCACTACCCTCTGTAGTGCCTTGCGGTCGGAGGCCGAGCAGTTGCCATACCAGGCGGTGATGCAACCAGTTAGGATGCTCTCGATGGTGCAGTTGTATAACTTTTTTCAAGGTCCTTGCTATAGGAATAGGCTTTGTCGTGCCCTCTTCACGACTGTCTTGGTGTGTTTGGACCATGATAGTTCGATGTGGACACCAAGGAACTTGAAGCTCTCAACCTGTTCCACTACAGCCCCGTCGATGAGAATGGTGGCGTGCTCAGTCCTCTTTTTTTTCCTGTAGTCCACAATCATCTCCTTTGTCTTGGACACGTTGAGGGAGAGGTTGTTTTCCTGGCACCACACGGCCAGGTCTCTGACCTCCTCCCTATAAGCTGTCTCATCGTTGTCGGTGATCAGGCCTACCACTGTTGTGTCGTCGGCAAACTTAATGATGGTGTTGGAGTCGTGCCTGGCCATGCAGTCATGGGTGAACAGGGAGTACAGGAGGGGACTGAGCACGCCAATGTTGAACATTTTTGCAATCCAAGATCATTGGCAGGAGTCTGTTTTGCCACAGAGGTGTTTTGGGTGACAAGTCTTGTTTCAGACCAAATAATCAAGATCTTACTAAATTGATGGTACAGGGATTGCTAATTTTTGTTGATATAGTCTTGGGGTTCCACTTGTAGATAATATTACTCCCAACCTCTTCATTAAGAGCAACCATTTCCATCTGAGTCCAAGAAGGGGCTGGTTCAGTTTCAAATAAGAATGAAATTAATCTAATTTGCGCTGCCCAGTAATACATCTTGAAATTTGGTAGGCGGAGACCTCCTAGACAATAATCCTATGTTAATTTGTCCAGGCTCACCCTTGGAGTTTTACGGTTCCATACAAATTGTTTTATGGTCTTGTTAAGGGAGTTAAAGAAACTCTCGGTTAGGGATATGGGTAAAGATTGAAATAGGTACATCATCTTAGGCAGAATGTTCATCTTAATGCAGCTAATTCTCCCTAATAATGTAAGAGGCAGATCTATCCATCTATTCAAGTCATTCACCACCTTCTTAACCAAGACAGAGTAGTTAAGCTTGTACACATTTCTTAAGTCATTATCAACTGTGATTCCTAGATATTTGAACCCCTGTGGCGACCATCTGAAGGGACCTGTTCGTTCACAGATGCTATAGTCAAAGTGAGTCAGTGGAAGTATTTCACTTTTGTCCATGTTGACTTTGTAACCTGATATAGAGCAGTATGTACCCAAAAGCGTCTGTCGTTTTGAGAGGGATCCGGTTGGGTCAGAGAGGAACAAAATAATGTTGTCTGCGAACAATGAGATCTTGTGCATTATCTGGCCCACCTGAAAGCCTTTTATGCCAGGATCTGTTCTTATGGCCTCCGCCAGGGGTTCTATGGCTAGCACAAAAAGGAGTGGGGAAAGTGAACAGCCCTGTCTACTACCTCTAAAGAGTGGGAATGTGGCTGACATCATGCCATTAGTGGGGATCTTGGCTTGCGGTTTATGGTATAATGTCTTAATCCAGTTGACAAACGAAGGACCAAAGTAAAATTTAGCAAGGACCTTGAAAAAAGTTATACAGCTGCACCATCGAGAGCATCCTAACTGGTTGCATCACCGCCTGGTATGGCAACTGCTCGGCCTCCGACCGCAAGGCACTACAGAGGGTAGTGCGTATGGCCCAGTACATCACTGGGGCCAAGCTTCCTGCCATCCAGGACCTCTATACCAGGCGGTGTCAGAGGAAGGCCCTCAAAATTGTCAAAGACTCCAGCCACCCTAGTCATAGACTGTTCTCTCTGCTACCGCACGGCAAGTGGTACCGGAGCGCCAAGTCTAGGTCCAAAAGGCTTCTCAACAGCTTCTACCCCCAAGCCATAAGACTCCTGAACAGCTAATCATTGCTACCCGGACTATTTGCACTGCCCCCCCACCACCACCCCCCTCTTTTACGCTGCTGCTACTCTGTCTATTATTTATGCATAGTCACTTTAACTCTACCCACATGTAAATATTACCTCCAATTACCTCGACTAGCCGGTGCCCCCGCACATTGACTCTGCACCGGTACCCCCCTGTTTATAGCCTCCCTACTGTTATTTTATTTTACTGCTGCTCTTTAGTTATTTGCTTTTATTTTTTTTACTTAACAGAAAAAAAATCCTTAAAAAATGCATTGTTGGTTAAGGGCTTGTAAGTAAGCATTTCACTGTAACGTCTACACCTGTTGTATTCGGCGCATGTGGCAAATAACATTTGATTTGATTTGAATAGGTATGGCCACTCCAGCCTATCAAAGGCCTTTTCAGCGTCTAGAGATACTGCTATATTAGGATCGCTCCTCACACTGGCCATGTGAATTACTTTGAATAACCTGCTCAAATTATTGGTGGAGGATCATTTCTGTATAAAGCCCGTTTGATCGGTGTTAATCAAGATTGGCAAATATTGTCCTAATCTTTTATCTGCCAGGCCAAGACTTTGTGTGTTTTCTCCCCCAATTCATAATATCTTTGCCTAGTTCTAAGAATAGCCTTTTTAGTTTTGTAAGTACTCAGGGTATTATATTTTAGTTCACCAATGAGTGGTATGTTTCTTTAGAGCCAGATTCTTGGTGTTCTTTTTGTAGTAATAGGATTTCATTCTCTAATTCATTCAATTCTTTTTGAGACCTTTGGTATAGGAAATTATATGACCCCCTAAGAACGGCCTTTAATGTATCCCAGAGTACAAAACTATTGGGAGAGGACGGACAGTTTGTTTCACAGAAAAACGTAATTTGGTCTCTGATAAATTGTAACAATTCTGCCTGTTTCAAAAGAGTTGGGTTTAGGCGCCATCTTTCTGTCCCTTAAACTCCATCCGGCATCCAAACAGAAAGTGTGAGGGGAGAATGATCTGAGATAGTTCTGGATAAATACTCAGTTTCCACAACTCTATGGGTTACCTGTGCTGATAGGAGAAAATAATCAATCCGGGTATGAGAGTTATGCGGGTAGGAGTAGAATGAGTATCCCTATCTTGGGGGTGGAGCTGTCTCCATGTGTCTTTCAAATTTAAGTATTTCATAAATTATAGAGTGCATTTGGCTGACTTAGTCAATGAGGTTGCTTTAGTTGAGGATCTATCCAGAATCGGATCCAGACAAAAATTAAAGTCGCCCCCAACTAAGAGTGTTCCCTGAAATTCCGCTACCTTGAGGAATATATCTTGAATAAAAATATGATCATCATACTTAGGTGCATATACATTAAGCAAGGTCCAAGATCCAGAACACATTCTGCCATGGACCACTACATAACGTCCCAGTGGATCAAAAATGGTTTTTGTTACACAGAAGGGTAAATTCTTATTAATCAACAAAGCTACTCCCCGTGTCTTCGTGTTATATGAAGAGGCAAAGACCTGTGCTACCCATTTACATTTTAACTTTCTGCCCCTGTTAGATGTGTTTCTTGTGTAAACGCAACCTCAGTCTTTAGCTTTTTCAAGTACATAAGGACTCGTTTTTGTTTAACAGGTCCGTTCAGTCCATTAGCGTTTAATGATGTATGATTTCCTATCTTAGCCATATTGTTCACTCAATACATGAATGCAAATGTCAGGAGTATGTCCAATAAGGGTGTCGGATATTCTATTGCCTATTTTCGGTAAGCCTGTAGTCAAACACAAATTATAAAGCGAAGGTCTCTCACAAAACAGTACTGTAATATAAAGTAAACAAAACAAACAATTCCCCCCTCCCCCCAGTGCTATTCTTGAACGCGCCCAGCACAAATCCCACCTGTAGTGGCGCTACGCTCCCAGCGTAGCTATTCCTAAATTCAATTTCTAACATGAAGGCAAACGTGAACCTGGAGCTCGAGCCCAGTAAATTAACAAAAACAGAGAATTCTTCACCCATCCTTATATGATGCAAGTCAAAAACAAAACCAATAACAGGTGTCCTGATCCCAACACACCTACCATGACAAGGAGCAAAATAAAAATATAAGACATCATGGCTTAGCCATATAAAAAGGTCTAACAAATCATATTGATGCATCTGAGGACCATGCCTGTCCCAAATAACAGCTTAAAAATAATGTCACTCTGGTAAAAACAAATTGTTTGTTTACATGGATATTGGGATCTTACCATCCTGGGACTCATGTCTGGAAATAATTTAATCGCCTCCCCGTTGTGTAGGATCACTCCATTCTCCTTGAAATGTTTGGGCGCGGTTCTGAGAACTTTCTCTCTGTCCTGGTACCTCAGGAACCGAACGAGGAAGGGTCGTGGGTTCTGATCAGGGGATGGGCGAGGGGCGAGTGACCTGTGTGCCCGTTCGATAACCAGGGGTTCAGCTAAATGTTATTTGCCCAGTAGGGAGGGGATAATGGCAGCAGAGAAATCAATGGGGTCCGTCCCCTCACAGCCCTCGCGGAGGCCGATAATTCGAATGTTGCTTCGCCTACTGTAGTTTTCCAAATGGTCGACCTTATTCATCAGGTATTCGTTGTTTTTGCCCAGTTTCTGTAGTTCCGTCCACATTCCCTCTAGCTTGTCCTCAGCAGTGCTGATGCGCTCTTCAGCTTCTTCCATTCGTGATCCTAGCATGTTGATAGTCGTTGTCAAACCTGAGATTTTTTGATTTCAGCCAACTGTGCTGAGATGGAACAGCTGAACTCAGCCGTTTTCAAGTTAAATTGTGTTGTGAGGGAGTCATTGCCTTTCATCGCTTCGAGGATGTGAGCAAGCCTAGCTTCTTCCCGAGGTGTCGTGGTGCCATCTTGGGTTTCCGAGGAGGCCATGGTCAGAGGTTCTTTCTCTGTTGTTTCTTGGTCTGTTTCGGTGCTTCCCTTGCCTTTTTTTTGTCTCATAGGCATATAACCGCTCCTGGCTACAGTGTAGTAATAAGTATGGGTGAAGTTATCAAGTTTTAGGATAAGTTTGTTAAAGATTTATCCGGAGCTCTCGGTCACGCTTCTTCCTAGCTTCACTGCATCACGTGACCCCATCCCTCTCTGTTGAGTTGTCTGGGCATATGGGCCACAGGCACAGAACATGACTCCAACTGAAGGGTTGAATTCAGTATGTCAGACCAGATGACTTCCCCTATGTCTACCTCTTCAACATGATTGAATGTACTGTATATTGTTTTTATCGTCGTTCATGCCCTGTTGTCCTGGGGTCTACCGAGTCCAGGTCTAATGGCATTGACCATGGATTGAATCAATCCTGCTCGGTATAATTTGTAATATTCAGTTGTAGTACGCTCTCAAGGTAAAAAAGGGGGTGCTTATATTTGTCCTGTTTCACACGTGTAACCTGCACAAGTGTGTAGTGTTCAATGGAAATGTGTTTTTTTGCATATCCCACTCCCCCTGAGACACCCTCAGAGAGTGGGGTCACAGCCAGGGATCAGACATTATTGATGGCGACCCTGGAGCAATTAGGGTTAAGTGCCATGCTCAGATTTTTCACCTAGTCGGCTTGGGGATTCGGTTACTGGCCCAACGCTCTAACTGCTAGGCTACCTGCCGCCCCATTGTTGTGTGAAACACAGGCAGCCTTGTGTGGTACTGACCTCTAGCATGCAAATGTCCCCCAGCCTTCTAGAACCCACTCAGATTACACACACAGGCAGGTGAGAGCACACAGAGTCTATTGTCTCACCGGAGAGGACCTACTCACAGGGCCGACAGAGAATCAAGGCTTATCCACTACTGCACATATCACCTTTTGTCCTTTTCCTGTGAATAGGGATGTCCTTTCTCCCCTGTTTTACACTGGCTATCACAGGTTATGACGCACAGGCAGTATCTATAATACATGATAAAACATAATGCCCTCACAGCAGAGGAAGCCAGATAGCCTACATGAATGAATGTCTGTATTGACTTAACAACTTCCCACTGGGCACACACACACTGGTTGAATCAACGTTGCTTCCACGTCATTTCAATGAAATTACGTTGAACCAACGTGGAATAGGAGTGCGTATACTATAGGAAGTCAGTTTACTAGAGGAAGTGTGTATACTGTAGGAAGTGTGTATAATGTAGGAGGTGTGTATACTGTAGGAAGTGTGTATACTGTTGGAAGTGTGTATACTTTAGGAAGTGTGTATAACGTAGGAAATGTGTATTCTGTAGGATGTCAGTTTACTGTAGGAAGTTTGTATACTGTAGGAAGTAGTTCTCAACTGGTTTTGCCTCGGGACCCAAATTGAACCAGGTTGTCTCAGTCGCGACCCAATATTCTTAACGCGAAAGATCATTGGTTGTTGACTGAGAAAGTAGCACTGGTTGACGTAAAGGTTGTTGTTTCTGAGGATGTTATGTAATCCATACATAATCCCTTTGTAGGAAGTGTTCCACCCTGAAGGACATAGCTTCCCTGTTGGAGATTAGCAGACAGATGTGACTTCTGATGCTGCATGGGGACATCTTTGTCATCCGTAAAAGGCTGTTGTTGAGATGCCCTTCCCTTAAAGTTGAAACTATCCCATGATGACACATAACGAGATCCACAGACACACACATCCAGCACACAGCAGGCCAGCTGCAGGGGAAATGCACATGACTTCAAATACCTATTCTGTACTGAGGAAACACTCCTAAACATATTGTGACATTCAGCACAGATGGACACTATCATGGGGACAACAACTTCTTACAGAGTATTACAATAACGCAACAGGGATGCTATTGATTACACCGCTAATTGTTTACATATGTAGAAATAAACTGGGATGATATGCTTTGCTGAATAAGGTTGTAATTGATATATGGGACGATAGTCAGTTGGTTAAAGGAGTACAAACTGATCTGGGATCAGGCTAGAGAAGAACAGGAATAGTATATTGATTACACTCCTAATGTATAACAGATGTAGTAATAAACAGTGTGTGATACTGGTCTCTGGTTCAGCAGCTGTGAGATAGATGACAGTGTGGGAGGGGCCGTGGTGATGTCATGCAGTAAGAATGACTTCTGAGGGGGTAGTCTCTAGTTACCACGGCTACAAGGTCATAAACCCTGCACATTTCTACAATTAATTTTCCTAAAATGTGATTTTAAACCTATGCCCAACCTTAACCTTAAATGAAGACAATAAAGCTAATATTTTATAGCCATTTTTAGTGGAAACCCTCTAAGGGACAGGATAAACCCAGCTGGAGCTCCACTTCCCTTTCCTCTGAACTGGAAGTCCTGTCATTTTCTCGTGTAGCTTCACTACAAAGGATCAGAGTGTTGACTGTCCCTGTGTTGTCTTCAGTGTGCTGTATGGTATTCTCTTGTTTGGTCATCCCCTCTTTCCCACCCAAGCCCTGTTCTCTCCGTTTAACAAACACAAAACACATTGTTTTCTTAAACTGTAGAAAACATTCCGTATTAATTGTTGACATTTTCTATGTTTAGATAGGGTCGCAGCACGTTGCTCTGAAAAACATTAGCTAGCTGTGGGACAAAGTTATTAAATCTTCATATTGGGAATGTTTTCCTGCTAACATGATGCTCTCTCTCTCTGACTGTACTGAAGACCCCAAAACTAAACCTCTGCACCCCATAACAGAGCTACTGCCATAGAGAAAACACAAGACTGAATATCACACCACAGACTGCCTCATTGACGAACACTAGCCTATCCTAACCTAACCCTAACTCATAAACATGTGTTTCTTTCTTTAGATTAAGCATCTATTAGCCAGCTACAGTTTGATGAAAAAACAATTGTGAGGTGAAATATGATCTTTCACAAAACATCACTCATTGTAGTATAGCCTTTAGACTACTTCAAACAAATTTCCCTAAAACTAGTTAGTCATCACTCATCACTATGTCCCTGGCTCATCTACTCCTTAAACTCGGGACAGTATTCTGTAGCTGGACTGTTTATAGAAGCATACGGTGCATGACTGTATTCACAGAGACGAATGTTCGCTTGTAATTATTTAGCTTCTTGACCCTCTGACTGTCCCAATAGGCCACTATAAGGTTTGCCGTCATCTTTTTTCAGTCTGTCTCTCTCTCTTTCTCTCACTCTCATGCTCTCCGTTGTTACTAGTTACCACAGCCACAAAGTCTAAATCTGCTATCGTAAAACATTATTGAAAACAAAAAATAGTGAGGTTAAGGTTAGGGTTAGGTTTAAAATCAGATTTTAAGTTGTAGAAATAGGCGGGATATAGCCATAATTATGACTTTGTGGATGTGGTAACTAGTGACGACCCTCTCTCTCTCACACACACACACACACACACACCACGGTTGGGCTCAATTCGAATTGAAGGCAGTCAATTCAGGAAGTGATTTGAACTTCAAATTCAGAAATGTAAAAACTTTTGAAAGAAATAGCTTCTACCTTTCAGTTTATTGAGAAGTCATTGAAAATAAAAGCCCATTTTTTCTAATTCATTGCCTGATTCAGAGGGGTTGGGTTAAATGCGGAAGACACATTTCGGTTGAATGCATTCAGTTGTACGTTCATAACCATCTCTACATCTCTTTTGCCTTTATTGCACCCCCAACTCCGTCTCTCTCTCTCTCTCTCTCTCTCTCTCTCTCTCTCTTTCTCAATTGATTGGTGGTAGGGGTAGCCGCTAAGACCTTAGTCTTATTCCATATGACCATGTAGGGCAGTGCACTGAATGGCCTCCGGCAGAATACTATTAATTTCATATCTCATAACATTTTGATGCTCAACACAGAGATCCGTTTGCACTTAGCTGGAGATCATGAATCAGTTTTGCAGATGCTTGTGATAGCTGTTTTTGGGCCTCTGTTTATTGAAGGATAATTCAGTCCCTTTGTATTGAATAAAGATGGGAATAAAGATAGGATTATAATACTGTAGGGGGCACAAATATTGATCTATTATCCATACTGTGTAGTAGGCAGAATGGCTCCATGTGATTAAGTCTGCATCCCAAATGACACCCTATTAACATATAGCAGTGTTTCCCAACTCTGGTCCTTGAGTACCCTCAACAGCACACATTTTCGTTGTAGCCCTGGACAAACATACCTGATTCAACTCATTGAGGGCTTGGTGATTAGTTGACAAGTTGAATCAGGTGTGCTTGTCCAGGGTTACAATAAAATAGTGTACTGTTGGGGGTACTCGAGGACAAAGGTTGTGAAACACTGCTACAGTGCCTTGCAAAAGTATTGATCCCCCTTGGCGTTTTTCCTATTTTGTTGCATTACAACCTGTAATTTAAATGGATTTTTATTTGGATTTCATGTAGTGGACATACACAAAATAGTCCAAATTGGTGAAGTGAAATGAAAAAAATAACTTGTTTCAAGAAATTCGAAAAAATAAATAACGGAAATGTGGTGCGTGCATATGTATTCACCCCCTTTGCTATGAAACCCCTAAATAAGATCTGGTGCAACCAATTACCTTCAGAAGTCACATAATTTGTTAAATAAAGTCCACCTGTGCGCAATCTAAGTGTCACATGATCTGTCACATGATCTCAGTATATATACACCTGTTCTGCAACACCACTAAGCAAGGGGCACCACCAAGCAAGAGGCACCATGAAGTCCAAGGAGCTCTCCAAACAGGTCAGGGACAAAGTTGTGGAGAAGTACAGATCAGGATTGGGTTATAAAAAAATATCTGAAACTTTGAACATCCCATGGAGCATCATTAAATCCATTATAAAAAATTGAAAGAATATTGCACCACAACAAACCTGCCAAGAGAGGGCTGCCCACCAACACTCATGGACCAGGCAAGGAGGGCATTAATCAGAGAGGCAAGGACACAGGACAGTTTAGCGTGTGTTAACACGCTAAACAGATCATTTGTGTCCGGTTCTAACATTGTGTAAAGTTTTGGGGTTAGTTTTGACAGTTTGAGTGAGTACGTCGTCAACTTATTCAGCCAGTTAGTTAGCTAGCTAGAATAGTTAGCATATTAGCTAGCCATTGCTCTCTGTCAACGAACCAACCCCTTCTCCCACGGTATGAAACACACAGAGAGAGCCAAGCTAACGTTAACTAGTCACCTATGTCTTGAATTCCTTTTGAACGACTCTGGTTACCAGTATGTAAAAATAAAATAAAAATAAATGTAGGTTATAACTTACCCTTAGTAGCTACTGTTAGCTAGTTAAGTGTAAAGCTAGCTACTGAATCGATTTACCCAGTTCGCGTCTATCCCAACGGCGTCTCCAAACATTACAGCTAGGTCGTTCCAGCTATTGTTTAGTTAGCTATCCAGGTAGCAACAAGCTAGCTACATTTCGAGTACAGTAGCTACTAACTACCTAACGTTAACACTTCAGATAATGAGGTTAGAAAAACAGCTGAATGGTAGGTAGCTAGCTGGCATAATTACAGGAACTCTTAAGCGTGAAATAACATTGGAAACAACTATCCACAGTTGCTAATAGTTACCAGTAGCTACCCGCTAGCTAGCTAGCTTTATTGGTCCAGGTGGTGGGTTAGCTAGCCTCGTGCTTCACCGGGCTCAGCCGAATACAATACTTACCTACAATAATTACCTACAAAAATTATTATTATTATTATTTTTTTTTTTTACCTAGATAAACTGCCTACAATACCTAACTACAATACCTACCTACAATCTAAATACATGGTTTAAGCTTTACTCGACACCATATAAAGAAGAAGCCAAGCTTACCTCCCGCTTAGAGAAACACAACCTCACCCCATCACCACCAAGATAACCCTGAAGGAGCTGCAAAGCTCCACAGTGGAGAATGGAGTATCTGTCCATAGGACCACTTAAGCCTTACACTCCACAGAGCTGGGCTTTACGGAAGAGTGGCCAGAAAAAAGCCATTGCTTAAAGAAAAAAATAAGCAAACACGTATGGTGTTCGCCAAAAGACATGTGGGAGACTCCCCAAATATATGGAATAGTTATGCACGCTCAAGTTTTCTGTTTAAAAAAAATCTTATTTCTTGTTTGTTTCACAATAAAAAATATTTTGCATCTTCAAAGTGGTAGGCATGTTGTGTATGTTGTGTCATGATACAAACCCCCCCAAAATCAATTTTAATTCCAGGTTGTAAGGCAACAAAATAGGAAAAATGCCAAGGGGGTGAATACTTTCGCAAGCCACTGTATATAGTGTTCTACTTTTGACCAGGGCCTATTCCCTATATAGTGCATTGCTTTTGACCAGAGCCCTATGGGCCCTGGTGAAAGGTAGTTCAATACTTAGGGAATAGATTGCCATTTGGGGCGAATCCTAAGTAAATTACAGTGGTGGGCTATTGAAGCACACTGTGGTCACAATGTCGACAGTTAACATTAGGAAATGTGCATGTCAATGAACTGTACATTCCCCTCTATTGCATAATATAGAAATGTAAATGTAGCTTGATCAGATCTGTTCCGGCCTGTCCTAGCCCTAGCATGGTGAGTCATGTTTGATATAGATTGGCTGTTCTGTCCTCTCAGCTGACTTCTCAGTAAGGGTACACAGCGTGTTATTTTGCTGTGAATGGGAACCATGCTGGTTAGCACGTCTACAACTGAACCAACATGGCCTCTATCGTGTGGATATGCTTTTCTCTGTCCATCATACAGGTGATCACTGATTAGAAGGGAAGGATAGAAACCATTGGTACTGCAGTGCAGATCTTGAGGCCCGGGTATTTGAATACCTGGCCGGTTCTAGAACTTTGTTATGCTCTTGTGGTAGATGATCATCGTTCCATTACTGTACATTTCAGTCATAGTCAAACCCACCACTTTGGTTTTCCCAGCACTATGCTCCACCAAGGTTCCAGCTGAGCCATCTTGGTGAGGCTGGAGCAGTGTGTATAGTCTCTTCTCTCTTCAGAGTATGTGTTCCTCTCTGTTCTGTTCAGGTTAGTTGAGGTCAAGCAGACCCTCTGTCGGTGCATTATTATATAACATGACAATATGACAACAATGGGGCGTAACCTCAGAGCAGAGTTTTGTTTGTTCTCTTCCCTCGGTTGATATGGTTTGTCTCTGCTTGTTACCTCACACACTGAGTGCCCAGGGAAGGGGCTCTGTGGGGAGTTCTCCTGAGGTAGGACTAGCTGCAGAACAAATACTGCACACTGTCATTTTAGCATACAATATGTTTCAGGGCATCTATGTGACTATTTTATTTTATTTTATTTATCCTTTATTTAACCAGAGAAGTCACATTGTATGTGACTATGTATCTAACATGTTCACCCTAGAAATTGTTCTTGGGTTTTGCTATATTTTGGCCATATGCTTTAGTTGATTATATGTATGCCAAGCAAGGTTGTGGGTTATTTTCCCGAGTGGGCCACATTACTAAGTGTAAATTTGAGCCAAATTGCTAAATGACCGTGTTATATCATTACTTGCTCATTGTTTGTGTTGGGTATTGACAGGATATATGTTGTTGAACTGCCAGCATCACAGCACTACAGGTCACCAGGTAGACACTCATTGGAGCCGAAGCTTTTCAACCCTGAGAAACACAATGTCATACCTTATGTGGTGTAAAACCTCCTAATGTGCTTACGCAGGATGTCAAGAGGTCTGTGTATCTGTGATGTTAGTGGGGCTATGTGGTTTGTGTGCGTGTGTGTGTGTGCGCGTGTGTGTGTGCGTGCGTGCGTGTATGTGTTCGTATGTGTGTGTGTGTGTGGGTGGTGCGTGTTTTTGTTTTGTGTCAGTAGGGTATGACACACAGATTCAGCGGTCTAGTTGATCCTACTGTTTTATGGCAACAGTAAAACACAGAGTAAACACTAATGTTTTAAGTAGCTAACGCTTTGTTTGAAGGTCAGTTTATAAACATCTATAAACTACATAGTTTGATCCATTAAATGGATTATGTAAAATAGGAACCTTGTAGAAGTCATAAACTGAACAGACGCAGGTAGGGCAAGACTGCACAGCCTCACCTTGAGAAACAAAATCTAATCTCAATCAGACCCTCACGGGACCTCAAACAGGTACATACAATACCTAGGCCTATGCATATGCACTTGGCCCCTACAAGGACCAAATCCTTAGCAAATTGTAAATTGCAACCAATACACTGGTTCTACAATGTAAAAGGTTATCTCTCTATCCTTCATTACATTGTTAAACTTGTCTAAATCCGAAGTAATCATAATATTTCAGCACAGTTCACAAACTGAACACTTTTCATAATTTTTTATCAAGTCACAGTAGGCATAGCCTCCCACTGCCTCCCAATCGTGACGCGCAGGCCATGTATTTCTATGCGTTTTCAGGCACGTGGGGAATTGATAAACATTTAACAAAGGTAACATAATTCACACAATGAAACAATGAATGCGCCAAATTGGCAGGAGGCAGAGAGCGCATTTGTAGGGACAGGAGCCTAGCTAGCGCTCACTTTAGCAAGAAGTAGGCATAGATAGGTCTATATTATATGCTATAGCATGTAGCCTACATAATGATGGGTTGTGGATGGTTTATAGCAGGGGTGTCAAACTCATTCCATGGAGGGCCTAGTGTCTGCATGTTTTGGGTTTTTCCTTTCAATTAAGACCTAGACAACCAGGTGAGGGGAATTCCTTACTAATTAGTGACCTTAATTCATCAACCAAGTACAAAGGAGGAGCGAAAACCCACAGCCCTCCGTGGAATGAGTTTGACACGTGCTTTATAGCATACATACTGTACCTACAGGTAACTGCCAAAATAAAGGAAACACCAACATAAAGTGTCTTAAGGGCGTTGGGCCACCACAAGCCGTCAGAACAGCTTCAGTGTGCTTTGGCATAGATTCTACAAGTGTCTGGAACTCTATTGGAGGGATGCGACAACATTCTGTAGAAATTCTATAATTTGGTGTTTTGTTGATGGTTGTGCAAAACGCTGTCTCAGGCTCTGCTCCAGAATCTCCCATAAGTGTTCAATTGGGTTGAGATCTGATGACTGACACACACACACACACACACACACACACACACACACACACACACACACACACACACACACACACACACACACACACACACACACACACACACACACACACACACACACACACACACACACACACACACACACACACACACACACCTTTAAACCCCCTGTGCTCCTTTGAGACCCTTCTTTCAAAGACACTGAGATATCTTCTTCTAGCCATGGTAGGCAAAATAATGGGCAACTGGGCATTTTTATACATAGCTTAATTAACTCAGAAACCACACCTCTGCTTTTAATATACTTTGTATCCCTCATTTACTCAAGTGTTACCTGTATATTAACGATATAGATATCTCAAGTACAATAAATAACAGTTCAGTAGAAAAAATTATGTGTAGGCAACTATACTCCTATAAGTTATTTCTCTGTTAGCCTACTGTACTGTATATGCAAATCGCCCATTGGTCAATGCTATATCATTGATATTAGAGAGGAGTATTGCACTAGAAGGGGGTTCATTAAGCTGTGATGCTGTGGTGGTAGCTCCAGTCATTCTACTCAATGTTCAATCATGGTTGATCATCATGATGTCAGAGAGATGCAGCTTGTTCTACCTGCCGTACAGTGACTGTTCCCGATGACTCACTACCTTTCTGCCTCTCTGCAGGGCCTATGGGGTCAGTGCTGTCATTAGTGTGTGTGTGTGTGAGTGTGTGTACTGTGCAGAAAGTGAAGTGAACAACCAATTGGACAACTTCAGCAGAGGAATTGGCAGGCTAATAGAGACAGTTTGGAGTGCAGGAATGCCTTTTTGATTTGTCTAAAGAGATCTGCAAGCCTAGTGCCTAGCCTGGGCTCAGTCGTGAGGCATCATGTGTCTGTGGAGGGGAAGGGGGAAGTAGACATTGTGCTCTAATGTCTACGTCTCAAATGACACCCTATTCCCTATATGTCAAAAGTAGTGCACTACATAGAGAATACTGTTGGATACAATTTTGGATTGGGACGCACCGTTAGCATTGATTGTAGGTATGCCTGTGTGTCCTAATTTCACCGTCTTCATTTGTCTATGATCTTCCATGCACTTTTCATGCACTTCATGCTGATGATCCTATAGGATGAGATGGGTATAAGTGCATAGGGGCTAGGGCTCCATTGTGATTGGATGGTAGTATGGCATCTGAGGCGTAGCAGTGAAAGCCATTGATTAGTGTTACTGCAGCTCAGTGATGACATCTACTGTAAATATAAAGTAGTGCAGCTCAGACTGACCATCATACTCAGTTTGGCTACTCACCATGAGCTATTGGTTATTCTGTTGCTGGAGGGTTAAGATTGATGTCAGGGAATTTTGTCTCTCTACTGTACTTTATTCTATGTCCCTGGAAGAAAGAACATGTCAGGGGGGTAGGTAGGTTGGAAAGGTGAATTAGATAGCCTTTGAATGATTAGGGTTAGTAGCTGTCTGCACATTTTAGATTTTTTCTAATATAATAATGTAAATGTTATATTTTCCCCAGACCTGGGCTCAGTTGTAATGGGTATATAATACCTACAATGCTGTTCAAATCCCCATTAAAGCTGCAGTATATTTTAATATATCAAATTTCACAGCATGAAAAGCAAACATTACATGTGACTCATGTCTGTTAGTAGACCTGCTGCTCAATTTGAGAAGAAATTACTGCAGTTGACAGTGCCAGCTAATTTACATATCAAGTAACATTTTTGTATGCATGTCTTAGTTAGCTGTGGAACTGTTTCAAGTAGGTTCAAATAGCCCATCGTTGTCTGATGTGTGATACCATCACAAAGAAAAACAAAAATAACCTGCGTGGCCAGACAACACTTGAAAATATCCAAGTCCTTGTCAATTACACAGGAGACAGTGTTGGTGTGTTGGATGAACAGTAAAAGTGTGTGCCTACATTGAATTCTCTCTCTTTCTCGCTCTCTCTCGCTCTCGCTCGCTCTTTCTCGCTCTCTCTCTCTCGATGATCTTCTTGTCCTTCCTGTGACACCAAGTTCTGTAGATGTCCTGGAGGGCAGGAAGTGTGCCCCCGGTGATGCGTTGGGCTGACCGCACCACGCTCTGGAGAGGCCTGTTGTTGGAACGGTACAATTGCCGTACCAGGCGCTGATACAGCCCGACAGGATGCTCTCAATGGTGCATCTGTAGAAGTTCATGAGGGTCTTAGGGGCCAAGATGAATTTCTGTCTCCTGACAATGGCGCCGGACGGGATGGCTGCTGTTTTACGGGCTCCTAACCAACTGTGCTATTTTGTTTGTTTTATTGCGTTGTTTGTAACTTATTTTTGTACTTATTTTGTACATAATGTTGCTGCTACCGTCTCTTATGACTGAAAAGAGCTTCTGGACATCAGAACAGCGATTACTCACCTCGAACTGGACAAAGATGTTTTCTTTAATGAGTCCGACGCGAAGGATATACTGCTTTCTCGAGACCAGGCCCAAATCTCCGTCATTTGCGTGAAGAAAAGACGGAGGAAAAGGGGGCGGAGGTCGGGCTGCCTTCTGAGAATTCGTAGGCGAGTGAGTAAACCTCCACTACCATCCGTTCTATTAGCCAACGTTCAATCATTGGGAAACAAAATGGATGATCTACGATTAAGACTATCCTACGAGCGGGACATTAAAAACTGTAATATATTATGTTTCACCGAGTCTTGGCTGAACGACGACACAGATAATATAGAGCTGGCTGGGTTTTCTGTGCATCGGCAGGACAGAGAATGGCCGATGTGAGCAAGACCTATAAACAGGTCAACATTCACAAAGCCACAGGGTCAGACGGATTACAAGGACGTGTTCCTCAAAGCATGCGCGGACCAACTGGCAAGTGTCTTCACTGACATTTTCAACCTCTCCCTGACCGAGTCTGTAATACTTACATGTTTCAAGCAGACCACCATAGTCCTTGTGCCCAAGGAAGCGATGGTAACCTGCCTGAATAATTACTGCCCCGTAGCACTCGTCACGTCGGTAGCCATGAAGTGCTTTGAAAGGCTGGTTAAGGCTCACATCAACACCATCCCGGAAACCCTAGATCCACTCCAATTCGCATACCGCCCCAACAGATCCACAGATGACGCAATCTCAATCGCACTCCACACTGCCCATTCCCACCTGGACAAAAGGAACACCTATGTGAGAATGCTGTTCATTGACTACAGCTCAGCGTTCAACACCATAGTGCCCACAAAGCTCATCACTAAGCTAAGGATCCTGGGACTAAACCCCTCCCTCTGCAACTGGATCCTGGACTTCCTGACGGGCCGCCCCCAGGCGGTAAGGGTAGGCAACAACACATCTGCTATGCTGATCGTCAACACGGAGGCCCCTCAGGGGTGCGTGCTTAGTCCCCTCCTGTACTCCCTGTTCACCCACGAATGCGTGGCCAATCACGACTCCAACACCATCATTAAGTTTGCTGACAACACAACAGTGGTAGGCCTCATCTCCAACAATGAGACAGCCTATAGGGAGGAGTTCAGAGACCTGGCAGTGTGGTGCCAGGACAAAAACCTCTCCCTCAATGTGAGCAAGACAAAGGAGCTGATCGTGGATTACAGGAAAAGGCTGGCCGAACAGGCCCCCTGTCACTACTTCCTCCGAAACTACCTCCCCTCCTTGTTCGGGCAGGCTTCGGCATTCGTCGTCACCGGCCTTCTAGCCACTGCCGCTCCATATCTCATCATTCCATTTGTCTTGTCTTGTCAATTACACACACCTGGTTCATATTCCCCTCATTAGTATGTGTTTAAGTGTTCCCTCTGCCCCCTTGTCCTTGTGGGTGATTGTTCATTGTGAGAATTAGTAGCTCGGTTGAGCTCAGTATTTTGTATTGCCGGGGTATTGCCATGGGTCGGCAGGTAGCTTAGTGGGTAAGAGCGTTGTGCCAGTAACCGAAAGGTCGCTGGTTCTAATCCCCGAGCCGACTAGGTGAAAAATCTGTCGATGTGCCCTTAAGCAAGGCACTTAACCCTAATTGCTCCTGTAAGTCGCTCTGGATAAGAGCGTCTGCTAAATGACTAAAATGTAAATGTAAATGTAATGTATTTTCCCCGTGTGCATGTTTGTTACAGTGCGCCTGTTTTGTGCACCCGACTGGTTACGCTGGATTACGGAATAAACTCTGTATACTGTGATTTACCCTCCTGCGCCTGACTCCTTCAAATCACGCATCACACCCCCATTAACATCAATGGGGCTATAGTGGAGCAGGTTGAGAGTTTCAAGTTCCTTGGTGTCCACATCACCAACAAACTATCATCCAAACACACCAAGACAGTCGTGAAGACCTCTTCACGACAACACCTTTCCCCCTCAGGAGACTGAAAAGATTTGGCATGGGTCCCTTGATCCTCAAAAACGAATACAGCAGCACCATCGAAAGCATCCTGACCGGTTGCATCACCGCCTGGTATGGCGACTGCTTGGCATCTGTCTGTAAGGCGCTACAGAGGATAGTGCGTACGGCCCAGTACATCACTGGGGCAAAGCTTCCTGCCATCCAGGATCTATATACTAGGCGGTGTCAGAGGAAGGACCAAAAAATGGTCAAAGACTCCAGTCACCCAAGTCATAGACTGTTCTCTCTGATACCGCACGGCAAGCGGTACCGGAGCACCAAGTCTAGGACCACAAGGCTACTTAACAGCTTCCACCCCCAAGCCATAAGACTGCTGAACAATTAATCAAATGCCCACCTGGACTATTTACATTGACACCCCCCCTTCCTTTTGTTTTTACACTGCTGCTACTCGCTGTTTATTATCTATGCATAGTCACTTTACCCCTACCTATATGTACAAATTACCTAAACTAACCTGTACCCCCGCACATTGACTCTGTACTGGTACCCCCTGAATATAGCCTCGTTAGTGTTACTTCTCATAATTTTTTACCTTACTTTATTTAGTAAATATTTTCTTAACTTTTTCTTGAAATGCATTGTTGGTTAAGGGTTGTAAGTAAGCATGTGACAAATAACATTTTATTTTATTTGAAGTCCACAATCAGCTCCTTCGTTGTGTTGACGTTGAGGGAGCTGTTATTTTCCTGGCACCACTCCCCCAAGCCCTCACCTCCTTCCTGTAGGCTGTCTCGTCGTTGTTGGTAATCAGGCCTACCACTGTTGTGTTGTCAATAAACTTGATGATCGAGTTGGAGACGTGCGTGGCCACGCAGTCATGGGTGAACAGGGAGTACATGAGGGGGCTGAGCACGCACTCTTGTGGCGCCCCTGTGTCGAGGATCAGCGTGGATGGAGGTGTTGTAGCCTACCTTCACCATCTGTAGTCGGCCCGTCACGAAGTCCAGGACCCAGTTCCACAGGGTGGGGTTCAGATCCAGAGCCCTGAGCTTAGTGATGAGCCCCCAAAATGCTAAGGCCGGCTCTGTCTGTGTGTGTGTGTGTGTGTTTGTGTGTGTGTGTGTGAACGTGTTCTTAGAGAGGTTCCGATTAATTCATTTAATCCAAAGATATGTGTGTGTGTGTCTAGAGACCCCTGTTCTGGGTTATTCCATTACACTGTGTGTCACCTCTGGTCTGCTGTGATCTGACCTGGTTTGTATGACAAATGAACAAAGGACATTGATGGACACCCCACTGTTGGTGTGGCTGCAGGGAGAGACACAGTGCAGACTGTCACATAAGGCAGAACCAGTGCAGAATAGAGAACTTATTCAGGAATACCTTCCTTTAATATTGAAGCCTAAGGAGGAGGGTCCTCGAAATGAATGTTTGCTGATAATTTATCTCCTTAAATAAAATGATAAAACATTTACATTTAATAACAACAATTGCAACTGTAGGAGCAATTTTGACCTTTTTAATGTGTACACTAGAACAGTGGTTCCTAAACTGAGGGTTTGGCAGGGGCACCCCCCCCAAAAAAAAACAGTGGGGGAAAAAAGTATTTAGTCAGCCACCATTTATACAAGTTCTCCCACTTAAAAAGATGAGAGAGGCCTGTAATTTTCATCATAGGTACACGTCAACTATGACAGACAAAATGAGATTTTTTTCCCCAGAAAATCACATTGTAGGATTTTTTTATGAATTTATTTGCAAATTATGGTGGAAAATAAGTATTTGGTCAATAACAAAAGTTTCTCAATAGTTTGTTATATACCCTTTGTTGGCAATGACACAGGTCAAACGTTTTCTGTAAGTCTTCACAAGGTTTTCACACACTGTTGCTGGTATTTTGGCCCATTCCTCCATGCAGATCTCCTCTAGAGCAGTGATGTTTTGGGGCTGTCGCTGGGCAACACGGACTTTCAACTCCCTCCAAAGATTTTCTATGGGGTTGAGATCTGAAGACTGGCTAGGCCACTCCAGGACCTTGAAATGCTTCTTACGAAGCCACTCCTTCGTTGCCCGGGCGGTGTGTTTGGGATCATTGTCATGCTGAAAGACCCAGCCACGTTTCATCTTCAATGCCCTTGCTGATGGAAGGAGGTTTTCACTCAAAATCTCACGATACATGGCCCCATTCATTCTTTCCTTTACATGGATCAGTCGTCCTGGTCCCTTTGCAGAAAAACAGCCCCAAAGCATGATGTTTCCACCCCCATGCTTCACAGTAGGTATGGTGTTCTTTGGATGCAACTCAGCATTCTTTGTCCTCCAAACACGACGAGTTGAGTTTTTACCAAAAAGTTCTATTTTGGTTTCATCGGACCATATGAAATTCTCCCAATCCTCTTCTGGATCATCCAAATGCACTCTAGCAAACTTCAGATGGGCCTGGACATGTACTGGCTTAAGCAGGGGGACACGTCTGGCACTGCAGGATTTGAGTCCCTGGCGGCGTAGTGTGTTACTGATGGTAGGCTTTGTTACTTTGGTCCCAGCTCTCTGCAGGTCATTCACGAGGTCCCCACGTGTGGTTCTGGGATTTTTGCTCACCGTTCTTGTGATCATTTTGACCCCACGGGGTGAGATCTTGCGTGGAGCCCCAGATCGAGGGAGATTATCAGTGGTCTTGTATGTCTTCCATTTCCTAATAATTGCTCCCACAGTTGATTTCTTCAAACCAAGCTGCTTACCTATTGCAGAGTCAGTCTTCCCAGCCTGGTGCAGGTCTACAATTTTGTTTCTGGTGTCCTTTGACAGCTCTTTGGTCTTGGCCATAGTGGAGTTTGGAGTGTGACTGTTTGAGGTTGTGGACAGGTGTCTTTTATACTGATAACAAGTTCAAACAGGTACCATTAATACAGGTAACGAGTGGAGGACAGAGGAGCCTCTTAAAGAAGAAGTTACAGGTCTGTGAGAGCCAGAAATCTTGCTTGTTTGTAGGTGACCAAATTCATTAAATATCCTACAATGTGATTTTCTGGATTTTTTTCTTCTCAATTTGTCTGTCATAGTTGACGTGTACCTATGATGAAAATTACAGGCCTCTCTGTCACGGTCGTCATAATGATTGGACCAAGGCGCAGCGTGATATGCGTACATCTTTTTAATAGTGTACTGGCAACACGATACAAAATACAAAACAACCAAACGAAACGTGAAGTCCTCGGTTAACAACACAAACCAACACGGAACAAGATCCACCACTGGCTTGGTGCGGGGAGCAGGAACGGGCCGGACCGGGCTGACGACGCGCACCACAGGCTTGGTGCGGGGAGCAGGAACAGGCCGGGCCGGGCTGGCGACGCGCACCATAGGCTTGGTGCGGGGAGCAGGAACAGGCCGGGCCGGACTGGCAACGCGCACCATTGGCTTGGTGCGGGGAGCAGGAACAGGCCGGGCTGGCGACGCGCACCATTGGCTTGGTGCGAGGGGCAGGAACAGGCCGGGCCGGGCTGGCAACGCGCACCATAGGCTTGGTGCGAGGGGCAGGAACAGGCCGGGCCGGCGACGCGCACCATTGGCTTGGTGCGAGGGTCAGGAACAGGCCGGGCCGGGCTGGCGACGCGCACCAAAGGCTTGGTGCGAGGGGCAGGAACAGACCGGGCCGGGCTGGCGACGCGCACCACAGGCTTGGTGCGAGGGGCAGGAACAGGCCGGGCCGGGCTGGTGACGCGCATCACAGGCTTGGTGCGAGGGGCAGGAACAGGCCGGACCGGGCTGGCGACGCGCACCATTGGCTTGGTGCGAGGGGCAGGAACAGGCCGGGCCGGGCTGGCGACGCGCACCATTGGCTTGGTGCGAGGGGCAGGAACAGGCCGGGCCGGGCTGGCGACGCGCACCATTGGCTTGGTGCGAGGGGCAGGAACAGGCCGAGCCGGGCTGGCGACGCGCACCATTGGCTTGGTGCGAGGGGCAGGAACGGGCCGGGCTGGCGACGCGCACCACAGGCTTGGTGCGAGGGGCAGGAACAGGCCGGGCCGGGCTAGCGACGTGCACCACAGGCTTGGTGCGAGGGGCAGGAACAGGCCGGGCCAGGCTGGCGACGCGCATCACAGGCTTGGTGCGAGGGACAGGAACAGGCCGGACCGTACTGGGAACACACACCACTGGCCTTGTGTGGGGATCAGGAACGGGCCGGACCGGACTGGTAACACACCTCAGTACCTCTCGCCGTGCCTCTACACTCTCCTTCCCTCTACTGACCAATGGCCCCTGTAACCTGGTGGCCTTCTCTCCTCGTCCACAAACTCGCCCTTTATCTGCCTCCAGCAGCCCCGTCGTCCATGCCGTGTGCCCCCCCAAAAAAATGTCTTGGGGGTGCCTCTCGCCTGTCCGACGACGGCCCGGTTGGCGCCGCTTCTCCTCTCCTGCCTGGGTCTCCCCCTTCATCGCCCTCCGGTAACGGACGGCCTCCTCCTCCGTGATCTGCCCCCAACCGAGGAGGACATCCACTAACGTTACCTCCGGCATTTGCTCCTGGACACGCTGCTTGGTCCTGTATTGGTGGGATCTTCTGTCACTGTCGTCATAATGATTGGACCAAGGCGCAGCGTTATATGCGTACATCTTTTTAATAGTGTACTGGCAACACGATACAAAATACAAAACAACCAAACGAAACGTGAAGTCCTCGGTTAACAACACAGACCAACACGGAACAAGATCCCACAAAACACAAGTGCACAACAGGCTGCCTAAGTATGGTTCCCAATCAGAGACAACAAGCAACAGCTGATTCTCGTTGCCTCTGATTGAGAACCACCCCGGCCAACATAGAAAACACATGAACTAGAAACTGAACATAGAACACAAAACATAGACCCTACACACCCTGGCTCAACATATAAGAGTCCCCAGAGCCAGGGCGTGACACTCTCTCATCTTTTTAAGTGGGAGAACTTGCACAATTGGTGGCTGACTAAATACTTTTCCCCCCACTGTATACTACCGTTCAAAAATTTGGGGTCACTTAGAAATGTCCTTATTTTCAAAAGAAAAGCAATTTTTTTGTCCATTAAAATAACATCAAATTGATCAGAAATACAGTGTAGACATTGGTAATTTACATTTACATTTTAGTCATTTAGCAGACGCTCTTATCCAGAGCGACTTACAGGAGCAATTAGGGTTAAGTGCCTTGCTCAAGGGCACATTAACGTCATTTAGCAGACGCTCTTAGCCAGAGCGACTCACAAATTGGTGCGTTCACCCTATAGCCAGTGGGATAACCACTTTACAATTGGGGGGGGGGGGGGGGGGGGGGTAGAAGGATTCCTTTATCCTATCCCAGGTATTCCTTAAAGAGGTGGGGTTTCAAATGTCTCCGGAAGGTGGTGAGTGACTCCGCTGTCCTGGCGTCGTGAGGGAGCTTGTTCCACCATTGGGGTGCCAGAGCAGCGAACAGTTTTGACTGTTTAATGTTGTAAATGGCTATTGTAGCTGGAAACAGCTGATTTTTAATGGAATATCTACATAGGGGTACAGAGGCCCATTATCAGCAACCATCAGTCCTGTGTTCCAATGGCACGTTGTGTTTGCTAATCCAAGTTTATCATTTTAAAAGGCTAATTGATCATTAGAAAACCCTTTTGCAATTATGTTAGCACAGCTGAAAACTGTTGTGCTGATTAAAGAAGCAATAAAACTGGCCTTCTTGAGACTAGTTGAGTATCTGGAGCATCAGCAATTGTGGGTTCGATTACAGGCTCAAAATGGCCAGAAATAAAGAACTTCCTTCTGAAATTCTTCAGTCTATTCTTGTTCTGAGAAATGAAGGCTATTCCATGCGAGAAATTGCCAAGAAACTGAAGATCTCGTACAATGCTGTGTACTACTCCCTTCACAGAACAGCGCAAACTGGCTCTAACCAGAAAAGAAAGAGGAGTGGGAGGCCCCGGTGCACAACTGAGCAAGAGGACAAATACATTAGAGTGTCTAGTTTGAGAAACAGACGCCTCACAGGTCCTCAACTGGCAGCTTCATTAAATAGTACCCGCAAAACACCAGTCTCAACGTCAACAGTGAAGAGGTGACTCCGGGATGCTGACCTTCTAGGCAGAGTTGCAAAGAAAAAGCCATATCTCAGACTGGCAAATAAAAATAAAAGATTAAGATGGGCAAAAGAACACAGACACTGGACAGAGGAAGATTGGAAAAAAGTGATATGGACAGACGAATCGAAGTTTGACGTGTTCGGATCACAAAGAAGAACATTTGTGAGATGCAGACAAAATGAAAATATGCTGGAGAGGGCTTGATGCTATCTGTCAAGCATGGTGGAGGTAATGTGATGGTCTGAGGGTGCTTTGGTGGTGGTAAAGTGGGAGATTTGTACAGGGTAAAAGGGATCTTGAAGAAGGAAGGCTATCACTCCATTTTGCAACGATATGCCATACCCTGTGGACACGCTTGATTGGAGCCAATTTCCTCCTACAACAGGACAATGACCCAAAGCACAGCTCCAAACTATGCAAGAACTATTTAGGGAAGAAGCAGTCAGCTGGTATTCTGTCTATAATGGAGTGGCCAGCACAGTCACCGGATCTCTTCCCTATTGAGCTGTTGTGGGAGCAGTTTGACCGTATGGTACGTAAGAAGTGCCCATCAAGCCAATCCAACTTGTGGGAGGTGCTTCAGGAAGCATGGGGTGAAATCTATTCAGATTACCTCAACAAATTGACAACTAGAATGCCAAAGGTCTGCAAGGCTGACAATTATTATTTCAATTAAAAAACATTATTTCTAACCTTGTCAATGACTACATTTCCTATTCATTTTGCTATATTTCCTATTCAAACTCAGTTCATGCATGTTTTCATGGAAAACAAGGACATTTCTAAGTGACCCCAAGCTTTTGAACGGTAGTGTATATATATATATATATTATATATACATATATATATATTTTTTTTTTTGAGGAACTCAGTCCGGCTTTAAACATACTTTTGAAAGTTGTAATAGTAGAATGCACAAGGTGCAATTTCGAAATTGGGTAGTACATCCTCAGTTCCTCTTGTCATGTTAGTCATTGCATACCTTAGAGAACTATTCATAACTTGTCAGAAATGTCCAGATCAACTAGCCCATGTCAGCTAACGCGGGGTCTTCCACAATTCCGGAAGGGTTAGCCCGAGTGAAAAAGTTTGGGAACCTGTATTGGTTAACACCTTGGAACTAATATAAGATACAGTATATACAGTGACTTTGGAAAGTATTCAGACCCCTTGACCTTTTCAACATTTTGTTAGGTTACAGCCTTATTCTAAAATTGATTAAATTGTTTTTCCCTCATCAATCTACACACAATACCCCATAATGACAAAGCAAAAACAGGTTTGTAGAAATATTTGCTAATTAATTAAAACTAAAAAACGGAAATATTCTATTTACATAAATATTCAGACTCTTTACTCAGTACTTTGTTGAAGCACCTTTGGCAGCGATTACAGCCTCAAGTCTTCTTGGGTATGACGCTCAAGCTTGGCAAACCTGTATTTGGGGAGTTTCTCCCATTCTTCTCTGCAGATCCTCTCAAGCTCTGTCAGGTTGGATGGGGAGCGTTGCTGCACAGCTATTTTCAGGTCTCTCCAGAGATGTTTGATCGGGTTCAAGTCCGGGCTCTGGCTGGGCCACTCAAGGACATTCAGAGACTTCTCCCAAAGCCACTCCTGCGTTGTCTTGACTGTGTGCTTAGGGGTGTTGTCCTGTTGGAAGGTGAACCTTCGCCCCAGTCTGAGGTCCTGAGCGCTCTGGAGCAGGTTTTCATCAAGGATCTCTCTGTACCTTGCTCCGTTCATCTTTCCCTCGATCCTGACTACTCTCCCAGTCCCTGCCACTGAAAAACATCCCCACAGCATGACGCTGCCACCACCATGCTTCACCGTAGGGATAGTGCCAGGTTTCCTCCAGACGTGACACTTGGCATTCCGGCCAAAGAGTTCAATCTTATAATAATAATAATATGCCATTTAGCAGACGCTTTTATCCAAAGCGACTTACAGTCATACGTGCATACATTTTTTGTGTATGGGTGGTCCCGGGGATCGAACCCACTACCTTGGCATTACAAGCGCCGTGCTCTACCAGCTGAGCTACAGAGGACCACAATCTTGGTTTCATCAGACCAAATAATCTTGTTTCTCATGGTCTGAGAGTTTTTAGGTGCCTTTTGGCAAACTCCAAGCGGGCTGTGATGTGCCTTTTACTGAGGAGTGGCTTCCGTCTGGCCACTTTACCATAAAGGCCTGATTGGTGGAGTGCTGCAGTGATGGTTGTCCTTCTGGAAGGTTCTCCCACTCCACAAAGGAACTCTGGAGCTCTGTCAGAGTGACCATCGAATTCTTGGTCACCTGCCTGACCAAGGACCTTCTCCCCCGACTGCTCAGTTTGGCTGGGCGGCCAGCTCTAGGATGAATCTTGCTGGTTCCAAACTTCTTCCTTTTATGAACAATGGAGGCCACTGTGTTCTTGGGGACCTTCAATGCTGCAGATATGTTTTGGTACCCTTCCCCAGATCTGTGCCTCGACACAATCCTGTCTCTGAGCTCTACGGACAATTCGTTCGACCTCATGGCTTGGTTTTTGCTCTGACATGCACTGTCAACTGTGGAATCTTATACAGACAGGTGTGTGCCTGTCAACCTGACAGAGCAGAGGATCTGAAGAGAAGAATGGTAGAAACTCCCCAAATACAGTGTGTCAAGCTTGTAGCGTCATCACCAATAATTCTTGAGGCTGTAATCGCTGCCAAAGTACTTAGTAAAGGGTCTGAATTCTTCCGTAAATGTGATATTTCTGTACATTTTGAAAAACCTGTTTTTGCTTTGTTATTATGGGATATTGTGTGTAGATTGATAAGGGGGGAAAACAATTTAATCAATTTTACAATAAGGCTGTAACGTCAAGTAATCTGAATACTTTCTGAATGCACTGTATATGTTAGTTGTTACATTTTCTATTTTATTTTTGGGCCCCCTACAGGCCTGGGCCCAGGGGCTTCAGCAATTAGCCTATCAATCAATATAAGATATTTAGGCTTTCTTAGATTTCACTTTTTGCAGTGTATATGTTTACTATTTTCTGATAGTCTGTTTTCTGCTGCTGCCACTTGGAAGAGCTGCAGTTTAATCGCTTTCTTTGTTGTCATTTCAGTCAGTGGGGTAGCTGGAAAAGTAGCCAAGCCCATTCCTATTCCCAACACTACTCTCAGCTTGGCTTCTCCTTTAGGCTAGTCTCCTGTCCTCTCCCCAGAATCCATTTAGTTTCAAGAATGGAGCACCTGTTATCTTGGCAATGCACTTAATGGGCAAAACACAATTATTGAGTCAATAGTATGATGATTTGTTCTGCCGTCTAGGTAAATTAATGGACGCAGAGTAGATGGGCCTAATTTCTGCCCATAGAAATGACATACATTGGAGAGGACAGGTAGAACTTTAAGAGGACAGCACAAAGAGAGCACAGTCAATTGATTTCATAAGCAGTGTAATTTGGGATGGGTTGTAATTTCGTTCAAAATAAAAGCGTTGGAAAGAAGCGTACCTTATCTGTTGATAATAACCTTTTTGTTCTGAGAAAAGTGGTCAGCCTATTATTCTTTGCTCCGGTTTTGTATTGCGCCCATGGACTATAAATCTTTTGAAACTCTTTCCTACCCATAAAGGTGTAGCGTTCAAACTGTGTTTAGAGACATATACAGGTAACTGCCAAAATAAAGGAAACACTTAAGTAAATGAGGGATACAAAGTACAGTATATTGAAAGCAGATGCCTTACTGTTAACAGGCCAATGCTGTTGTAACATCCATGAGACGCTGATATAATCTGTTGATATCGTCTCCCATTACAGTAACATGACAGCATCACAGGCTGCAGGCACACGCACCCCACAGCGCAGCTTCTATTTTGATTGGTCATGAAATGCTGTAGAATCAGCATTGTGTTACTGTAAGCTCTGACAGATAGTTTACACAGTATAGAAATGATAGAGTACGAAGCATCCTCTTCACTGTACTGTAGGGCTTGGGTTCAACTAATTTGGCCTAATACAATGTCTAGAGTAAGAGGATGTGATGGGGAATGATTCAATACTGGGGTAGAGTGAGTTTGTCAATTGGAGAGGAGTCGTAGATGTCTCATGAAGTATTCTAGTAGCTGTTTGATGTGGCACGTATTACACATACTCCATGACCTTTAGCAGTGGAGAGCCATATCTCCGCTCATTAATGTCCACACAGCTAATGTGATTCTACAGAAACACTCATCCCTCTCTCATCCCTCTCTGATGGCAGAAAGTTAATTGAAAAACGTAACAGAGAATGTATCAAAAGGACAGCCAGAGAAATGGTGGGCTGCGGGCATGACTTAAGTTCCCTTCCCTTCTGTCCTTAGTCAATGGCCTGTAGATTGCAATCTACAACCTCCTCTCTCTGTTTCAGACACAGTAGGATATGACTGGTGAGTCATTCAGAACTGATGTTAGACCTGACGAATCAACCCCCCATTGTCCCCCACATAAAGTCTGCCGCCCCCAGACCCCAATCCCCACCCCTACACACACAAACACGCACACACACACTGCCAGTGGTTTTGCATGAGTGGGATAGGCGTGTGACGTGTGTCCACCCTGCAGTGAGTCTCAGCTCTAGTGGAGACAGCTCATTACAGAATGGTAGCTCTTGGCAGAGAGGCCAGCTGAGTTGACGTGGCAGGCGTTGTTGTGATGTCACAAGGACTGAGATGTCAGTGTGCCATATGATCACTGGAGAATAGGAGACAGCTCACCTGTTTACTGTGTGTGTGTGTGTGTGTGTGTGTGTGTGTGTGTGTGTGTGTGTGTATGTGTGTGTGCGTGTGTGTTTAGTCTTGTATGATGTCAGCTTGAACTGCCAAGGTCATATAGAATACAAGGCTTTGTTGCAAACAGAAGGATTTATTGACAATATTTGGGTACACATTTTACCATGGATGTTCATTCCCATATTAAGTCTTGTCACTTTAATTTGCACTCACAGGCACAGAGTTTTACCTTAGACAAGATAACTTCTACAGTGAGGGAAAAAAGTATTTGATCCCCTGCTGATTTTGTACTTTTGCCCACTGACAAAGAAATTATCAGTCTATAATTTTAATGGTAGGTTTATTTGAACAGTGAGAGACAGAATAACAACAAAAAAATCCAGAAAAACACATGTCAAAAATGTTATAAATTGATTTGTATTTTGAGGGAAATAAGTATTTGACCCCTCTGCAAAACATGACTTAGTACTTGGTGACAAAACCCTTGTTGGCAATCACAGAGGTCAGATGTTTCTTGTAGTTGGCCACCAGGTTTGCACACATCTCAGGAGGGATTTTGTCCCACTCCTCTTTGCAGATCTTCTCCAAGTCATTAAGGTTTCGAGGATGATGTTTGTCAACTCGAACCTTCAGCTCCCTCCACAGATTTTCTATGGGATTAAGGTCTGGAGACTGGCTAGGCCACTCCAGGACCTTAATGTGCTTCTTCTTGAGCCACTCCTTTGTTGCCTTGGCCGTGTGTTTTGGATCATTGTCATGCTGGAATACCCATCCACGACCCATTTTCAATGCCCTGGCTGAGGGAAGGTGGTTCTCACCCAAGATTTGACGGTACATGGCCCCGTCCATCGTTCCTTTGATGCGGTGAAGTTGACCTGTCCCCTTAGCAGAAAAACACCCCCAAAGCATAATGTTTCCACCTCCATGTTTGATGGTGGGGATGGTGTTCTTGGGGTCATAGGCAGCATTCCTCCTCCTCCAAACACGGTGAGTTGAGTTGATGCCAAAGAGCTCGATTTTGGTCTCATCTGACCACAACACTTTCACCCAGTTCTCCTCTGAATCATTCAGATGTTCATCGGCAAACTTCAGACGGCCCTGTATATGTGCTTTCTTGAGCAGGGGGACCTTGCGGGCGTTGCAGGATTTCATTCCTTCACGGCGTAGTGTGTTACCAATTGTTTTCTTGGTGACTATGGTCCCAGCTGCCTTGAAATCATTGACAAGATCCTCCCGTGTTGTTCTGGGCTGATTCCTCACCGTTCTCATGATCATTGCAACTCCAAGAGGTGAGATCTTGCATGGAGCCCCAGGCCGAGGGAGATTGACAGTTATTTTGTGTTTCTTCCATTTGCGAATAATCGCACCAACTGTTGTCACCTTCTCACCAAGCTGCTTGGCGATGGTCTTGTAGCCCATTCCAGCCTTGTGTGGGTCTACAATCTTGTCCCTGACATCCTTGGAGAGCTCTTTGGTCTTGGCCATGGTGGAGAGTTTGGAATCTGATTGATTGATTGCTTCTGTGGACAGGTGTCTTTTATACAGGTAACAAGCTGAGATTGGGAGCACTCCCTTTAAGAGTGTGTGTCACGTTGCTGTGGATTGGTGTGGTGTAGAATCAGGCGCAGGAAGCAGAGGATAAGTCCAACAAGACTTTACTAGAGCACACAAAAATAATCCAAACAGCCCGGAGGCAAAGGGACGCACACAGGCGTAAATAAGCGAGCGCACACACAGGTGCGAAAATACTCTCCTAAACACAAGGAGGAAGCTATGAAAATAGCGTACCGACACGGGTAGTGCAACAACACGACACGAACAATTACACACAACACTAAACTAACAACAAGGAAACTAAAAGGGTGCTAAATGAGACATAACACAAAACAGGTGTGACTAACAGACAAAACCAATCAAACAAGAAACATAGAGCGGTGGCAGCTAGTACTCCGGAGACGACGACCGGCGAAACCTGCCCGAACAAGGAGGAGGAGCCGCCTCGGCCGAAACCGTGACAGTGTGCTCCTAATCTCAGCTCGTTACCTGTATAAAAGACACCTGGGAGCCAGAAATCTTTCTGATTGAGAGGGGGTCAAATACTTATTTCCCTCATTAAAATGCAAATCAATTTATAACATTTCTGACATGCGTTTTTCTGGATTTGTTTGTTGTTATTCTGTCTCTCACTGTTCAAATAAACCTACCATTAAAATTATAGACTGATCATTTCTTTGTCAGTGGGCAAACGTACAAAATCAGCAGGGGATCAAATACTTTTTTCCCTCACTGTATAACTAAATAAACCAACCCAACACCTGTGACAGCTGATTCGTGATTAACATAACGATACATTAACACCCATGGCACTGTAAGAGAAGTGGAGGCTTCTCCATCTAAGGCTCAGAATGATGGGCTGGAGTATTTAAAGCTTGTTTAGCTAGAAAGCCTAATCACTCATGTGAGCTTTTTAATTTAGTATTTGCATGTTAAAAGTATGTTGTCCTCTGTCTGAGCATGAATAACAGGTTGAATAATATATTGCATGAATAATGCCCCCCCCCCCCCCCCCCCCTCTCTCTTGCTGTCCTACTTTCTTTTCACTTCATAGATTCATCTTCTGTATTGCCTTTCCCATTTCTACAGCAGCATGTTGAAGGTGGCATTGTATAGAGAGCATTGTTTGTAATTCATTCATAACAGTATGTAGCTTCTCAGGATGAATTGAACAACCCCACAAAAGTTCCAAGGTCAATTGAATCCTTGCTTTAGCTACAATAGTAGCGCCTTTTTAAATCCTGCCTGAAAAATACAGTTTCTTTATTGCGCTGTAATTACTCAAAATGTCAGTCAATGACGAAAGACTAGTAGTTAGTCAATCAGTAATTACTGAAGTTAGTCTGTAGTAGAAGCCTACTGCCTCATCTGGCTCACAGGAGAGGTCCTATTATGCCTGGTATAACCTTGTTCACAAACAGTTCTCAGGGGAATCCCATCCCTTGGGGTTTGAACCATCAGTAGTACACCAATATTATCAAGCTAAGCTCTGTCGGTGCTTGTGACTTTAGTACAACTCCAACATTGCCACAACCCTGCATGTGCACTCATGGCACAAGACACCGTCTCAAAGTAACACAAATTCAGGACATGGCAGACAACAGTTCTTATCGAGCCTCAATTCAATCAACACAATCAATGCAACACACAGCAAAGTTTCCCTTCCCCCTCTTCGGGTATCACAGCTACAAACTGTGAGGTTGAATTATTTAAAATAAAATAAAGTGTTTACCTTTGCACTACTTGCCTGACAATAGCAACAAGGCTGAACTCACTGTGTGTTTGTAGCTCAACAGTAGTGTCCAACAGGGGCTCTGGCATCATGACCAATTATGCTACGCTCTCCACAGTCAAATCGATGAGCAGGCAGCCACTGACCAAAGACTCTGTGATAATTGTGTGGGCATCCTGTTGCTAATGCTGTATTTAGTGTAGATTGTCCAGAGGAGAGGACTGGAATGGAAGATATACTTTGTCTCGTGGTTCTCATTTAAAGTACATCCTCTCTGCTGATGAGAGCTAACACATTGAATGGCCTTGATTCAGTTTTGTTGTTGACTTTGACGGTGTAGACAGGCAGTGTAATTTCCTTTGGTTTAAATGGTCCTAAATCCATTGTTGTAGCCATTGTGGTACAATTAAGACCAGTTTGAAGAAATATATACATTCTGCAGAGTAAAAACTACAGAGGATTTAAATCTATTGTCACAGTGTAGAGACCAAGGAGCAGAGTAGAGCAGAGAGCTGGAGGATTAACTGTGCCTTCTGTGTACCGTCATTAAACAATTCTCAGGTAGATAACAGCAAGAAGCACAAGATTGAAACGCGTTTGGTTCTAATTAGGAAGAAACTGTTTTTTATTACCCTCCAAGAGTGACTGAATATATTTGATACACTCTTAGAAAAAAAAGTTGCTATCTAGAACCTAAAAGGGTTCTTCGGCTTTCCCCATAGGAGAACCCTTTGAATATTTTTTGGGGGATTCCAGGTAGAACCCTTTTGGTTCCAGGTAGAACCCTGTTGGGTTCCATGTAGAACCCTTTCCACAGAGGTTTCTACATGGAACCAAAAAGGGTTCTATGGGGAGAGCCGAATAACCCTTTTAGAACCCTTTTTTCTAAGCGTGTAGGTCTAATTATCAATAAAAGGAAGATACACCACTTGTTATATTCAGTGGAAAGTGTATCTCTTTTGTGTGTAACCTCCTAAAAAAACTATATATATATATATACTGTATGGAATCTACATGTACAGTGAGGGAAAAAAGTATTTGATCACCTGCTGATTTTGTATGTTTGCCCACGGACAAAGACATTGTCACACCCTGGCTCTGGGACTCATTATGTTGAGCCAGGGTGTGTTCATTCTATGTGTGTATTTCTATGTTGGTAATTCTGTTGTGTTGATTTCTATGTTTGCCTGAGTGACTCCCAATCAGAGGCAACGAGTGTCAGCTGTTGGCTGGTTGTCTCTGATTGGGAGCCATATTTAAACTGTCTGTTTTTCCCTTGGTGTTTGTGGGTTTTTGTTCCGTGTTCGGTCATTGTCACCGTGGACTTCACGAGTCGTTTCTTGTTTTGTTTATTGTGTAGATTATCACTAAAGATAATAAAGTTCACCATGTTCGTTCAACACGCTGCGCATTGGTCTCTCCCTGACGTTCGTGACAGAAAAACCCACCATACCAGGACCAAGCAGCGTGTCCAGGAGCAGGCAGCCTGGACATGGGAGGAGATATTGGACGGGAAAGGGTCCTGGACCTGGGAGGAGATCCTGGCCGGGATGGATCGCCGGCCATGGAGTGAGACAGTTGAGAGGCGACGGAGAGAGGAGCAACGGCGTAAGCAGTGTCAGCATCGGACGGTCGAGAGGCAACCCCAAAAAATTTTTAGGGGGGGGCACACGGCAGGGGCGACTGTGCAGCAGGAGGCTGCCACAGGGCGATTAGGTGAGGAGGCCACCAGGTTAAGGGGGCTACTGGCCCAGAGGGAGCAGGAGTTAGTGTTGCAGAGGATGGAGCTATTGGAGGCGATAAGGGAAAGGGTGAGAAATGAGGCACGGCGAGAGGAACTCGGTAGGCAGCTGAGGGAGCGGAGGGTTATGATGAAACCCAGTCCCGCTCCTCACACCAAGCAAGTGGTGTGCGTCACCAGTCCGGTCCGGCCCGTTCCTGCTTCCCGCACTAAGTGTACGGTGCACGTCGCCAGCCCAGCCCGGCCTGTTCCTGTCCCTCGCACCAAGCCTACGGTGTGCGTCGCCAGCCCGGCCCGGCCTGTTCCTGCCCCTCGCACCAAACCTACGGTGTGCGTCGCCGGCCCGGCCCGGCCCGTTCCTGCTTCCCGCACTAAGTGTACGGTGCGCGTCGCCAGCCCGGCCCGGCCTGTCCCTGCTCCACGCACCAAGCCTACGGTGTGCGTCGCCAGCCCAGCCCGGCCTGTCCCTGCTCCACGCACCAAGCCTACGGTGTGCGTCGCCAGCCCGGCCCGGCCTGTCCCTGCTCCACGCACCAAGCCTACGGTGTGCGTCGCCAGCCCAGCCCGGCCTGTCCCTGCTCCACGCACCAAGCCTACGGTGTGCGTCGCCAGCCCGGTCCGGCCTGTCCCTGCTCCACGCACCAAGCCTACGGTGTGCGTCGCCAGCCCAGTCCGGCCAGTCCCTGCTCCACGCACCAAGCCTACGGTGTGCGTCGCCAGCCCGGTCCGGCCTGTCCCTGCTCCACGCACCAAGCCTACGGTGTGCGTCGCCAGCCCGGTCCGGCCTGTCCCTGCTCCACGCACCAAGCCTACGGTGTGCGTCGCCAGCCCAGTCCGGCCAGTCCCTGCTCCACGCACCAAGCCTACGGTGTGCGTCGACAGCCCAGCCCAGCCTGTTCCTGCCACTCGCACCAAGTCTACGGTGCGCGTCGCCAGCCCGGCCCGGCCTGTTCCTGCCACTCGCACCAAGTCTACGGTGCGCGTCGCCAGCCCGGCCCGGCCTGTTCCTGCCACTCGCACCAAGTCTACGGTGCGCGTCGCCAGCCCGGCCCGGCCTGTTCCTGCCACTCGCACCAAGTCTACGGTGCGCGTCGCCAGCCCGGCCCGGCCTGTTCCTGCCACTCGCACCAAGTATACGGTGCGCGTCGCCAGCCCGGCCCGGCCTGTTCCTGCCACTCGCACCCAGCCAGGGGTGCGAGTCGTCAGCCTGGTCCAACCCGTTCCTGCCACTCGCACCAAGCCAGGGGTGTGAGTCGTCAGCCTGGTCCAGCCCGTTCCTGCTACTCGCACCAAGCCAGGGGTGCGAGTCGTCAGCCTGGTCCAGCCCGTCGCTGCTCCACGCACCAAGCCAGGGGTGCGAGTCGTCAGTCCGGTGAGGCCCGTTCCGGCTCCACGCTCCAAGCTAGGGGTGCGCATCGTCAGCCCGGTCCGGCCCGTTGCTGCTCCACGCACCAAGCCAGGGGTGCGAGTCGTCAGTCCGGTGAGGCCCGTTCCGGCTCCACGCACCAAGCCAGGGGTGCGTATCGTCAGCCCGGTCCGGCCCGTTGCTGCTCCACGCACCAAGCCAGGGGTGCGCGTCGTCTGTCTGGCACAACCCATGCCTGGGTCACCGGTGCCTAACCAGGTACCGGTCAACGGCTCCACTACGGAGCTGAAGCTAACCGCTCCTGCTACGTCCAGTCCAGCTCCAGCCAGCGGGGCCAGACCGGACCAGGGGCGCTATGGGGGGTTTGTTGGAGGGTGGTGGGCAAGGCCGGAGCCAGAACCGCCGCCGAGGAGGTATGCCCACCCAGCCCTCCCCTGTTTTGCTCTTATTGAGGCGCGGTCGCAGTCCGCGCCTTTAGGGGGGGGTACTGTCACACCCTGGCTCTGGGACTCATTATGTTGAGCCAGGGTGTGTTCATTCTATGTGTGTATTTCTATGTTGGTAATTCTGTTGTGTTGATTTATATGTTTGCCTGAGTGACTCCCAATCAGAGGCAACGAGTGTCAGCTGTTGGCTGGTTGTCTCTGATTGGGAGCCATATTTAAACTGTCTGTTTTTCCCTTGGTGTTTGTGGGTTTTTGTTCCGTGTTCGGTCATTGTCACCGTGGACTTCACGAGTCGTTTCTTGTTTTGTTTATTGTGTAGATTATCACTAAAGATAATAAAGTTCACCATGTTCGTTCAACACGCTGCGCATTGGTCTCTCCCTGACGTTCGTGACAGACATGATCAGTCTATAATTTTAATGGTAGGTTTATTTGAACAGTGAGAGACAGAATAACAACAAACAAATCCAGAAAAACGCATGTCAAAAATGTTATAAATTGATATGCATTTTAATGAGGGAAATAAGTATTTGACCCCTCTGCAAAACATGACTTAGTACTTGGTGGCAAAACCCTTGTTGGCAATCACAGAGGTCAGACGTTTCTTGTAGTTGGCCACCAGGTTTGCACACATCTCAGGAGGGATTTTGTCCCACTCCTCTTTGCTGATCTTCTCCAAGTCATTAAGGTTTCGAGGCTGACGTTTGGCAACTCGAACCTTCAGCTCCCTCCACAGATTTTCTATGGGATTAAGGTCTGGAGTCTGGCTAGGCCACTACTGGACCTTAATGTGCTTCTTCTTGAGCCACTCCTTTGTTGCCTTGGCCGTGTGTTTTGGATCATTGTCATGCTGGAATACCCATCCACGACCCATTTTCAATGCCCTGGCTGAGGGAAGGTGGTTCTCACCCAAGATTTGACGGTACATGGCCCCGTCCATCGTTCCTTTGATGCGGTGAAGTTGACCTGTCCCCTTAGCAGAAAAACACCCCCAAAGCATAATGTTTCCACCTCCATGTTTGATGGTGGGGATGGTGTTCTTGGGGTAATAGGCAGCATTCCTCCTCCTCCAAACACGGTGAGTTGAGTTGATGCCAAAGAGCTCGATTTTGGTCTCATCTGACCACAACACTTTCACCCAGTTCTCCTCTGAATCATTCAGATGTTCATTGGTAAACTTCAGACGGGCCTGTATATGTGCTTTCTTGAGCAGGGGGACCTTGCAGGCGCTGCAGGATTTCAGTCCTTCACGGCGTAGTGTGTTACCAATTGTTTTCTTGGTGACTATAGTCCCAGCTGCCTTGAGATCATTGACAAGATCCTCCCGTGTAGTTCTGGGCTGATTCCTCACCGTTCTCATGATCATTGCAACTCCACGAGGTGAGATCTTGCATGGAGCCCCAGGCCGAGGGAGATTGACAGTTATTTTGTGTTTCTTCCATTTGCGAATAATCGCACCAACTGTTGTCACCTACTCACCAAGTTGCTTGGCGATGGTCTTGTAGCCCATTCCAGCCTTGTGTAGGTCTACAATCTTGTCCCTGACATCCTTGGAGAGCTCTTTGGTCTTGGCCATGGTGGAGAGTTTGGAATCTGATTGATTGATTGCTTCTGTGGACAGGTGTCTTTTATACAGGTAACAAACTGAGATTAGGAGCACTCCCTTTAAGAGTGTGCTCCTAATCTCAGCTTGTTACCTGTATAAAAGACACCTGGGAGCCAGAAATCTTTCTGATTGAGAGGGGGTCAAATACTTATTTCCCTCATTAAAATGCAAATGAATTTATAACATTTTTGACATGTGTTTTTCAGGATTTTTTTTTTGTTATTCTGTCTCTCACTGTTCAAATAAACCTACCATTAAAATTATAGACTGATAATTTCTTTGTCAGTGGGCAAACGTACAAAATCAGCAGGGGATCAAATACTTTTTTCCCTCACTGTAAGCACTGACCTGGTATGTATTTCTACGTATGACTTGTTGCTAGTAGAAAGAGAAATTGGCATGCTCAGCTCAAATGTTTGTAGTCCAAAAATATATTTGGGTGCTGGGTTCAAAAGGCATATACTGGAAGAAAGGAAATACTTGCACTCACTGAAATGTTCTTTAAGTTTTGATGTCTTCTTTTTTAGCAGCAGAGGTAAAAACAAACGACACATTTCGGAGCCAGCCTTCGTCAGCATTTGGAGACCACCCATATTTATAGATGACGTCACATTGTTGTTGCTAGTAGTACCAGTGCTTGTCTTGACCACAGCAGCTGGCCAGTACTCTGCTGTTGTCAACCTCCCTGCCACCTGAGGTTAATCCTAATCTGTTCTTTATTGGGCTTTTATATCTAGAGTGAACCTATTAGTGCCCACTAAAACAAACATGGATTAGTATTTTTTCCAGCTACACTTTATGTAATAGGAATAGCAAAACAAACTAGTCTTTGCTCACCTTGGTCCCTGTAATTGCAGTGTGTGTGGCTGGTGGAAGTGGGGGTTATAACAGTGGGCCTTAGAAATAAAGTAGGATTGTATACTGGCTGGTAATTTACTGACTTTTACCACCTGGGCTGTAATGCAGGATAATGGGTCAGTGGAGTACAGCCAGCTCCTTACTCACAGGTAATATGCTGGTTTACACACAAACGCATGCACGCACGCACGCACACACACACACACACACACACACACACGCGCGCGCGCATGCACGCACACACACACACACACACATGCAAATACACACACACACACACGTAAACACACACAAGCACACACACACACAAACCCAGTTTGGTTGCCGTGGAGACAAATGTACTCAGGTCATATAACCCCCATGCAAACTGAATCAACTGATTTGTCTCAGTTGATTACTTGGTCTGCATCTCCAATGACTGGATTAGGAAGAAATTAAATGAGGAAAAGTGTAATTTGAGATTTGCCCATGGTTGAAACTTGTGTAAACTACTTGCATACAGTGAGTGTCAAAACCTAAAAGATCATGACAAACGTTGCTTTTATTATTGATAGATTTCACTAAGGTTTTGTAAACCACCATGCAGCATAGTCTCCAACACAGTTGTGAAAGACAGACTACCTACTGTGCTACAGAAACAGTTGCTGAAAATGATCTGCAACTAAAATTCGTCTTTCTTTTCAAAGTCTTGTACCAGACAGCAGTAAGGTTAGACTTGATATTATACTTTTTCTGTGAATAACAATGCTGCATTATGCCTGGCCAAACATTACCTAAAGCAGAAGCATTGGCACTCAAGCTTATAAGGTGAGATATATTTAATTATAGAAATGAATAAAGCATCTCTATGGGCCTAATATTTTAACATGTCCTTTTCTCACCAGACCCCTGTCTGTATTGCTCAGCGTGATCGAAGGCCCCAAGTCTAAGAGGCGGAACACACAATGCAAAAGAATGCCCGGGCCGGAGACAGCCAGAGGGACAACGTGAGTGCGCACGCATGCATGCACGAGCGCACGCACACACACACGCACACACGTTTATACACACGACACATGTGAGTGTAGTTGCTTGTGTACATGCCAGAGATGGGACCAAGTCACAAGCAAGTCTCAAGTCTTAACCTTCGAGTCTAGAATCAAGTCCCAAGAAATAATGGGCAAGTAAACACGAAACAGGAAGTCACAGTACACCTTAATTTCCCGTATGGAACACTCCATGTTAGATGTAGTGAAGGTTTTTGAGCTCTTGTCACATTGATTAATGATCATAAAAAATAATTTTGATAGTTGGTTGGAAGGTGGATAAGTAGTGAAGGAGGATATATTTTACTGTATAGTTCTAAACAGAAGAGGAATCATTTGTGAGTAATAACACACAGTATATAGTATACGCTGCCACTTAAAAACAGATGTTTACAGACATAAAACACACAAGTATACATAGTATATACATATATGAAGAAATCAAATCCCAAGTGCTAAAATGTTATAAAAATGATACAATTCATTATGTCACAGTTAGTTTGTTTGATGGAGGAGGTTGTGGGAAGTTCAGGTGTTTGTAGCTAGTACCATGAAATGACTGAATGCATGACTGTCTAAAGCAATCTTAATACTGACTGAAGTAGAGCTGAAATCCTATCACGCAGTAGGTCTGTGTGTACACTACAGTACTGTATCTATTTAAATCACTGCTTTGATGCCCATCCCCCGCAGCAGTAAATGGGACAGCTCTATCTGGCCCGCGTCATAGTACAGACGTCTGAAATGAGATTGCTTGTCAAGTGTTGCCGTCTTCATATCTATCACATAGCCTCTTGTTGTTGTTGGTGTTGTAGATTTCCCCCTGGAATGATTGGATTGGCTGTCAGGTTGTTTTGAAGGTCACATGTTGTTCATTTTGTCCTTCACCAGCTTGTGTCTGTCTTTTGATTTAATAGGCGGCTGGCTGCATATAAATGCCACGTAAAAATAAACATTGACACAGTCAGAGATACAAAGCTATATGAAATTGGGAAAAAACGAATTGCTTTTGCTGTATGAATAAGACCTTGGGTTCAAGTGTGGACGTACAGTATCCACAATTAACTATCCCAGAAGGATTCATGCAGGTGTTTTCACAATGTCTATTTCCCCAGGTCCAATGCAGTGCAAATATACACAAGATTGGTGATCACAGGGACAGGAAGTTATAGAAGGCCATTCTAGTCCCCTCCCAATGAAACAGAGGAGCAGGAAGTAATCCAGATCTTAGATTTCCCCACCATAGTTGGTAAACAGCTTCTGAATGAGTGTGGAATACACATAATATTCATGTGAACAAACTCTATACATTTTCATACTAATTTGTGTCATTTTTCTGTGAACTGGTATGTGTTTGTAGCTTTGCAATGGAAACAGACTCATTCTTCCCCCACTGAAGTTGCATACTGCACCTCAGAGCTATGTTTCCTTGGTGTATGTAAGGTATTGGAATGCAAATGTTTTACTATATTAAGTACAGCTAATGGCCTGGGCAATTTTCACATCTGGAAAAGTCCTGATTATGATTCTAACCATGAGGAAATCATGCACTGTCTGTGATGATGCTTATGGCCTGGAGGTGTGATTCATTGATTAACTCTATGAATAGCAAATGTATAAGCTGTAAATAATTGATAGAATCAATCAGGGGCAAATATATGAGATGCACTGTGACATTTTCAGCTGTTGAAAGTGAGCTGATGGAAGCGGTATGTTCTGTGTGAAAACACCTTCTGCATTTGTGAGCTATCTACCGTCTTAGCGGGAGGAAGACAGAGACGATTGGCTGCGAAAGGAGAGGGTCTAGAAGATGAGTGCTAAGGTTTGCAGTGTTCTACTCTAGAAGGCATTGTAGAGTAACAAAAGATGGGGAAGAATAAGAGAGTGAGACGGGTAGGAGAGGGAAGGAGATGGCATTAGAGCAAGCGAGGGGGTGAGAGGAAGGAGAGGAAGAAATAGACAAGTGTCGTTCCTGCACCAGGAGCCATCTAGCCATCCCTGAAATATAATTGGCCACCATTGGTGCCTCCCCATTCTCATTGGATCAGAGTGCTGTCAATCTGGCTCAGATTGGAGAGAAAAGGCAGTGGGTTTGTTCTGGCAGTTCAAAGGCTGACTTTAGGACCATGCAGACGCCTTGGAGCGGGAAAAGGCTGTGATTGGCTGGCTGGCTTTAAGCCTATGCAGAGCGCAGCTGCAGTAAGTGAACACTGAACAGCGTGACTTCTCTCTCAGTTGAGTTGACGAAAGCAGTGGAAGATGACTAGGAAACTGCTGTTTGACTTGACAGGAAACTAAACTAGAGTTTTTTATCCTGGTGCTAGCAGCTCATTGCTCTATGGCATGTGTTTGTCCTAGAATGTTATGTACAGTATGTCCCTTATCGACTGAAGTGAATGAAGCTACAGCAGCCAGGGTGATAATGGCTGGAGTAATTTTTGCTTGTTTTTGTTGTTCTCTAAATAGCATTTTAGAGCTTTTAAATTGTGTAGAATTGCAGTAGGCTTAAATTGCTTGGAGGGGGAGTTACCACTGAACATGATGTATCAAACTTCAATATTTTCCCTATGTTAATTTTTAAATGGATTTATTTGAAGAAATTAGGGCAGATACAAATTAACAGTTGAAACCATTATTCAATACAATGCATCATAGTTCAAGCCACTTTTGAATGCTATTTGTGATAACAATTTCCGATTTCCCATGGCCACCTATGACTGGTTCTTGATTTCCCCTCCCCCCAAAAAAATCATAGAATCGCCACTGTTTATGTTTCCCTATAGATCTGAAAGAACTGGATGGGAATTAACAATATAATGGAGACTCTGTCTAGTTTACTGGAGGGCTAAGTGGAGCTAGTACACTTTAAAATGGATCTGATCCTCAAATATCTTCTTCTTCTTTATCCACCTCTGTCTGTCCACGTTTCAATCTCAATGACAAACAACGGTGGGCTCTGTGACGGCAGAAGTGATAATTGCTGTGTTTGTATCACTGACACACCGGCAGAATGTAAACAATGTTAATGAGCAAGCGGTATTTATGAGCAAGCGGTACGATTTACTACATTTTTCACACAGGTAATTAGATTATCAGGCAGCTCAATAAAAGGCCCGGCAGCCGGCGAACTTAATTTTCTTAAACCAGAGCTTAGTGTAGCATGACTGGGGATTGTTGCTGTTGTGTCTGTCTGTCTGTTTGCTCTGTCTATCTGTTTGCTCTGTCAGTCTGTTTGCTCTGTCAGTCTGTTTGCTCTGTCAGTCTGTTTTCTCTGTCCGTCTGTTTGCACTGTCCGTCTGTTTGCTCTATCTGTCTGTCTGTCTGTCTGTCTGTCTGTCTGTCTGTCTGTCTGTCTGTCTGTCTGTCTGTCTGTCTGTCTGTCTGTCTGTTTGTTTGCTTGGTCTGTCTGTCTGCACTGTCTGTCTGCACGTCTGTCTGTCTGTCTGGGAACGTTTGTGTCTCATCTCTCTGATCGGTTGTACACCTTGTGTAAAGAAACATTATCTTCTGATCCCAGCTCTCATTTCACAGCCTGTTGACTATGATTACAGTGCCATTAACGTTTGTTTGGCGGTGTTAGCAGAGCTGTGTAGTAGAAGTGGCACATGTAGAGGACAGCGTGAACCCACACTGTAGGTCACAGAGTTAGTTCTGCTAAAGACATGTAAAGGTCACCAGAGTCCAAAGGGTTATGTTTTTTTAAATTAGTTCTATTTAACCTCTGTTTACCTGGGAATTCCCTGTGGATAGTGTTGCTATGTCAGATTTTTCTTTCACAAGATGTAGAGGTTGAGGCAAAACAATTATTTGCATGAGGTGAAAAATAAGATGGCAATCTCACCTTGACACAGAAGGTTTCTGTAAACCAATAGGGAAGACATTAACAGCGTTTTGTCAGTTTCCCAGTAAACTTTGAGTTGACTGCCAGTGTAGTGATGCCTGGAGAAGTTGGTATACTCTAATTAAATAAATAATAAACTAAAACGGCCTGCTCGGTGAAGGAAAGGCACTATGTCTGAAAAATTTGATGAAAAACAGTGACATGTATTCTGAATGACCTAAAATTATAAATCCCATATTGGTCTTTCAAAGTCAGGCCAACCCAAGCCGTACTGTGCAAGTAGGCTAATAGTAGTCCTACCATTGAAATAGATAACTGAGGCTCAGAAATTCACCGATTTCATTTTCTATTATCAGGTTTGAAAGTCACACTTTTTTTAATAGAAAAACTACCAAATTGGAGGTTCTAAGTCCACAACCACATCAGAAGACCACTTTTGAGGTCTGGGAATAATTTTAAAAGGTTGATTTTGGGGTGTAGTTACCCTTTAATTCAAATCAAATCATATTTGTCACATGCTTCGTAAACAACAGGTGTAGACTAACAGTGAAATGCTTACTTATCAACAATGCAGAGAGAAAAATAGAAAAATAACAGGAACATAATAACACAAGGAATGAATACACAATGAGTAATGATAACTTGGCTGTATACACGGGGTACCAGTGCCGAGTCAATGTGCAGGGGTACGAGATAATTGAGGTAGATATGTATACAGCGCATTCGGAAAGTATTCAGAACCCTTGACTTTTTGTTACGTTTTGTTACGTTACATTTTGTTACGTTACAGTAATGGATTAAAATGGATTAAATACACATTTTTCGTCATCAATCTACACACAATACCCCATACTGACAAAGCAAAAACAGGTTTTTAGAAATTTGTGCAAATTTGCAAAGAAAAGAGAAATAACTTATTTACATAAGTATTCATACCCTTTGCAATGAGACTCGAAATTGAACTCTGGTGCATCCTGTTTCCATTGATCATCCTTGAGATGTTTTTACAACTTGATTGGAGTCCACCTGTGGTAAATTAAATTGATTGGATATGATTTGGAAAGGCCTGTCTATATAAGGTCCCACAGTTGACAGAGCATGTCAGAGCAAAAACCAAGCCAAGAGGTTGAAATAATTGTCCAAAGAGCTCTGAGACAGAATTGTGTCGAGGCACAGATCTGGGGAAGGGTACCAAAACATTTCTGCAGCATTGAAGGTCCCCAAGAAATGGAAGAAGTTTGGAATCACCAAGAATCTTCCTAGAGCTGGCCGCCCGGCCAAACTGAGCAATCGGGGGAGATAGGCCTTGGTCAGTTAGGTGACCAAGAACCCAATGGTCACTCTGACAGAGCTCCAGAGTTCCTCTGTGGAGATGGGAAAACCTTCCAGAAGGACAACCATCTCTGCAACACTCCACCAATCAGGCCTTTATGGTAGAGTGGCCAGACGGAAGCCACTCCTCAGTAAAAGGCACATCAACGCCCGCTTGGAGTTTGCCAAAAGGCACATAAAGACTCTCAGACCATGAGAAACAAGATTCTCTGGTCTGATGCAACCAAGATTGAATTATTTGGCCTGAATGCCAAGCATCACATCTGGAGGAAACCTGGCACCATCCCTACGGTGAAGCATGGTGGTGGCAGCATCAGGATCTGCAGATAAGAATGGGCGAAAGTCGCCAAATACAGGTGTGCCAAGCTTGTAGCGTCATACCCAAGAAGACTTGAGGCTGTAATCGCTGTCAAAAGGTGCTTCAACAAAGTACTGAGTAAAGGGTCTGAATACTTATGTAAATATATTTCAGTTTTTGTATTTGTAATACATTTGCAAACATTTCTAAAAACCTGTTTTTGGTTTATTATGGGGTATTTTGTGTAGATTGATGAGGGGGAAAAAACAATTTAACCCATTTTAGAATAAGGCTGTAACGTAACAGAATGTGGAATAAGTCAAGGGGTCTGAATACTTTCCGAATGCGCTGTAGGTAGGGGTAAAGTGACTAGGCAACAGGATAGATAATAAACCAAAGTAGCAGCATATGTGATGAGTCAAAAGAGTTAGTGCAAAAAGGGTTGTGGTGGTGAACAACGATGCTGCGATGATGTGTTGATAAGAAATCCGCTGACACTGTACTTTGATTATAAAGGTTTATTATATCAAAGATTTCAGCATCAATTTACAGACTCTGCAGAATCTGGAGAGCAACGAAACCAATCCCAAATATGATCGCTCTCCCTGTCCTTTTGTTAAAACATGATATATATATCCTATGCTTCATGTAACATAAGATGCCATAATTTGAATAGACCAATCCCTGGCCTCCACATATCCCAATCTCCACTGTTTTAGGGGGCCCCTATAATAACACTTTCCAGATGTTTCAGCAAAGTTGAGTAAAGTTCATCTAACCAACAATATGAAAACCTCAGATACTACATATTTCCCCCCTTCGAGACTAATTAAGTCTCGAAAACAAAAAGAATAGGATTATGATAAATAACAATTTTTATTACATCAGGCTTCTTGTGTAACTTTAGCAATAAAACAAAGTTTATGGAGTGTGAACAAATTTTTATGGAGTGTAAGAGCGCAAAACCTGTCTGGCAGCTTTCTTTCCAAATATCCATCAATCAATCAAGACAGGAAAATTCTCTCACGGCCCCTCTGCCCCAGGCGACCACCTAAGTACTCCAGATCAATTTATAAATCTTTATCAAAGCATTTTAAGCTATGATGCAATCGAATACACATGAAAGCCTCAGAAAACAAAATACAATCAAAAAATGTCCACATTCAGGCTGGTCGACCCATCGGACCCTCCCGTGGATTCTCTCTGTCCCTGCCTAGACCCAATATCCCTAAGCGTCAAAGAAAAACGAAAAACATCTGAGGTCCCCACATGTACCCAACAACAGAAAACATAATTCTTCATAAAATTAATACAGAAAGAATATGACACAAATTATGTATTACACATGCAAATATGTATATATATATATCAGTGCAGACACTGGAATATGGTCCACTACACTGCAGCTCCTCAGCAGTGTCGACTTTCAATGCAACGTCGATGATGGAATCTGAACATTTCCACACCGTCCTTGTTCAGCTTCCTCCAGTCCATTCATATTGTCCATGTTTGAGTATTTGAATCCCACTCTACACATTCCCCATATGCTTCTGGAAGAAAAGAAAACACCAACCAGTATCTTTTGCAAAGCAACACATGAAAATTAAAACATCAATATCAAAAATAATATAAAAATGATATATAAAAATGAATCACATTCCATTTCCCCCCTTTGATTCATAAGAAAACACTAAATATCACAACAATATGCAAAGAAATTTGAAAATTATCGCACAATCAGATATTCAAAATGGATATCTATCCATCAATACTCCATCCAGTACCACTTGTTCATCTCCATTTAGATCAGTCACGGTTAACAACGGCATCTGAGTGTTGTCTCCAGGCATCACAACTCCAACCCATCTCAATATCATAGCCTTCGCAAAAGTCCAATAACAAATACTTTCCTAGAGTTACTTCAACCCTAGTTTTCGTAACGTTTTGGTCTGACTTTTTTCCGAACTCGTCTGGGGCTACTTTGTCTAACCGAATCACCGGCTTCTCCTGTAACAGAGTTGCCCTTGGTGATCTCTGCGGTTTCACATTCCACTGAAATATGCCCTGTTGTTTCTGGAACGTATTGAAAATCAATGTCCCCAAATCTCCTTTCCTGTCCATCCATTGCAGAGTCGTGTCTGGCATCATCAGAAGTGTACACATGATCATCAACGTTGTCCACAGCATGTACAATCTCTCCTTCTGGGTTTTGACTCTGGATATTGTCATGCATCTCTCCTTCTGTCTGTTCTTCCCTATCTTCATCCTGCTCTCTTGAGCCTTCAACATCTTGGCTCTCTGCGTGTGGCACCTCTTCTCTAGGCACTTTAACACAATGTGACAAATGATACCACGTTGGAGACCCTTTAACCTGGACAGCCGTTCCAGTATTACGAACAACTTCAAATGGTCCCTCACGGCGTTCGTTATACCACTTCCTTCTAAATACCTGCACTGTACTCCTTTTTTGCTCATCGAGCTTCTCCTGCACCTCTTCTTTTCTTTGCCTGTCAGAAACATATGTGGATAACTTTTTATGAAAATTGGCCATATATGCAACATACGCTCTCATTTCATCTTCCAAAAGAGCCAAACTTGGACCCTTTCCGTTTGTTCGCAAACAAGGCGTAGGCATCCTTCTTCCTGTGACCAGTTCATGGGGTGTCATACGTAGATCACGCAACTCACTTGAGCGACACACCATTAATGCTAAAGGGAGCGCCGCTATCCAGTTTAGACCTGTATGCTGGCAAATCTTGACAATGCGATTTTTCAAAACACCATTCATTTTTTCACAAATCCCTTGACTTTGTGGGTGATAAACTGCTCCTAGACGTTGCTTAATTCCCAATTTTTGCAAAATCAATTTCACTGATTTATCCACATTCTTTCCCATTATCTGAGGATATTCGATCGGGAAGTCCCCACCTGCTTATGACTTCTTTACACAAGAACTTGGCAACCGACTGAGCGTCTTTTCGCTTGGTTGGACAGGCCTCCGGCCATCGTGAAAATCTTTCCACAACCACCAGCATGTATCTTTTCCCTTCAACTGGTTTTATCATATCAACAAAGTCGATAACCAACTCACGCATAGGACCTCTCGGTGTTGGAATGTGACCAGGAAGAACAGTCACACCCCTGCGAACATTATTTTTCAGACAGATTGTGCACCTGCCTATGACATAGTCAACCTGTTCAAGCAAATATGGTGCCCAAAAACCATACTCCTTTTTGATCTTTCTCCTAACCTCCCCCCTTGCAACATGAGCTAACCCATGTGCTTCCTGAATCATCAGACCTAATAGGTCTAGAGGCGCTACTATCAACCCCTCATGGTTTCTCCAAAGACCCGTAGCATCTTTGACGGCACCTCGGTCTAGCCATAACTGTTTGTCAATCGTAGAAGCAGCTTCCTGCATCAAAATCACATCCTTAAGCGTAATTTTGTCTTCCAAGTCCACTCCATGAGTGACCAGAAAAACCTTGCCCAATTTGTCCGCTCTTGTGACGGCTTTTGCAGCTTCATCAGCAGCTTTGTTCCCTTGTGTGACTTTTGACACATCTGTTTTATGAGCTGCACACGTAGCTATCGCTATCTCTTTAGGCTTCATCATAGCATGCAACAGTTTCATTATTTGCGCGTGATGTTGTATCGGAGAACCATCCATTTTCTTAAACCCTCGACCTTTCCACACTGCTCCAAACAAATGACATACATTATGTGCATATGCAGAATCAGTATATATCGTCACTCGCTTTCCTTCTGCTAACAAACACGCTTCTGTTAGCCCCACAAGTTCAGCAAGTTGTGCGGACGCAGGCTGTGGTATTACTTCAGCCTTTTTCAACAACAAATCCAGTTCCTTGGGCTTTAACTACTGCATGGCCAGCACACAATTTATCTCCCACACGATAACAAGACCCATCCGTCCAATACTCCAGGTCTGCCCCACGTAATGGAAGGGCTTGCAAATCTGATCTAAGCCTCGAGTATTTCTCTGCTTCTTGAACACAATCATGTGGCTCACCATCCTCTGAAGTTGGCAAATTCTCGGCTGGATTCACCGTATCACACCTCACTAGGGTGACATCTTCCTGCTCTAAGAGCCTATGATAATCTCTGAGCCTAGGCACAGTCAATGTATATTTTCCATAGTTCAGAAGATTTCTGAGACTATGATGGGTAAGAATTGTTACTGGGTAACCCATCGTAACAGATGATGCTTTGTCATACATTAAATATACTCCCACCATTGCTCTGTAGCACAGTGGTAGCCCTAGTTCTACTTCTGAATAGGCAGTAGAGTAGTAGGAAATAGGTTGGGGATTCGTCCCTGTACCTGTCGGCTGACAAAGAACTGCACATGCATATTTAATTCCAGTAGAAGCAGACAGTGGGGAGAACAAGTATTTGATACACTGCCGATTTTGCAGGTTTTCCTACTTACAAAGCATGTAGAGGTCTGTAATGTTTTATCATAGGTACACTTCAACTGTGAGAGACGGAATCTAAAACAAAAATCCAGAAAATCACATTGTATGATTTTTAAGTAATTCATTTGCATTTTATTGCATGACATAAGTATATGATCACCTACCAACGAGTAAGAATTCCAGCTCTCACAGACCTGTTAGTTTTTCTTTAAGAAGCCCTCCTGTTCTCCACTCATTACCTGTATTAACTGCACCTGTTTGAACTCATTACCTGTATAAAAGACACCTGTTCACACACTCAATCAAACAGACTCCAACCTCTCCACAATGACCAAGACCAGAGAGCTGTGTAAGGACATCAGGGATAAAATTGTAGACCTGCACAAGGCTGGGATGGACTACAGGACAATAGGCAAGCAGCTTGGTGAGAAGGCAACAACTGTTGGCGCAATTATTAGAAAATGGAAGAAGTTCAAGATGACAGTCAATCACCCTCGGTCTGGAGCTCCATGCAAGATCTCACCTCGTGGGGCATCAATGATCATGAGGAAGGTGAGGGATCAGCCCAGAACTACACGGCAGGACCTGGTCAATGACCTGAAGAGAGTAACACACTACGCCGTCATGGATTAAAATCCTGCAGCGCACGCAAGGTACCCCTGCTCAAGCCAGCGCATATCCAGGCCCGTCTGAGGTTTGCCAATGACCATCTGGATGATCCAGAGGAGGAATGGGAGAAGGTCATGTGGTCTGATGAGACAGAAATAGAGCTTTTTGGTCTAAACTCCACTCGCCGTGTTTGGAGGAAGAAGAAGGATGAGTACAACCCCAAGAACACCATCCCAACCGTGAAGCATGGGGGTGGAAACATCATTCTTTGGGGATGCTTTTCTGCAAGGGGACAGGATGACTGCACCGTATTGAGGGGAGGATGGATGGGGCCATGTATCGCAAGATCTTGTAAGGGACGACTGCACCCTCAATAAGAGCATTGAAGATGGGTGGTGGCTGGGTCTTCCAGCATGACAACGACCCGAAACACACAGCCAGGGCAACTAAGGAGTGGCTCCGTAAGAAGCATCTCAAGGTCCTGGAGTGGCCTAGCCAGTCTCCAGTCCTCAACCCAATAGAACATCTTTGGAGGGAGCTGAAAGTCCGTATTGCCCAGCGACAGCCCCGAAACCTGAAGGATCTGGAGAAGGTCTGTATGGAGGAGTGGGCCAAAATCCCTGCTGCAGTGTGTGCAAACCTTGTCAAGAACTACAGGAAACGTATGATCTCTGTAATTGCAAACAAAGGTTTCTTTACCAAATATTAAGTTCTGCTTTTCTGACGTATCAAATACTTATGTCATGCAATAAAATGCAAATGAATTGCTTAAAAATCATACAATGTGATTTTCTGGATTTTTGTTTTAGATTCCGTCTCTCACAGTTGAAGTTTACCTATGATAAAAATTACAGACCTCTTTACATGCTTTGTAAGTAGGAAAACCTGCAAAATCGGCAGAGTATCAAATACTTGTTCTCCCCACTGTATAGCAAGAAATTCTTAGAGTAGTCTGGTAGTGTGAGTGCTGGTGCCTCTTGTAACCTCTGTTTGATTGTTTCAAATGCTACAAGGCCTTCCTGTGTCCAGGAAAGATTGCTATGGAGTTGACCATTCCCAGTATCTTTACCCATAGCTCTCAAAGGTCCCGTCAAACTAGCATAGCCCTCAACCCAGGCTGAAGAATAACCAGCAATACCAAGAAATGTCATCATCTCTCTGACAGTTCTAGGCTTCGGAGCCTTACGAATAGCTTCCAATTGACTGTCAGAAATGCTTCTGTGTCCATGCGTTATTTTCTGACCCAAATAAACGACCTTCTCCTGGCAATATTGCAACTTTTTCTGTGAGACCTTATGCCCCTTTTCTGCCAATACCTGTAGCAATTTAATTGAGTCTTTATGACATTTTTCCTCATTCTGTGAACAGATAATTATATCATCCACGTACTGAATGACAGTGCTTTGCAATATCTGATCTATCCCTACCAAATCGTCCTTCAGTACTTTATTGAAAATGTGAGGGCTATGCTTGAACCCCTGTGGCAATCGCCTGTACTCATAGAACTGTCCATTATATGTGAACCCAAATAAACCCTGACTTTCTACACTAAGTGGAACACTAAAAAATGCACCACATAAGTCTAACACCGTGAAATGTGTCGCATCAGGAGGAATTTGGGCTAACAAGGTATGCGGGTCTGGCACTTCTGCTGGAAAATCAGTTACTACTTCATTCACTGCTCTCAAATCATGAACCATACGATAAGTCTCATCGGGTTTCTTCAAAGGCAACAAAGGCGTGTTACTCTGAGGATTTTTTATTGTCTTCAAAACACCTGCTTTCGAAAGTCCTTCAATTTGTGGTTCAATCCCTTGGATTGCTTCATCTTTCAATGGATACTGATTCTTCCAAGGAGGTCTGGCTCCTGGTCGAAGTTCAACTTTTACCGGTTGGGCTGATTTCACAAGTCCAATATTGGTACTGTGTTGAGACCACAAACATTCTGGAACTTGTTGCAACATCCCCTCTTTCATAGGGTCTGAATCCATCTTCGCACTGCAAATAGATTTGTGTCATCCGTACAGCTTGTGGCTGTCCTTGTCTTTGAGCCGAAATCATGATTTTGAGAAATTGCTGATCTTCACTCCTCCAAATCGCCAAATTCTCTTTCATCGGTACAAAAACAGCTTTCTCTGCTTCTGTCATCATTTCTCCTTTATGCTTCTGCTCATAGTCTTCAGAAACCAACAAGGTCACATGTTGGCACACTCTTCTCAATCTCAAATTCTTTATTCAGATAAACGTCTGTGTTTATCTTCATAGCTGCTCCTTGTGGTCCTAAAATTATGCAACATGAGCTGAGTTGAACTTTCTTTGGTTGATGACTCAACCATTCCTCTGAGTTCGATTGGGCAGCATTCTTGAAATACTTGAGCGTATGTCAAGGTGACGTGTATGTGGTTAACGAAGTCAAGCGCAGGACACCGAGCTACTGGCAGACGTACTAGCACAGTAATGAACATACAAAACAAACACCTCCTAACAGGGAGGAACAATACTCGCATACAACAGCAACTGCCGACCTCACGGAAAACAATCACACACAATAACCAATGAGAGACAGGGGGTTATAAAGGGAATACAATGTAACATAATGGGAAACAGGTGTAAACAATAAAGACCAAACAAGACAAACACCGAAACATAGATCGGTAGCAGCTAGTACTCCGGGGACGACGAACGCCAAAGCCTGCCCGAGCAAGGAGGAGGAGCAGCCTCGGCTGAATCTGTGACAGTACCCCCCCCTTGACGCGCGGCTCCAGCCGTGCGCCGACCCCGGCCTCGGGGACGGCCAGGAGGACGCGGAGCAGGGCGAGTCGGATGACTCCGGTGGAAATCCCTCAACATGGAGGGATCTAGGATGTCCCTCCTAGGGACCCAGCACCGTTCCTCCGGACCGTACCCCTCCCACTCCACGAGATACTGCAGGCCCCCCATCTGACATCTCGAATCCAAGATGGAATGGACTGAGTACGCCGGAGCCCCCTCGATGTCCAGTGGGGGCGGAGGAGCCTCTCGTACCTCACTCTCCTGGAGTGGACCAGCTACTACCGGCCTGAGGAGAGACACATGGAACGAGGGGTTAATGCGGTAATTAATGGGCAGTTGTAACCTATAACATACCTCATTCAATCTCCTCAGGACTTTAAATGGCCCCACAAACCGCCGACCCAGCTTCCGGCAGGGCAGGCGAAGGGGCAGGTTTCGGGTCGAGAGCCAGACCCGATCTCCCGGTGCATACACCGGAGCCTCACTGCGGTGGCGAACGGCGCTCGCCTGTTGCCGCCTGATAGCCCGCTGCAGATGGACATGCGCAGTGTTCCAGGTTTCTTCCGAGCGCCGAAACCACCGCAGGGGCTTCGATCTGGCTCTGATGCCAAGGTGCTAGGACCTGCTGATAACCTAGCACACACTGAAAAGGCGTAAGGTTAGTTGAGGAGTGGCGGAGTGAGTTTTGAGCTACCTCTGCCCAGGGGATATATCCCGACCACTCCCCCTGCCGGTCCTGGCAATAGGACCTCAGAAACCTACCCACATCCTGGTTCACTCTCTCCACCTGCCCATTACTCTCGGGGTGAAAACCTGAGGTAAGGCTAGTCGAGACCCCCAGACGTTCCATAAACGCCCTCCAGACTCTAGAGGTGAACTGGGGACCCCGATCAGACACTATATCCTCAGGTACCCTGTAGTGCCGGAAGACGTGTGTAAACAGGGCGTCAGCAGTTTGTAGGGCTGTAGGGAGACCTGGCATAGGAATGAGACGGCAGGCCTTCGAAAACCGATCCACAACGACCAAGATCGTCGTGTTTCCCTGGGAGGGGGGAAGGTCCGTGACAAAATCCACCGATAGGTGAGACCACGGCCGTTGTGAAACGGGTAGGGGTTGTAACTTCCCTCTGGGCAGGTGTCTAGGCGCCTTACACTGGGCGCACACATAGCAGGAGGAAACATAAACCCTCACGTCCTTAGCTAAAGTGGACCACCAGTACTTCCCACTAAGGCAGTGCACTGTCCGACCAATACCAGGATGACCAGAGGAGGGTGACATGTGAGCCCAATATATCAATCGATCACAAACCTCGAGCGGCACGTACTTCCGACCCTCTGAACACTGTGGGGGAGTAGGATCGGTACGTAACGCCCGCTTGATGTCCGCATCAACCTCCCACACCACCAGTGCCACCAGACAAGACTCCGGAAGTATGGGAGTGGGATCAATGGACCTCTCCTCTGTGTCATATAGTCGGGACAGGGCGTCTGCCTTAGCGTTCTGTGACCCTGGTCTATAGGTGAGCTTAAATACAAATCGGGTAAAAAACATAGCCCACCTTGCCTGGCGAGGGTTCAGCCTCCTCGCTGCCCGGATGTACGCCAGGTTACGATGGTCAGTCAAAATGAGAAAAGGGTGTTTAGCCCCCTCAAGCCAATGCCTCCACACCTTCAGGGCTTGAACCACAGCTAACAGCTCCCTGTCCCCCACGTCATAATTGCATTTTGGTGGCGTACCCGAGCGCTGAGACAGTACAGCACCGATCCCAGCCTCGGACGCATCCACTTCAACTTGGAACGCCAACGAGGGATCCGGATGTGCCAGCACTGGTGCCGAGGTAAACAGGTCCTTCAGATGTCTAAAAGCCCTGTCTGCCTCAGCCGACCACTGCAGACGCACCGGACCCCCCTTTAGCAGGGAGGTAATGGGAGCTGCTACCTGTCCAAAGCCCCGGATAAACCTCCGGTAGTAATTGGCAAAATCCAAGAACTGCTGCCCTTCCTTCACCGTGGTGGGAGTCTGCCAATTACGCACGGCTGAAACGCGGTCAATCTCCATCTCCACCCCTGACGCGGACAACCGATGTCCCAGGAAGGAGATGGACTCCTGGAAGAACAGACATTTCTCCGCCTTCGCATACAGGTCATGCTCCAACAGTCTACCAAGCACCCAACGCACCAGGGACACATGCTCGGCTCGTGTAGCGGAGTATATTAGAATGTCATCAATATACACCACTACACCCTGTCCATGCAAGTCCCGGAAAATCTCGCCCACAAACGATTGGAAGACTGAAACAGCATTCATTAGACCATATGGCATGACGAGGTACTCATAGTGACCCGAGGTGGTACTGAATGCTGTCTTCCACTCATCTCCCTCCCTAATGCGCACCAGGTTGTACGCACTCCTGAGATCCAATTTTGTGAAGAATCGTGCCCCGTGTAATGACTCCGTCATACTAGCAATCAGAGGGAGAGGATAGCTGTATTTGATTGGGATCTGATTGAGACCACGGTAATCAATACACGGGCGTAAACCCCCATCCTTCTTCTTCACAAAAAAGAAACTTGATGACGCAGGGGAAGTGGACGGCCGTATGTATCCCTGTCTCAGAGATTCGGTGACATATGTCTCCATAGCCGCCGTCTCCTCCTGAGACAGAGGATACACATGACTACGAGGAAGCGCAGCGCCTACTTGGAGGTCTATCGCACAATCCCCCTGTCGATGAGGTGGTAATTGAGTCGCCTTCTTTTTACAGAAGGCGAGTGCCAAATCGGCATACTCAGGTGGAATGTGCATGGTGGGAACTTGGTTCGGGCTTTCCACCGTCGTTGCCCCTACGGAAACACCTACACACCGCCCAAAACACTGATCAGACCATCCCTTGAGAGCCCTCTGTTGCCATGAAATGTTGGGGTCATGAGATGTTAAACAGGGAAGGCCCAACACCACAGGAAACGCAGGAGAATCAATCAAATACAAACAAATGATCTCCTCATGACCCTCCTGCGTTTTTATCCTGAGAGGCGCTGTGACTTCCCTAATCAATCCTGACCCCAAAGGGCGGCTATCTAGGGCATGGATGGGGAAGGGCACATCAACTGGTACAATAGGAATCCCTAACTTATAGGTGAACTGGCGATCAATAAAATTCCCAGCTGCACCTGAATCTACTAGCGCCTTATGCTGGGGGTGAGGAGAAACCTCGGGAAACACAACTTTAATACACATATGCGCAACAGAGAGCTCTGGGTGAGTTGGGTGCCTACTCACCTGGAATGACTCATCAGTGCGTTGCCTACTGCCTCGATTCCTAGGAGACCCTCCCCAGCACCGACCAGCAGTGTGTCCTCTGCTGCCACAGTTGGTGCAGGAGACGGCCTCTCTCCTGGTCTCTCTCCTGGTCTCCCTAGCACCAGCACCTCCGAGCTACATAGGGGTCGGCTCGGAAGTGCTGGGGGATGGAATGGATGGCCCTGAATCCGGACGTTCCCGGGAAGCCAACAGGGTATCCAGGCGAATTGACATGTCCACCAGTTGGTCGAAGCTGAGGTTGGTGTCCCTGCAGGCCAATTCCCGACGCATGTCCTCCCTCAGGCTACATCTGTAGTGGTCGATGAGGGCCCTCTCATTCCATCCCGCGTTGGCAGCCAGCGTCCGGATGTCCAGTGTGAACTCCTGTGCGCTCCTCCTCCCCTGTCTGAGGTGGAATAGACACTCACCCGCCGCTTTACCCTCTGGTGGATGATCGAATACTGCCCTGAAGCGGCTGGTGAACTTCGCATAGTTGACAGTAGCGGCGTCTATTCCCCCCCACTCGGCGTTGGCCCACTCCAGCGCCTTGCCGGACAGACAGGAGATGAGGGCGGACACGCTCTCGTATCCCGAGGGCACCGGGTGGATGGTTGCCAGGTAGAGTTCAACCTGGAGCAGGAAACCCTGACACCCGGTAGCTGTGCCATCATAAGCCCTCGGGAGCGAGAGCCGAATCCCACTGGAACCCGGAGGTGAAGCGATGGGCATCGCCCATGGTGGTGGTATCGTCGGAGGAGGTGTAGGCAAACCCCCTCTTTCCCATCGCTCCATAGTGCTCACCACCCGTTCCATGGCGGTGCCGAGAGCCTGGATCATGGCCGCTTGTTGTTCGACGCGTTCTTCCATTGATCCAGCTGGCACCGCCGCTCCTGCTGACTCCATGTGTGGTGTGTGATTCTGTCAAGGTGACGTGTATGCGGTGAACGAAGTCAAGCGCAGGACACCGAGCTACTGGCAGACGTACTTTACTAGCACAGTAATTAACATACAAAACAAACACCTCCTAACAGGGAGGAACAATACTCGCATACAACAGCAACTGCCGACCTCATGGAAAACAATCACACACAATAACCAATGAGAGACAGGGGGTTATAAAGGGAATACAATGTAACATAATGGGAAACAGGTGTAAACAATAAAGACCAAACAAGACAAACACCGAAACATAGATCAGTAGCAGCTAGTACTCCGGGGACGACGAACGCCGAAGCCTGCCCGAGCAAGGAGGAGGAGCAGCCTCGGCTGAATCCGTGATAACGTACAATGAAATGGATATTCCGGATGCCTCGCATCTGGCATGTTTGCCACAATGAATTTCTCCCATATCTTAGCCGGCTTAAAAAAATCTGCACTGAGATTTCCAATCGAAAATACTGAAGAAGAGTCAATCTCTGTCGTCATCAACAATTGGTAAACCGTTTATTTTGGCACTTCTACCAGACAGCCGTCTGGCGTACATTTTATTGTTCAATTCAATCTACACAATGCATCTCTTCCCAACAATGCAATAGGTGTATGTTCCGATACCAGTATGGGTATTGTAGTTTTCTGATTTTTATAGCAGAGCTCAATTGGTTCCGTAAGAGGAATCAGCTGTTTCACTCCCTCAAATCCGATTGTCCGAATCAGTTAATTGGACATAGGGAGATGTGTAGCATCTTCAGGCCGAACACAGGTGAAAGCAGCTCCGCTATCCGCCATCACTTCCAATGGTCGGTTGTTTACTTTCACCTCAATTGTTGGATCTTTTTCCGGTCCTGATGCTACCAGCTGACACCCCCCTTTCGGATCTTCTGTGCACCTCTAGAATTCTGGCTCCGGGCCCCTATAAGGGTTCACCGGTCCTCCAAATGATCTTGACTGGCCCCTGTATCTTCCTCTGAAATTTCCTCTGGTGTTTCCTCCTGGCCCATTACACTCATGGGCAAAGTGACCAACCTGTCCACAATTATAACACACTTCTGAAGATTGCTGGATGTATGGATTAAATCTTCCTCCTCTTCCTCTTCCTAAGCCTTCTTGTCCTCTTCCTCTCCAATTCTGTGTCTGTCCGGAAACTGGCTGTGGATATGAAACAACTGGTACCACTAGTGGTGGCTGGGACAATTGCGGTTGGACCTGGTTTGGTTGAAGCTGTGGCAGTGATTGTTGATTTGGTGAACACTGATTCTGCATAACCAAAGCCTGTTTCTTCTCCGTCTTCTTATTCTCCACCAGTTGTATTTGATTGAGTTTTCTGAGAGTTTCTTGGTCCTGTTCTTTCTGGTTGTGTTCCTTTTTCCTGTATAGATCCACTTGATGGGCTATATGATCTGTATAGATACCTTTTGCCATGCTTCCAAGTCCAACCACCTCTGCCAGTTTGCTCCTTACTGGTGAGGGCAGCCCCATCTGCAATTTAGCTCGTAAAATTGACTGCTCCATTTGACTCACATCTGGATCATTTCCGGTAATATTTCTCCACACTTGATGAGCTCTTGACACATAGGCTCTCTGATTTTCTTGTTGTCCTAGTGGGTCAATCAGAATGTTTTCAGGATGCACATTTGTTGGAAACGTATCTTTCAGTGCTCTCCACAGCCAATTTCTACTTGCAGCTAACAACTCAGGATCATTCACCGCAGTCTCCACATATCGATTAAGTCCAGCTCTCTGAAAAATGTCTTCCATACCTGGAATCCCAAGGAGATTAGCCAAAAGTCTCTTAATGTCTCCTATGGCAGACTGTGTTCCCACCGTAATTTCTTCCAACTTTGAAATCCAAGGATGTGCTCCATCTTGAAGAGTAGGCAGCTTCTCAAGTATATCTGACATATCAGTATTCTGCAAAGGCTTATACTCCAGGTTCTGTCCTCGGATTATCACTGGCATCATCTTCTTACTTGTGCTCCCTTTTCTTGGCCGCAATGTATACTTCCTCTCCAATTTTTGGGATTCTTTTTTCAGCAGTATTTCCTTCTGTATCTTCAGCTTCTCGAGTTATTCTTCCAATTCTCTTACTTCTTCTAAATCATTCGACTTATTCAAGCATGATATGCATCGATCCATATCTCTTTCTATTTATTCTGTGCTAGTCATTGCAGGATAAAATCCTCTTGAACATGAAGCACCTTTAATCTCCAAATCTTCATCGCTGTCTCCATCTTCACTTTCATCAGAGGTCAGATCTCTTGTATCCTTCTTCTTCCAACTTCCATCACCCCTTCTTTCTGCTCTGGCCAACCTCCGTCTGATCACAGGGTCATATCCACCCATGATCTCTTCTGAATCACTCTGATCATCATCATCATCATCTTCAAATTCCATCCTCCTGAACCTCACTCTACCCTTAGTTTCCAGACGTGTCGTTTTCTTCTTACTTTTGGAGTTTGGATTCATCTTTATGGTCGTTTCTGCTTGTCCTCTCTCTATTATTCGTTCATCTTCATCTCTGATGCAATAATCACCCTCCTGAATGATCACTGGAAGCTGAGGATAGACGTCCTTAAACTCTACTTCTTTCTCGTAAGGTGGGGGTCTTTTTGCTGAATCCGTATTTGAGAAAGGTGTATTAACTTCTGCCATTCGTTTTTCTGTTACCTTCGCCTCTTTTGTCATTTTCTCTATACCTCTGTCTCTTTTATCTTTTGTATCTTTTATCAGTTTTTGTCCCTCATTTTCAAACAACTTAAGAACACCCAGCTCTCTTTGTCTCTTTTCTTTACGTTGTTCCCCTTTTTTCCCCTTCTTTTGATCTGCCTTATACGTGGACACAAGCACTTGCATTATTTTAATTACGTCTGGGTTAAGAGTCCCTTCCACTATTAAACTAATTAATTTGTAAACCAAAAAAATACTTTAAACTATGTAGCTTATCTTTCCCTCCAATTTTTTATTTTTTTTAATCTACCAAATTATTGATTAGTGGCAATCTTACCACATCCGATAAAGAAAAGTAAAGGAAACTAGTCAACTTCAGAGCAATCAAAAAATAAAGACGTGTAATCCAGCAACACTACAGCGCCCACAAACCAAGTGCTTAATAAGCACCCAATCACCTTAATTTTACAGAATAATCTCAGTGCTGGATATTCAACACAACTCTAATCAAAACAACCCATGGACAAAAAAAAAACTCCAATGTGTAATTCTCAATTACATCAATTGATCAGTCTGTTGCCAAGTCCCTGTTAAATGGTCACAACGTGAAATATTTTAGGCATACCCTTCATCGAGAAATGTGTCTTATAATATCCTGTAAGGGAAAGTAAGTTTGTGGATAGAACAGTACTGGCCTTAATTGGACTGGATCCGGGACAGCACACGCTGTCGCGTGACGCACTGATCAGCACCTCCTCTCTCTCTGTCTCCTCCTTCTCGTCTCTCACACCACAGGAGAACAAAAGAAACAGACAACAATTCAGTATTTTATCTACTCACTGGGTTATTTCAACCATACAATACAGATATTAAACTATTGGAGTAATCATCATATATGTTTTCTTAGTTAAGCAACAGCCGCTTAACAAACAGAATACTTTATTAGTGTGTATTCAAATCTCCCCCTCCTCCTCTCTGCAGCTGTAAGTCTGTGTGTCGCAGCAGCTCAGTGCAGGCAGGGGAGTGGCATAACGTTTTGTGTAACTGTAAACTCCTAGAAATCCACACATGCGCAGTTCATTTATTAGTGTGACTTCAAAGTGAGATGAGCACTCCCGCAAGCAATCTTTCTCTAAATCAAACAGCAGACAGACCAGCTGTCTCTCCGTTCTTTCCAACAAACCACATTTACCACACAGACAACAGTAACACTGAACAAAACGCACAAACCAACACAAAACATAGAACACAAATCCTACTTCGAAGTTTCTTACTTTACCATAGTCTATTTTCTCTCTCTTCTTTCTTCACTTATTCCACTCTAATCTGCAGATTTATATGTATTTTCTTATCCATTATAAATCCTCTCTATACAATCAAAACTTCCTCCCGGGGGCTCATAGATTTTAACAAATTTGAAAACGTTCTCTCAAATGGAGACTCATAAGGTTTTTGTCAAGATCGTCGTTAGATGATGAAGCGGACCAAGGCACAGCGTGATAGGCGTACATACTTTTATTTGTGTACACACAACGAACCAAAACAATAAACGATACGTGAAGTCCTAGGTTAAATACACAAACCTTCCGGAACAAGATCCCACAATAAACTAGTGCCAAAAGGCTGCCTAAGTATGGTTCCCAATCAGAGACAACGAGAATCAGCTGCCTCTGATTGGGAACCACCCTGGCCAACATAGAAAACACGAACTAGAACACAACATAGAAAATAACACATAGAAACTCCACACCCTGGCTCAACATATAAGAGTCCCCAGAGCCAGGGCGTGACAGTTTTAACCGTAATTAACAGATTTCCTTACAAAAAAACTAAAATCCCTGTTCTCAACCAAAACATATATATGTATATATATATCTAACATAAAATCTTATCATAGCATGAGTCGAGCATATAAATCTCTGCACAATCCACACAGCTGAAACACAGCAGAGACATCTTTCTTTGCGCACACACACACTCTCTTTCTCTCTCACACACATGAAAACTTCCCTAAAGCATGCTTCCGCCGCTCCTTTTCCTTTATTTTCCTTCCTAAATTTGTGCTACCTTGAGTTGCAGATATTCAATGAGAGGCTACTTCGGACATATAGCTCGTCAACTATATAACGAAAGGTAACATACAATTGAATTTGTATTCTACAATCTCACAGTTCCTTGGAGCTGACCCGAAAATTCACCTAGTGACTTTCCAGGATTTGCGGCCCATCTAGTGATCGCCTCATTCGAGGGCTTCCGTAGATCAGCGACGTCCTAAACATTATTCCTGTTTTCCTTAGTTCCTTATTTTATTCCTGTATTTTATTCCTTTATCCTTTAAATTTTATTCAAGCCAAATTTCCCTGGGCCCAGTGTTATCAATTCCTTTTTTCCTTAGATCTTGTATTACATTCACACTCCCCCCGTTTGCGTTGTTTCCAACGCAAACAAACATTTTGAAATTTAGAACGGAATCTCATCACACAGCAATCACAGCATGGCACACACAGGTTCTTCACGGTGCATTCCCTCAACGCACACACAGCCACACGAACTGACCAGCGCCCAAAGTTGTGAGAAAGCTCACCTGGAGCGGGAGTCAGCTCGGAGCCCATGATGGAATGTTGAAACAGACGCAACTCGTCCCAAAATCCTCGTCGCCAATTTCTGTGGTGGTGAACAACGATGCTGCGATGATGTGTTGATAAGAAATCCGCTGACACTGTACTTTGATTATAAAGGTTTATTATATCAAAGATTTCAGCATCAATTTACAGACTCTGCAGAATCTGGAGAGCAACAAAACCAATCCCAAATATGATCGCTCTCCCTGTCCTTTTGTTAAAGCATGATATATATATCCTATGCTTCATGTAACATAAGATGGCGTAATTTGAATAGACCAATCCCTGGCCTCCACATATCCCAATCTCCACTGTTTTAGGGGGCCCCTATAATAACACTTTCCAGATGTTTCAGCAAAGTTGAGTAAAGTTAATCTAACCAACAATATGAAAACCTCAGATACTACAGGGTCAATGCAGATAGTCCGGGTAACTATTTGGTTAACTATTTAGCAGTCTTATGGCTTGGGTGTAGAAGCTGTTTAGGGTCCTATTCGTTTCAGACCTGGTGCATTGGTACCTCTTGCCGTGCAGTAGCAGAGAGAACAGTCTATGACTTAGGTGGCTGGAGTCTCAAATCAAATCACATTTTATTTGTCACATGCGGCATATACAACAGTGAAATGCTTACTTACAAGCCCTTAACCAACAATGCAGTTTTAAGAAAGTAGAGTTAAGAAAATATTTACTAAATAAACTAAAGTACTTTTTTTTTTATGTTACACAATAAAATAACAATAACGAGGCTATATACAGGGGGTACCGGTACCGAGTCAATGTGCGGGGGTACAGGTTAGTCGAGGTAATTTGTACATGTAGGTAGGGGTAACGTGACTATGTATAGATAATAAACAGTGAGTAGCAGCAGTGTAAATACAAAGGGGGAGGGGGGGTCAATGCAAATAGTCCGGGTGGCCATTTTATTAATTATTCACCAGTCTTATGGCTTGGGGGTAGCAGCTGTTAAGGAGCCTTTTGGACCTAGACTTGGCGCTCCGGTACCGCTTGCTGTGCGGTAGCAGAGAGTACAGTCTATGACTTGGGTCTCTGACCTCCTCCCTATAGGCTGTCTCATCGTTGTCAGTGATCAGGCCTACCACTGTTGTGTCGTCAGCAAACTTGATGGTGTTGGAGTCGTGCTTGGCCACGCAGTCGTGGGTGAACAGGGAGTACAGGAGGGGACTAAGAACGCACCCCTGAGGGGCCCCCGTGTTGAGGATCAGCGTGGCAGATGTGTTGTTGCCTACCCTTACCACCTGGGGACGACCCGTCAGGAAGTCCAGGATCCAGTTGCAGATGGAGGTGTTTAGTTCCAGGATCCTTAGCTTAGTTATGAGCTTTGTGGGCACTATGTTGTTGAACGCTGAGCTGTAGTCAATGAACAGCATTCTCACATAGGTGTTCCTTTTGTCAAGGTGGGAAAGGGCAGCGTGGAATGCGATTGAGATTGTGTCATCTGTGGATCTGTTGGGGCGGTATGCGAATTGGAGTGGGTCTAGGGTTTCCGGGATGATGGTGTTGATGTGAGCCATGACTTTCAAAGCACTTCATGGCTACCGACGTGAGTGCTACGGGGTAGAAGTCATTTAGGCAGGTTAACCTTCACTTTGTTGGGCACAGGGACTATGGTGGTCTGCTTGAAATATGTAGGTATTACAGACTCGGTCAGGGAGAAGTTGAAAATGTCAGTGAAGACACTTTCCAGTTGGTCCGCGCATGATCTGAGTGCACGTCCTGGTAATCCGTCTGGCCCCGTGGCCTTGTGAATGTTGACCTGTTTAAAGGTCTTGCTCACATCGGCTATGGAGAGTGTGATCACACAGTCATCCGGAACAGCTGGTGCTCTCATGCATGCTTCGGTGTTGCTTGCCTCGAAGCGAGCAAAAAAGGCATTTAGACCGTCTGGTAGGCTCGCGTCGCTGGGCTGCTCGCAGCTGGGTTTCCCTTTGTAGTCTGTAATAGTTTTCAAGCCCTGCCATATCCGACGAGCATCAGAGCCGGTGTAGTAGGATTCAAATCTTAGTCCTGTATTGACGCTTTGCCTGTTTGATGGTTCGTCTGAAGGCGTAGCGGGATTTCTCATAAGCGTCCCGATCTTATTTCCATATTGAGCGAGTCACTGGTACTTCCTGCTTTAGTTTTTGCTTGTAAGCAGGAGGATAGAATTATGGTCCGTTTTTTTTCCCTCTGGTTGCACATGTGACATGCTGGTAGAAATTAGGTAAAACGGATTTAAGTTTGACTGCATTAAAGTCCCCGGCCACTAGGAGCGCAGCTTCTGGATGAGCATTCACTTGTTTGCTTATGGCCTTATACAGCTTGTTGAGTGCGGTCTTAGTGCCAGCATCGGTTTGTGGTGGTAAATCGACGGCTACGAAAAATATAGATGAAAACTTGTTAGACGGTGTGGTCTACAATTTATCATGAGGTTCTCTACTTCAGGTGAGCAATACCTCGAGACTTCCTTAATATTAGACATTGCGCTCCAGCTGTTATTGACAAATCTGCGCCCCCTGTATCTCCGTCTTTTCTTCATGCGAATAACAGGGATTTGGGCCTGGTCCGGGATAAACAGTATATCCTTTGCGTCAGACTCATTAAAGAAAAAATCTTTGTCCAGTTCCAGGTGAGTAATCGCTGTTCTGATATCCGTAAGCTCTTTCGGTCATAAGAGGCGGTAGCAGCAACATGTGTACAAAATAAGTTACAAACAATGTGAAAGAACACACAAAATAGCACAATTGGTTAGGAGCCCGTAAAACGGCAGCCATCCCCTCCAGCGCCAACTGAAATAAAGTGAGTATACAGAATATACCTGCGTACACAAAGTGAACCCTTTGAATAACCCTTTTGGGTCCAGGTAGAACCATCTTGGTACCATGTAGAACCCTTTCTACAGAGGGTTCTACATGGAATCCGAAAGGGTTCTACCTGGAACCAAAACTGGTTCTACCTGGAATCAAAAGGGTTATCCTATGGGGACAGCTGAAGAACCCTTTCGGAACCCTTTTTTCTAAGAGTGTATGGCCTCCACTACACCACTGATGACTGCAGTGAAGCCCAGAGTCCTCTTTTTCAGCAAATCTTGGGCCAGAATAAGCCTGCTCCCTCCCCCTGTCTCTCTCTACATCTCTCTCTCTCTCTTTCTCCATCTTTCTCTCTCTCTGCCTCTCTCTCTTCCTCTCTCCTGCGAGGCTGCAGCAGGCTACAACAGCAGTGTGTTCTGGACACATTAATCTTCCTCTGTCCTCTCTCTATGCTCCTGTTATGGGGCATCATGATGCTTCTTTTCTGTTTGTCTTGCTCACTGTTATACTCCCTACTGTCTGTCTCTAACTTGACAAGCTGTCTTTTGAAACATAACACGATCAAATAAAACCGAATTCATATTCTAAAGCTATGGAGTGTGGGGCTTTTTTAATGCCCTCAGACAATTGTTGCCAGGATATAATTATCATGCATATACAGTGGGGGAAAAAAGTATTTAGTCAGCCACCAATTGTGCAAGTTCTCCCACTTAAAAAGATGAGAGAGGCCTGTAATTGTCATCATAGGTACATGTCAACTATGACAGACAAAATGAGATTTTTTTTCTCCAGAAAATCACATTGTAGGATTTTTAATGAATTTATTTGCAAATTATGGTGGAAAATAAGTATTTGGTCAATAACAAAAGTTTCTCAATACTTTGTTATATACCCTTTGTTGGCAATGACACAGGTCAAACGTTTTCTGTAAGTCTTCACAAGGTTTTCACACACTGTTGCTGGTATTTTGGCCCATTCCTCCATGCAGATCTCCTCTAGAGCAGTGATGTTTTGGGGCTGTCGCTGGGCAACACAGACTTTCAACTCCCTCCAATGATTTTCTATGGGGTTGAGATCTGGAGACTGGCTAGGCCACTCCAGGACCTTGAAATGCTTCTTACGAAGCCACTCCTTCGTTGCCCGGGCGGTGTGTTTGGGATCATTGTCATGCTGAAAGACCCAGCCACGTTTCATCTTCAATGCCCTTGCTGATGGAAGGAGGTTTTCACTCAAAATCTCACGATACATGGCCCCATTCATTCTTTCCTTTACACGGATCAGTCGTCCTGGTCCCTTTGCAGAAAAACAGCCCCAAAGCATGATGTTTCCACCCCCATGCTTCACAGTAGGTATGGTGTTCTTTGGATGCAACTCAGCATTCTTTGTCCTCCAAACACGACGAGTTGAGTTTTTACCAAAAAGTTCTATTTTGGTTTCATCTGACCATATGACATTCTCCCAATCCTCTTCTGGATCATCCAAATGCACTCTAGCAAACTTCAGACGGGCCTGGACATGTACTGGCTTAAGCAGGGGGACACATCTTGCACTGCAGGATTTGAGTCCCTGGCGGCGTAGTGTGTTACTGATGGTAGGCTTTGTTACTTTGGTCCCAGCTCTCTGCAGGTCATTCACTAGGTCCCCCCGTGTGGTTCTGGGATTTTTGCTCACCGTTCTTGTGATCATTTTGACCCCACGGGGTGAGATCTTGCGTGGAGCCCCAGATCGAGGGAGATTATCAGTGGTCTTGTATGTCTTCCATTTCCTAATAATTGCTCCCACAGTTGATTTCTTCAAACCAAGCTGCTTACCTATTGCAGATTCAGTCTTCCCAGCCTGGTGCAGGTCTACAATTTTGTTTCTGGTGTCCTTTGACAGCTCTTTGGTCTTGGCCATAGTGGAGTTTGGAGTGTGACTGTTTGAGGTTGTGGACAGGTGTCTTTTATACTGATAACAAGTTCAAACAGGTGCCATTAATACAGGTAACGAGTGGAGGACAGAGGAGCCTCTTAAAGAAGAAGTTACAGGTCTGTGAGAGCCAGAAATCTTGCTTGTTTGTAGGTGACCAAATACTTATTTTCCACCATAATTAGCAAATAAATTCATAAAAAATCCTACAATGTGATTTTCTGGATTTTTTTTCTCAATTTGTCTGTCATAGTTGACGTGTACCTATGATGAAAATTACAGGCCTCTCTCATCTTTTTAAGTGGGAGAACTTGCACAATTGGTGGCTGACTAAATACTTTTTTCCCCCGCTGTATTCTATGGTAGGAAGGGCATATGGACATTAAGAAAAACTCTAGGACCCAGGTGTATTCAAATTGTGTCAGGAGTATTGTAAACATGACTAAATATCTAAGACACGATTATTCTTACCTGGGGAAAAGCCCCCTGGCCATACATGTGGTGCAAATGTCTATGAATATAAAGTGACAATTTGCATATAGCAGTTAACCAGCTTGTGCTGATGGGAAAGTGAACGTGAACCAAAACACTTGCAGTTCAATAAATAAAACGCTTGTTCTATTTCACCAGAAAGTCATAACTGGCTAAACTTTTATACTGGATTACTGGAAGCACAGGCTGGCTATAGTCTGGGATGACTCAGGGGGTTCCAAGATGGGCTTTTGCAAATAAAAAACAATGACTTGTTTCAGTTTTATTTATTTACACAAAAGAAGACAAGTGAAAGACAAAACAGTGCTGATAAAAAAAAAGGTAAAAAATGTGTGCAGGTGAGGTTGGAAACACGAGGACTTATATGAAAACCACACCAAAAAAACGAACACATATACAATAGGTATGTACAAAACAGTTTGTTCAATCAATTAAACAAAGTATACTAATTACAACTACACAAATACAACTACACAAATACAAATACTGACTACACTGTCAGAAGGTGGCTGAATGCCCTGTTGGCCTTTGTATAGGGTAATCACTCCATGCACTTTACAATACAGTGTCCACAGACCCTCTTAGTGAGCACAATGCATCTGCTCTTCTGCTTCCTTCAAAGGACTGGTGTAGACTGGTGTTCCTATGCACGAAAATCAATGGGCTTCTAATCAATGCCCACATTCATTGATCCAAACTGATCAATGGTGGTTGAATGGGAGAACAAGCTGCCTAAATGAAGCTCAAACATAGCATCCTAATGATGCATGTGGCTGTAGAATACTGTCAACACAGTAACCAGATTCAGGTCAACCTCACTGGCCATGCTGTTGTTGACTTTACCCTCATGTACGCAGAACTACTGTCACGCCCTGGTTCTGGGGACTCTAGTATGTTGAGCCAGGGTGTGAGTTTTCATGTGTTTCTGTTTCTAGTCGGTTGTGTTAGACCGTGAACTGTCACGTTTTCGTTTTTGATCGTGTCTCTAATAAAGAGTATGTTTGCCTGCAACGCTGCGCCTTGGTCCTCATCTATTCCTGACGATCGTGACAGAAGATCCCACCAAAACTGGACCAAGCAGCGTGTCCAGGAGCCATCGCCAGGGGAATCGCTAGCGGATCTCCGTGGCAACCTCGACTGGGTCAAGCCTAGTGAAGAGCAGAGAGGGTGGACTTGGGAGCAGTGGAGGAAGAGTCTCGACTGGGTCAAGCCAAATGAAGAGCAGAGTGGTTGGACTTTGGAGCAGTGGAGGAAGAGTCTGGCGAGAGATAGGGAGGCTTGGTCCACGGGGAGGAGAGACACCCAGAAATTTTTTAGGGGGGGGGCTCACGCCGTGGACGACGGGGCAGCAGGAGGCTGCGATGGAGCGGTCCAGCGGGTTTGTAGAGGAGGCCGCCAGGTTAAGGGGGCCACTGGTCACAGAGGAGAGGGAGAGTGTAGAGGCACGGCGAGAGGTACTGGGGTGTGTTACCAGTCCGGTCCGGCCCGTTCCTGATCCCTGCATAGGGCCAGTGGTGTGTGTCCCCAGTACGGTCCGGCCTGTTCCTGTTCCTCGCATCGAGCCTGTGGTGCGTGTCGTCAGCCCGGCCCGGCCTGTTCCTGCTCCCCGCACCGAGCCTATGGTGCGCGTCGCCAGCCCGGCCAGGCCCGCTCCTGCTCCCCGCACCAAGTCAGTGGTGCGCTTCGTCAGCCCGGTCCGGCCCGTTCCTGCTCCCCGCACCAAGTCAGTGGTGCGCTTCGTCAGCCCGGTCCGGCCCGTTCCTGCTCCCCGCACCAAGCCTATGGTGCGCGTCGCCAGCCCGGCCCGGCCCGTTCCTGCTCCCCGCACCAAGCCTATGGTGCGCTTCGTCAGCCCGGTCCGGCCTGTTCCTGCTCCCCGCACCAAGCCTATGGTGCGCGTCGCCAACCCGGCCCGGCCTGTTCCTGCTCCCCGCACCAAGTCAGTGGTGCACGTCGCCAGCCCGGCCCGGTCCATTCCTGCTCTCTGCACCAAGTCAGTGGTGCGCTTCGTCAGCCCGGTCCGGCCCGCTCCTGCTCCCCGCACCAAGCCTATGGTGCACGTCGCCAGCCCGGCTCGGCCTGTTCCTGCTCCCCACACCAAGCCAGTGGTGTGCGTCGTCAGTCCGGCACAGCCCGTGCCTGTTCCACCGGTGCCTGGTCCGGTACCGGTCAGCTGCTCCACGCCGGAGCTAGAGCAATCCGCTCCACCAGTGTTCAGTCCAGCTCCGGCCAGCAGGGCCAGACCGGACCAGGGGTACTTTGGGGGGTTAGAGAGGGAGTGGGGATCATGCCCGGAGCCGGATCCGCCGCCATGGCGGAGTGCCCACCCGGTCCCTCCCCTGTGGTGTTTGTTTGGCGCGGTCGGAGTCCGCGCCTTTGGGGGGGGGTACTGTCACGCCCTGGTTCTGGGGACTCTAGTATGTTGAGCCAGGGTGTGAGTTTTCATGTGTTTCTGTTTCTAGTCGGTTGTGTTAGACCGTGAACTGTCACGTTTTCGTTTTTGATCGTGTCTCTAATAAAGAGTATGTTTGCCTGCAACGCTGCGCCTTGGTCCTCATCTATTCCTGACGATCGTGACAACTACACATGTACGGAGGATCTGAGGTTGCCGGGCTTCTTTCCTGTTCAACCTTAGTGTCGGCATGAAGTGATTACCCATCTGGATCAGTCAGAGGACTGAGAGGTGAGGAACATGATTGAATACTTGAAAACCAAAGTCAACAGATACCATGTGTCGACCTGGCCAAGGCTTTCGACTCTGTCAACCACCGCATTCTTATTGGCAGACTAAATAGCCTTGGTTTCTCAAATGACTGCCTCGCCTGGTTCACCAACTACTTCTCAGATAGAGTTCAGTGTGTCAAATCGGAGGGCCTGTTGTCTGGACCTATGGCAGTCTCTATGGGGGTGCCACAGGGTTCAATTCTTGGGCCGACACTTTTCTCTGTGTATATCAATGATGTCGCTCTTGCTGCTGGTGACTCTCAGATCCACCTCTACGCAGACGACACCATTTTGTATACATCTGGCCCTTCATTGGACACTGTGTTAACAAACCTCCAAACGAGCTTCAATGCCATACAACAATCCTTCAGTAGCCTTCAACTGCTCTTAAACACTAGTAAAACTAAATGCATGCTTTTCAATCGAACGCTGCTAGCACCCGCCCACCCGACTAGAATCACCACTCTCGACGGGTCTGACCTAGAGTATGTGGACAACTACAAATATCTAGGTGTCTGGTTAGACTGTAAACTCAACTTCCAGACTCACATAAAGAATCTCCAATCCAAAGTTAAATCTAGAATCGGCTTCCTATTTCGCAACAAAGCCTCCTTCACTCATGCTGCCAAACATGCCCTCGTAAAACTGACTATCCTACCGATCTGTCACACCCTGGCCTTAGTTATCTTTGTTTTCATTCATATTTTAGTTAGGTCAGGGTGTGACATGGTGAAGTATGTGTTTTGGTTTGTCTAGGGGTTTGTAGGTTTAATGGGGTAATGCCTTGTCTAGGTGTTTGTATGTTGATGGCTGCCTGGATTGGTTCTCAATTGGAGACAGCTGTGGTTTATTGTCTCGAATTGGGAGCCATATTTAAGGCAGCCATGGGCATCATGTGTTTGTGGGTAATTGTCTATGTGGAACGTTTGTTGCTTGTCTGTGCACTTACGTTATTTAGCTTCACGGTCGTTTGTTGTTTTGTAAGTTTTGGATAGGGTTCGGTTTCGTGTTTTCTCTCTTCCAAAATAAAGAGATGTATTTTGCACACGCTGCGCCTTGGTCCTCCTCTATGCTTGACGATCGTGACAGAATTACCCACCAATCTAGGACCAAGCGGCGTGTCAAGCGGCAACAGGACCCACCTACACAGGATTCATGGACATGGGAGGAGATACTGGATGGAAAGGGTCCTTGGGCACAACCGGGAGAAGTTCGCCGCCCTCGTGAAGAGCTGGAGGCAGCTAAAGCCGAGAGGAGGCGATATGAGGAGGCAGCACGGAGGCAAGGCTGGAAGCCCGTGAGCACTAGCCAAAAATTTCTTGGGGGGGGCCTTAAAGGGAGTGTGGCGAAGTCAGGTAGGAGACCTGCGCCTACTCCCTGTACTTACCGTGGAGAGCGAGAGTACGGGCAGACACCGTGTTACGCAGTAGAGCGCATGGTGTCTCCTGTACGCGTGCATAGCCCGGTTCGGTACATTCCAGCTCCACGTATCGGCCGGGCTAGATTGAGCGTTGAGCCGGATGTCATGAAGCCGGCCCAACGCATCTGGCCACCAGTGCGTCTCCTCGGGCCGGCTTACATGGCACCAGCCTTACGCATGGTGTCCCCGGTTCGCCTACATAGCCCGGTGCGGGTTATTCCACCTTTCCGTATTGGTCGGGCGACGGGGAGCATACAACCAGGTAAGGTTGGGCAGGCTCAGTGCTCAAGGGAGCCAGTAGGCCTGCACGGTCCGGTATTTCCGGCGCCACCTCCCCGCTCCAGCCCAGTACCACCAGTGCCTACACCACGCACCAAGCCTCCTGTGTGTCCCCAGAGTCCTGTGCGTCCTGTTGCTGCTCCCCGCACTAGCCCTGAGATGCGTGTCCTCAGCCCGGGACCACCAGTTCCGGCACCACGCACTAGGCCTTATGTGCGTCCCCAGGGTCCAGCATGCCCTGTTCCTTCTCCCCGCACTAGACCTGAGATGCGTGTCCTCAGCCCGGTACCTCCAGTTCCGGCACCACGCACCAGGCCTATAGGGCGTCTCGGCCGGCCAGAGTCTGCCGTCTGCCTAATGGCGCCTGAACTGCCCGTCTGCCCAACGCCGTCTGAACTGTCCGTCTGCCAAGCGCTGCATGAACTGCCCGTCTGTACTGAGCCTGCTAAGCCGCCCGTCTGCCATGAGCCTTCAGAGCCGTCCGCCAGACCGGAGCCGCTAAAGCCTTCCGCCAGACAGGAGCCGCTAGAGCCTTCCGCCAGACAGGATCAGCCAGAGCCTTCCGCCAGACAGGATCAGCCAGAGCCTTCCGCCAGACAGGATCAGCCAGAGCCTTCCGCCAGACAGGATCAGCCAGAGCCTTCCGCCAGCCATGAGCAGCCAGATCCGTCAGCCAGCCATGAGCAGCCAGATCCGTCAGCCAGCCATGAGCAGCCAGATCCTTCAGCCAGCCATGAGCAGCCAGATCCGTCAGCCAGCCATGAGCAGCCAGATCCGTCAGCCAGCCATGAGCAGCCAGATCCGTCAGCCAGCCATGAGCCGTCCAGCCAGGATCCGCCAGAGCCGTCCAGCCAGGATCCGCCAGAGCCGTCCAGCCAGGATCCGCCAGAGCCGTCCAGCCAGGATCCGCTAGAGCCGTCCAGCCGGGATCCGCCAGAGCCGTCCAGCCAGGATCCGCCAGCCAGCCAGGATCCGCCAGAGCCAGCCAGCCAGGATCCGCCATTCAGTCCGGTGCTGCCCCTTAGTCCGGTGCTGCCCCTTAGCCCGGTGCTGCCCCTTAGTCCGGTGCTGCCCCTTATCCTGGTGCTGCTCCTTATCCTGGTGCTGCTCCTTATCCTGGTGCTGCCCCTTAGTCCGGTGCTGCCCCTTAATCCAGTGGGGTTAAGTTGGAGGGTGGTCATTTGGAGGAGGCTACGTAAGCGGGTAGTGACTATGGTGGGGTGGGGACCACGACCAGTGCCAGAGCCGCCACCGTGGACAGACGCCCACCCAGACCCTCCCCTAGACTTTATGCTGGTGCGCCCGGAGTTCGCACCTTAAGGGGGGGGTTATGTCACACCCTGGCCTTAGTTATCTTTGTTTTCATTCATATTTTAGTTAGGTCAGGGTGTGACATGGTGAAGTATGTGTTTTGGTTTGTCTAGGGGTTTGTAGGTTTAATGGGGTAATGTCTTGTCTAGGTGTTTGTATGTTGATGGCTGCCTGGATTGGTTCTCAATTGGAGACAGCTGTGGTTTATTGTCTCGAATTGGGAGCCATATTTAAGGCAGCCATGGGCATCATGTGTTTGTGGGTAATTGTCTATGTGGAACGTTTGTTGCTTGTCTGTGCACTTACGTTATTTAGCTTCACGGTCGTTTGTTGTTTTGTAAGTTTTGGATAGGGTTCGGTTTCGTGTTTTCTCTCTTCCAAAATAAAGAGATGTATTTTGCACACGCTGCGCCTTGGTCCTCCTCTATGCTTGACGATCGTGACACGATCCTTGACTTCGGCGATGTCATTTACAAAATAGCCTCCAACACTCTACTCAGCAAATTGGATGTAGTCTATCACAGTGCCATCCGTTTTGTCTCCAAAGATCCATACACTACCCACCACTGTGACCTGTACGCTCTTGTTGGCTGGTCCTCAGTACATGTTCGTCGTCAAACCCACTGGCTCCAGGCCATCTATAAATCACTGCTAGGCAAATCCCCGCCTTATCTTAGCTCATTGGTCACCATAGCAGCACCCACCCGTAGTCTGCGCTCCAGCAGGTATATCTCACTGGTCATTCCCAAAGCCAACACCTCCTTTGGCCGCCATTCCTTCCAGTTCTCTGCTGCCAATGACTGGAACGAATTGCAAAAATCTCTGAAGCTGGAGACTCTTATCTCCCTCAATAACTTTAAGCATCAGTTGTCAGAGCACCTTACCGATCACTGCACCTGTACACAGCCCATCTGAAATTAGCCCACCCAACTACCTCATCCCTATATTGTTATTTATTTTGCTCTTTTGCACCCCAGTATCTCTATTTGCACATAATCTCTTGCACATCTAGCATTCCAGTGTTAATACTATTGTAATTATTCTGCACTATAGCCTATTTATTGCCTTACCTCCATAACTTGCTACATTTGCACACACTGTATATATATTTTCTGTTGTATTTCTGACTTTATGTTTTTTTTACCCCATATGTAACTCTGTGTTGTTTTTATTGCACTACTTTGCTTTATCTTGGCCAGGTCGCAGTTGTAAATGAGAACCTGTTCTCAACTGGCTTACCTGGTTAAATAAAGGTGAAATAAAAAAAAAATAAAAAAAAATGTGTTGTGGTCCCACCAGAATGAGGAGCAAGCAATCAGGGGAACAAGCCATCAGCTACCGAGCAGATTTTGTCCTAACCTCAATTAGAATGGGCTAATCTTTTTGACCCTGCAATTTTATGTTTATAGGACGCATGAGGATACAACCTGAATGTGAAATATGTAAAAGATCTATATTGATATGTGGATGTAAGGTCCCTGCATTTGAACTGGCTGTCTGATGACTTTTTTATAGCTGTAAACTGGCCAGAGTTTTGAATACATAATCAATATTTAGTGTTTAGGACGGTAGACACACCAAATGCTGATGATTATGTTAATTAAATCCAAAGCACATTTCATCTTATGTGTTCATAGGGTAACTTCCGACATCGTTCACAAAAACCCAGAACTCACTAAAGTTTCCAAGTCTATGGCCCTCGAGACACTGGCACCTGTGGTTTAGCCTTAATACCCAGCTGTCTCTATGATTACCCTTACCTACTCAATGAAGAGAGGTAAAACCTTGCATTATGGTGCATAGACCTGAAATGTTTGTGTTCTCAATGACTTTCCTGGTTACAAAATAAATAAATAAAAATGTATGGAGCGAAGGTCAGCAAAAATAAAATAAAGGTGAATAACAAAAAATAGTTTATTCAATTTCAGACATGGACAAATGGTTTACTCATCTGGGGTTCAGTGTCCCACTCCTACCTACTCCACACAGAATTTACTGTACCACATTAATTTAAACCATTACCATGAGAAGCATCCCACTGGGCACACACTGGTTGAATAATGTTGTTTCTATGTCATTTCAATGAAATAGACGTTGAATTGACGTTTGTGCCCAGTGGGATGGGCCATGCCAAGTTGATAAGCATTGGCTGAATTATGCATGAGATATAAGGTGTACTGCTGAGGGATTCATAACTGCATAAAACAGGAGGGCATCCATCCCTTTGGAGATATTTTCGCTATGGTGTATGATCTGCACTTTATGAGATATGCTCAAAGTTTATTTGATGTACCTACGGGACATTATTTTAGGGTATTGAGAGTCTAGCATTAAAGAGTGAAAGGCAGGAGTGGGCAGTAAAAACCACACTGCAGCTGTAAATACCAATATCACTCGCCAAGGAAGGACACATCATAAATGTGTTTTATGACACTGTAGAACATTTCAGTTAAACCGCCACTGTTGAGCACTTCTGTGCTACAGCTAGGAGATGGTAGCTCTCTGTCTCTGTCTCTCTCTCTGTCTCAGGTGTTCTTAATGTTTTGTGTACTCAGTGTATATTCCAGAAGCAATATGAACCACCTGTCACGCCCTGGCTCGGGGGACTCTCGTATGTTGAGCCAGGGTGTTAGTTTCTATGTTTTGTTGTGGGTCTAGGTTATTGTATTTCTTTGTTTGAGTGACTCTTAATCAGAGGTAACGAGTGTCAGCTGTTGGCTCGTTGTCTCTGATTGGGAGCCATATTTAACTATCTGTCTTTCACGTTGTGTTTGTGGTTTCTTGTTCATTTCGGTTTGTGTGAAACTGTAGACGTCACGTTATCGTTTATTATTTTGATCGTGTGATCAGTAAATAAAAGATATGTTCACCTTCAACGCTGCGCCTTGGTCCTCCTCTATGTGTGACGATCGTGACAGAAGAAACCACCAAGATGGGACCAAGCAGCGTGTCCAGGAGCCATCGCCAGGGAGATCCCTCACAGATCTCCTTCGCCTCCTGGACTGGGTCAAGCCGAGGGAGGAAGACAAGGGCTTGACATTATGGCAGAAGGGCGAGAGGCTGGCGAGGGATATGGAGACCTGGTCCACGGGTAGGAGAGACGCCCCGAAATTTTTTAGGGGGGGGCTCACGACGTCGGACCAGCAGGAGGCCGCGATAGAGCGGCCCAGTGGGTTGCCGGAGAAGGCCGCCGGGTTACGGGGGCCACTGGTCGAAGAGGGGATGGAGGAAGTAGAGGCACGGCGTGAGGTACTGGCGTGTGTTGCCAGTCCGGTCCGGCCCGTTCCAGATCCCGGTGTAGAGCCAGTGGTGTGTGTCCCCAGTACGGTCCGGTCTATTCCTGCTCCCCGCACCGAACCTGCGGTGCGCGTCGCCAGCCCAGTCCGGCCCATTCCTGCTCCCCGCATCAAGTCTGTGGTGCGTCTCGTCAGCCCGGCTCTGCCCGTTCCTGCTCCCCGCACCAGGTCTGTGGTGCGCGTCGCCAGCCCAGTCCGGCCCATTCCTGCTCCCCGCATCAAGCCTGTGGTGCGTCTCGTCAGCCCGGCTCTGCCCGTTCCTGCTCCCCGCACCAGGTCTGTGGTGCGCGTCGCCAGCCCAGTCCGGCCCATTCCTGCTCTCCGCATCAAGCCTGTGGTGCGTCTCGTCAGCCCGGCTCTGCCCGTTCCTGCTCTCCGCGCCAGGTCGGTGGTGCGCGTCGCCAGCCCGGTCCGGCCCATTCCTGCTCCCCGCGTCAAGTCTGTGGTGCGTCTCGTCAGCCCGGCTCTGCCCGTTCCTGCTCTCCGCACCAGGTCTGTGGTGCGCGTCGCCAGCCCGGTCCGGCCCATTCCTGCTCCCAGCACCAAGTCTGTGGGGCGTTTCGTCAGCCCTGTCCGGCCCGCTCCTGCTCCCCACACCAAGCCAGTGGTGTGCGTCGTCAGTGCAGCACGGCCCGTGCCTGTTCCCCACACCAAGCCAGTGGTGTGCGTCGTCGGTCCGGCACGGCACGTGCCTGTTCCACTGGAGCCGGATCCGCCGCCTAGGCGGAGTGCCCACCCAGTCCCTCCCCTGTTGTGTTTCGTTGGCGCGGTCGGAGTCCGCGCCTTTAGGGGGGGGTACTGTCACGCCCTGGCTCGGGGGACTCTCGTATGTTGAGCCAGGGTGTTAGTTTCTATGTTTTGTTGTGGGTCTAGGTTATTGTATTTCTTTGTTTGAGTGACTCCCAATCAGAGGTAACGAGTGTCAGCTGTTGGCTCGTTGTCTCTGATTGGGAGCCATATTTAACTATCTGTCTTTCACGTTGTGTTTGTGGTTTCTTGTTCATTTCGGTTTGTGTGAAACTGTAGACGTCACGTTATCGTTTATTATTTTGATCGTGTGATCAGTAAATAAAAGATATGTTCACCTTCAACGCTGCGCCTTGGTCCTCCTCTATGTGTGACGATCGTGACACCACCATGGCCCTCCTCTCATAATGTTATATCAGCCAGTTAGTTATATTACAGGAACACTTCATTTTCATTTCCAGGTTAAAATGAATAATGTGCATCGCTCATTAAGGGATGCCATATCATTAATTGTCCATGCCGCTCTGTCATTGCTTGTCCATATATATTCTGTATATATTCTTAAATTCCATATTTACAATGTGCAGGGATACGGGAGTGATAGAGGTAGATATGCATAGGGGTAAGGTGACTAGGCATCAGGATGTATAATAAACAGTGTAGCAGCAGCGTAGATGAAGATTGTATTTTGAGTGTGTGTGCGAGTGTGTGTAGAGTCAGTATAAATGTGTGCGCATGTTATGTGTGTGTTGGAGTGTCAGTGTGCAGAGAGAACAGTTTATGGCTTGGGTGGCTGGAGTCTTTAACGATTTCCCGGCCCTTCGTTTCACACCGCCTGATATAGAGGTTCCGGATGGCACCATGCGATCGAGGGCAGTGCTGTTGCCATACCAAGCAGTGATGCAGCCAGTCAAGATGCTCTCAATGGTGTAGCTGTATAACTTTTTGAGGATTTGTCAACCTCCTGAGGGGGGAGAGGCGCTGTCGTGCCTTCTTCAGGACTGTGCACGTGTGTGTACCATTTTAAGTGCTTAGTGATTTGGACCAGAGAAACTTGAAGCTTTCGACCCTCTCCACTGCAGCCCCGTCAATGTGGAGAGGGTGTGCTCGCCAGTGGCGTGTATTCATGGGTGCCAAGGGAAGCCAGGCTTCCCCAAAAATGTACCAAGAAAAAAAGACAAAAACAAACAAAAAATAATATATATTTTGTCTCTCTGTTTCATAAATTTCCTTCAATTCGCAAGAGGCTGAATGTATCTCACCAGAGAAAGATCAGAGTGAACGAAACAGCGTCCCTCTGTCTCAGTATGTGTAGCGTATCTGTCTGTCTGGTCAGAAAGAGTATGACATTGCGGCCGCCCGTAGCATTGAATCCAAGGGAAGCCAGCGAGCATTTGGCCTCCCTTGATAAAAATTAATAACATAATAGCCAATCAGCGTTGAGCTAAGCTGAGCGAGCTCAGCTGTGAATGGTCCTGGCGCACCAACAATTTTTTTGTTGAAGGGAAGCCAGTTTGGATTTGGCTTTAGACCAATCACAGGCCAAACTTCATTATTAACAGAAAAAAACGTGAAGTGTTGCATCTCGTTGTGTTGTTGTCCTCCGGTGGCTAGCTAGCTAGCTAAAATGGTCCCTTTCCTAAATTAGCCATGGATGGAGATAGGGATTTGGACTTGTGGTTTTACTTAACTCACCGTACTGGCCAATGGCGCCGGAGAAGATGGCTGCCGTTTTACAGCCCTCTAACCAATTGTACTATTATGTGTGTTTTTCCGCGTTATTTGTAATTTATTCTGTACATAATGTTTCTGCCATCGTCTCTTATAACCAAAAAGAGCTTCTGGATATCAGGACAGCGATTACTCACCTCATATTGGACGAAGATTTTTTCTTCAACAAGTTGGACGCAAATGATATCCTATAGACACCCGACAAGGCCCAAATCCCCGTCATTCGCATGAGAAAGAGACGGAGATATCGTGGACGTAGGTCGGGATGCCTTGTAAGGATCCGACGGCGAGCGAGTAAACTCAAACCTATTAGCCAATGTTCAATCACTTGAGAATAAATTGGATGACCTAAGATTACGGTTATCCTACCAACGGGACATTAAAAACTGTAATATCTTATGTTTCACCGAGTCGTGGCTGAACGACGACATGGACAACATACAGCTAGCGAGCTATATGCTACATCGGCAGGATAGAACGGCTGACTCCAGTAAGACAAGGGGTGGCGGTCTGTGTATATTTGTAAACAACAGCTGGTGCACAAAATCAAATACTAAGGAAGTCTCGAGTGGCGCAGTGGTCTAAGGCACTGCATCACAGTGCTAGCTGTGCCACTAGATATCCTGGTTCGAGTCCAGTTTCTGTCGCAGAGCGTCTGCTAAATGACTAAAATGTAAATTTTTTCATAGCTGTCTATTTACCACCACAAACCAATGCTGGCATTAAGATTGCACTGAATTAGCTGTATAAGGCCATAAGTGAATGCATACATGTTATTTTATTTAATTTTTTTCATACTGGCCCCCCGTGGGAAACCAGGGACTTTAATGCAGGGAAACTTAAATCCGTTCTACCTCATTTCTACCAGCATGTTAAATGTGCAACCAGAGGAAAAAAAACTCTAGACCACCTTTACTCCACACACAGAGACGCATACAAAGCTCTCCCTCGCCCTCCATTTGGCAAATCTGACCATAACTATATCCTCCTGATTCCTGCTTATAAGCAAAAACTAAAGCAGGAAGCACCAGTGACTCGGTTAATAAAAAAGTGGTCAGATGATGCAGATGCTAAGCTACAGGACTGTTTTGCTAGCACAGACTGGAACATGTTCCGGGATTCTTCAGACAGCATTGAGGAGTACACCACATCAGTCACTGGCTTCATCAATAAGTGCATCGATGGTGTCGTCCCCACAGTGACCGTACGTACATACCCCAACCAGAAGCCATGGATTACAGGCAACATCTGCACTGAGCTAAAGGGTAGAGCTGCCGCTTTCAAGGAGCGGGACTCTAACCCCGACGCCTATAAGAAATCCCGCTATGCCCTCCGACGAATCATCAAACAGGCAAAGAGTCAATACAGGACTAAGATTGAATCGTACTACACTGGCTCTGACGCTCGTCGGATGTGGCAGGGCTTTACAGACTACAAAGGGAAGCACAGCCGCGAGCTGCCCAGTGACACAAGACTTCCAGACGAGCTAAACCACTTCTATGCTCGCTTCGAGGCAAGCAACACTGAAGCATGCATGAGAGCACCAGCTGTTCCGGAAGACTATGTGATAACGCTCTCCGTAGCCAATGTGAGTAAGACTTTTAAGCAGGTCAACATTCACTAGGCCGCAGGGCCAGACGGATTACCAGGACGTGTACTCCGAGCATGTGCTGACCAACTGGCAAGAGTCTTCACTGACATTTTCAACATGTCCCTGACTGAGTCTGTAATACCAACATGTTTCAAGCAGACCACCATAGTCCCCGTGCCCAAGGACACTAAGATAACCTGACTAAATGACTACCGACCCGTAGCACTGATGTCTGTAGCCATGAAGTGCTTTGAAAGGCTGGTCATGGCTCACATCAACACCTTTATCCCAGAAACCCTAGACCCACTCCAAGTTGCATACCGCCCCAACAGATCCACAGATGATGCAATCTCTATTGCACTCCACATTGCCCTTTCCCACCTGGACAAGAGGAACACCTATGTGAGAATGCTATTCATTGACTACAGCTCAGCATTCAACACCATAGTGCCCTCAAAGCTCATCACTAAGCTAAGGATCCTGGGACTAAACACCTCCCTCTGCAACTGGATCCTGGACTTCCTGACGGGCCGCCCCCAGGTGGTAAGGGTAGGTAACAACACATCTGCCACACTGATCCTCAACACGGGGGCCCCTCAGGGGTGCGTGCTCAGTCCCCTCCTGTACTCCCTGTTCACCCATGACTGCATAGCCAGGCACGACTCCAACACCATCATTAAGTTTGCTGACGACACAACAGTGGTAGGCCTGATCACTGACAACGATGAGACACAGCCTATAGGGAGGAGGTCAGAGACCTGGCCGTGTGGTGCCAGGATAACAACCTCTCCCTCAACGTGACCAAGACAAAGGAGATGATTGTGGACTACAGGAAAAAAAAGAGGACTGAGCACGCCCCCATTCTCATCGACGGGCTATAGTGGAACAGGTTGAGAGCTTCAAGTTCCTTGGTGTCCACCTCACCAACGAACTATCATGGTCCAAACACACCAAGACAGTCATGAAGAGGGCACGACAAAGCCTATTCCCCCTCAGGAGACTGAAAAGATTTGGCATGGGTCCTCAGATCCTCAAAACATTATACAGCTGCACCATCGAGAGCATCCTGACTGGTTGCATCCCCGCCTGGTATGGCAACTGCTCGGCCTCCGACCGCAAGGCACTACAGAGGGTAGTGCGTACGGCCCAGTACATCACTGGGGCCAAGCTTCCTGCCATCCAGGACCTCTATACCAGGCGGTGTCAGAAGAAGGCCCTCAATATTGTCAAAGACTCCAGCCACCCTAGTCATAGACTGTTCTCTCTGCTACCGCACGGCAAGCGGTTCCGGAGTGCCAAGTCTAGGTCCAAAAGACTTCTCAACAGCTTCTACCCCCAAGCCATAAAACTCCTGAACAGCTAATCATGGCTACCCGGACTATTTGCACTGCCCCCCCACCCCCACCCCATCTTTTTACGCTGCTGCTACTCTGTTAATTATTTATGCATAGTCACTTTAACTCTACCCACATGTACATATTACTTCAACTACCTCAACTAGCCGGTGCCCCCGCACATTGACTCTGCACCGGTACCCCCCTGTTTATAGCCTCCCTACTGTTATTTTATTTTACTTCTGCTCTTTTTTTCTCAACACTTTTTTGTTGTTGTTTTATTTTGCTTTTTATTGAAAAATAAATGCACTGTTGGTTAATGGCTGTAAGTAAGCATTTCACTGTAATGTCTGCACCTGTTGTATTCGTCGCATGTGGCCAATACAATTTGATTTGATTTGATTATAAGGCGATTCTGATCCAACCATAAATTCATATGTTGTGCCCCTGGCCTGAGAGGATGGAAGTTCAACATATAACTAGATGTAGTATGCTAATGTTAACTAGCTGGCCTGGCGTATCGTTACCCATGAAAGGAAGTTAGGCTAGTGAGCAAGTATTTTAGCCAGGTAGCCTAGGACAACAAAAACTAAAAGCGTGTACTGTATGACAGAGTCAAATACCATTTAAGCAACATGAAAGAGGAGGGTGGCGTTCAACATGTTTTTTCTACTTGCACACACACACACACACACACACACACACACACACACACACACACACACACACACACACACACACACAGAGAGAGAAATCAGTACCATGAACAGTCAAATCATATTTAGCTTATGTTCATTGGACTAAATAGTTGTTGGTATATTTTAGTTGTCACTGTAATAGACTAAGCATAGGGGATTAGATGTTGAAATGGTGCTGGAATAGTGGGCCTATATATCACGGTGTCAAGGCATATGAACTAACAGGTTAAGAGCAATTATCACAACACGTAGTGTTACTGACGTTGAGGGAGAGGTTGTTGTCCCGGCACTACACTGCCAGGTCACTTATTGCCATCGCAGTGCACACTGCCCTATCCCATCTGGACAAGAGGAATACCTAGCAGAGGGAGCACGCCCCTATCCACATCGACGGACCGCAGTGGAGAAGGTGAAAAGCTTCAAGTTCCTCGGCGTACACATCACTGACAATCTGAAATGGTCCACCCACACAGACAGTGTGGTGAAGAAGGCGCAACAGCGCCTCTTCAACCTCAGGAGGCTGAAGAAATATGGCTTGGCCCCTAAGATCCTCAAAAACTTTTACAGATGCACAATTGAGAGCATCCTGTCGGGCTGTATTACCACCTGGTACGGCAACTGCACCGCCCACAACCGCAGGGCTCTCCAGAGGGTGGTGCGTTCTGCCACGGCCTGTTCACCCTGCTATCATCCAGAAGGCGAGGTCAGTACAGGTATATCAAATGTGGGACCGAGAGACTGAAAAACAACTTTATCTCAAGGCCATCAGACTGTTAAATAGCCATCACTAGCCGGCTCTTCACCCGGTTACTCAACCCTACACCTTAGAGGCTGCTGCCCTATATACATAGACATGGAATCACTGGCCACTTTAATAATGGAACACTAGTCACTTTAATAATGTTTACATACTGCTTTACTAATTTAAAATGTATATACTGTATTCTATTCTACTGTATTTTAATCTATGCCACTTTACTTTTAGATTTGTGTGTATTGTTGTGAATTGTTAGATACTACTGCACTGTTGGAGCTAGGAACACAAGCATTTCGCTACACCCACAATAACATCTGCTAAATATGTGTATGTGACCAATACAATTTGATCATCGTCACTGGTGATCAGGCCTACCACCGTTGTGTCATCAGCAAACTTAATGATGGTGTTGGAGTTGTGCGTGGCCACGCAGTCATGCGTTAACAGGGAGTACAGGAGGGGACTAATCACACACCCCTGTGGGCCACCCGTGTTGAGGGTCAGCGTGGCGTAGGTGATGTTGGCTACCTTCACTACCTGGGGTTGGCCCGTCAGGAAGTCCATGATCCAGTTGCAGAGGGAGGTGTTCATTCCCAGGGTCCTAAGCTTGGTGACGAGCTTGGAGTGGACAATGGTGTTGAACGCTGAGTTGGAGTCAATTAACAGCACTCGAACATAGGTATTCGTTTTATCTAGGTGACTACCTCATGAAGCTGGTTGAGATAATGCCAAGAGTGTGCAAAGCTGTCATCAAGGCAAAGGGTGGCTATTTGAAGAATCTCAAATATAAAATATATTTTGATTTGTTTAACACTTTTTTGGTGACTACATGATTCAATGTGTCATTTCATAGTTTTAATGTCTTCACTATTTTACTACAATGTAGAAAATAGTACAAATAAAGAAAAACCCTTGAATGAGTAGGTGTTCTAAAACCTTTGACCGGTAGTGTACTTCTCGTGTCTGAGCCGTTGAAATGCGACTCCACTTTGTCTCTGTACTGACGTTTTGCCTGTTTGATTGTCTTACGGAGGGAATAAATCCACTGTTTGTATTCAACCATATTCCCAGTCACCTTGGCAAGGTTAAATGCGGTGGCTTGTGCTCACAGTGGGAACAACATCCCCTATACACTTCCTGATGAACTCAGTCACCATGTCCGTGTATATGTCAATGTTATTCTCGGAGGCTACCCGGAACATATCCCAGTCCACGTGATCAAAACAATCTTGAAGCATAGATTCTGATTGGTCAGACCAGCGTTGAATAGACCTTAGCACGGGTACTTCCTGTTTGAGTTACTGCCTACAGGAAGGGAGGATCAGAATGGAGTCGTGATCTGATTTGCCTTGTAGGCGTCCCAGAAGGGGGAGTAGCAGTGGTCGAGTATTCTAGGTCGGGTGAACAAAAGGACTTGAGTTTCTGTACGTTATCACAATCACACCAAGAGTAGTTAATCATGAAACATACACCACCTCCTTTCTTCTTCCCGGAGAGTTCTTTATTCCTGTCTGCGCGGTGTACTGAGAACCCAGCTGGCTGTATGGACGGGGACAGTATATCCGGAGAGAGCCATGATTCCGTGAAACAGAGTATATTACAGTCCCTGATGTCTCTCTGGAAGGAGATCCTCGCCCTGAGATCGTCTACTTTATTGTCCAGAGACTGAACATTAGCGAGTATTATACTCGGAAGCGGTGAATGGTCTGCACGCCTCCTGAGTCAGACTAGAAGTCCACTCCGAATACCTCTTCTCTGCCGGCGGCGTCTTGGAGCAGCCTCTGGGATAAGTACATTTGCCCTGGTGGGTACGAACTGGTCATAATGCTGGTGAGTTACCGTTGCTCTGATATCCAAAAGTTATTTCCGGCTAATAATGTAAGAAATAACACACAAAACAACAAAATACTGCAAAGTTGCTTAGGAGCTAGAAGCAGAGCTGACATGTCTGTCGGCGCCATCTTCACTTGTTGATGAAGAGGCGCACCCCTCCCCCTAACGAACAAGGACACCTAATCCGCCAACACCAGGATCAGCACAACTGGGTACGGCTATGGATAAGGTCCTCTGCGTTCTCCACCACCTCGACATGTTGTGGCAAGTTCGTCCTTATACTGATCAAAGAACCAAAGTATTTCAGAGTTTTTGTAGAATTAAGATAGACTTCGTTACATAAGCAATAGAGCTGAGGTGGTTTGCAAAGCATCTCCTTTTCCACCCCCCAGCTCTCAGTTTATATACAGTGGGGAAAAAAAGTATTTAGTCAGCCACCAATTGTGCAAGTTCTCCCAATTAAAAAGATGAGAGAGGCCTTTAATTTTTATCATAGGTACACGTCAACTATGACAGACAAAATGAGAAAAAAAAATCCAGAAAATCACATTGTAGGATTTTTTATGAATTTATTTGCAAATTATGGTGGAAAATAAGTATTTGGTCAATAACAAAAGTTTCTCAATACTTTGTTGTATACCCTTTGTTGGCAATGACACAGGTCAAACGTTTTCTGTAAGTCTTCACAAGGTTTTCACACACTATTTTGGCCCATTCCTCCATGCAGATCTCCTCTAGAGCAGTGATGTTTTGGGGCTGTCGCTGGGCAACACGGACTTTCAACTCCCTCAAAGATTTTCTATGGGGTTGAGATCTGGAGACTGGCTAGGCCACTCCAGGACCTTGAAATGCTTCTTACGAAGCCACTCCTTCGTTGCCCGGGCAGTGTGTTTGGGATCACTGTCATGCTGAAAGACCCAGCCACGTTTCATCTTCAATGCCCTTGCTGATGGAAGGAGGTTTTCACTCAAAATCTCACGATACATGGCCCCATTCATTCTTTCCTTTACACGGATCAGTCGTCCTGGTCCCTTTGCAGAAAAACAGCCCCAAAGCATGATGTTTCCACCCCCATGCTTCACAGTAGGTATGGTGTTCTTTGGATGCAACTCAGCATTCTTTGTCCTCCAAACACGACGAGTTGAGTTTTTACCAAAAAGTTATATTTTGGTTTCATCTGAACATATGACATTCTCCCAATCCTCTTCTGGATCATCCAAATGCACTCTAGCAAACTTCAGACGGACCTGGACATGTACTGGCTTAAGCAGGGGGACACATCTGGAACTGCAGGATTTGAGTCCCTGGCGGCGTAGTGTGTTACTGATGGTAGGCTTTGTTACTTTGGTCCCAGCTCTATGCAGGTCATTCACTAGGTCCCCCTGTGTGGTTCTGGGATTTTTGCTCACCGTTCTTGTGATAATTTTGACCCCACGGGGTGAGATCTTGCATGGAGCCCCAGATCGAGGGAGATTATCAGTGGACTTGTATGTCTTCCATTTCCTAATAATTGCTCCCACAGTTGATTTCTTCAAACCAAGCTGCTCACCTATTGCAGATTCAGTCTTCCCAGCCTGGTGCAGGTCTACAATTTTGTTTCTGGTGTCCTTTGACAGCTCTTTGGTCTTGGCCATAGTGGAGTTTGGAGTGTGACTGTTTGAGGTTGTGGACAGGTGTCTTTTATACTGATAACAAGTTCAAACAGGTGCTATTAATACAGGTAACGAGTGGAGGACAGAGGAGCCTCTTAAAGAAGAAGTTACAGGTCTGTGAGAGCCAGAAATCTTGCTTGTTTGTAGGTGACCAAATACTTATTTTCCACCATAATTTGCAAATAAATTCATTAAAAATCCTACAGTGTGATTTTCTGGATTTTTTTTTCTTAATTTGTCTGTCATAGTTGACGTGTACCTATGATGAAAATTACAGGTCTCTCTCATCTTTTTAAGTGGGAGAACCTGCACAATTGGTGGCTGACTAAATACTTTTTTCCCCCACTGTATAGTAATTTTACATACATTTCAGCCCAACCCCTCCCTCTTGGTTTCCCCCAACAGTTTACACCTCTTGACCGCTCCGCCCACTTCCTTAGTCTATGATAGTGCCGATATCTGACTTTTACATTTACATTTTACATTTTAGTCATTTAGCAGACGCTCTTAACCAGAGCGACTTACAGGAGCAATTAGGGTTAAGTGCCTTGCTCAAGGGCACATTAACGTCATTTAGCAGACGCTCTTAGCCAGAGCGACTCACAAATTGGTGCGTTCACCCTATAGCCAGTGGGATAACCACTTTACAATTTGGGGGGGGGGGGTTAGAAGGAATACTTTAGCCTATCCCAGGTATTCCTTAAAGAGGTGGGGTTTCAAATGTCTCCGGAAGGTGGTGAGTGACTCCGCTGTCCTGGCGTCGTGAGGGAGCTTGTTCCACCATTGGGGTGCCAGAGCAGCGAACAGTTTTGACTGGGCTGAGCGGGAGCTGTGCTTCCGCAGAGGAAGGGGAGCCAGCAGGCCAGAGGTGGATGAACGCAATGTCCTCGTTTGGGTGTAGGGACTGATCAGAGCCTGAAGGTACAGGGGTGCCGTTCCCCTCACTGCTCCAAAGGCAAGCACCATGGTCTTGTAGCGGATGCGAGCTTCAATTGGAAGCCAGTGGAGTGTGCGGAGGAGGGGGGTGACGTGAGAGAACTTGGGAAGGTTGAACACCAGACGGGCTGCGGCATTCTGGATGAGTTGTAGGGGTTTAATGGCACAGGCAGGGAGCCCAGCCAACAGCGAGTTGCAGTAGTCCAGACGGGAGATGACAAGTGCCTGGACCAGGACCTGCGCCGCTTCCTGTGTAAGGCAGGGTCGCACTCTCCGAATGTTGTAGAGCATGAACCTGCAGGAGCGGGTCACCGCCTTGATGTTGGCGGAGAACGACAGGGTGTTGTCCAGGGTCACGCCTAGGCTCTTCGCACTCTGGGAGGAGGACACAGCGGAGTTGTCTACCGTGATGGCGAGATCATGGAACGGGCAGTCCTTCCCCGGGAGGAAGAGCAGCTCCGTCTTGCCAGGGTTCAGCTTGAGGTGGTGATCCGTCATCCATACTGATATGTCTGCCAGACATGCAGAGATGCGATTCGCCACCTGTTTATCAGAAGGGGGAAAGGAGAAGATTAGTTGTGTATCGTCAGCGTAGCAATGATAGGAAAGGCCATGTGAGGATATGACAGAGCCAAGTGACTTGGTGTATAGGGAGAAAAGGAGAGGGCCCAAAACCGATCCCTGGGGGACACCAGTGGTGAGAGCACGTGGTGCGGAGACAGCTTCCCGCCACGCCACTTGGTAGGAGCGACCGGTCAGGTAGGACGCAATCCAGGAGTGAGCCGCGCCGGAGATGCCCATTTCGGAGAGGGTGGAGAGGAGGATCTGATGGTTCACAGTATCAAAGGCAGCAGACAGGTCTAGAAGGACAAGAGCAGAGGAGAGAGAGTTAGCTTTAGCAGTGCGGAGAGTCTCTGTGACACAGAGAAGAGCAGTCTCAGTTGAATGACCAGTCCTGAAACCTGATTGGTTTGGATCAAGAAGGTCATTCTGAGAGAGATAGCAAGAGAGTTGGCTAAAGACGGCACGCTCAATAGTTTTGGAAAGAAAAGAAAGAAGGGATACTGGTCTGTAGTTGTTGACATCAGTGGGGTCGAGTGTTGGTTTTTTGAGAAGGGGAGTAACTCTCGCTCTCTTGAAGACGGAAGGGACATGGCCAGCGGTCAAGGATGAGTTGATCAGCGAGGTGAGGTAGGGGAGAAGGTCACCGGAGATGGTCTGGAGAAGGGAGGAGGGGATGGGGTCAAGCGGGCAGGTTGTTGGGCGGCCTGCAGTCACAAATCGCAGGATCTTATCTGGAGAGAGAGGGGAGAAAGAAGTCAAAGCATAGGGTAGGGCAGTGTGAGCAGGACCAGCAGTGTCATTAGACTTAACAAACAAGGATCGGATGTCGTCAACCTTCTTTTCAAAGTGGTTGACGAAGTCATCCACAGAGAGAGAGGAGGGGGGGGGGGGAGGGAGGATTCAGGAGGGAGGAAAATGTGGCAAAGAGCTTCCTAGGGTTAGAGGCAGATGCTTGGAATTTAGAGTGGTAGAAGGTGGCCTTAGCAGCAGAAACAGATGAAGAAAATGTAGAGAGGAGGGAGTGAAAAGATGCCAGGTCGGCAGGGAATTTAGTTTTCTTCCATTTCCGCTCCGCTGCCCGGAGCTCTGTTCTGTGAGCTCGCAATGAGTCATCAAGCCACGGAGCTGGAGGGGAGGACCGAGCCGGCCGGGAGGATAGGGGACACAGAGAGTCAAAGGATGCAGAAAGGGAGGAGAGGAGGGTTGAGGAGGCAGAATCAGGAGATTGGAGGGAGAAGGATTGAGCAGAGGGAAGAGATGATAGGATGGAAGAGGAGAGAGTAGTGGGAGAGAGAGAGCGAAGGTTGCGGCGGCGCATTACCATCTGTGTAGGGGCAGAGTGAGTAGTGTGGGAGGAGAGTGAGAGAGAAAAGGAAACAAAGTAGTGGTCGGAGACTTGGAGGGGAGTTGCAGTGAGATTAGTAGAGGAGCAGCATCTAGTGAAGATGAGGTCAAGCGTATTGCCTGCCTTGTGAGTAGGGGGGGACGGTGAGAGGGTGAGGTCAAAAGAGGAGAGGAGTGGAAAGAAGGAGGCAGAGAGAAATGAGTCAAATGTGGACATAGGGAGGTTGAAATCCCCCAAAACTGTGAGGGGTGAGCCATCCTCAGGGAAGGAACTTATCAAGGCGTCAAGCTCATTGATGAACTCTCCAAGGGAACCTGGAGGGCGATAGATGACAAGGATATTAAGCTTAAATGGGCTAGTGACTGTGACAGCATGGAATTCAAATGAGGAGATAGACAGATGGGTTAGGGGAAAAATTGAGAATGTCCACTTGGGAGAGATGAGGATTCCTGTACCACCACCCCTCTGACCAGATGCTCTCGGGGTATGCGAGAACACATGGTCAGACGAGGAGAGAGCAGTAGGAGTAGCGGTGTTTTCAGTGGTGATCCATGTTTCCGTCAGCGCCAGGAAGTCGAGGGACTGGAGGTTGGCATAGGCTGGGATGAAGTCAGCTTTGTTGGCAGCAGAACGGCAGTTCCAGAGGCTGCCTGCGACCTGGAACTCCACGTGGGTGGTGCGTGCAGGGACCACCAGATTGGAGAGGCAGCAGCCACGCGGTGTGGTGCGTTTGTGTAGCCTGTGCAGAGAGGAGAGAACAGGGATAGGCAGAGGCATAGTTGACAGGCTGTAGCAAATGGCTACAAAAATGCAGAGGAGATCGGAATGAAATGGGCTAAGCATCTGGGAGTGGAGAGAGCAGGGCCTCCCTCACCAAAACTTCTACCTCGGAAACTAAAATTGTTTCACTGAACCACCCGAAGAAAAAACTCTCCCAACTTCCGCCTTTGGAAATCAGAATTGTTGTGAACCACAGCGGTTCAATGTTTAAAGGAGTAGACTCAACCCACTTTGTTCAGCTAGCCAACTATGACTCCATAGCCAACTAGCAGACTAGCATCCAATAACAATAACACACCGTTTAGCGCCAACACTTGGTCACAACAAACCACCAATATTGTGATAACACACTAAACAGATCATTCGTGTCTGTGTCAAGTTCCTTACATGACGCAGCAATGATTAGACGTTGGCTAGCTAGGACAAGTAAATTGTGGTTAGCTACTTCAGTACAGCCAAATGGTCATGTTGGGTAGCTAGCAATGGCCACTGTGTCGACTCTGTTTGAAGAACGGCTAGCTAGCTAGCTTCGTGCTACAGCTGGCACGGCCGAGGACACTGCCAAGACACAGTAACTACCCACAACAACCCACGAAGCCTAGCTATGACGCCGTAGCCAACCTGCAAGCTAGCATCCATTAACACACAACTTAGCATCAACACCTGGCCACAACAAACTGCCAAGAGTGTGTCAGCACACCAAACAGACAATTCAAGTCCGTGTCGAGTTCCCTTCACAACGCAGCAAAAAAAAAAAAAAAAAAAAAAAAATAAATAAATAAAAAAAAAAAAATAAAAAAAAAAATAATAATAATAATAATAATAATAATAATTAAACGTTGGAACCAGCTCTCCAGCGTTGCTAATCGTTACCAATAGCTACCCGCTAGCTAGCTAGCTTCGTGCCTCAATTCTAACCCACAATTACCCACGGAAAGCTACAATAACAACAATACTAACCTACAATAAATACAATACCTAACTACAGCTAACTACCTACCTACGATCTAGTACATGGTTAAGCAAAAGTTAAACGTTGGGTAGGACTACATTACCGTTGGAGCCAGCTCTCCAGCGTTGCTAATCGTTACCAATAGCTACCCGCTAGCTAGCTAGCCTCGTGCTTCGATACTAATCCACAATTACCTATGGAAAGCTACTACAACCACAATACTAACCTACAATAAATTCAATACCTAACTACAGCTAGCTACCTACCTACGATCTAATACATGGTTAAGCAAAAGTTAAACGTTGGGTAGGAGTACATTACCGTTGGAACCAGCTCTCCAGCGTTGCTAATCGTTACCAATAGCTACCCGCTAGCTAGCTAGCCTCATGCCTCGATACTAACCCACAAATTACCCACGGAAAGCTACAATAACAACAATACTAACCTACAATAAATACAATACCTAACTACAGCTAACTACCTACCTACGATCTAATACATGGTTAAGCTTTACTCAACACTACATGTAGCTTACCCCTACTTACCTCCAGCCAGAGAAAAACACGTCCTCTCCCGTCAGCACTCAAGGGACTTTTCCCCAAGCCTTGTCCTGCACAAATAACAACCCTGTCATGTAAAAATAATTATGTTCAACCCTGGCTCATTCCAGGGATATGCCCAAGGTGAGCCATAGGGCAACAGTCTGGTTTCAGTCACTGACAAGATAAGACAACTGCAGAATCTGACCCGAACACAGGTCAGACTCCCATTTCATACACACACCAACCCAGTGAGAGGAACCAATTCAATTCTTGTTTAGCAACAGAGATAAAAATCCATATTAATGTAATAATCCACATCAATATCCCCCCTTTGGGACTAAATAGTCCCATATCAATACATCCAAATACTTCAAATGTATATAGTGACTAATATATGAATACTGTGACATAAAAATAAACATGTTCATGATTTTAGGCACATTCCTTGCATTAACATTATATTTTTCAAACAGTAAGATTCAAAAGTTTGTACTTCCTAACACATCAAAACTAACGTAGCGTTGTTTTAACCATAATATCTATTTAAGGCAGTTATCTTGTGATTGTATACGCAATACCAGGGCATGTTGAGAATAGTGTCAACATCTTTAGCTCACATAACTTCTTTACCCATATCACAAGTAGTATAACAATCAAAATAATAAATATCAATATCTAATACATTAATTGCAGTGTCAACATCTTTAGTTATTAACACATTAATAACTTACTCAAATCAATCAGTCAGCTTACAACTCATAATCATATTCAAATTAATTATCCAAAACAAATTTAGAATGACAATTCTTAGTGATTCACATTGGTCCTATCACTCAAAGTTAAATTGAGGTTCACACCGTTCTTGACCGAATTATCCCTGCTCTGCATCAAGACACCATCTGTAGTAACTTCGAGAGAGGACAGATCATAACAGTTTAGTTGAGTTCATTTACAATCCAAGAAATCCATATAAGCATTGACTATATGTGGTCCTCTGTAGCTCAGCTGGTAGAGCACGGCGCTTGTAACGCTAAGGTAGTGGGTTCGATCCCCGGGACCACCCATACATTAAAAAAAATGTATGCACGCATGACTGTAAGTCGTTTTGGATAAAAGCGTCTGCTAAATGGCATATTATTATTATATGACAAATTATTATGTTTTACCAATTATTCTTAATACCAATTTCTAATTTACTCCCCTTATCACCCTGCACCTGAATGTCTAGAAGATCTTGAAATTCTTGGAGGTCTTGTAGGATCTTTGATGTCTTGGATGTTCTTGGGGGTCTGTCCCTCCGCCGAGGGAATCAGCAAGAGCACGTAGCTCTTGCATTCCCATTGCCATCCTCCCCATCTCCTGATTCTGGCCAGTTCCAGCATCCTCAGCTCCCTCATCTCTAGGTTGTCGGTTTCCTCATGGTGCTCTGGTGCAGTGGTTTAGATGATGCCAGGTCGAGCTCCCCTCTATCCGTACAGCTGTTGGTACAGCCTGGGTGACGATGTATGGTCTCTTTGGCTCGGGACCTTCTTCCGTCACTAGGGTTTCCGGATCAGGCAGAGTCCCTCTCAATCCATCGACATCGGTCAGCAGAGTGTCCTTCTGGCAGCATACCAATAGGGACGCTCGGAGTCACTACTGCAAAGACACACAGACACAGACAGACACAAAATAAAACAATGCTACCCAATGGCAGGGCCATCTTCCTCTTCTGGGGTTGGTACTCTCCTACAGTGGGACACATGGATCCAGGTATCTGTCTCTGCCACTTTTACCGTCATCGAGATAGCCAGCAACACCTGGTACGGCCTCTCCACCTAGGGTCTTTCCAGCTCTATCTTCTGTAGTCTTTTACCACCACAAAGTCTCCAGGGCGCAGACAATGCTCAGATTCTCCTGCTCGGTTGGGCAGAGAAGCCTTCACCCGTGGGAAGAAAGTCTTAAGAATATTGTTAGGTGAGACACAGTGTGCTACTGGACCATGTCTTCTCATCAGTCAGGAGAAGCTCAGAGACTAGGAAGTGCACATTCTTGCAGCTTGTTTTAGTCCACTAGTTTCAGAGACAGGCCCCCTTTGTACTTTGTCTCTGGCCACAAATATATTTGCACATAACACATTCCATCTAACCCATAAGACATTACTTACTACTGCTCATATTCTTAATACAATTAGCATTTTTACCAAAAGGCCTCAGGGGACCAGTAATTCCCCCCTTTGGACACGACTCACATCGTGATTCATGTGTTAAAAAAATTAATAAACAACAACATTGCCTGTTAAACCAAAATAACACATTCAATTAGAATGACAACCTTTGATAATATCTTAATTTAATCGTATCCCATAAGGTAAATCAGGAATAGTAAAATTGACTAATTTCCCTCATTCAGGGCTATCGCTCTCTCTCTGTCCTTGTCATGGTCAAAATCAAATATAGGACTATTGCTAAATTATAAACTTCTTCCTTAGTGTTTACTTATTACATTTAAATCTCACTCAATGTTTCTAGGGTCTCTAGTGAGGGTGATCAGGCCTCACCAGAAAGTCAAAACAGAGGTCAGAGGTCATTCAAATCCTTCAAAGAAGTGTTTCATTCTATAGTAGACTAATCATTAACAACAGTCAAAACATTTCATACATTTCATATCCCAAGTGTACAGTTAGTCCTTAGTACAGTTATTTTCAAAAGAAATCACGTGTTCACCCAAAACTCACTCAGAGAAGAAAAACCTCAGAAAATTTCATATGTGTGCCCCTTTAAGATATATAATTTATAACCCGTGAAAAACCCCTAAAATTAAAATAAAAACCCTATACAACTAACATTTCATAATAGGTGGGTTGTGTGTGTTTATTTGAAATCCATATGGTAAAAAAACAAACAACAATGGCCAGGCCTTATTTAATTGGGTAGCTCCCTCTAATGACCTAATCCGGATATCTTCATACTTATCAAAATGCCGAATGTAACTAACATCTCTTCCCAAGACAATAGTCTCGGGAAACATTTCAAAGAGAGATAAAGTCACTACCCCCATTCTCCTGGAAGAAAAAGTGCACATTTTGTTAGTTTCCATTTTGCTAACTCTTAACCAGTCCAAACAATTCAAATTGAAATTCTTACTTTCCATTGAATTTACCAATCTACATCTCTGTTTCTTTTAACTCAGTAAACCCTCAAGAACATTACTCATGACTCCTCCTCTCTTTTTTCAAGTCCATAATCTAGTGCAGAACAAAATGAAATACAGTCTCATGAGATTAAAACCCAGAGGTTTTTCCTGAGTCACATTGTTCCTACTCGATCACGTTTAATATGCTTCGTGACTTCGAAAACTTAAACCCCCAAATATGTTATCTCTTGTTTTGCTGGTTGTACTTTCCCACATGCCTTGTGGCCCCTCTCTACCAAAATAGTTTACTAATGTGATAATGGTCTGGCCTATCAGTGTTCTCATCATTCGACACCCATAACAATTCACTACAACACAGATCCCTCAAATTCACACCCTTCAGCGATTGTTTAAATGCAGCGTGATACAACGTGACTATTTGTAACCATCATTTGTGCTCTCTCTCAACATACTGCCAATTTTAATGTCACCTTTTAGAATCCACTGTTTTTGACTCTAGCAAGGATTCTCCAACCCCACTAAATGTAATACTTTTTCCTGTCGCAAATATAGTCAATTTCTCAGCATAAGGAATCAGTGATATTTGATGCCAAGCGTCTATTAAAAATGTTGTTTGAGACGTGGTCTCCAACATCTCCCTTAACATACATACCGTCAATCCTGGAAGAAAGAATCCTACTCAAGACACATCAGATAATACCCTGTTCAATTAAGGGGAAAAGACACCTTATAAAATAAACAAACCCATAACCCCTTTCGGATAATCCAATCATTGCAACCAGTGATTCAGGTCAACAGCATCAATGTAACAGATTTGCTTCCGTCCCTACCTGGGCTTGAACCAGGGACCCTCTGCACACATCGACAACAGTCACCCTCGAAGCACCGTCACCCATCGCTCCACAAAAGCCACGGCCTTTGCAAAGCAAGGGAAACAACTACTTCAGGGTCTCAGAGCGAGTGACCTCACTGATGGAACGCTACTAGCGCGCACCGCTAACTAGCTAGCCATTTCACACCGGTTACACTCACCCCCCTTTGACCTCCTCCTTTTCTGCAGCAACCAGTGATCCCACAACACCAAACTTAACCCATTATGTCCCTTACAGCCCGCTCGAGTTCAGCGAGCCCCAGTCGCTAACACCCGCAGACTAAAACATGGAAACTCTTATATTCTTACTAGTAGACAAAAAATTAAACCCATTCTCAAACAATGTTCTGCATTTACCTCTATCATAGGGTCAAAAACTAACTTGACAACTTTCACAATCCTAGATTGCTGTTGTAGCTTTATGTTTTGGTTCAGTGTCTCTGTTAGGATGTTGGTTCAGTAATACTTCTGTAGTGATCTCAGCTAAAAGTTTTTATATTCCTCAGTTCATGGTATCTTTCTCCCTAATATATCTTCATACTCTGCTTCTTTCCAAAAATGCCTCTTTATCCCTTGTGCTCCTCCTTTTAATATTATTTTATTATCTTTGTCCCCGTGCTCCACCTCCATTAACATAACACACTCACTTCCCTGTGCTTCGGTGTTATATTCTTATTTTTCTTTGTTCCCTTATCTTATCTCAAACCTATAAGATACCCCCCTCACTCTCCTGTCGTTAGGTATTTTCCCAGTGGTCTTAGGTCGACAGACTCCACCCTATTTTATAAAATATTCCTACGTTCTACTTTCTTAATCTATGTTTTTCGTATCTAAATTCCTATACCTTCTTTCCCTGTCCTTCAGCATATCTATATCATTCATTATTATTACTTTTATGTTTGCTGTCACTGCGCAATCCACTACTGTACATCCCCCCATCCTATACCTAAATGCAGCTGGTTCTCATTCCAATCTTCATCCTGGCATCCATTTCCCAACTTTTCCTTCTTAGTTTCTCTCTTCCATTTGTCCACATCTGTATGCCTAGTTCACATCCCAAATCCTCCTACCTTCTATGTTATCACTATTTCCTGCGCCCACCACTGTTCCAATAATTGTGGTCTGACTGTTATCCTTTCTCCCGGTCTGTGCCCCCACCTTCGGATTTAATGTACCAACTTGGGTAATTCTACTCTCTCAATACTAATAGACACTGCTTTAGATTGTGCCCCTTTCCGATAATGTTATCAATTAAGATCATAGCCACAGCTCTATTGCAATTGCCAGTCCGCTATTATTAGAAGTCAGTAGATTTAGGTAACTGTCTTTTCTGATTAGGCTACCGGTAACAAAACAAACACTTGTTGTAGTTGACAAGCATTTATTCAATTAATTTCCATATTCCATTCAATATTTAAAATTACAACCCCATTTCCCAGTAGGTTCCTCCAGCAAATCATCAGGCCACACAAAAAAAACGTATTCCCTCGAAATTGCTCCGCCACTCATGTTCAACAACTTAGCCTCTCAACTTGAACCGAGCAAGCTGCCAAATCATTCAGTTTACATCTTAAAACAAACACTGACTGCTATATCAATCCAAGCAACCCATGGCCATAGCTGAACCATAATCAGAAACCCAGATTTTAGTCAGCAACACAGAACCCATGCCCATTGAAATGTAAATCCCGCAAATATCCCAACCACAATGGTCTGCGGTCTCAACATCTGTCACATAACACAACTACCAGAAAATAGCCTTAAAGGTTGTCTAAGTGTTTCCCTGCAAAGATCTCACATGCTCAAAGGGAATAAATCAGCAGTCAACGAGTCAAATCTACATTAATTGATCTGGAAATAGATCCAACAAGTTCAATCAAATGGATCATGTCTTCCCCCGTGACACAATGAAATTCCTTCATTTCACCACCTCAGCTCCGCAATGAGAGACAGTCACACAATGCCCAACCCTATCTCTATCAAATTACTATGCATTGTTTCCCACCCCCCACGCACGTCCACGCCCTGGGTGCGCAAGCCAGTATATAAATATTACTCCACTTATTACTCTATCAAATCTCCAGCAATCGACTACACGCACACAAAATTCACCACATCGTCATATATTCACATCAACCAATCAACTCGCGTCTCTAATGATTCTCCATTGCCACACATCAGCCCATCACAATCCACTCCCAGAAAATATAGGCTTGCCGCTACCTTCTAAAAGGACATCCCGCTCTCAATACCTCCCTGTGATATTCCACAATGGGCAGCAACATACGGAACCCCAAGATAATGTTGCATCAAAAGTTAATTATCCAAATCCCAACCATTTTATCATGCATATTTCTATATGTTACAATCCAAACCTCAGATTAAAACTCATTCCCATATCAACACACTGCTATTTGTATAACCTGCAGGTATATTTTATTTTATTAATGGGCTCAAACTTGGAATGTCAAATCCATCACATTGACATTTGACTATAACCAATTTTACCATAATCCTAAATCTCCTCTTAAGGTTTCCAACTATAATGGCCGAACCACACCCTAAAAGATTGGCCGAAATGTAATGTCTAGATGTCATATAACCACACCCGTACAGATGAGCAGCCGCTCGTGCCGACATGAATCGAACAGAATGGCCAGCAGGATGAATAAATGAATCAGACGAATTGAACAAATGCACCAGAGGAACAACCAAGTGTTGATGAATTGAATGCCCAAATTGAGTCAGACCAGTTGACCAAGATGAACGGATTGCTTTCACAAACTCGAACGGGTCCAATAAAACCAGTCTTGTACAAAACAAGTCAGACAAAACAATCGAATCAAACAGATTGATCAAACTGACCAAATGAGCAACCTGAATGAGACAAATGAACAACCCAACTTAATCAAACTGAATGAATCACATCCGTCCAAGTAAACTATCCATCCGCACGGGCTGAGCAGAACTACTACTCTACCTAGCGCTCTCTCTATGTAGCGCACCCCTGGGCTGTATCCGCAGGTTTTTTTATTTCATTACTGCCCACCTACTCTACTTTTTACCTAACTTCCCTATGTATTGCATCCCCTGGGTTTCTCAACTATCCATGCAGTCCTCTGGAGCTCTAATCTTAGCTCTCCAAAGCGGTATTCATAGGCACCTGTCTATGCAGCCCTCTAGTGCTATATTTTCTTAATATACCCAGAGCAGTATTCACAGGATTTTTAGACAGCGCCTGGCCGCCCAGCCCTCCAGCGTTTCTGTTCCCACTGGAGTGGTACCCACAGGACGTAACTCATATACAAAAATCAATAATCAACATTACATGCATGCTTATTTCTCATTCCAACAAAAACTCTGTACTTTTCCTAAATGTAGCCCTTAAAATCAAATCAAATCAAATTGTATTTGTTACATACACGTGTTTAGCAGATGTTATTGCGGGTGTAGCAAAATGCTTGTGCTTCTAGCTCCGACAGTGCAGTAATATCAAACAAGTAATATCTAACAATTACACAACATATACCCAATACACACAAATCTTGTAAGGAATGGAATTTAAGAATATATACATATATGGACAAGCAATGACAGAGCGGCATGGACTAAGATACAGCAGAACATTATAGAATATAATACAGTATATACATATGAGATGAGTAGTGCAAGATATGTAAACATTATTAAAGTGACTAGTGTTCCATTTATTAAAGTGGCCAGTGATTTCAATAGGCAGCAGCAGCCTCTAATGTGCTAGTGATGGCCATTTAACAGTCTGATAGAAGCTGTTTTTCATTGTCTCGGTCCCAGCTTTGATGCACCTGTACTGACCTTGCCTTCTGGATGACAACGGGATTAACAGGCAGTGGCTCGGGTGTTTGATGTCCTTGATGATCTTTTTGGCCTTCCTGTGACAACGGGTGCTGTAGGTGTCTTGAAGGGCGGGTAGTTTGCCCCCGGTAATGCGTTGGGCAGACCGCACCACCCTCTGGAGAGCCCTGCGGTTGCGGGCGGTGCAGTTGCCGTAACAGGCGGTGATACAGCCCGACAGAATGCTCTCAATTGTGCATCTGTAAAAGTTTGTGAGGATTTTAGGTGCCAAGCCAAATTTCTTCAGCCTCCTGAGGTTGAAGAGGCTCTGTTGCGCCTTCTTCACCACACTGTCTGTGTGGGTGGACCATTTCAGTTTGTCAGTGATGTGTACACCAAGGAACTTGAAGCTTTTCACCTTCACTGCGGTCCCGTCGATGTGGATAGGACCGCAGTGGAGAAGGTGGAAAGCTTCCTCTGCTGTTTCCTGAAGTCCACAATCATCTCCTTTGTTTTGTTGACGTTGAATGAGAGGTTATTTTCCTGGCACCACACTTCCAGAACCCTCACCTCCTCCCTGTAGGCTGTCTCGTCATTGTTGGTAATCAAGCCTACTACTGTTGTGTCGTCTGCAAACTTGATGATTGAGTTGGAGGCGTGCTTGGCCACGCAGTCATGGGTGAACAGGGAGTACAGGAGGGGGCTGAGCACGCACCCTTGTGGAGCCCCAGTGTTGAGGATCAGCGAAGAGGAGATGTTGTTTCCTACCTTCACCACCTGGGGGCGGCCATCAGGAAGTCCAGGAACCAGTTGCACAGGGCGGGGTTCAGACCCAGGGCCTCGAGCTTAATGATGAACTTGGAGGGTAATATTGTGTTGAATGCTGAGCTATAGTCATTGAACAGCATTCTTACATAGGTATTCCTCTTGTCCAGATGGGATAGGGCATGTGCAGTGTGATGGCGATTGCATCGTCTGTGGATCTATTGGGGCGGTAAGCAAATTGAAGTGGGTCTAGGGTGACAGGTAAGGTAGAGGTGATATGATCCTTGACTAGTCTCTCAATGCACTTCATGATGACAGAGGTGAGTGATACGGGGCCACAGTCCTTGGTAGTGGGCCTCGTCTGTGGCACTGTGTTATCCTCAAAGTGGGCGAAGAAGGTGTTTAGCATGTCTGGAAGTGAGACGTCGGTGTGGGCCACTACCGTGGCTGGTTTTCCTTTTGTAGTCCGTGATTGTCTGTAGACCCTGCCACATACAGTGAGGGAAAAAAGTATTTGATCCCCTGCTGATTTTGTACATTTGCCCACTGACAAAGACATGATCACTCTATCATTTTAATGGTAGGTATATTTGAACAGTTAGAGACAGAATAACAACAACAAAATCCAGAAAAACGCATGTCAAAAATGTCATAAATTGATTTGCATTTTAATTAGGGAAATAAATATTTGACCCCTCTGCAAAACATGACTTAGTACTTGGTGGCAAAACCCTTGTTGGCAATCACAGAGGACAGACGTTTCTTGTAGTTGGCCACCAGGTTCGCACACATCTCAGGAGGGATTTTGTTCCACTCCTCTTTGCAGATCTTCTCCAAGTCATTAAGGTTTCTAAGCTGACGTTTGGCAACTCGAACCTTCAGCTCCCTCCACAAATTTTCTATGGGAATAAGGTCTGGAGACTGGCTAGGCCACTCCAGGACCTTAATGTGCCTCTTCTTGAGCCACTCCTTTGTTGCCTTGGCCGTGTGTTTTGGGTCATTGTCATGCTGGAATACCCATCCACGACCCATTTTCAATGCCCTGGTTGAGGGAAGGAGGTTCTCACCCAAGATTTGACGGTACATGGCGCCGTCCATCGTCCCTTTGATGCGGTGAAGTTGTCCTGTCCCCTTACCAGAAAAACACCCCCAAAGCATAATGTTTCCACCTCCATGTTTGACAGTGGGGATGGTGTTCTTGGGGTCATAGGCAGCATTCCTCCTCCTCCAAACACGGCGAGTTGAGTTGATGCCAAAGAGCTCCATTTTGGTCCTCTGAATCATTCAGATGTTCATTGGCAAACTTCAGACGGCCTTGTATATGTGCTTTCTTGAGCAGGGGGACCTTGCGGGCGCTGCAGGATTTCAGTCCTTCACGGTGTAGTGTGTTACTAATTATTTTCTTGTTGACTATGGTCCCAGCTGCCTTGAGATCATTGACAAGATCCTCCCGTGTAGTTCTGGGCTGATTCCTCACCGTTCTCATGATCATTGCAACTCCACGAGGTGAGATCTTGCATGGAGCCCCAGGCCGAGGGAGATTGACAGTTCATTTGTGTTTCTTCCATTTGCGAATAATTGCAGCAACTGTTGTCACCTTCTCACCAAGCTGCTTGGCAATGGTCTTGTAGCCCATTCCAGCCTTGTGTAGGTCTACAATATTGTCCCTGACATCCTTGGAGAGCTCTTTGGTCTTGGCCATGGTGGAGAGTTTGGAATCTGATTGATTGATTGCTTCTGTGGACAGGTGTCTTTTATACAGGTAACAAGCTGAGATTAGGAGCACTCCCTTTAAGAGTGTGCTCCTAATCTCAGCTCATTACCTGTATAAAAGACACATGAGAGCCAGAAATCTTTCTGATTGAGAGGGGGTCAAATACTTATTTCCCTCATTAAAATGCAAATCAATTTATAACATTTTTGACATGCGTTTTTCTGGATTTTTTTGTTGTTATTCTGTCTCTCACTGCTCAAATAAACCTACCATTAAAATTATAGACTGATCATTTCTTTGTCAGTGGGCAAACGTACAAAATCAGCAGGGGATCAAATACTTTTTTCCCTCACTGTACGTCTCGTGTCTGAGCTGTTGAATTGCGACTCCACTTTGTCTCTATACTGATGTTTTGCCAGTTTAATTGCCTTGCCAATTATGTTGTGGCAAGTTCGTCCTTATACTGATCAGTATATTTCAGAGTTTTTGTAGAATTAAGATTGACTTCATTACTTAAGCAATAGAGCCGAGGTGGTTTGCAAAGCATCTCCTTTTCCACCCCCCAGCTCTCATTTCATATAGTCATTTTACATACATTTCAGCCCAACCCCTCCCTTTGGGTTCTCCCACCACTGTCTCCAGTTTCCACCTCTTGTCCGCTCCACCCACTTCCTTAGTCTTTGATAGTGGAGAAATCTGACTTCCCCAAGCCTTGTCCTGCACAAATAACAACCCTGTCATGTAAAAATAATTATGTTCAGTTTGAACTCCGTTCAACCCTGGCTCGTTCCAGGGATATGCCCAAGGTGAGCCACAGGGCAACAGTCTGGTTTAAGTCACTGACAAGATAAGACAACTGCAGAATCCGAACCAAACACAGGTCAGACTCCCATTTCACACACACACCAACCCAGTGAGAGGAACCAATTCAATTCTTGTTCATCAACAGAGATAAAAATCCATATTAATGTAAAAATCCACATCAGACACCACCCGAGAGGATTCACCTACAACTAGCGGAGGTCCTCCTACCACAAGTCGTGTCAATAAGTCAGTCCCCCAGCCTATCCAGTCGTCCACCCAGGTTAGTGATGCCCGACACCCCCTCCCGGACAAGTATGACGGGACTCTATCCAAATGACGTGGCTTCCTACTCCAGTGCTCCCTCTATTTCGCCCATCAGACGGGAGCTTCACCACCGAGAGGTCCACGGTTGCCATGGTCATTTCCCTACTGACCGTGCAGGCATTGGAGTGGGCTACGGCCATCTGGGAGAGATGAGAGGAAGACTGGGTTCCTACAAGAGGTTCATGACTCTGTTCAGGGCGGTCTTTGACTATCCACCGGAGGGCAGAGAGGGAGGTGAGTGACTTCTTCAACTTCGGCAGGATGCCCAGACCGCTGCGGAGTATGCCCTCACCTTCCAAACCGTGGCAGCCTCCAGTGGATGGAATGAGCCTTCGCGCCGCTCCTTATTCCGAGGAGGACCGTGTGAGGAGGTCCAGACAACCTTCTTTTGGACAACTTTCTTGCTCTCTTCATTTGGCCCCTCCTTTTGCCGTCCTGAGCCAGAGCCTGAACCCATGGAGGTAGGGGCCACACACCTCTCCGCGGCAGAGCGGCATCGCCGGATACGGCTGGGGCTGGGTTCCTACTGCGGCCAGGAGGGGCATCAGCTTCAGCGGTTTTTGGTGCGTCCCAACCCGGGGTCCACAGGGACAGAGGGACAGCCCCATGATCATCCATCTCCCAGGGTAAGCGTGAGTATTCCATCATCATCGCTTTCTGCCAAACCCTTCCTGGTTTCCATTTCACTGACTGGCTGTCCCTCATGTATTGTCTCTACAGCTCTGGAGAGGGAACCCGCACCTGCTACCTGCCCTACGGAGCGTACCTACGGTCCCACGGAGGTAAGGGATCGGCTGTTGACCTGGGCGCACACATCCCTTGCCACTGGACACCCACGTATCACCCACACCCTTCAATCCATCTCCGCTAAGTACTGGTGGCCCACCTTGGCGCAGGATGTTGCCCGCTACGTCAACTCCTGCTCCGTATGTGCCCAAACCAAATCTCCCCGGCACGCTCTAGCAGGGAAACTCCTTCCCCTTCCCGTGCCTCAGCGGCCTTGGTCCCATCTGTCCATAATTTTTTTTTACTGATCTTCCCCCGTCTGATGGTTTCACCACTGTTATGGTTGTTATGGACAGATTCTCCAAATCCTGCCATTTTATCCCTCTCTCTGGTCTCCCTACTGCTCTCCAGGTTGTTGAGGCACTGTTCCAGCAGGTCTTCCGGCACTATGGCCGTCCGGAGGACATCGTCTCCGACCTTGGCCCCCAATTCACGTTGCGTTTATGGAGAGCCTTCATGGAGAAGTTGGGGGCCACGGCCAGCCTCACACCCGGGTACCAATCTCAGTCCAACGGACAGGTGGAGAGGACCAACCAGGAGCTGGGGAGGTTTCTTGGAGTCACTGTCAGGTCCGGCAGGGGGAGTGGGCCTGGTTCTTTCTCTTGGTGGAGTACGCCCCCAGAACTCTTTCAGTGTGTCCTGGGGTATCAGCCGGCCCTGGCCCCGTGGAGACAGACCGAAGACCCCCGCGGAGGACGAGTGGTTCCGGCGAGCAGAGAAGTTGGAATGCTGCCCACGTGAGGCTCCAACGCGCCAACCGCTGCCAGAAGGAGCAGGCGGACCGCCACCGCAGTGAGGCTCCCATGTTCCATCCTGGTGATCGCATCTGGCTCTCCACCAAGAACCTCACGCTCCGCCTGCCCCGCCGGAAGCTGAGCCCCCGGTTTGTGGGGCCTTTCAAAGTCCTCCGGATGGTCAATGAGGTAACATACCGATTACAACTTCCCATCAACTACCGGATCTCACCCTCTTTTCATGTTTCCCTCCTCAGGCTGGTGGTTCCTGGTCCCCTGGCTGGGGCCGTCCCCCGCGACACCCCTCCGCCTCACCTGGAAATCGATGGGACCCCCGCCTACGCCGTCAGGTCCATCCTGGACTCCCGATGTCGTGGGGATCGGCTCCAGTACCTGGTGGACTGGGAGGGGTACGATTCAGAGTAGCGCTGTTGGGTCCATCTCCGCCGTCCGGACCGGCCCACTCCTCACCCTCGGGACCGTACCCTTGGCCGGTGTCGTCCTGCGGCTGTTTTTTGTTCACATTCTGTACGCTTCTCCTGTCTTGTTTGTCTTCATGATTCTTATTATTAAACTCACCTTCTGCACCTGCTTCCTGACTCCCAGCGTATACGTTACAGAATTGACTCAGGGATGTGAATACTTACAGTATGTAAATGAGATATTTCTGTATTTTATTTTCAATAAATGTGCAAACCTTTCTAAAAACATGTTTTCACTTTGGCATTATGGGGCATTGTGTGTAGATGGTTGAGAAAAAAAGTATAATTCATCCATTTTGAATTCAGGCTGTAACACAACAAAACGTGGAATAAGTCAAGGAGTATGAATACTTTCTTAAGGCAGTGTATGTATTACAAGTCAATAAAGGTAAAAGAAGAGTTGCACCTCTCTCTTTTCAAATGTACGTTTTGATTATTTTTTGTCCTTACAGAGGCTTCCCCGTAGGGAGCATAACAAACTCCAGGCAAAGTCACGACCAATGACAGTCTAGTATAGTGTCTTTGAAGAGAGGAATGTTATCCGGCTAAAGGTCGAACGAAAAAAAACGTTCATGAAATATTCTGTTTGTTAAAGGGGGCATCCTGTTTGACAGATAGAATAATCTAATTAAAATGAATTAACCATGAATAATGTATGAGAGGATTACTTTTAAGTGCTGAATGAGGATCCCTTGAGAAAGAATGAGTCAACACCAAAAGGGAAAAATGTGGACAAATGGAGAAAAGGTCAACGTTTTGACTGACAGGACAGCGAAAGAAAGAAGTGCATGGGGTCATAAAAAAGTGCAAAGAGTTAAGTTCCTTCTGGTTATCCAGAGAGGAAACATCTATCAGAGAAGAGGGAAGAGCAGGAATAAAGGGGTTTCAGACTGGTCATACAGTATGAAGAGCCAAGGAAAACATATTTGCCTACTGTCACTGTACCTGGCAGTCCAACCACGGGCCATGAATTGAGGAACAAACTAGATGTGTGAGAAATACTGTATTCAGCCACTCTTGGAGGATAATTGAAGTTGAATGGTAATGCTTTGTTATTTCTTAGATTGGCATTACAGCATTCATCAGGGTTCTGCCATGCTTCAATGTCCTTTCAATCGAAAAGACATTGCGAATAGCAACTCAGGAAATTATCTTGAATGAATGTGCTTTATTATAAATGCCAGACTGGTCTCAAAAATCCCATTCACATGAATAAAAAATCATACTTGATAATGATGGCATTTATGATTAAAGATACAGAATGTTATTTTGGGGTCACCTTTGTGTTGTGTCAGCAAGTCTCTGGGCTGCCTCTGTAACGAGGAATAAGATGAGTTCTTGTGAAAATCAGCTGGTGATATTGTTCAACTGTTCCAAGGCTGTTTAGTTATGTTGATCTCTCCTCTCTCTTTCTCTCTCTCTCCCTCTCCTGTCTCTCTCTCTCTTTTTCTCTCTCTCTCTCTTAATTCATTTAAATTCAAAGGGCTTTATTGGCATGGGAAACATGTGTTTACATTGCCAAAGCAAGTGAAATAGATAATAAACTAAAGTGAAATAAACAATGAAAAATAAACAGTAAACATTACACTCACAAAAGTTCCAAAGGAATAGAGACATTTCAAATGTTATACTGTATTATGGCTATATACAGTGTTGTAACGATGTGCAAATACTTAAAGTACAAAAGGGAAAATAAATAAACATGAATATGGGTTGTATTTACAATGGTGTTTGTTCTTCACTGGTTGCCCTTTCATGTGGCAACAGGTCACAAATCTTGCTGCTGTGATGGCACACTGTGTTATTTCACCCAATAGATATGGGAATTTATCAAAATTGGATTTGTTTTCAAATTCTTTGTGGGTCTGTGTAATCTGAGAGAAATATGTGTCTCTAAAATGGTCATACATTTGGCAGGGTGTTAGGAAGTGCAGCTCAGTTTCCACCTCATTTTGTGGGCAGTGTGCACATAGCCTGTCTTCTCTTGAGAGCCAGGTCTGCCTATGGTGACGTCTCTCAAAAGCAAGGCTATGTTCACTGAGTCTGTACATAGTCAAAGCTTACCTTCATTTTGGGTCAGTCACAGTGGTCAGGTATTCTGCCACATTTACATAAGTATTCAGACCCTTTACTCAGTACTTTGTTGAAGCACCTTTGGCAGTGATTACAGCCTCGAGTCTTCTTGGGTATGACGCTACAAATTTGGCACACCTATATTTGGGGAGTTTCTCCCAATCTTCTCTGCAGATCCGCTCAAGCTCTGTCAGGTTGGATGGGGAGTATCGCTGCACAGCTATTTTCAGGTCTCTCCAGAGATGTTTGATCAGGTTAAAGTCCGGGCTCTGGCTGGGCCACTCAAGGACATTCAGAGACTTCTCCCGAAGCCACTCCTGTGTTGTCTTGGCTGTGTGCTTAGGGTCGATGTCCTGTTGGAAGGTGAACCTTCGCCCCCAGTCTGAGGTCCTGAGCGCTCTGGAGCAGGTTTTCATCAAGGATCTCTCGGTACTTTGCGCCGTTCATCATTCCCTCGATCCTGACTAGTCTCCCAGTCCCTGCCGCTGAAAAACATCCCTACAGCATGATGCTGCCACCACCATGCTTCACCGTACGGATGGTGCCAGGTTTCCTCCAGACGTGACGCTTGGCATTCAGGCCAAAGAGTTAAATCAAAACTCATTTACATCTTCTGATATTAAAGTCAGCCATCAAAACTTTCCATCTTTCAAGAATGGCACGTTTCTTGTGTCCAATTTTTGTCATTGCTAATGGAAAACTCAATGTACCATCTATGCTTTGTATAGACTCAGCAAAGTGTGTGTGTTTGTAGAATCTTTGTAAATAGAGTGTTCAACATCAGTTTAGGAGTGAGGCAGTACACCTACAGTAGCTAACCACCTGTATAATTCATGGGGCTGGGCTGGGTGAATTGCTTGTTTTTACCTAGGCTACTCACACCATTAAACAACACATAACATAACATGCCACTTAGCAGACGCTTTTATCCAAAGCGACTTACAGTCATGCGTGCATACATTTTTGTGAATGGGTGGTCCCGGGGATCGAACCCACTACCTTGGCATTACAAGTCTCACACACTGCAAATCAAAGAAACGCAAACACACACGCAAACACACACACACACACACACACACACACACACACACACACACCGGGAGTGTGTGAGACTTGTATCAAAGCACACCGGGAGGGATGGAAAACAGAGCGGGAAATCTCACTCCATTTTTAGGACCACCAACCATAGAGCTGCTTGAGCTAAAATGCTGTAGCCTTTAACAAAGTGGTTCTTTTTTTGGAGTCAGACACTTATTAAGTATGATGGGACCAAAACATTCAGGGTAACACTCTTGCTCCTCCAAACCTTCCCCTTATATCTACATCATATTTGATTATTGATTATTCAACCTGAAATAGCTAATAAAAACAGTTTTTAATTGTAAACAAGTTGCGAAATGCTCTTATTTGGTGGCACCTTCTTGTCACGGTTTCGGCCGAGGCTGCTCCTCCTCCTGGTTCGGGCAGGCTTCGGCGGTCGTCGTCCCCGGAGTACTAGCTGCCACCGATCTATGTTTCATGTTCGTTTGGTTTTGTCTTGATGTTGTACACCTGTGTCTTGTTAGTCCTCGTTAGTGTCCTATTTAGTTCTCGTTGTGTGTGTTTGTCTTTGTGTGTGATTGCTCTTCTGTTTTGTGTTGGAGCTACGTACTTCCCTCCAGTGTATTGGAGAGGTTTTTCGCACATGTTAGTGCGCCGTTTGTTTGACGCCTGTGTGCGCCGTTATTTCGCCTTCGGGCTTATTGTGCTTATTTTCTACGTGAATATTGCACTAAAGTCTTTTGGACTGAGCTTCTGCGTCCTGCGCTTGATTCACACACCAAAATGGAATCAGCAGGATCTGCAGTTACGCCTGAGTCGCTCGAGGAGCATGTTCGCGGCCAAGATGACCAGATATGACAACTGGGGACCGCTCCACAGGACGTCATCAACACCCTGCACCGATGGGAGGCCAGCGGGGTACCCACACCTCCACCTACCCTGCCAACCTCATCGGCCGGCCCACCAGTCCCAGGTCCGGAACCCAGGGGGATTCGGCTCTCGCTCCCGAGGGCGTATGACGGAACAGCTGCCGGGTGTCAGGGGTTCCTCCTGCAGGTGGAGCTCTACCTGGCCACTGTACACCCGGTGCCCTCGGGACACGAGAGCGTTTCCGCCCTCATCTCCTGTCTCACGGGCAAGGCGTTGGAGTGGGCTAACGCCGAGTGGAGGAAGATGGACGCCAACACCATCTCCTACGCCGAGTTCTCCCGCCGCTTCAAGGCTGTGTTCGACCATCCACCTGAGGGCAAAGAGGCGGGGGAGCGTCTAGTCCACCTGAGACAGGGGAGGAGGAGCGCACAGGCGTTTGCTCTAGAGTTCCGGACTCTAGCGGCGGACGCAGGGTGGAATGAACAGGCCCTCATCGACCATTTTCGATGTAGCCTACGGGAGGACGTTCAACGTGAGTTGGCCTGCAGGGATACCCATCTCACCTTCGACCAGTTGGTCGATATGTCCATCCGTCTGGACACCCTGCTGGCCACCCGTGGACGTCCCGAGGGGGGTCCGTCCATTCCGCCCTCCGGCACCTCTGAGCCGAGCCCTATGGAGCTCGGGGGTGCCGGCGCTAGAGAAAGGAGGAGGAGGAGCCCGAGGGGGCCTGTCTCCTGCACCAAGTGCGGTCGTGGAGGGCACACTGCGGCCAGGTGCTGGGGAGGGTTCTCCGGGGGAGAAGACAACAGGCCACGCACTGGGGGGGCCTCCCAGGTGAGTAGACGTCCCACTTACCCAGAGCTTTCTGTTGCGCACTTTTGTATACCTGTGTGTTTTCCACAGGTTGCACCTCATTCCCAACATAAGGCGCTAGTAGATTCAGGCGCAGCTGGGAATTTTGTTGATCGGAAGTTTTGTTTAGATTTAGGGATCCCTCTCCTACCTGTTGACAAACCTTTTCCCGTTCATGCCTTAGATAGCCGCCCGTCGGGGTTGATTAGGGAGATCACAGCACCACTTAGGATGTGTGCGCAGGGGGGTCATGAAGAGACTATACAGCTGTATCTGATCGACTCTCCTGCGTACCCAGTGGTGCTGGAAATTCCCTGGTTAAGCACCCATAACCCTGCTATTTCGTGGCAACAGAGGGCTCTCGATGGGTGGTCTGCTCAGTGCGAGGGGCGATGTCTGGGTGTTTCCGTGGGGGCGACTTCGGTGGAAAGTCCAAACCAAGTGCCCGTACTGCACATTCCGCCTGAATATGGGGATTTAGCTCTCGTGTTTAGTAAAACTAGGGCGACGCAGTTGCCTCCTCATAAACAGGGGGATTGTGCGATTGATCTCCAGGCAGGAGCAGCGCTCCCACGGAGCCACGTGTATCCTTTGTCTCAAGAGGAGAGAAAAGCTATGGAGACTTACATAGCCGAATCTTTGAGACAGGGATACATTCGGCCCTCCACTTCTCCCGCCTCCTCGAGTTTCTTTTTTGTGAAGAAGAAAGATGGAGGGTTGCGCCCATGCATTGATTACCGTGGTCTCAATCAGATTACTGTGAAATACAGTTATCCACTCCCTCTGACTGCGACCATGACAGAGTCATTGCATGGAGCGCGGTTTTTCACAAAATTGGATCTCAGGAGCGCGTATAACTTGGTGCGCATTAGGGAGGGCGACGAATGGAAGACAGCGTTTAGTACCACGTCAGATCATTTCGAATATCTCGGCATGCCATATGGGTTGATGAATGCTCCATCAGTCTTCCAATCCTTCGTAGATTACATTTTCCGGGATATGCAGGGACAAGGGGTGGTCGTGTACATTGATGACATTCTGGTGTACTCGTCTACCCGAGCCGAGCATATAACACTGGTGCGTCGTGTATTGAGGAGGCTGTTGGAGCACGACCTATATGTCAAGGCAGAGAAATGTCTGTTTTTCCAGGAGTCGGTCTCCTTTTTGGGTTATCGGTTGTCCGCGTCAGGGGTGAGAATGGAGGTGGATCGTGTGTCCGCTGTGCGTAATTGGCAAACTCCAACCACTGTAAAAGAGGTGCAGCAGTTCTTGGGCTTTGCGAATCACTACCGGAGGTTTATCCGGGGTTTTGGACAGGTGGCAGCTCCCATCACGTCCCTTCTGAAAGGGGGTCCGGTGCGCCTGCAGTGGTCAGCTGATGCGGACAGGGCCTTTAGGAGACTGAAGGACCTGTTTACGTCGGCTCCGGTGCTGGCGCATCCGGATCCCGCATTACCCTTTCAGGTTGAGGTAGACGCGTCTGAGGCTGGTATAGGGGCTGTTCTCTCTCAACGGTCCGGCACGCCACCTAAACTCCGCCCCTGTGCTTTTTACTCAAAAAAGCTCAGCCCGGCGGAGCGTAACTATGACGTTGGGGACAGGGAGCTGTTAGCTGTAGTTCAAGCCCTTAAGGTGTGGAGGCATTGGCTTGAGGGGGCTCAACACCCTTTCCTCATTTTGACTGACCATCGGAACCTGGAGTACATCCGGGCAGCGAGGAGACTGAACCCTCGCCAGGCTCGATGGAGTATGTTTCTCACCAGGTTCGTATTTAAAATCACGTACATCCCTGGGTCCCAGAATGGTAAGGCAGATGCGCTGTCCCGGCGGTATGACACGGAGGAGAGGTCCGTTGAGCCTACTCCCATTCTACCGGAGTCTTGCCTTGTGGCACCGGTGGTGTGGGAGGTCGATGCCGAAATCGAGCGAGCGTTGCGTACCGACCCCAGCCCTCCACAGTGTCCTGAGGGTCGGAAGTACGTTCCGCTCGAGATTCGGGATCGACTCATTTACTGGGCTCACACGTCACCCTCCTCTGGACATCCGGGTATTGGCCGGACAGTGCATTGCCTTAGCACTAAATACTGGTGGCCCACTTTGGCTAGGGATGTGAGGGTTTATGTCTCCTCCTGCTCGGTGTGCGCCCAGTGTAAGGCGCCCCGACATCTGCCCAGGGGTACGTTACAACCCCTGCCCGTTCCACAACGACCATGGTCCCACCTCTCTGTGGATTTTGTGACAGACCTTCCCCTCTCTCAGGGGAATACCACCATCCTGGTCGTTGTGGACCGGTTCTCTAAGGCCTGTCGTCTTCTCCCTATGTCGGGTCTTCCTACTGCCCCACAGACCGCTGAGGCCCTATTTACCCACGTCTTCCGGCATTACGGGGTACCCGAGGATATAGTGTCTGATCGAGGCCCCCAGTTTACCTCCCGTGTTTGGAGAGCGTTCATGGAGCGTTTGGGGGTCTCGGTTAGCCTTACCTCAGGGTACCACCCGGAGAGTAACGGGCAGGTAGAACGTGTCAACCAGGATGTGGGTAGGTTTCTGAGGTCGTATTGCCAGGGCCGGCCGGAGGAGTGGGCACGGTACATTCCCTGGGCCGAGATGGCCCAGAACTCTCTCCGCCACTCCTCTACCAACCTAACCCCCTTCCAATGTGTGTTAGGTTACCAGCCGGTTCTGGCACCTTGGCAGCAGAGCCAGATCGAGGCCCCTGCAGTGGATGATTGGATGAGGCGCTCGGAAGAGACGTGGAACGCTGCCCACGTCCACCTGCAGCGAGCCGTCCTTCGTCACAAGGCGAGCGCCGATCTCCACCGCAGTGAGGGGCCGGTGTACGCACCCGGAGATCGAGTCTGGCTCTCTACCAGAAACCTACCCCTCCGCCTGCCCTGCCGGAAGCTGGGTCGGCGGTTTGTGGGGCCCTTTAAAGTCCTGAGAAGATTGAACGAGGTGTGTTATAGGTTACATCTACCTGTTGAGTATAAGAATATTAACCCCTCGTTCCATGTGTCTCTTCTCAGGCCGGTGGTAGCTGGTCCACTCCAGGACAATGAGATAGGGGAGACTCCTCCGCCCCCACTGGACATCGAGGGGGCTCCGGCGTACACCGTTCGGTCCATCTTGGACTCAAGACGCCGGATGGGGGGTCTCCAGTATCTCGTGGAGTGGGAGGGGTACGGCCCGGAGGAGCGGTGCTGGGTGCCGCGGAGGGACATCCTAGACCCATCTCTCCTGTCGGAGTTCCACCGGGACCATCCCGCGCGCCCTGCTCCGCGTCCTCCTGGTTGTCCCCGAGGCCGGGGTCGGCGCACGGCTGGAGCCGCGCGTCAAGGGGGGGGTACTGTCACGGTTTCGGCCGAGGCTGCTCCTCCTCCTGGTTCGGGCAGGCTTCAGCGGTCGTCGTCCCCGGAGTACTAGCTGCCACCGATCTATGTTTCATGTTCGTTTGGTTTTGTCATGATGTTGTACACCTGTGTCTTGTTAGTCCTCGTTAGTGTCCTATTTAGTTCTCGTTGTGTGTGTTTGTCTTTGTGTGATTGCTCTTCTGTTTTGTGTTGGGGCTACGTACTTCCCTCCAGTGTATTGGAGAGGTTTTTCGCACATGTTAGTGCGCCGTTTGTTTGACGCCTGTGTGCGCCGTTATTTCGCCTTCGGGCTTATTGTGCTTATTTTCTACGTGAATATTGCACTAAAGTCTTTTGGACTGAGCTTCTGCGTCCTGCGCTTGATTCATGCACCACACCCACCTTCAGCACCCCTTGACACTTCTACTCCCCTCCCATTATTCTATATATAACAACAGTTATATGTGGAGGTCACAGGAGGTTGGTGGCATCTTAATTGGGGAGGACGGGCTCGTAGTAATGGCTGTAGTGGAATGGTATCAAATACATCAACCATGGTTTCCATGTGTTTGATGCCATTCCATTCGCTCTGTTCCAGCCATTATTATGAGCCATCCTCCCCTCAGCAGCCTTCACTGGTGGAGGTATTAAAGATGATAAAAGGTTATCAAGCTCTATGTATACCGATAACTTATTTTCCAAGATGTTGTTTTAATTTTCATTCTCTACATGGCCATACTGGTCAATGGGGAGGGTTCAGTGGTTAATAGGTGTAATGTGGGAGAATGACCTGTAAATGAGCTATGTGGGTTGCATATGTTAATGGTTGAACATTTCTTCATGGGAAAGTCTTGTTAATCATGCAGAACCAATGAAAACGACTCATGGTTAGCCAGAAGATTAATGGCACAGCCTTTTTCATCATGCTGTCTCACCAGTCTCCAACTGTGTGTGCATACAGTGTGTGTGAGTGGACCTGGCTCATATAGGTGCACACACTCTCTCTCTCTCTCACACTCACTCACTCACAAACACACACATTCTACTTGATACACTGAAGAAACAGGCAGCTGATTTAGTTTCCATCAGCTATGATACCCTTTACAGACACAAAATGCTGCTTTAGTAGCACTTTGAAAATCATTCCCAGAGGAGGTTCCGTAGAAGCATATCAAAAGTTGTTGTGTAAGCTATATTCATACTAGTGTGGCATGGCTATATGCCACACTAGTACGACTATACACTGAGTGTACAAAACATTATGAACATGACAGACTACTCTTTCCATGACATAGACCAGGGTTCTTCAATTCCGGTCCTGGATGGCCGAAACACCTCTGTTTTTCATCCTCTCTTTCTAATCAGGGGCTAATTCAGACCTGGGACACCAGGTGAGTGCAATTAACTACCAGGTAGAAATAAAAAACAAGTGTTTCGGCCCTCCAGGACCGGAATTGAAGAACCCTGACATAGACTGACCAGGTAAATCCAGGTGAAAGCTATGATCCCTTATTGATGTCACTTGTTAAATCCACTTCAATCAGTTTAGAGGAAGGGGAGGAGACAGGTTAAAGAAGGATTTTTAAGCCTTGAGACTGTTGAGACATTAATTGTGTATGTGTGCATTCACAGGGTGAATGGGCAAGACAAAATATTTAAGTGCCTTTGAACGGGATATGGTAGTACAGTAGGTGCACCGGTTTGTGTCAAGAACTGCAACGCTGCTGGGTTTTTCACACTCAACAGTTTCCCGTGTGTATCAAGAATGGTCCACCACCCAAAGGACATCCAGCCAACTTGACACAACTGTGGGATGCATTGGAGTCAACATGGGCAAGCGTCCCTGTGGAACGCTTTCGACACTTTGTGGAGTCCATGCCCCAATGAATTGAGGCTGTTCTGAGGGCAAAAGGGGGTGTATCTCAATATTAGGAAGGTGTTCCTAATGTTTTGTACACTCAGTGCAGGTTAGTGCAAAGAATGGGTTTCAATCCTAATTATATGTTGTACATCAGAACCATATGTACTGTCGGCTCCGACATGAACTAGTGTGGACCAAATAGAGCACGTTCTAATTCTATTAATTCTATTCTCTGGTATGGACAGGGTTGTGTAATTGTCTATTGGTTGAAGACACTCCTGACCGGTAGAGCTTTACATAATGGCACTATAGTGCAAAAAGTTTTAAGTGAGAGCCTCCATGAATTTAAATGGATTAATAATAGATTCACAAGTACATTATTTAAGTCCTGATAGATGCATAAAAACTATTGGACAGTCATTTCTCTATCAGCTGTTATAGTGTCGACTTCACACTGTGTCAAGAAACTGCTGATAATTGTAATAATCTGCAAGCATATGTATGCAGGATTAGGTTATTTCTCTCTGCTCTGCATCAGTATCTCCAGAGCATCTATCTATCAATCAATCAAATGTATTTATAAAGCCCTTTTTACATCAGCAGATGTCACAAAGTGCTATACAGAAACCCAGCCAAAAACCCCAAACAGCAAGCAATGCAGATGTAGAAGCACAGTGGCTAGGAAAAACTCCCTAGAAAGGCAGGAACCTAGGAAGAAACCTAGAGAGGAACCAGGCTCTGAGGGGTGGCCAGTCCTCTTCTGGCTATGCCGGGTGGAGATTATCAGTGGTGTAAAGTACTTAAGTAAAAATACTTTAAAGTCCAACTTAAATAGTTTTTTTGAATATCTGTACTTTACTTTACTATTTATATTTTTATCAACTTTTACTTTACGACATTCCTAAAGAATATTATGCACATTTTACTCCATACATTTTCCCTGACACCCAAAAGTACTCGTTAGATTTTCAATGCTTAGCAGCACAGCAAAATGGTCTAATTCACACACTTATCAAGAGACATCCCTGGTCATCCCTACTGCCTCTGGTCTGGCGGACTCACTAAACACAATGCTTTATTTTTTATTTTTATTTTTTTGATTGATTATGTCTGAGTGTTGGAGTGTGTCCCTGGCTATCCATAAACAAATAAAAACAAGAGGATTGTGCCGTCTGGCTTAATATAAGGAATAATACATTAGTTATACTTTTACTTGTACTTTTGATATATTTGAGCAATTACATTTACTTTTGATACTGTCTCTTCTCTCTCTCAGGTATATCTTCAACCTGTCTGTCTGTCTGTCTCTCCTCTCCTCTCTCTCAGGTATATCTCCATCCAGTCTGTCTGTCTCTCAAGTATATCTCCATCCAGTCTGTCGGTCTCTCTTCTCTCTCAAGTATATCTTTATCATGTCCATCTTTCCTGTCTCTCAGGAATATCTCGATCATGTCTGTCTGTCCTCTCCTCTTTCTCAGCTACTGGACATCTCCATCCTGTCTGTCTCTCCTGTCTCTCAGGTACACTATCGTTCCAAAGTATGGGGTCACTTAGAAATGTCCTTGTTTTCGAAAGAAAAGCAATTTTTTTGTCCATTAAAATAACATAAAATTGATCAGAAATACAGTGTAGACATTGTTAATGTTGTAAATGGCTATTGTAGCTGGAAACGGCTGATTTTTTTATGGAATATCTAAATAGGCGTACAGAGGCCCATTATCAGCAACCATCAGTCCTGTGTTCCAATGGCACGTTGTGTTTGCTAATCCAAGTTTATCATTTTAAAAGGCTAAATGATCATTAGAAAACCCTTTTGCAATTATGTTAGCACAGCTGAAAACTGTTGTGCTGATTAAAGAAGCAATAAAACTGGCCGTCTTGAGACTAGTTGAGTATCTTGAGCATCAGCAATTGCGGATTCGATTACAGGCTCAAAATGGCCAGAAACAAATAACTTTCTTCTGAAACTCGTCAGTCTATTCTTGTTCTGAGAAATGAAGGCTATTCCATGCGAGAAATTGCCAAGAAACTGAAGATCTCATACAAAGCTGTGTACTACTCCCTTCACAGAACAGCGCAAACTGGCTCTAACCAGAATAGAAAGAAGAGTGGGAGGCCCTGGTGCACAACTGAGCAAGAGGACAAATACATTATAGTGTCTAGTTTGAGAAAAAGACGCCTCACAGGTCCTCAACTGGCAGCTTCATTAAATAATACCCGCAAAACACCAGTCTCAACGTCAACAGTGAAGAGGCGACTCCGAGATGCTGACCTTCTAGGCAGAGTTGCAAAGAAAAAGCCATATCTCAGACTGGCCAATAAAAATAAAAGATTAAGATGGGCAGTTTGAGATATGGCTTTTTGTTTAATGAAGCTGCCAGTTGAGGACCTGTGAGGCGCCTGTTTCTCAAACTAGACACTCTAATGTATTTGTCCTCTTGCTCAGTTGTGCACCCAAGAGAGGATGCCTTTCACTTCAGCAGTGATGAATTCATGAACTTCTTCGACGAAAAGATCATGATCATTAGAAAGCAAATTACGGACTCCTCTTTGAATCTGTGTATTTCTCCAAAGCTCATCTGTCCTGAGTCTGCACAAATCTGCCAGGACCTAGGATCAATGGAGACACTCCTATATCTCTTGACACATTCATGAAAATAGTCATGGCCTCTAAACCTTCAAGCTGCATACTGGACCCTATTCCAACTAAACTACTGAAAGAGCTACTTCTTGTGCTTGGCCCTCCTATGTTGAACATAATACATGGCTCCCTATCTGCTGGATGTGTACCAAACTCACTAAAAGTGGCACTAATAAAGCCTCTCTTGAAAAAGAAAAACCTTGACCCAGAAAATGTAAAAAACTAAATCGGCCTACATCGAATCTCCCATTCCTCTCAAACATTTTAGAAAAAGCTGTTGTGCAGCAACTCACTGCCTTCCTGAAGATAAAAAATGTATACAAAACACTTCAGTCTGGTTTTAGACCCCATCATAGCACTGAGACCACACTCGTGAAGGTGGTAAATGACCTTTTAATGGTGTCAGACCAAGGCTCTGCATCTGTCCTCGTGCTTCTAGACCTTAGTGCTGCTTTTGACACCATCGATCACCACATTCTTTTGGAGAGATTGGAAACCTTAATTGGTCTACACGGACAAGTTCTTGCCTGGTTTAGATCTTATCTGTCGGAAAGATATCAGTTTGTCTCTGTGGATGGTTTGTCCTCTAACAAATCAATTGTACGTTTCGGTGTTCCTCAAGGTTCCATTTTAGGACCACTATTGTTTCACTATATATTTTACCTCTTGGTGATGTCATTCGGAAACACAATGTTAACTTTCATTGCTATGCGGACGACACACAGCTCTACATTTTGATGAAACATGGTGAAGCCCCAAAATTGCCTACCCTGGAAGCATGTGTTTCAGACATAAGGAAGTGGATGGCTGCAAATATTTTACTTTTAAATTCGGACAAAACAGAGATGCTAGTTCTAGGTCCCAAGAAATAAAGAGATCTTCTGTTGGATCTGACAATTAATCTTGATGGTTGTACAGTCGTCTAAAAAAAACTGTGAAGGACCTCTGCGTTACTCTGGACCCTGGTCTCTCTTTTGACGAACACATCAAGAATATTTCAAGGACAGTGTAATATTCATATGTGTCAGCATACTGAATTGTAATTGGATGCATTATACTGTCATATCATACTGTGCTATGATTGGTTAAGACCACCCAGGTGGTGATGTCATTCTAAAGATGATCATGGCCAGAGACACATGGACATGCCAGTTATAGCTAGTTAATAAAGAGCTACGTTTATAAATATCCTGTCGTCCTGCATTTTATTATTTTGTACAAAGCATACAAAACAAGACATGGTGTCAGAGTAAAAGGACTAAAAGATGGATTTTGCTGGAGTTCCTTCACCTCGAATGGATTGGGGGTCTACAAATCTACCCGATGCATGGCGTAAGTTCAAACAGCATGTGGAGCTGATGTTCACGGGTCCTCTGAAGGAAAGAGGAGAAGAGGAAAAGTGCAGCTACCTGCTCCTCTGGATCGGTGAAAAAGGGAGAGACATTTACAACACATGGACACTTACCGAGGCTGAATCAAAGGTACTGAAAACATACTACGATCGTTTTGAAGCATATGTTGTGCCAAAGACCAATACAATTTTCGCTAGGTACAAATTCCATGAGAAAGTACAAGGTGCTAGCGAATCGTTTGAACAGTTTGTCACTGAGCTGCGTCTACTTGTGAAAGACTGTGATTATGCAAACAAGGATGAGATGGTCAGGGACCGTATTGTATTTGGAATACACTCACCGCGAGTGAGAGAGAAACTTTTGAATGTTGGATCAGAGCTAACGCTGGACAAAGCTATCGACATAGCCAGATCTCACGAGCTAGCACAGGTTCAGATGAAAACCATTTCAGGCGGCAGCACGAGCGCATCACGTGAACAAGCAGTGCACGCAGTCAGGCAGACATCAAAGCACCTCCAGTGCCCAGAGAGCATGTTTCAGAACGGAGACAGACAGAACTCCAAAACAGAGCGACACAGACTCCAAACGCCCCAAAACATGTGGATATTGTGGATACAAAGTGCATGGCGAACAGGGGAATTGCCCAGCTAAAGGCAAACAGTGTACTAAATGTGGAAAATGGAATCACTTTGCAAAAGTGTGCAGAGTTTACCGTGGAAAAACTGTACATACAGTGAGTGAAGATGAAATGTCAATCAAAGAGTCAAATGCTGATGAACTGTTTATTGATTCAGTGACACAGAAAAGTCAGATATCAGAGACAGAGCAAGCCTTTGCTGACATTGAGATAGGAAGACAAGGCACAGAGCTAAAATTCTAACTAGACACTGGTGCACAAGTAAACATTATTCCTCTGAGTAAGTACAGAAGCTTGACATCTGAGTGTGAGCTACAGCCCACCACGCGCAGACTGACTGGTTATGGTGGTGAACAGCTCCCAGTAAAAGGCACATGCACTCTCAAATGCAAATACAAGGAAAGGGACATGATGTTGGACTTTTACGTTGTTGACACTCGAGCACCTGCAGTGCTAGGTCTTAAAGCATGTTTAGACATGGACCTTATCAAGCTAGTTTTATCAGTGACAGCACCAGTAGAGCTAGAGAATGTCATGGAGGAGTTTGCTGATGTTTTTACAGGAATATGACTATTCCCAGGAGAATGTACCATTCACCTTGACCCAGACGCAACCCCTGTGATCTACCCACCGAGAAAGATTCCACTTGCTCTCCGCGCCCGTCTGAAGAAAGAGTTGGAGAGCATGGAGCAATCTGACATCGTCACCAAGGTTACAGAACCGACGGATTGGGTCAACGCGTTAGTGGTGGTGGAGAAACCACGCACAGGCAAGCTCAGAGTATGTCTCGACCCAAGAGACTTGAACAAGGCTATCAAACGCCCCCATTACCCCTTACCGACGCTAGATGGCATCACACACAAGCTAGCGGGCGCACGCTACTTCAGTGTCATGGACGCCAGATCAGGCTACTGGGCTATCAAGCTCACAGAAGAGTCATCTAAGCTCACAACGTTCAACACACTGTTTGGACGCTACAGGTTCTGTCGCCTGCCTTTTGGGATTATCTCAGCCCAAGACGAGTTTCAGCGAAAGATCGACGAGGTGTACGAAGGCCTCGACGGAGTCGTGGCAATTGTGGACGACATCCTTGTCTATGGTCGAACCAAAGAGGAACATGACAGAAACCTCAACGCGATGCTGCAAAGGTCCCGCGAGAGAGGAGTCCGGCTCAACCCCGAGAAGAGCACAGTCGGCGCTACAGAGGTCAGCTACTTTGGACATCTTCTCACAGCGAATGGAATCAAGCCAGATCCGCAGAAGATCTCAGCCATAAAGGAAATGGAGCCACCAAAGAACCGCGCAGAGCTGGAAACAGTGCTTGGCATGGTCAACTACTTAGCCAAGTTCGCACCCAGCCTCTCCAATGCTAATGCACCCCTGCGTCAGCTGCTAAAGCAGTCCAGTGAGTTCCTCTGGGACAACCAACACGACATCGCTTTCCAGAAAGTGAAAGACTTGATCACGAGAGAACCAGGACCAATCCTTGCCTACTACGACCCCAACAAATAGCTCAGACTCCAGGTGGACGCGTCGAAGTATGGACTAGGGGCAGTGCTACTGCAAGAAGGAAAACCCATTGGCTACGCTTCCAAATCTCTCACAGACTGTGAAATCAACTACGCTCAAATGGAAAAGGAGCTGTATGCCATTCTGTTCGGATGTAAGCGTTTCCATCAGTATGTCTATGGACGACAAGTCATTGTGGAATCAGACCACAAGCCCCTCGAGTCAATCATGAGGAAACCGTTAGCCGCAGCCCCGCCAAGGCTACAGAGAATGATCCTTCAACTACAAAAATACGACTTCACAATCACTCACCGTCCAGGCAAAGACATCCCTGTCGCAGACACACTCTCTAGGAAGTTTCTTACCTACAAGGACAGCAGCCTCAGTGAAGGCATGGACATGCAGGTGCACACTGTGTACAGCAACTTACCAGTTAGTGCCACAAAATTTAAGGAGATCCGAGCAGAAACCGAAAAAGACACACAACTCACACAGCTGAGGAAAGTCATACAGTCAGGATGGCCTGAGGAGAGGAGAAAATGCCCTCAGAGCGTCTCAGAGTTCTGGAACCATCGTGACGAACTATCACAGATCAACGGAATCATTTTCAAAGGAGAGAAAATCATCATTCCTACCAGTCTCAGAGAAGAGATTTTGACAAAGATCCATGCTGGACACATGGGCATGGAAAAGTGCAAACAGAGAGCACGGGACATTTTGTTTTGGCCCGGAATGTGCAAACAAATAGAGGACATGGTTGGTAAATGCCCCACCTGTCTTGAACGACGCCCCTCGAACACCAAAGAGCCAATGTTACCTCACCGTATCCCAGACCGACCCTGGCAGGTCGTGACAACCGATCTGTTCACGTGGAACAACGAGGACTACATTATAACAGTGGACTACTACAGCAGATACTTCGAACTCGACAAGCTTCACAGCACCACATATGCAGCTGTGATACACAAGCTGAAAGCAGCCTTTGCCAGGCATGGCATTGTAGAGACTTTAATATCTGACAATGGGCCCTGTTACAAATCAAATGAGTTTGAATCCTTCACAAAAGCATGGGAGTTCACACACGTCACCACAAGCCCACATTACCCTCAAAGTAATGGCCTTGCTGAAAAATCTGTGCAGATCACTAAATCACTCATGGACAAAGCAAAAGCAGACAAGAGAGACCCCTACCTCAGTCTCCTTGAATACCGCAACACTCCAGTTGACAACTTCAAATCACCAGCCCAGCTGTTGATGAGCCGCAGACTTCGCTCAATCCATCCCAGCACCAACCAGCAGCTGCAACCTGAGGTCGTCAGCTACAAGGAAGTGCATGCAAAACGTGCACAGAGACAACAGCAGCAAAAGCGATACTACGACAGGTCAGCCAGACCACTGGCACCACTGAACGACGGAGAGTCAGTTAGAATCCAGGAGCATGGCTACTGGAAGCCAGCAGTCGTCATCCAACCAGCTGACACTGAACGTTCATATCACGTTCGCACCGCAGAAGGAGCGGTGTACCGCCGCAATCGTCGTCACCTACTGAACACAAAAGAACAACACACTGACGAGATGAACTTTCCCCCTGAAAGAGAACGGGATGGACTAAACACAGACACAACACAACATACACCATACTTACCTGCAACACCACAATAACTGTTGACTGACACAGAAGCATGCTCAGCTTCATATCACACAAGGTCAGGAAGAGAGGTCAAGCCTAGAGCTGTCCTAGACCTGTGAAATGTCAAAGGGTGTAGGCGGATCGCTGCCCTAAAAGAGTTTCCAGACTGTAAACTTGTTATTGAAAGTTAACTTGAAATGCTTTGGTATTGTATTTGTTTGATATGTTGAGATGTCATTGCTACAGTGAAAAGCTGAGTTGCTGAGAAATATTTGTTCTAAAAGTAACAGTATGCTGAATCATTGTTTGTCTGTTATGTTGATGTAGTTGGTGCAGTTTAAATGGTTACTTACCTCGAGTTCAAACTACAGAGCATATATTCAAAAGAAACGCTTTATTGTTCTACATATTTTTTCTTTTTTTTTAAAGATATATGTCCATATTTAAAGATATTTTGTCCATATGTGTCAGCATACTGAATTGTAATTGGATGCATTATACTGTCATATCATACTGTGCTATGATTGGTTAAGACCACCCAGGTGGTGAGGTCATTCTAAAGATGATAATGGCCAGAGACACATGGACATGCCAGTTATAGCTAGTTAATAAAGAGCTACGTTTATAAATATCCTGTCGTCCTGCATTTTATTATTTTGTACAAAGCATACAAAACAAGACAGACAGCTTTTCTCCGTCTTCGTAACATTGCAAAACCAGAAACGATTTGTCCAAAAATTATGCAGAAAAGCTAATCCTTGCTTTTGTCACTTCTAGATTAGACTACTGCAATGCTCTACTCTCCTGCTACCCGGATAAAGCACTAAATAAACTTCAGTTAGTGCTAAACACGGCTGTTAGAATCTTGACTAGAACCAAAATATTGATCATATTACTCCAGTGCTAGCCACTGGCTTTCTGTTAAGGATGGGGCTGATTTCAAGGTTTTACTGCTAACCTACAAAGCATTACATGGGCTTGCTCCTACCTATCTCTCTGATTTGGTTATGCCATACATACCTACACGTACGCTACGGTCACAAGACGCAGGCCTCCTTATTGTCTCTAGAATTTCTACGCAAACAGCTGGAGGCAGGGATTTCTCCTATAGAGCTCCATTTTTATGAGAGACGCAGACTCTGTCTCAACCTTTAAGTCTCTACTGAAAACTAATCTCTTCAGTAGGTCCTATGATTGAGTGTAGTCTGGCCCAGGGGTGCGAAGGTGAACGGAAAGGCACTGGAGCGACATACCGCCCTTGCTGTCTCTGCCTGGCCGGTTCCTGTCTCTCCATTGGGATTCTCTGCCTCTGACCCTATTACGGGGGCTGAGTCGCTGGCTTACTAGTGCTTTCCATGCCTTCGCTAGGAGGGGTGCATCACTTGAGTGGGTTGAGTCACTGACGTGATCTTCCTGTCCGGTTTGTCGCTACCTCAGGCTCGTGCAGTGGAGGAGATCGTCGTGGGCTATACTCAGCCTTGTCTCAGGGTAGTAGGTTGGTGGTCTGTTGATATCCCTCTGGTGGTGTGGGGGCTGTGCTTTGGAAAAGTGGGTGGGGTTATATCCTGCCTGGTTGGCCCTGTCCGGGGGTATCGTCGGATGGGGCCACAGTGTCTCCCGACCCCCCCTGCCTCAGTCTCCAGTATCTATGCTGCAATAGTCTATGTGCCGGGGGGCTAGGGTCAGTCTGTTATATCTGGTGTTATTCTCCTCTCTTATCCGGTGTCCTGTGTGAATTTAAGTATGCTCCCTCTAATTCTATCTCTCTCCCTCTCTCCCTCCCATCCCGGAGGACCTGAGCCATAGGACCATGTCTCAGGACTACCTGGCCTGATGACTCCTTACTGTCCCCAGTCCACCTGGTCGTGCTGCTGCTCCAGTTTCCACTCTTCTGCCTGCGGCTATGGAACCCTGATCTGTTCACCGGACGTGCTACCTTGTCCCAGACCTGCTGTTTTCAACTCTCTCTCTCTACCGCACATGCTATTTCACCCTCTAAATGCCCGGCTATGAAAAGCCAAGTGACATTTACTCCTGATGAACTGACCTGTTGAAACCTCTACAACCACTGTGATTATTATTTGACCCTGCTGGTCATCTATGAACGTTTGAACATCTTGGAGAAAAATCTGGCCTTAATGGCCATGTACTGTTATAATGTCCACCCGGCACAGCCAGAAGGGGACTGGCCATCCCTCAGAGCCTGGTTCCTCTCTAGGTTTCTTCCTAGGTTTCTGCCTTTCTAGGGAGTTTTTCCTAGCCACCGTGCTCTATATCTGCATTGCTTGCTGTTTGGGGTTTTAGGCTGGGTTTCTGTATAGCACTTTGTGACATCTGCTGATGTAAAATAAATAACATTTGATTGATTGATTGATTGATTGATTGATTGATGGAGTGCTGCATCACATGACCTGGCCACAACAATCACCCGACCTCAACCCAATTGAGATGGTTTGGGATGAGTTGGACCGCAGAGTGAAGGAAAAGCAGCCAACAAGTGCTCTGCATATGTGGGAATTCCTTCAAGACTGTTGGAAAAGCATTCCTCATGAAGCTGGTTGAGAGAATGCCAAGAGTGTGCAAAGCTGTCATCAAGGCAAGGGTGGCTACTTTGAAGAATCTAAAATCTAAAATATATTTTGATTTGTTTAACACTTTTTTTGTTACTACATGATTCCATATGTGTTATTTCATAATTTTGATGGCATCACTGTTTTTCTACAATGTAGAAAATAGTACAAATAGTGACCCGTGAATGAGTAGGTGTGTCCAAACTTTTGACTGGTACTGTATATCTCCATCCTGTCTGTCTCTCCTCTCTCTCAGGTATATCTCCATCCTGACTGTCTGTCTCTCCTTTCCTCTCTCCCAGGTATATCCCTCCCTGAACGCCTGTCTCTCCTCTCCTCTGTCCCAGGTGTCAGATGATTCATCAGACTCTCCAGAGCCGGGGCAAGTCTCCTGTATGGAGCCCTTCCTGGTCCGGAGGCTGTCATGTCGCACTGTCCAGCTGCATCCTCTGGCCTTCAGGCAGGCTGAGCAGTACTACTGCAACCACAAACCTGAACCAGACACTGTCACGGTCCCACCGCGACCGACCACACTGCCCCTACGCACCCCGCCACTTATCGCCATCACCTCAGCCGACACCAGCAGGTGAGGTGTGTGTGTGTGGGTATGTGTGTGTTCCCATGCTAGTTTTGTACAAATGAAACTACCATAAGGGATGTTTAGACTGTCAGGTAGTCTAGGAAGAGTGCTTTCTTTTGGATGACAAATGTAGCCCTTTTTTCTGTGTGTTTTCGGCACTTATTGAAGTGAACCCTGACTCACTTGTCTACTTAAGTCTGACTCATCAGTGTATTTCTAATAGAGCTATCTTTGCTAGCACTGTAATTGACTGATTTCATCATACAGATCTGGGAAATATTTTGTCTCCATTTCTCCTAAAAAGCAATGATTAACAAAACAAAAGAACTCTACAGGAACAAACAAGGCAGCATATGGTATCCATCTTACAAATCAACATCAATTCACAGAATTGTGTTTTTACGCTATTTCTGGCCCTTTGGTGGAGCAGAGGGTTCAACAGGTGGTAGAGCGTAGTCATTCAGCAAAACCCCTTAAGGCACCAGTCCAAAACAAGACTGGAAGAAAGGAAATTAGAAAAATATTTTTGTATGTCAATCTTTCAGTATGTTATATACAAGGCAACCACTTGGGGAACACCGCCATAATACAGGCTAATCAGTCAGAGTTCTATGATTGTATGGGATTCAAAGCACACAGCCATCACCACCATACTATCGAACAGTCTAAACAAAGTTAGAGCAGGGTATTAAGAAAGGTTTGGGGAAGCTAAGCCCTCTGCAGTCTGCAGTGCACAACTTACCATCTGCTATGAGGTCAGTTGAAAGTTACCTGAGCTTCACAAAGTGAGAGATTTGCATTCAGAAGTAGCCCATGTCTGAGAAGAATTCTCAGGGACCACAGATAGTAAGGGTAAAAACAGTAGCTCATTGTAGTCTTATATCCCATAGGTGATGAGGAGGAGTAAGTAAGTGTAAGTAAGGGGAAAAACAAACCCAAACCTAAAGTACAGCCAAAAGCATGTGAACAAAGAACCACCCCCCCCCCCCCAGCAGATAATAATATGCCATTTAGCAGACGCTTTTATCCAAAGCAACTTACAGTCGTGCGTGCATACATTTTTGTGTATGGGTGGTCCCGGGGATCGAACCCACTACCTTAGCATTACAAGCGCCGTGCTCTACCAGCTGAGCTACAGAGGACCAGATGAAAGTCATTCCCAATTCTACATTTGATCAGGGCATCTGAGAACACATCAAGTTTGGCAGGTGCTCGGTGGCCAGTCAATGTCTTTGTAATATGAGACAGAGAGAAGATGTAGGACCATGTAATTAGAATTCATAGAATGGACAGAGTCCCTGGGCTTTATGATGCCTCACTCCACTGATCATGAAGATCTGCATCGGAGAGCAGTGTCTTCTTCATCAACAACAAGCTACGTACATATATTACACCGTCCAATGGCTTGACACAATGGCTCTCCATCCAACCATCCTGTCATGTCACTTTCTTCCTCTGCTGAAGACGATGATGTCGTTTGTACCAATGTTCCAGCATGTCAAAATGCATTAATCCAGATAGATACTATATCATGTTGTGATATACTGTAGAATACTATAGTAAATACTACATTGTTATCCACACAAAAAACACTTTACTAAATATTAGAGTAATGTCCGCAAAAACAGTACAGTCCACAAAAACACAACACTTTTTAAACTATAGTAAATACTACAGTATTTAATTTGCATATACCCTGCCCATTCCCCTCCCCCATATCGCAATTTGTTCCACCCATAAGTGAGAATTGGTATTGTGTTCCCTACAGGTTATAGAAAAGAGCAGAAACTCTGAACTATCCATTCAGACCTCAGTCCTACCTACCTACAGATTATGGAAAATTACCTCTTTTAGTGTTTCTCTAGTAGGTTTCCTGAAGGACAAAGCCTCCACTTCTATGTCAGAGATAATAAAACAAAAACACTATAGTAAATACTACAATAACGTCTGCAAAAACACTACAGTAAATACTACAGTATACTACAATCCACAAAAACACTACATTAATTACTATAGTATACACTACATTTTTCTTTTACTACAGTGTTTATACTATAGTTAACTGCAAATACTAAAGTAAACTACAGTATACTACAATGAATACTACAGTATTTATTACATAGTATACTTCAGTATTTTGTAATGTGGGCATGCCCGACTCTTTTGCAAAGCAACTATTCTGTCACTTTTAAGAAAGTAGGGTAGACCACATCACCACCTGTAAGAACACAAATACAGGAGAGAGCTGTCATCCTATAATCTATTTCAATGTTCTATGGATTCTATTCTTGACAATGATGTCAGTGCTGTTTCCTCGCTTGGTATTCAAAGACAGAAGCACATCTATGGGTATGTAATTGGAAACACTTGGTTGATTCAATGCCCTTGGCTTGATCGTCTATAAGACTGCTGGCTACAGTCCAATATTAAAACAATAGGACACCGAAGGGTGTGTCTTATGGCAATTTTAGCACAGCTAAGATTATGGTGTGGTATGTCATCATTGCTTTTTTTTCTCAGAATTGATCAATATAAGTAAGTAAAGAACAGGCCCTTTATCATATAATTATTAATTGCTATGACTTGTATTCCCTTCCCTATGGACACAGGGGAGAAAATATTTGAGAATTCTAACAAAGACCATTCTGTATGACGTCTTAGCTCAGCTTAAGGCTTGGTTCATTTATAATTCAGCAGGGTTGAAGAAGAAAACTGGAAGGCAGACAACTTACTGCTTCCAAGTTCAAGTTAATGTGTCATTTGAACAATGAAAGAGTGAAGTGTCTGAACTGGGATAGGTTACAGCTAGCCTACCATACCAGGACTGGAATACTAAAAAGAAGTGGAGGAAGGAACCGTTCACTTCAGGGGAGATGGATAGACGGAGATCGGGACAGATGGAGACAGATCAAACACTTTTTACAGTGCCTTCAGAAAGTATTCACACCCCTTGACTTTTTCCACATTTTGTTGTGATACAGCCTGAATTTAAAATGTATTACACTGATATTTTCTGTCACTGATCTACACACAATACCCCATAATGTTAAAGTGGAATTATGTTTCTAGAAATGTTTACAAATTAATAAAAAATGAAAAATTGAATATGTCTTGAGTGAATAAGTATTCAATCCTTTTGTTATGGCAAGCCTAAATAAGTTCAGGAGTACAACTGTGCTTAACAAGTCACATAATACGTTGCATGGACTCACTCTGTGTGCAATAATAGTGTTTAACATGATTTTTAAATGACTATCCCATCTCTGTACGCAACACATACAATTATCTGTAAGGTCCCTCAGTCGAGCAGTGAATTTCAAGCACAGATTCAACCACAAAGACCAGGGAGGTTTTCCAATGGTTTGCAAAGAAGGGCAACTATTGGTAGATGGGTAAGAAAAACAAAAAAAACAGACATTGAATATCCCTTTGAGCATGATGCAGTTATTAATTAGACTTTGGATGGTGTATCAATACACCCAGTCACTACAAAGATACAGGCCCTTCCTAACTCAGTTGCCGGAGAGGAAGAAAACTGCTCAGGGATTTTACCATGATGCCAATCGTGATTTTAAAACAGTTACAGAGTTTTATGGTTGTGATAAGAGATACCTGAGGATGTTTCAACAACATTGTAGTTACTCCACAACAGTGGCGACCCGTCATTCAGGGCTGGTGGGGCCTGTTTTGCATGTTATTTTCGCATTAATACGTGTCACATATCAGTTTGCGAACAATGTAAGAAAAAAAAAATATATTGAGTTAATAAAGCCGCATACAAACATGGTCTCTATTTTGCTTTCTTGAGTAAGGCAGCTCCAAAATGCAGATGTTTCAGTCTAGCTCATTGCTTTCTGTGGTGGCGGGGCAGCCAGCGGAAAATACGGAGTGGAGCGTAGGTTTATTTTATATATATTATTTTTTATATATTTTGTTTTATTATTATTTTTAAAAATGGGGGGTAGATCAGCTTTGATATTGCAGATAGATTGTAACTTCCATCAATGTAATTGTCTGCATTACTTCCAATCCTCCATGTGTTTTTTTTCTCGCAAATATATATATAAAATATATATATACATACATACAGTCGTGGTCAAAAGTTTTGAGAATGACACAAGTATTGGTCTTCACAAAGTTCGCTGCTTCAGTGTTATGAGATATTTTTGTCAGATGTTACTATAATATACTGAAGTATAATTACAAGCATTCCATAAGTGTCAATTGCTTTCATTAACAATTACATTAAGTTTATGCAAATAGTCAAAATTTGCAGTGTTCACCCTTCTTTTTCAAGACCTCTGCAATCCACCCTGGCATGCTGTCAATTAACTTCTGGGCCACATCCTGACTGATGGCAGCCCATTCTTGCATAATCAATGCTTGGAGTTTGTCAGAATTTGTGGGGTTTTGTTTGTCCACCCGCCTCTTGAGGATCGACCACAAGTTCTCAATGGGATTAAGGTCTGGGGTGTTTCCTGGCCATGGACCCAAAATGTTGATGTTTTGTTCCCCGAGCCACTTAGTTATCACTTTTGCCTTATGGCAAGGTGCTCCATCATGCTGGAAAAGGCATTGGTCTCGGAGGATGTGTTGGTACCATTCTTTATTCATGGCTGTGTTCTTAGGCAAATTGTGAGTGAGCCCACTCCCTTGGCTGAGAAGCAACCCCACACATGAATGGTCTCAGGATGCTTTTCTGTTGGCATGACACAGGACTGATGGTAGCGCTCACCTTGTCTTCTCCGGACAAGGTGTTTTCCGGATGCCCCAAACAATCGGAAAGGGGATTCATCAGAGAAAATGACTTTTCCCGAGTCCTCAGCAGTCCAATCCCTGTACCTTTTGCAGAATATCAGTCTGTCCCTGATGTTTTTCCTGGAGAGAAGTGGCTTCTTTGCTGCCCTTCTTGACACCAGGCCATCCTCCAAAAGTCGTCGCCTCACTGTGCGTGCAGATGCACTCACACCTGCCTGCTGCCATTCCTGAGCAAGCTCTGCACTGGTGGTGCCCCGATCCCGCAGCTGAATCAACTTTAGGAGACGGTCCTGGCGCTTGCTGGACTTTCTTGGGCACCCTGACGCCTTCTGCACAACAATTGAACCTCTCTCCTTGAAGATCTTGATGATCCGATAAATGGTTGATTTAGGGTGCAATCTTATTAGCAGCAATATCCTTGCCTGTGAAGCCATTTTTGTGCAAAGCAATGATGACGGCACGTGTTTCCTTGCAGGTAACCATGGTTAACAGAGGAAGAACAATTATTTCAAGCACCACCCTCCTTTTAAAGCTTCCAGTCTGTTATTCTGACTCAATCAGCATGACAGAGTGATCTCCAGCCTTGTCCTCGTCAACACTCTCACCTGTCTTAACGAGAGAATTACTGACATGATGGCAGCTGGTCCTTTTGTGGCAGGGCTGAAATGCAGTGGAAATGTCTTTTTGGGAATATGTTCATTTTCATGGCAAAGAGGGACTTTGCAATTAATTGCAATTCATCTGATTAATCTTCATGACATTCTGGAGTATATGCAAATTGCCATCATCAAAACTGAGGCAGCAGACTTTGTGAAAATTAGTATTTTTGTTATTCTCTAAACGTTTGACCACAACTGTACACATACATATACACATGCATATAAATACATATACATACATATACACTACCGTTCAAAAGTTTGGGGTCACCTAGAAATGTCCTTGTTTTCGAAAGAAAAGCAATTTGTTTGTCCATTAAAATAACATCAAATTGATCAGAAATACAGTGTGGACATTGTTAATGTTGTAAATGGCTATTGTAGCTGGAAACGGCTGATTTTTAATGGAATATCTACATAGGCATACAGAGGCCCATTATCAGCAACCATCAGTCCTGTGTTCCAATGGCACGTTGTGTTCGCTAATCCAAGTTTATCATTTTAAAAGGCAAATTGATCATTAGAAAACCCTTTTGCAATTATGTTAGCACAGCTGAAAACTGTTGTGCTGATTAAAGAAGCAATAAAACTGGCCTTCTTGAGACTAGTTGAGTATCTGGAGCATCAGCAATTGTGGGTTTGATTACAGGCTCAAAATGGCCAGAAAGAAATAACTTTCTTCTGAAACTTGTCAGTCTATTCTTGTTTTGAGAAATGAAGGCTATTCCATGCGAGAAATTGCCAAGAAACTGAAAATTATATGTTTTGAATCCAGGGTCGTTTTACATATCAGTTCATAAACACTATGCCATGGAATCGTTACGTCAAAAATCTCTTCCCAAATATTTTGCAGTCTATATGGGACGGCTGTAAATCCTTTGGTCCTTAAATGAAACTGGTATACTTTTTTATTTATCACAATTTTCTTTAACCAATTATGGTCTTTAAACCAAGGCCGACAGACAAGTTCCTTACTTTTTCCCCCTTTCACTTTCCTCTTCCATTTTTGCGGTAATGCTGCAATTACAGTGGGGAGAACAAGTATTTGATACACAGCCGATTTTGCATGTTTTCCTACTTACAAAGCATGTAGAGGTCTGTAATTTCTATCATAGGTACACTTCAACTGTGAGAGACGGAATCTAAAACAAAAATCCAGAAAATCATTGTATGATATTTAAGTATTTAATTTGCATTTTATTGCATGACATAAGTATTTGATACATCAGAAAAGCAGAACTTAATATTTGGTACAGAAACCTTTGTTTGCAATTACAGAGATCATACGTTTCCTGTAGGTCTTGGCCAGGTTTGCACACACCGCAGCAGGGATTTTTGCCCACTCCTCCATACCTTCTCCAGATCCTTCAGGTTTCGGGGCTGTCGCTGGGCAATACGGACTTTCAGCTCCCTCCAAAGATTTTCTATTGGGTTCAGGTCTGGAGACTGGCTAGGCCACTCCAGGACCTTGAGATGCTTCTTACGGAGCCACTCCTTAGTTGCCCTGGCTGTGTGTTTCGGGTCATTGTCATGCTGGAAGACCCAGCCACGACCCATCTTCAATACTCTTACTGAGGGAAGGAGGTTGTTGTCCAAGATCTCGCGATACATGGCCCCATCCATCCTCCCCTCAATACGGTGCAGGATTAAATTGAAATTGCAACCAACTTTCTATGGCTTGTTTTAGAAATAGAGATGATTTCCTTTTCAAATAACTGAAAGTGAGAGGTTGTAATCTGAATAAAGGGGAAAAGGCCATTCTTGAACATGGGTTGAGACAATCTTACTAATTTGCTAGAGAACCAGTTCGGATTTAAGTATAACTTTTGTATGACTGAAGCTTTTAGTGATAGGTCTAATGCTTTAATATTTAATATTTTCTGTCCTCCGAATTCATATTCATTATATAAATAGGCCCGTCCAAATAAAACAGAATATTTTTTCTCATATAATTTAAAAAACTGTTAGCTAGGCGTAGGCAAGACCATAAGCAAATAGGTAAATTGGGATAATACTAAAGAGTTAATCAGGGTGATTTTTCTACAAATAGACAGGTATTTACCTTTCCATGGTAGCAAGATCTTATCTATTCTTGCTAGCTTTCTATTACAATTCATTGGAGTGATATCATTTATTTCATTTGGGATATGTATTCCGAGTATATCCAAATCACCATCAGACCATTTTATTTGGTAAACTACATGGTAATGTAAAAATTGTATTTTTTAGTGATCCAATACATAATATAGTACATTTATCATAATTTGGTTGTAATCCAGAGAGGTTAGAAAATGTATCTAGATCCTCTATGAGGCTGTGGAGGGATTCAAGTTGTGGATTTAAAAGAACACATTAATCATCAGCGTACAATGACACCTTTGTTTTTAAGCCCTGGATTTCTAATCCCTTGATATTATTGTTGGATCTGATTTCAATAGCTAACATTTCAATGGCCATAATAAATAGATATGCCGATAGTGGACAACCTTGTTTTACTCCTCTTGACAGTTTAAAACTTTCTGAGAAATAGCCATTATTTACTATTTTACACCTAGGGTTACTATACATGATTTTAACCCATTTGATAAGAGATTCTCCAAAATTGAAATGCTCCAGGCATTTATATATAAACTCCAGTCGTACTTTAACAAATGCCTTTTCAAAGTCTGCTATGAATAGCGGGCCTGGTTTCCCAGATTTTTCATAGCGTTCTATTGTTTCCAGTACTTGCCTTATATTATCTCCAATGTATCGTCCATGTAAAAAACCTGTCTGATTAGAATGAATAATGTCAGACAATACCTTTTTTATTCTATGCGCTATACATTTTGCTAGAATTTTTGCATCACAACACTGAAGTGTAAGGAGCGTAGGGGTTGGTAATGTTCTCTAGTTGTGCCGCGATTGGCTCAGTGTTCTGTCACTCATGGGGACACTACGTCACCGCAAAATCTACGTGTAGAGCTCGAAAAATCAAGCCCCTTGGGTGCTGCCATAGATTTACATTAGAAGTGCCCATCCTAGAAGGCTCAAGGTCATTGGCCACAGATAAAATTACATCAAATCATGTTATATCTACCGTAGCTTTGATTGGACTGATCATGTCAACATTATACTTTCAAAATCTTAGCTAGCAAGCTAGCAGTCATCATAATGATCAAGTCCACAAACTACTGGCAAATCCTTTTCAATCCTTGTCATATGAAGAGAAATTATGAAGAGAAATTATAGATAAAACGTATTGGTGCTCATCGGCTATTGGACATAAACATTACACAACAAGTTGGAAATCGCAAATTCAACAATGAGTGGTTTGGAAGGAATCAGTGGCTAACTGCAAGCGTTGCAAAGCAATCACTAGCCTGCTATTCAGTGGAGTGGGTGTGTGGTCCAATTCTGGGTTTAAGGGTCTCTTTTCCAAGCTTAAAATGATAAATTTTCAACACCATGGGCCATAAAAAGTTGAATACATTGGCCATTATGTCAATCCAGCAAGACTTCTGCCGCGTTCAAAACAACTGGAAACTTGGAACTGGGAAATCTCAGACTTCAGTGAGTTCAAGACAACTGGGAACTCAGGAAAAAACTAGCTCCAACTGGGAAAATACGTTTTGAACAGTCATCCAATTCGGAATTCCAAGTCGGGAACTCAGGCCTCTTTCTAGAGCTCCGACCTGAAGATCACTGAAGTCATTATTCAACTTTTTTTTCTTTTTTTTTTCTTGAAAGAACCATAAATCCAGAGAATGCCAGACTTTGATGACAAAGTTTTATGACAAAATCTGCCCACGAAGGCCCACCGCACCACCTTGTATATCAATGATGTCGCTCTTGCTGCTGGTGACTCTCAGATCCACCTCTACGCAGACGACACCATTTTGTATACATCTGGCCCTTCATTGGACACTGTGTTAACAAACCTCCAAACGAGCTTCAATGCCATACAACAATCCTTCAGTAGCCTCCAACTGCTCTTAAACACTAGTAAAACTAAATGCATGCTTTTCAATCGAACGCTGCTGGCACCCGCCCACCCGACTAGAATCACCACTCTCGACGGGTCTGACCAAGAGTATGTGGACAACTACAAATACCTAGGTGTCTGGTTAGACTGTAAACTCAACTTCCAGACTCACATAAAGAATCTCCAATCCAAAGTTAAATCTAGAATCGGCTTCCTATTTCGCAACAAAGCCTCCTTCACTCATGCTGCCAAACATGCCCTCGTAAAACTGACTATCCTACCGATCCTTGACTTCGGCGATGTCATTTACAAAATAGCCTCCAACACTCTACTCAGCAAATTGGATGTAGTCTATCACAGTGCCATCCGTTTTGTCTCCAAAGCCCCATACACTACCCACCACTGTGACCTGTACGCTCTTGTTGGCTGGTCCTCACTACATGTTCGTCGTCAAACCCACTGGCTCCAGGCCATCTATAAATCACTGCTAGGCAAATCCCCGCCTTATCTTAGCTCATTGGTCACCATAGCAGCACCCACCCGTAGTCTGCGCTCCAGCAGGTATATCTCACTGGTCATTCCCAAAGCCAACACCTCCTTTGGCCGCCATTCCTTCCAGTTCTCTGCTGCCAATGACTGGAACGAATTGCAAAAATCTCTGAAGCTGGAGACTCTTATCTCCCTCAATAACTTTAAGCATCAGTTGTCAGAGCACCTTACCGATCACTGCACCTGTACACAGCCCATCTGAAATTAGCCCACCCAACTACCTCATCCCTATATTGTTATTTATTTTGCTCTTTTGCACCCCAGTATCTCTATTTGCACATAATCTCTTGCACATCTAGCATTCCAGTGTTAATACTATTGTAATTATTCTGCACTATAGCCTATTTATTGCCTTACCTCCATAACTTGCTACATTTGCACACACTGTATATATTTTTTCTGTTGTATTTTTGACTTTATGTTTTTTACCCCATATGTAACTCTGTGTTGTTTTTATTGCACTGCTTTGCTTTATCTTGGCCAGGTCGCAGTTGTAAATGAGAACCTGTTCTCAACTGGCTTACCTGGTTAAATAAAGGTGAAATAAAATAAAAAATAAAACCTTCCTGTTCAAGTGAGTACAGCACAACAAGTTGAGTCCAAAAAAAGTAAAAAGTATGCTCTGCATTCTTAACAGCACTATCATCAAGGCAGGTCCTACAGGCCCTAGTTTTGTCACACCTGGACTACTGTTCAGTCATGTGGGCAGGTGCCACAAAGAGGGACTCAGGAAAATTGCAATTGGCTCAGAACAGGGCAGCACGGCTGGCCCTTGGATGTACACAGAGAGCCAACATTTATAATATGCATGTCAATCTCTCCTGGCTCAAAGTGGAGAGATTGACTTCATCACTACTTGTATTTGTGAGTGGTATTGACATGTTGAATGTACCAAGCTGTCTGTTTGAACTACTGGCACACAGCTCACCCATGCATACCCCACAAGACATGCCACCAGATGGCTCTTCACAGTCCCCAAGTCCAGAACAGACTATGGGAGGTGCACAGTACTACATAGAGCCATGACTACATGGAACTCTATTCCACATCAAGTAACAGGGAGAATACTGTTCTGAATACATGTTCTGAATTATGTTGCTGTACAATTCAAAAGTGCTGAACAAATAGTTATATTGACTACATCTGTCCTAGCTCGCTCATTAATGTTTTAATGGAAATTACAGATTGTCTCTTATCCGCTCATCATCCCCTTATGCCATAGTTTGTACATCTCAATTGTCAGTAGAAACCACATTTGTTTAAGCAAGTCAGCCATATCAGCGATATTTTTTTTTAAGGCAGTAAATTAGGCTGAATGAACTGTTTCGCTGCCAGACAAGGCTCCGCTGATAGCCAGGTGGAGTAGTGGTAAGGATTCACTCCATGGTGCTGAAAAGAAAGCTCTGCTGTTGGGACAGCTTTATGTAGGCCCTAACAGTTTGTGGGCACCGTTTGTCACCGTTATAGTGCAATTAATGTATTGTTTGGTTTTGTGTTGTGTAGGGGCTTTGCTGGCATGCATCTTAACATTTTTGGGGGAGTTCGCCCCACCAAGATTGACATGCTAAAATTGCCACTGCTCCACAATACTAACATAAATGACAGAGTGAAAAGAAGGAAGTGTGTACAGAATAAAAATACTCCAAAACATGCATCCTGTTTGCAATAAGGCACTAAAGTAATGTGGCAAAGAAGTGAACTTTTTGTCCTGAATACAAAGTGTTATGTTTGGGGCAAATCTGAGACAACACATCACTGAGTACCACTCGTCATAATTTCAAGCTTAGTGGTGGCTGCATCATGTTATGGGTATGCTTGTCCTCGGCAAGGACTGGAGTGGTGTAAAGCTCGCCGCCATTGGACTCTGGAGTAGTAAAAATGCATTCTCTGGCGTGATGAATCATGCTTCACCATCTGGCAGTCCAACGGACATATGTGGGTTTGGCAGATTCCAGAAGAACGCTACCTGCCCGAATGCATAGTGCCAACAGTAAAGTTTGGTGGAGGAGAAATAATGGTCTGGGGCTGTTTTTCATGGTTCGGACTAGGCCCCTTAGTTCCAGTGAAGGGAAATCAACGCTAAAGCCTACAATGACATTCTAGACGATTCTGTTCTTCCAACTTTGTGGCAACAGTTTGGGGAAGGCCCTTTTTTTGTTTCAGCATGACAATGCCCCCGTGCACAAAGCGAGGTCAACAAAAGTGGAAAAAAAGGTGTGAATACTTTCTGAAGGAACTGTATATTGGAGTGTTATTTTCTCTTTGGCCCACTGTCATACCCCTGTCATCACCAACATCGTGTGCAAAGCAACCACTGCTCTGTCAAGAGCCTATTTCTGAGGAGATTGCATTCATGCTATTGGCATTGAAGAAATTGGAGTCCCCGGCCAGTTAGTTTGCATTGTAATGGGCTCGAACCAAGCAGGGGGAGAGGAGGAAAGAACACACTGCGATTTGACCGAAAGTCCTGTCTCGGGTTTAAAGGAAATAAAGAACAAAGAAATTGACAATTGAAAATGTGCCTAAAGCAATTTCATTGTGGTGGACTGCCTGTAGTGGTAGAAGGAGCTGGATGGCCATGCTCTCTCCTGTCTGGAGACAGGAGTCCGAGTCACAATCCAGGTCCCATCCACCGCCTATCACTCCGTGTGGAGAAATGACACTGGACACAACACAAATGTGAACTAGAATGAAACAAATATAATTTGTCTGCCCTAAAAAATACAACCATATTTAAAAATAAGTAGATGGCATTAAACATACTGTATTATTGTTTCCTTGTTTTGGTGGAAAATTACATAATCCTCATCTAAGTTTGAATACATTTTGTTTGTACTGTCTGCATTTGAAGTAAGTGAAGAATAAAATAATATTTTATCTTAATACTAGAGAAATCTATTGAATGTTGCATCCTATTAGTTGCATTTAGCGGATCCAAAAAATAAAATAAAAACTGTGCAATGCATACAGTAGCAATATATTATTTTTAACAATAAATAAAGAAGACACGTTTAGACACTCCTGTTTTCCACCTTCAGAGGTCATGGTTTTGATTCCAGGAACAAGGATCAAAGAGTGAACACTTTATTCACATTCTAATTTTATTATTTTACATTTTGATACCCCCATACCTTGATTCCATTAACAAGGATCAGAGAAGCAACATTTGGTTTGATTCCCATTTTAGCCATGACATTACCCATCCCTCTGGACTGCATTTGTGTTGTGGTCAAAAGGAGGTGGCCAAGGTCTCATGTTTTATGTATTCTGTGACAGCTTTCCTATTCCATCTTTAACAAGGACTGCAGATGGGGGATGAACAGTGAGATAAGTGGTTGTTTAGGCCGCCAACTGCATGGATCTTTTATGCATCGAGTGCGTAAAGTTATGACCGCCGGCTTTTGGAACATCTTATTTCGGAAACATATTAAACGTCAGTAATGGATTTTACTTTAGGCTCAAGGTAGTTTATCCACGTACCACGTAGGCCTATTGCGGTGAGTACGGAATAGGAATCGTCACCAGAAGCTTGCTGAAATGGGCGTGTACGCATAGACGGTGGAGCACTTTGAATTCGACTACAGCCAGGTTCTTATCTGAGCGACAGGGAGAGAGTAACATTGGACGGGGCGTTGCTGATATTGCAATAACAGAAGAAGAAATGTTAATTTAAAAACATTTACTTTTTTTTCTTAGCACAGTAGGCATATAGATGGCAATAGTGTTTGGAGTCATATTAAGATGACAAAGTAGGCTAGTCACCAAATGGATGTATTGTTGGATAGATGAATGGATGTCACTGTCAGGAGTTGCCTACTACTGTATTTTGGAGCATGAGGCAATGCACATTATTTAACCGCTTGACTTCAGATGCCTCTGTCCTGTTAAAAGTAATTCAGAGAAGTGCCTGGATCTGCAGATTTCAACTTTTCAAACTAACCAAAAACCTGTGTTGAAAGTAACACATTTGAATTAATTTAAGTCTCCAGCAGAACAAAGTTTTAGAAGACATCTTGGCAGCAACAGCCCCGAGACAAGGCGCCGAAAAAGTCCCGAGGCTTCACTTTACATGTTTTTATCCAGACTGCGTGTCTAATAAAAACCTTGGCAAGCTAGGATGGATACCGCCGGCGGGAATGTGACAGCATCCCTCGTCTCTGGCAGCGGTAGCTTCGGCAGCAGCAGTAGCTGCACGGGTGGAAACGCGAAAGCACCTAAACATTTGTGGAGGCAACAGAACCAAGCAGTGCTCTCTCCGCTCCACCACGCGCTCGGAGTACGGACGAACAATCGGGTGAGAAGAGGATTTTCGGACACCGAGAAATACCTCAGCCCTAAGACCATGGACCGAACTTATGCAGTGGACACCGGGCACCGACCCTGTTTGAAGAAATCGCGGATGTCATGGCCATCCTCGTTCCAAGGACTTCGACGGTAAGGACATCTTTATCTCTGTCTCAAAGGAGAATGAGAAGGGCATGTGTGAACAATGGAAAGCGAAAAAGTAGGCTAAGTAGGCTACTAATTGAGGAAAAGATAGGCTACTACACATAAAATAGATGTCGGAACTTTGGACATGCTTTAGTTTTGATTCCGTAGCCTAAATATTTGCCTTTTCGGTAGATGTGAAAAATATCCTATCCCGGTACTCGAGAATCGTTATTAATCTAACCCACGAGACAAAGAGGGATTTGTAAATGTGTGTGTGTGTGATGAATTTGCGAGGGCATGGTTTGCTCATTCGTTTTTAGACTGGACGTTTGCGCATCAATAGTCTGTCTGTTATTAATGATATAGATGTCTTGATTGATGACTGCTTAAAAAAAGACGCCCCTGATCTACCCTTCAGGAAATAAAGTGAGGGGCGCAATTATAACGTTAATCACTCAAATGATGTTCAGTGAATAACATAGAGATTGTAGCCTAGCCTGGGTGCGTTAACACAGGCAGCCCAATTCAGAATTGTTGTCAACTAATTGGTCTTTTGACCAACCACATCAGGTCTTTTCACATGAGATATCTTTCAGAGCTGATCAATTAGTGAAAAAAAGATCAGAATTGTCTGCCTGTCTAAACGCAGCCTATGTGTTGGATCTGTTTGGATGATTGTTTGTAGCCTACTTTCTGTAGGTTATGGTAAATAATATTTAGGCTATGTGTATATCTTTAATGGTATTCTTTATCTCGCCTCGCTGTTAGACAGCCTGTCGTACTTTACACAGCCAAAGTATTCCAATAAACCAATACACAGCAGAGGACAACCCACCTGCTTGTGTGTCTTTACATGCATGCCTCACATTAGCGCCAATTTGTGAGCACACGAGCAGGCATAACACATTGCACATTTCAGTCCATGTAGTCACTTGTACTCCCTCCTTTACCCAACACATCCCATACTAGTAGATAAATGAAAGCTTTTTATATCAGCTATAGGCCTAATAAGCCAATTGGAAGCATTTCTTACCACATAATTACAGTTCATTTCTGACAAGGGCAGACTGTGCAGAGCAGTTCACCAGTCCCAATACAAAAATACCCTATTTCCACTATCATGCCGACCCAAACCGTACTGGCTCTGATATTTTCTTTTCACATTGTCCTATCCAGCATAGTTCTAGCAACTAACGTGGATATGCTAGGCCAACACAATACTACACCTCGGATTGGCTCGGCTCAGCGGTGTGAAAAGGGTTATAGGCCTACCCTACATTATTTTCACTAGTCCCTCATACTTGCATCCGCTGGTTTAATCCACACATTCACAACGGTCTCAAGCCATTCTATATACCAGGAGTTGACTGTAGATGCGTTTTAGGTGGTGGTGGAGCCCAGAAGGCTGCTCCATATTCAGACCGAGTCCTGGGGATTCTTCTGCTCTAATTATCCACTTTAGCTGCAAAGTAAAGAGGGAAAGACATCTAATATTAGAAGGTCACCTCAGTTTCCTGTTTGAAGTGCTGGAGCTACCGTAATATCTGTCTCTGGACTAATATTCTCTTCAGTTATGAGTGTCACCTCACCTCAGGGCCATGGAGAATATTGACCTAGCTGTGCTTGGACTATAACATGCATCCAGACCCGATATTCAGAGTCTAGACAGAAAGAAAAGCATGATTACTGTTTATGAGATTATAAACAATCCTGAAGAAATCATAGGAAGACTTAAGTTATCTTTATAGAATGTATAATTATATGTTTGAATATTTCAGAGAGAGGTGGGGGGGGAGAAATATGTGTAGTGTATCTCTTTATATTGCATTGTTTTAGTTGAGAGAAGGCCAGGGCCTTGTTCCTAGGAAGGTGATTAGCCAGGGGACAGTGTGTATAATGGTCTCCCCTGGTTGATACCAGGTCACCCGGGAAATCATGGCAGATAATCTACCGGGCCCTGGACAGCAATACTGTCCAGGGCCCGATTTCCCAAAAGCATCTTAAGGCTAAGTTCATCAGTAGAACCTTCGTAAGAGCATCGTTAAATCTCCAAGCTGTTTCCCAAAATCATCGTTATTAACGTTGCACTTGAAAATGCTCGCAATCTTAAGCCTGCCTCAGACCAATTGTAGAACAGCTAAGCGAGTTGTTAGTTGCTTTTTTGCCCTCCTGTGTCACTTTATACACAGCAGATCTCTGTTGAACATAGAATCACATGGTTTATCCGTCTCCCAGTGACCGCCGATAACTTCAGAACAAAGTTGACTACAAATACAAAGTTACCAATGTCTTTGCAATTCATACAAACAAGCAACATATAAAAAGATGCTTCAAATGAAAACCGAGATGACAGCATTAAAATACAAACAATAGGCTATAGGCCTATTTCAATCATATTGAAATAATTTCATGTTAAATCAAGTGAGTTCTAATTATCTACTTGTAGGCTACTGTCTGTAATTTGTTTAATATACACTGAGTGTACAAAACATTAAAGAACACCTTCCTAATATTGAGTTGCACCCCCCAACCCCCTTTTGCCCTCAGAACCACCTCAATTCGTCGGGGCATGGACTCTACAAGGTGTTGAAAGCGTTCCACAGGGATGCTGGCCCATGTTGACTCCAATGCTCCCACAGTTGTGTCAAGTTGACTGGATGTCCTTTGTGTGGTGGACCATTCTTGATATACACAGGAAACTGTTGGGAGTGAAAAACCCAGCAGCGTTGCAGTTATTGACACAAACCGGTGCACCTGGCACCTACTACCATATCCCATTCAAAGGCACTAAAATATTTTGTCTTGTCCATTCACCCTCTGAATGGCACACATACACAATCCATGTCTCAATTGTCTCAAGGCTTAACATATTTTTCATCTACACTGATTGAAGTGGATTTAACAAGTAACATCAACAAGCGATCATAGCGTTCACCTGGTCAGTTTATGTCATGGAAAGAGCAGGTGTTCTTAATGTTTTGTACACTCAGTGTATTTCATGATTCGTAGCCTAGCTTGTGTGCAATGATGTGTCGACTGGGCGATTTAGTGCATTTTTATTGGGTAAGCATTAAGTTTGAATGGCGGGAACCTGGTTACCGGGATTTACCAACCAAAACCACTCAATTTTCCCGGGATAAATAACTGCGAGAAACCGGTAAATTTAAATAAATTACTTATATGAACAGCATGGCGTGAAATGGAACTGTTAAATTATATGTATGTTTAAATCTGGCTTCTCTATGGCCTCTGCATGATGAATCTTCAATTCTCAGGGTGGGTACAGATAGCCCATCTCAGTATGAAGCGCAGTTCACAATTATCAAATTCTTATTTACAATGAGGGCCTACACCGGCCAAACCCGGACGACGCTGTGCCAATTGTGCGCCGCCCTATGGGACTCCCAATCACGGGCAGTTGTGATACAGCCTGGAATCGAACCAGGGGGTCTGTAGTGACGCCTCAAGCACTGAGATGCAGTGCTTAGACCGCTGCGCCACTCGGGAGCCCAATGCATGTAGACCTACACTATCATCTCATCATGGTAACAGAAATACCTTATTTACATAAGTATTCAGACCATTTGCTATGAGACTTTGCTATGAGACTGCAGCACTCCACCAATCAGGCCTTTATGGTAGAGTGGCCAGACGGAAGCCACTCCTCAGTAAAAGGCACATGACAGCCCGCTTGGAGTTTGCCAAAAGGCACGTAAAGACTCTCACCATGAGAAACAAGATTCTCGTCTGATGAAACCAAGATTGAACTCTTTGGCCTGAATGCCAAGCGACACGTCTGGAGGAAACCTTGCACCATCCCTACGGTGAAGCATGATGGTGGCAGCATCATGCTATGGGGATGTTTTTCAGCGGCAGGGACTGGGAGACTAATCAGGATCTAGGGAAAGATGAACGGAGACAAGTACAGAGAGATCCTTGATTAAAAACCTGCTCCAGAGCGCTCAGGACCTCAGACTGGGGTGAAGGTTCACCTTCCAACAGGAGAACGACCCTAAGCACACGGCCAAGACAATGCAGGAGTGGCTTCGGGACAAGTCCCTGAATGTCCTTGAGTGGCCCAGCCAGAGCCTGGACTTGAACCTGATCGAACATCTCTGGAGAGACCTGAAAATGGCTGTGCAGCAATGCTGCCCATCCAACCTGACAGATCTTGAGAGGATCTGCAGAGAGGAATGAGAGAAACTCCCCAAATGCAGGTGTGCCAAGAAGACTCAAGTCTCTAATCGCTGACAGAGGTGCTTTAACAAAGTACTGAGTAAAGGGTCTGAATACTTATGTAAATGTTATATTTCATTATTCATTTTTTTATAGATTTGCAAAAATGTCTAAAAACCTGTTTTTGCTTTGTCGTTATGGGGCATTGTTAGTAGATTGAGGGGAAAAAATATTTAATCAATTTTAGAATAAGGTTGTAACGTAACAAAATGTGGAAAAAGTCAAGGGGTCTGAATTCTTTCCGAATGCACTGTATATGGAGAGAAATTATTCATCTCTTCTCTATCTGTCTCTGTGTTAGCCTGGTTGGCTGGCAGTCTGGGCGTTACTCAAGCTAAAACACATCACCCCAATGTGATACCACGCCACCAAGCCTGGAGACTAATCATCACTTCTGGGAGACGGAAAGGAACAATCCGGAAAATTCAGTCATGTTGGCATTCCACTCTTGGAGCCTGCCGGTTGCCAAGACACCATGTTTGTTTGTGTCCAATGGGATGCGGAAAAGGCTGAAATACTTTGACTTCTTCCTTTACAAAACCTTTTGAGGTTTAATTCAATATAAAATGTGACTTGCCTGCTGTCACACAGAGTGGCCTTCATTAGGGCCCATCTTGTCCCTGTGGCTCAGCCCTCATCCCCAGCTTTTAAGGCATGGGGTCTAACCCTTTAGCTGTATCATTAGATCCCTGGTGAACAGGCTGGCCATCACCACTGGGCATGAGGCTATCTACACACAGTCACACTCACAGCATTAATGCTTACAGTATTACATGGGCACATCACTGTGGGATTACTCTACAGGAGAACAAATTGATATTGCAATATATCTAAATCGAATCAAACTATGGCAATGCATCCAATGTTATGTCTGTGTCTCACAATGTCTACATATTTGATGAGTGCATAGAGCTATGGATGTGGGGCGCATATCAATGAATGTATGAATCTGGATTGTTTTGTCTTAGTTCAGGATCACAGCAAATCTCTTTGCATAACCTCAGAGCTGCCTCTCATTGCAATTGCTTAATTCTGCTGTCATAACGGTTTTGACATCTCTCGTCTTTTAGCCAATATTGATAAGAATCTCTGTCCTACTCATGAGTAATTTCCCTCAAACAGGAAACTGGATGGCTGACTCTCCTAATATAATGCAATTTGCCATTTGGAAGAATAACTGCTGGCAATTTGTGTCATTTTGATAAATTGCATGAAAGTTACTCAAAGTAAATGGCAATTCACCAGCAGATATTAATAACTTTTTAGGGCTTTTCAAAGATTACAAGTGATATAAAAGTAACAGCCAAAATAAAGGAAACACTTGAGTAAATGAGGGATACAAAGTATATTGAAAGCAGGTGCTTCCACACAGGTGTGGTTCCTGAGTTAATTAAGCAATTAACATCCCATCGTGCTAAGGGTCATGTATAGAAATGCCCAGTTGCCCATTATTTTGGCTACCATGGCTAGAAGAAGAGATCTGTTGCCTTGTCCGAAATCTGGCTTGCCTACTACTTACTTAACTGTATACTGTGCACTAATTGTGCTACGTACTATTTAGCAGGTACTGTTTAGTAAAAAAGTATGCAGTATGCCACGGCCGCAACATACTACTTTTGGTGCGTTCAAGACAACTTGGAACTCGGAAACAAAATGAGCTCAGACTGGGAAAAATCGTGACGTCAGTGATCTTCAGGTTGGAGAAGTCCGAGCACTAGGATGATGCTTGAGTTTACGACTTGTAATTCCGAGTTGGTTGACCATTTAAAAATATTTTTCCCAGTCAGAGCATGTTATTTTCTAAGTTCCCTGTTGTCTTGAACGCACCATCAGTTAGGCTTCGCAGATTAACCAGAAAGGATTGTCTGTAGCCCCACTCAGTGACATTTCACGACAGCATAGTGTTGTTGTTTTGGGCTAATGTTAGCTAAGTAGCTAGCATTTGGAGGAATGTATTTAGAGTAAACTTGAGTTAACCGTAGGGTAAGCATGTATAGTGCCTTCAGAAAGTATTCACACCCCTTGACTTATTCCACATTGTGTTGTTACAGCCTGAATTCAAAATTGATTAAATATATATTTTTCTCACCCAGCTACACAAAATACCCATAATGACAAAGTGAAAACATGTTTTTAAACAATTGTGCAAATGTATTGAAAATATCTCATTTACATAAGTATTCACACCCCTGAGTCAATACATGTTAGAATCACCTTTGGCAGTGATTACAGGTGTGAGTCTTTCTGGGTATGTCTCTAAGAGCTTTGCACACCTGGATTGTACAATATTTGCGCATGATTCTTAAAAAAATAAAATAAAGCTCTGTCAAGTTGGTTGTTGATCATTGCTAGACAGCCATTTTCAAGTCTTGCCATAGACCTTCAAGACGATTTAAGTCAAAACTGTAACTAGGCCATTCAGGAACATTCAAAGTCGTCTTGGTAAGCAACTCCAGTGTATATTTGGCCTTGTGTTTTAGGTTATTGTCCCACTGAATGGTGAATTTGTCTCCCAGTATCTGTTGGAAAGCAGACTGAACCAGGTTTTCCTCTAGGATTTTGCCTGTGCTTAGCTCTATTTCGTTTCTTTTTATCCTAAAAACCTCCCTAGTACTTGCCGATTACAAGTATACCCATAACATGATGCAGCCACGACCAAGCTTGAAAATATGAAGAGTAGCGCACAGTGATGTGTTGTATTCAGGACATGAAGTTAATATCTTAGCCACATTTTTTGCAGTTTTACTTTAGTGCCTTATTGCAAACAGGATGCATGTTTTAGAATATATTCTAGGCTTCCTTCTTTTCACTCTGTCATTTAGGTTAATATTGTGGAGTAACTACAATGTTGTTGATCCATCCTCAGTTTTCTCCTATCACAGCCATTAAACTCTGTAACTGTTTTAAAGTATTCAAAAAAAAGTATTTAGTCAGCCACCAATTGTGCAAGTTCTCCCACTTAAAAAGATGAGAGAGGCCAGTAATTTTCATCATAGGTACACGTCAATTATGACAGACAAATTGAGAAAAAAAAATCCAGAAAATCACATTGTAGGATTTTTTATGAATTTATTTGCAAATTATGGTGGAAAATAAGTATTTGGTCACGTACAAACAAGCAAGATTTCTGGCTCTCACAGACCTGTAACTTCTTCTTTAAGAGGCTCCTCTGTCCTCCACTCGTTACCTGTATTAATGGCACCTGTTTGAACTTGTTATCAGTATAAAAGACACCTGTCCACAACCTCAAACAGTCACACTCCAAACTCCACTATGGCCAAGACCAAAGAGCTGTCAAAAGACACCAGAAACGAAATTGTAGACCTGCACCAGGCTGGGAAGACTGAATCTGCAATAGGTAAGCAGCTTGGTTTGAAGAAATCAACTGTGGGAGCAATTATTAGGAAATGGAAGACATACAAGACCACTGATAATCTCCCTCGATCTGGGGCTCCACGCAAGATCTCACCCCGTGAGGTCAAAATGATCACAAGAACGGTGAGGAAAAATCCCAGAACCACACGGGGGGACCTAGTGAATGACCTGCAGAGAGCTGGGACCAAAGTAACAAAGCCTACCATCAGTAACACACTACGCCGCCAGGGACTCAAATACTGCAGTGCAAGACGTGTCCCCCTGCTTAAGCCAGTACATGTCCAGGCCCGTCTGAAGTTTGCTAGAGTGCATTTGGATGATCCAGAAGAGGATTGGGAGAATGTCATATGGTCAGATGAAACCAAAATATAACTTTTTGGTAAAAACTCTACTCGTCGTGTTTGGAGGACAAAGAATGCTGAGTTGCATTCAAAGAACACCATACCTACTGTGAAGCATGGGGGTGGAAACATCATGCTTTGGGGCTGTTTTTCTGCAAAGGGACCAGGACGACTGATCCGTGTAAAGGAAAGAATGAATGGGGCCATGTATCGTGAGATTTTGAGTGAAAACCTCCTTCCATAAGCACGGGCATTGAAGATGAAACGTGGCTGGGTCTTTCAGCATGACAATGATCCCAAACACACCGCCCGGGCAACGAAGGAGTGGCTTCGTAAGAAGCATTTCAAGGTCCTGGAGTGGCCTAGCCAGTCTCCAGTTCTCAACCCCATAGAAAATCTTGTTGAAAGTCCGTGTTGCCCAGCGACAGCACCAAAACATCACTGCTCTAGAGGAGATCTGCATGGAGGAATGGGCCAAAATACCAGCAACATTGTGTGAAAACCTTGTGAAGACATACAGAAAACATTTGACCTGTGTCATTGCCAACAAAGGGTATATAACAAAGTATTGAGAAACTTTTGTTATTGACCAAATACTTATTTTCCACCATAATTTGCAAATAAATTCATAGAAAATCCTACAATGTGATTTTCTGGATTTTTTTTTCTCATTTTGTCTGTCATAGTTGACGTGTACCTATGATGAAAATTACAGGCCTCTCTCATCTTTTTAAGTGGGAGAACTTGCACAATTGGTGGCTGACTAAATACTTTTTTTCCCCACTGTACATATACAGTGAGGGGAAAAAAGTATTTGATCCCCTGCTGATTTTGTACGTTTGCCCACTGACAAAGAAATGATCAGTTTATAATTTTAATGGTAGGTTTATTTGAACAGTGAGAGACTGAATAACAACCAAAAAATCCAGAAAAACGCATGTCAAAAATTTTCTACATTGATTTGCATTTTAATGAGGGAAATAAGTATTTGACCCCCTCTCAATCAGAAAGATTTCTGGCTCCCAGCTGAGATTAGGAGCACACTCTTAAACTGCTCCTAATCTCAGTTTGTTACCTGTATCAAAGACACCCGTCCAGAGAAGCAATCAATCAGATTCATTTACATTACATTTACATTTTAGTCATTTAGCAGACGCTCTTATCCAGAGCGACTTAGTTAGTGAGTGCATACATTATATTTTTAAATTTTTTCATACTGGCCCCCCCCGTGGGAATCGAACCCACAACCCTGGCGTTGCAAACGCCATCCTCTACCAACATCCCCTGCCGGCCATTCCCTCCCCTACCCTGGACGACGCTGGGCCAATTGTGCGCCGCCCCATGGGTCTCCCGGTCGCGGCCGGCTACGACAGAGCCTGGATTCGAACCAGGATCTCTAGATTCCAAACTCTCCACCATGGCCAAGACCAAAGAGCTCTCCAAGGATGTCAGGGACAAGATTGTAGACCTACACAAGGCTGGAATGGGCTACAAGACCATTGGCAAGCAGCTTGGTGAGAAGGTGACAACAGTTGGTGCGATTATTCGCAAATGGAAGAAACAGAAAATAACTGTCAATCTCCCTCGGCCTGGGGCTCCATGCAAGATCTCACCTCGTGGAGTTGCAATGATCATGAGAACGGTGAGGAATCAGCCCAGAACTACACGGGAGGATCTTGTCAATGATCTCAAGGCAGCTGGGACCATAGTCACCAAGAAAACAATTGGTAACACACTACGCCGTGAAGGACTGAAATCCTGCAGCGCCCGCAAGGTCCCCCTGCTCAAGGAAGCACATATACAGGCCCGTCTGAAGTTTGCCAATGAACATCTCAATGATTCAGAGGAGAACTGGGTGAAAGTGTTGTGGTCAGATGAGACCAAAATCGAGCTCTTTGGCATCAACTCAACTCGCCGTGTTTGGAGGAGGAGGAATGCTGCCTATGACCCCAAGAACACCATCCCCACCGTCAAACATGGAGGTGGAAACATTATGCTTTGGGGGTGTTTTTCTGCTAAGGGGACAGGACAACTTCACCGCATCAAAGGGACGATGGACGGGGCCATGTATCGTCAAATATTGGGTGAGAACCTCCTTCCCTCAGCCGGGGTATTGAAAATGGGTCGTGGATGGGTATTCCAGCATGACAATGACCCAAAACACACGGCCAAGGCAACAAAGGAGTGGCTCAAGAAGAGGCACATTAAGGTCCTGGAGTGGCTTAGACAGTCTCCAGACCTTAATCCCATAGAAAATCTGTGGAGGGAGCTGAAGGTTCGAGTTGCCAAACGTCAGCCTCGGAACCTTATTGACTTGGAGAAGATCTGCAAAGAGGAGTGGAACAAAATCCCTCCTGAGATGTGTGCAAACCTGGTGGCCAACTACAAGAAACGTCTGACCTCTGTGATTGCCAACAAGGGTTTTGCCACCAAGTACTAAGTCATGTTTTGCAGAGGGGTCAAATACTTATTTCCCTCATTAAAATGCAAATCAATTCATAACATTTTTTACATGCGTTTTTCTGGATTTTTGTTGTTGTTATTCTGTCTCTCACTGTTCAAATAAACCTACCATTTAAAATTATAGACTGATCATGTCTTTGTCAGTGGGCAAACGTACAAAATCAGCAGGGGATCAAATACTTTTTTCCCTCACTGTACACACACAAACTATCTAGGTCAAATAGGGGAGAGGCGTTGTGCCGTGAGGTGTTGCTTTATCTGTTTTTTTAAACCAGGTTTGCTGTTCATTTGAGCAACATGAGATTGAACGGCGTTCCATGCAATAATGTCTCTGTATAATACTGTACGCTTTCTTGAATTTGTTCTGGATTTGGGGACTGTGAAAAGACCCCTGGTGGCATGTCTGGTGTGGTAAGTGTGTATGTGTAAGTTGACTATGCAAACAATTTGGGATTTTCAACACATTGTTTCTTATAAAAAGTGATGCAGTCAGTCTCTCCTCAACTCTTAGCCAAGAGAGACTGGCATGCATAGTATTTATATCAGCCCTCTGATTACAATGAAGAGCAAGACATGCCGCTCTGTTCTGGGCCAGCTGCAGCTTAACTAGGGCTTTCCTTACAGCACTCGACGGGACAATAATCAAGATAAGACAAAACTAGAGCCTGCAGGACTTGCTTTTTGGAGTGTGGTGTCAAAAAAGCAGAGCATCTCTTTATTACGGACAGACCTCTCCCCATCTTTACAACCATTGAATCTATATGTTTTGACCATGACAGTTTACAATCTAAGGTAACGCCAAGTAATTTAGTCTCCTCAACTTGTTCAACAGCCACACCATTCATTACCAGATTCAGCTGAGGTCTAGAACTTAGGGAATGATTTGTACCAAATACAATGCTCTTAGTTTTAGAGATGTTCAGGACCAGTTTATTACTGGCCACCCATTCCAAAACAGACTGCAACTCTTTGTTAAGGGTTTCAGTGAATTAATTAGCTGTGGTTGCTGATGCGTATATGGTTGAATCATCAGCATACATGGACACACATGCTTTGTTTAATGCCAGTGGCAGGTCATTGGTAAAAACAGAAAAGAGTAGAGGGTCTAGAGAGCTGTCCTGCGGTACACCAAACTTTACATGTTTGACATTAGAGAAGCTCCATTAAAAGAACACCGTTCTATTAGATAACTCTGAATCCACAATATTGCAGAGGTTGAAAAGCCATAACAACAGGTTATGGTCAATAATATCAAAGACTGCACTGAAATCTAACAGTACAGCTCCCACAATCTTCTTATCAATTTCTTTCAACCAATCAGTCATTTATGTCAGTGCAGTACATATTGAGTACCCTTCTCTATAAGCATGCTGAAAATCTGTTAATTTGTTTACAGAGAAATAGCATTGTATTTGGTCAAACACACATTTTTCCAACAGTTTGGTAAGAGCTGGCAGCAAGCTGATAGGTCTGCTGTTAGAACCAGTGAAGGGCGCTTTACCGCAGAATTACTTTGGCTTCCCTCCAGGCCTGAGGACAAAGACTTTCTTCTAGGCTCAGATTAAAGATATAACAGATAGGAGTGGCTATAGAGTCAGCTACCATCCTCAGTAGCTTTCCATCTAAGTTGTCAATACCAGGAGGTTTGTCATTATTGATCGATAACAGTAATTCTTCCACCTCTCCCACACTAACTTTACAAAATTCAAACTTGCAATGCTTTTCTTTCATTATTTGTTTTTTTTAATGCATGAATACGATGGCTCACTGTTTGTTGTTGGCATTTCCTGCCTAAGTTTACCCACTTTGCCAATGAAGTAATCATTAAAATAATTGGCAACATCAAATTGTTTTAATGAATAAGCTATCTGATTCGATGAAAGATGGAGTTTAATTTGTCTTTCTGCCCATCATTTCATTGAAAGGACTCAGGTTTTTTTTTCCATCATTGACATTGGCTTCATAATACGGTTTATTTTTGTTGAGTTTAGTCACATAATTTCTCAATTTGCAGTAAGTCAGCCAGTCAGATGTGTAGCCAGACTTATTAGCCACTCCTTTTGCCCCATCTCTTTCAACCATAGTTTTTCAATTCCTCATCAATCCATGGAGCCTTAACAGGTGCATGTTTATCAATACTTGGAAGAAGCAATTTCATAAATTCATCAAGTGCAGCGTCTGGATGCTCCTTTATTAATCACATCAGACCAACAAACATTATCATCCACATAAGAGTCACAGCAAAATCTTTATGATTTTATACACTATTTTAGGCCAAGCTTTTGGAACTTTGGCTTTACCGGATATTGCCTCTATATTGTGATCGCTGCATCCAATGGGTACTGATACAGCTTTAGAACAAAGTTCTACAATATTAGTAAAAATGTGGTCAATACATGTGGATGATCTTGTTCCTGTAGTGTTTGTAAACACCCTGGTAGGTTGGTTAATATCCTGAATCAGATTACAGGCACTGGTTACAGTGAGAAGCTTCCTCTTGAGTGGACAGCTTGATGAAAACCAGTCAATATTCAGGTCCCCAAGAAAGTAGACCTCTGTTTACATCACATACACTATCGACCATTTCACACATTATTTAGATACTGACTGTTGGCACTTGGTGGCCTATAGCAACACGCCAAGTGAACCTGCAACCACAACACTTCAATAACATTTTACATTTTTACATTTTAGTCATTTAGCAGACGCTCTTATCCAGCAGACGCTCATCATTTTTTTTATACTGGCCCCCCATGGGAATCAAACCCACAACCCTGGCATTGCAAACGCCATGCTCTACCAATTGAGCCAAATCCCTGCCGGTCATTCCCTCCCCTACCCTGGACGACGCTGAGCCAATTGTGCGCCGCCCCATGGGTCTCCCGGTCACGGCCAGCTACGACAGAGCCTGGATTCGAACCAGGATCTCTAGTGGCACAGCTAGCACTGCGATGCAGTGCCTTAGACCACTGCGCCACTCGGGAGACACAGTAACACTTGACATGTGAGCTTCTCTAAGCATTACAGGGATATGGCTCTGAAAATTAATTATCTAAGTGAGTCTCAGAAATGGCTAAAATATGATTATTATTATTTTATTTTTTCTTAGGGGGTAGATCAGCTTTAATATTTTAGATTGTAACTTCCATCAATGTAATTGTCTGCATCATATATGAATGTTACAGTGGCTTGCGAAAGTATTCACCCCCCTTGGCATTTTTCCTATTTTGTTGCCTTACAACCTGGAATTAATTTATTTTTGGGGGGGTTTGTATCATTTGATTTACACAACATGCCTACCACTTTGAAGATGCAAAATATATTTTTTTGTGAAACAAACAAGAAATAAGATGACAAAACAGAACTTGAGCGTGCATAACTATTCACTCCCCCCAAAGTCAATACTTTGTAGAGCCACCTTTTGCAGCAATTACAGCTGCAAGTCTCTTGGGGTATGTCTCTATAAGCTTGGCACATCTAGCCACTGGGATTTTTGCCCATTCTTCAAGGCAAAACTGCTCCAGCTCCTTCAAGTTGGATGGGTTCCGCTGGTGTACAGGAATCTTAAAGTCATACCACAGATTCTCAATTGGATTGAAGTCTGGGCTTTGACTAGGCCATTCCAAGACATTTAAATGTTTCCCCTTAAACCACTCGAGTGTTGCTTTAGCTGTATGCTTAGGTCTCCTGTAGCTCAGTTGGTAGAGCATGGTGCTTGCAACACCAGGGTTGTGGGTTCGATTCCCACAGGGGACCAGTATGAAAAATGTATGCACTCACTAACTGTAAGTTGCTCTGGATAAGAGCGTCTGCTAAATGACTAAAATGTAAAATGTCATTGTCCTGCTGGAAGGTGAACCTCCGTCTGTCTCAAATCTCTTGAAGACTGAAACAGGTTTCCCTCAAGAATTTCCCTGTATTTAGCACCATCCATCATTCCTTCAATTCTGACCAGTTTCCCAGTCCCTGCCGATGAAAAACATCCCCACAGCATGATGCTGCCACCACCATGCTTCACTGTGGGGATGGTGTTCTCGGGGTGATGAGGGGTGTTGGGTTTGCACCATTTACATTTTAGTCATTTAGCAGACGCTCTTATCCAGAGCGACTTACAGGAGCAATTAGGGTTAAGTGCCTTGCTCAAGGGCACATTTACGTCGTTTAGCAGACGCTCTTATCCAGAGCGACTTACAAATTGGTGCAATCACCCTATAGCCAGTGGGATAACCACTTGCGTTTTCCTTGATGGCCAAAAAGCTCAATTTTAGTCTCATCTGACCTGAGTACCTTCTTCCACATGGATTTTGGCGAACACCAAACTTGTTTGCTTATTTATTTTCTTTAAGCAATGGCTGTTTTTCTGGCCACTCTTCCGTAAAGCCCAGCTCTGTGGAGTGTATGGCTTAAAGTGGTCCTGTGGACAGATACTCCAATCTCCGCTGTGGAGATTTGCAGCTCATTCAGGGTTATCTTTGGTCTCTTTGTTGCATCTCTGATTAATGCCCTCCTTGCCTGGTCTGTGAGTTTTGGTGGGCGGCCCTCTCTTGGCAGGTTTGTTGTGGTGCCATATTCTTTAAATTTTTTTATAATGGATTTAATGGTGCTCCGTGGGATGTTCAAAGTTTCAGATATTTTTTTTAGAACCCAACCCTGATCTGTACTTCTCCACAACTTTGTCCCTGACCTGTTTGGAGAGCTCCTTGGTCTTCATGGTGCCCCTTGCTTAGTGGTGTTGCAGACTCTGGGGCCTTTCAGAACAGGTGTGTATATATACACTGAGATCATGTGGCAGATCATGTGGACTTAACTAATTATGTGACTTCTGAAGGTAATTGGTTGCACCAGATCTTATTTAGGGGCTTCATAGCAAAGGGGGTGAATACATACAGTTGAAGTCGGAAGTTTACATACACCTTAGCCAAATACATTTAAACTCAGTTTTTCACAATTCCTGACATTTAATCGTAGTAGAAATTCCCTGTCTTATGTTAGTTAGGATCACCACTTTATTTTAAGAATGTGAAATGTCAGAATAATTGTGGAGAGTGATTTATTTCAGCTTTTTATGTCTTTCATCACATTCCCAGTGGATCAGAAGTTTACATACACTCAATTAGTATTTGGTAGCATTGCCTTTAAATTGTTTAACTTGGGTCAAACGTTTCGGGTAGCCTTCCACAAGCTTCCCACAAGTTGGGTGAATTTTGGTCCATTCCTCCTGACAGAGCTGGTGTAACTGAGTCAGGTGTGTATGCCTCCTTGCTCGCACACGCTTTTTCAGTTCTGCCCACAAATGTTCTATAGGATTGAGGTCAGGGCTTTGTGATGGCCACTCCAATACCTTGACTTTGTTGTCCATAAGCCATTTTGCCACAACTTTGGAAGTATGCTTGGGGTCATTTGCGACCAAGCTTTAACTTCCTGACTGATGTTTTGAGATGTTGCTTCAATTTATCCACATAATTTTCCTTCCTCATGATGCCATCTATTTTGTGAAGTGCACCAGTCCTTCCTGCAGAAAAGCACCCACACAGCATGATGCTGCCACCCCGTGCTTCACGGTTGGGATGGTGTTCTTCGGCTTGCAAGCAACCCCCTTTTTCCTCCAAACATAATGATGGTCATTATGGCCAGAGGACATTTCTCCAAAAAGTACGATCTTTGTCCCCATATGCAGTTGCAAACCATAGTTTGGTTTTTTTATGGCGGTTTTGGAGCAGTGGCTACTTCCTTGCTGAGCGGCCTTTCAGATAATGTCGATATAGGACTCGTTTTACTGTGGATATAGATACTTTTATACCTGTTTCCTCCAGCATCTTCACAAGGTCCTTTTCTGTTGTTCTGGGATGGATTTGCACTTTTCGCACCAAAGTATGTTTATCTCTAGGAGACAGAACGCGTCTCCTTCCTGAGCGGTATGACGGCTGCGTGGTCCCATGTTGTTTATACTTGCGTACTATTGTTTGTACAGATGAACATGGTACCTTCAGGCGTTTGGAAATTGCTCCCAAGGATGAACCAGACTTGTGGAGGTCTACAATTTTATTTCTGAGGTCTTGGCTGATTTCTTTTGATTTTCCCATGATGTCAAGCAAAGAGGCACTGAGTTTGAAGGTAGGCCTTGAAATACATCCACAGGTACACCTCCAATTGACTCAAATGATGTCAATTAGCCTGTCAGAAGCTTCTAAAGCCATGACATCATTTTCTGGAATTTTTAAAGGCACAGTCAACTTAGTGTATGTAAACTTCTAACCCACTGGAATTGTGATACAGAGAATTATAAGTAAAATAATCTCTCTGTAAACAATTGTTTGAAAATAAATGTGTGGAGTGGTTGAAAAACAAGTTAATGACTCCAACCTAAGTGTATGTAAACTTCCAACTTCAACTGTATGCACACACTTTTCATTAGTTATTTTTTTCATTTCACTAAATTGAACTATTTTGTGTATGTCCATTAGATGAAATCCAAATAAAAATCCATTTAAATTACAGGTTGTAATGCAACAAAATAGGAAAAACACCAAGGGGGATGAATACATTTGCAAGGTACTGTATCTGATGTTAGCAAGTTATTTATTTCATGAACCTCATTTGTAAGGCTACATACAGTGGGGAGAACAAGTATTTGATACACTGCCGATTTTGCAGGTGTTCCTACTTACAAAGCACGTAGAGGTCTGTAATTTCTATCATAGTTACACTTCAACTGTGAGAGACGGAATCTAAAACAAAAATCCAGAAAATCACATTATGATTTTTAAGTAATTAATTTGCATTTTATTGCATGACATAAGTATTTGATACATCAGAAAAGCAGAACTTAATATTTGGTACAGAAACCTTTGTTTGCAATTACAGAGATATGTTTCCTGTAGGTCTTGACCAGGTTTGCACACACTGCAGCAGGGATTTTGGCCCACTCCTCCATACAGACCTTCTCCAGATCCTTCAGGTTTCGGGGCTGTTGCTGGGCAATACAGACTTTAAGCTCTCTCGAAAGATTTTCTATTGAGTTCAGGTCTGGAGACTGGCTAGGCCACTCCAGGACCTTGAGATGCTTCTTACGGAGCCACTCCTTAGTAGCCCTGGCTGTGTGTTTCGGGTCGTTGTCATGCTGGAAGACCCAGCCGCGACCCATCTTCAATGCTCTTACTGAGGGAAGGAGGTTGTTGGCCAAGATCTCGCGATACATGGCCCCATCCATCCTCCCCTCAATACGGTGCAGTCGTCCTGTCCCCTTTGCAGAAAAGCATCCCCAAAGAATGATGTTTCCACCTCCATGCTTCACTGTTGGGATGGTGTTCTTGGGGATGTACTCATCCTTCTTCTTCCTCCAAACACGGCGAGTGGAGTTTAGACCAAAAAGCTCTATTTTTGTCTCATCAGACCACATGACCTTCTCCCATTCCTCCTCTGGATCATCCAGATGGTCATTGGCAAACTTCAGACGGGCCTGGACATGCGCTGGCTTGAGCAGGGGGACCTTGCGTGCGCTGTAGGATTTTAATCCATGACGGCGTAGTGTGTTACTAATGGTTTTCTTTGAGACTGTGGTCCCAGCTCTCTTCAGGTCATTGACCAGGTCCTGCCGTGTAGTTCTGGGCTGATCCCTCACCTTCCTCATGATCATTGATGCCTCACGAGGTGAGATCTTGCATGGAGCCCCAGACCGAGGTTGATTGACCGTCATCTTGAACTTCTTCCATTTTCTAATAACTGCGCAAACAGTTGTTGCCTTCTCACCAAGCTGCTTGCCTATTGTCCTGTAGCCCATTCCAGCCTTGTGCAGGTCTACAATTTTATCCCTGATGTCATTACACAGCTCTCTGGTCTTGGCCATTGTGGAGAGGTTGGAGTCTGTTTGATTGAGTGTGTGGACAGGTGTCTTTTATACAGGTAATGAGTTCAAACAGGTGCAGTTAATACAGGTAATGAGTGGAGAACAGGAGGGCTTCTTAAAGAAAAACTAACAGGTCTGTGAGAGCCGGAATTCTTACTGGTTGGTAGGTGATCAAATACTTATGTCATGCAATAAAATGCAAATTAATTACTTACAAATAATACAATGTGATTTTCTGGATTTTTGTTTTAGATTCCGTCTCTCACAGTTGAAGTGTACCTATGATAAAAATTACAGACCTCTACATGCTTTGTAAGTAGGAAAACCTGCAAAATCGGCAGTGTATCAAATACTTGTTTTCCCCACTGTATATTAATATGGGCTATTTTCAGCCCTTACCTGGGTTGCTTATCAGAGAGACATATGGAAAAGAGCAAACAAAGCAAGAGAAAATATATACATTCAGCAATTGGTGTGTGTGCTGCGGGGTTGAAGCTACAAACCCAAAGGCTTGGCGCTCTCATCTGAAGAGGCAGAAAGATAACTGTCTTGCTCATGACCTATCCCTGGAGCATGAATGCTCAAGATTCTCTGCAGTAAAATATTGAACATCATTGCAATTCTTGGTACAATTACAATAAATTTGCCCAAATATGTTGATCAAGATTAAGTCTCTTTGTGGCTTGCGCAGCGTTTTATTTTGCCATTTCATCTCACCACCAATATTTGGTAGCATGCAGGGCGTTTTAGCCTTTTGCTTCTTAGTGGCACTGGCACAGGTTCTGGCACTTTGGAGCGGATTTTAGTGGGGGCTTGGGTTGGCCTAAAATAACATGTAAGTTCCAGCATTTTTCTACACACATTTGTAAGGCAACCTAAACACAATATAATTTCTACCAAACTTTAAACCAAACTTCTAAATAGAGAGTGTCACAGGAAATGGGTCTGATCCTTTGCAGCGATTTGGTGAGGGGATTCCTCAATTAAGGCAGGAGACGTCGAGCCCTCATGTTCCAGGGTTAAGGCTAAGTTCATAGTTAGAACCATAGGATGATTCTCCGCAATAAAAGATTGACAACATGTCAAATGTTTTTACACTTAGAATGCCTTTCTCAGTTACAATCAAGAATGAGTTGCCTTACATTGTGAAGGGTCAACCTCAGTCATTACTTGGTGGCTTGTGCAGCGTTTTAGCCTTTTACTTCTTGGTAGCAGTGGCACAGGTTCTGGTGCGTCGGGGCTTGGGTGCCTGAAAATAAACATAAGTGTAAAATAAACACATTACCAAACTTTAAACCAAAAATCTACAACATGCCAAAGTTAACCTCCCCTACTCTAGCCACATGCTTGTAGATTTTGAAAGGATCAGTAATATGGTAAAACGTCCTCCCAGTATCAAAAGGCAAGGTGGTTGTTCAGTGGCTAGGGTGTAGGGGACAAGGGGTCTATTACTAATCAGTATTGCAGGCTACCATACTTACATAACTTGGAGGCAGTAGTGGCTGGAGGTGGGAGATTGCATTAATGTGAATCTAAAACAATACAGAATAAAACCATGCCAAGTAGATTGAATGTATAAACTGTCAATGTGTTTTTAAACATACCAGTGATACATTCTCTTAATGTAGTTTTGGTTTCTCTTGGAGATCTCCACTTCATTGCGGTTTTGATTCTGAATGGTAGGGTGTGGGTTCAAACAACTTGAGTCATTTTTAAGAACCAGCAGTTTTTTCTACTGCATTTAAGTATAATGTATCTGCTATTTACCTGATGTCCGTTTTATCCTCAGAATAATATCCTTCAGAGAGGGTGTGGAACAATCCTTTATTTCCTTGGCATATTTGGGGGGCACCACAGTTTGGTCTTTGATCCAGTGCTCTGGAATAACACCTGGTTCCTTCTCATTTTCCATCCACACTGCTCTGGCCCACCTGGGGAAATAGACAGACGATATACTATAAGCCATAATTGCAAACCAAACTATTCCAATAGATCTGATCTTACTTGGCAAAACTGTGCAACAGAGGGATCTGTATGTATTTCCTATGATAGTGCAGACAGTCTTGCTGATGAGGTTATCGGGGAGAAATCATTTCTCTTTTGCATTTGCAGAGATTTTAGATAATTGCGATGTTGAAGCCTGTAGGCACATGGAAGATTTAAGAAGTTGTCAGTTTGAGTATGGTGAATGACATTACAGACAAGGTTGCCATCGTCTCATGTCATTGACAATATGCATATTTGTCCTGGAGGAGGAAGTAGGGGCCCTATGAAATCAGTTTTATTTTTCTCCCAAATTCTGTTCAGTTTTTTGCAATAATGTTTAAACCACATCAGGATAACATTTTTGGGTGCAGTTACCCTTTAATGCAAGTGCACAACAGGAAGAGACAGTTTAGTTTAACGATGTTTCTATACCCACTCATGTGATTGCAGAGTATGCAAATCAAATGGCCACTGAATTGATGCAAATAATCATGATATCATTCTGCCAGGTAGGCATAGGCTACTTTGTAGTTAACATTTAATTGAGAAGGTTTTTGGGAAAGCCTTTCCATCGCTACCAGAAGGTTATCATTAGCATCGTCGCTAACAGCTACACAAAGTGTAGACACGCCTGCACGAACAGGGGCATTCCTGTGCAGTTTAAGAACGTTGCAGGAAAATACAAATCACTGATGTATTTTGGTCATGTCTTATGATTCACTTGGGCAAATGAAGTTCAATAGATTTAGTTGATTTCCTATTAAGTTCAATAGATTTTGGAATATTGTTGAATTCCGTTTTAATGTCTGGATTCCCTGATTTTATAAGGTCCTACAAAGGCACTAGCTCAACCTCTCAGGCGAATAAGGCAACAACAAATGGATGCAGATCATTAAAGCTGCATAAAATAGGCCAAAGTCAGCCTGGTTTCAGACTAGACGAAACATAGTAAATGTAAATCAGAGATGCTCAAATTAGTATGATATGTTACGTTTGGTATGGTTACATAAGACAGAAGGTTCCTTAAGGCAAAACAAGTAGGGTGATTGGTCAGGGTGGATGGGCGAAGGTCTAGTAACCCAAAGGTTGCGTGTTCAAATCTCATCACGGACAACTTTAGCAACTACTTAGCTAACCCCAACCCTTTAACCTAACCTTACCCCCTAGCCTAGATACCATTAGCCGCCTAGCTACCGTTAGCCACAAATTAGAATTCGTAACATACGTTATGCAAATATGTAACATATCGTACAAATTGCAATTCAGAACATATACGAAATAGATGGACATCCACAAATGAATACATACCATTTACTAAGAATGTCCCGGATTTATGTTTACTATGTTACGTCTACCTCAGAGTCCATTTTGCCAAAGTTGGCAGCTTGAGGATTTGAAGAGAGGAACACCAGCATTGATTTTCAAATCTACTGAATCCTCAGTGAAATCTGGAGTCTTTACTATACCCTGCTCAACACCAAAATATGCATAGTTACCCTCACATTTCTCAATAGTGTTGTACTCTCTGGGCGTATGCATAAGTGTGCGTATATCTTTTGGAACATTAAGCACCTTTTCTCTGAGAATTACCAATAAACTACTTACTGCACCCCTAGTGAGGTTGTTTTCATTAGCCCAAGATGTCAGCTTGACACAAATAACACCCTTTGTCACACACTATCAGACGACCTCTCAATCTCATCACTATCAAACAACCTTCCAGTACGATCACTTGTTTTAACATTGGAGGAGGTGTCACTGAATTTACCATCTACACTAGTTTCAGTAGAAATGTCAGCTGTTCCATTATCGCTAGACTCTGCCAGAGCTAAAACAGCCACATGGAATTTACACCACCGTTTAGGATAAGCCACAGCTAAATTGAAGTAGTCTAACAAACAATCAAACGTAAGTCCCGTTTGCATTTATAGGTAACAAAATGATTGCGTCTTCTTCTCCACAGGGCTTGATTAGCTTGAAATTGGTTGTGCTCTGTGTTAATAATCGTAGGCAACCCATACTAATAAGGCAATCAGGTCAATTGGTTGCAGCTGTCAGACAATGTCGCGTACAGGTTGATGAGACACCTTTTTTACTTGTGTGGCAACACAATGTAAATCACAAAACATATGGCAATTTATCCCTATAAATAGAACGCCAAATTAATTATATTAATATAATAAACATTTACATTTGGATATTGATTTATCCATATATGTATTATGAATAACATATTTATAAAAGACAATATCCAAAGGTAAAAGTTGTATTATTAATATCATGAATTTGGCATCCTCTTTATGGTAACTACTTCTAAACTTCTAAAGATCAAGCACGATCTTATCCAACAACTTATCCAGAACGCTGCAGCCCGTCTGGTGTTCAACCTTCCCAAGTTCTCTCATGTCACCCCGCTCCTCCGCACACTCCACTGGCTTCCAGTTGAGGCTCGCATCTACTACAAGACCATGGTGCTTGCCTACAGAGCTGTGAGGGGAACGGCACCTCCTTACCTTCAGGCTCTGATCAGACCCTACACCCAAACGAGGGCACTACGTTCATCCACCTCTGGCCTGCTAGCCCCCCTACCTCTACGGAAGCACAGTTCGCGCTCAGCCAAGTCAAAGCTATTCGCTGCTCTGGCACCCCAATGGTGGAACAAGCTCCCCCACGACGCCAGGACAGCGGAGTCACTGACCCCCTTCCGGAGACACTTGAAACCTTACGTCTTTATGGAATACCTGGAATAGTATAAAAGTAATCCTTCTACCCCTTCCTCCCCCACCCCCCCATAAAAAATAAAAAAATAATAATAATAATAATAATAATAATAATAATAATAATAATAATAATAATAATAATAAAAAAATAGAAAAGTGGTTGTCATGCCACTGGCTATCATAAGTTGAATGCACCAATTTGTAAGTCGCTCTGGATAAGAGCGTCTGCTAAATGATGTAAATGAATGAATGGTAGCATACCTAGCTACACGTTGAAATGATGGTGTCAGTTGGGCAAATCAGATGTCAATATGACAAATTCATAACTCATCTTTTAAAAAATATAATGAAATTCAAATGTATCCATCAGCTTTTCAGTGAGTGCTGTGTGATGGGAAAAAAACCCAACTTCACTCCGAAAACCCAGCCTCACTCAAAATTTATTTTCACATAGCTTGTGTAAAACAAGTTATAGGAGTTACTTTCAACTATTCAATGTTATTAAGGAAGAGCACAGCTACGCAAATGAGTATAGAAGCTTATCAGTATCTGGTGACATGATAGCTCAGCAGAAACTAACATATTTTGTTTACAAAGCTAAGCAGGGTACATGGAAGAAGGCATCTGGATGGTAGGCTCATTCCCACTGAAATACATTAACCCTCATAAACATTTTACGTTTTTAGTCATTTAGCAGACGCTCTTATCCAGAGTGACTTACAGGAGCAATTAGGGTTAAGTGCCTTGCTCAAGGGCACATCAACAAACCAGTAGGAGTCACTGTTCAGGCAGGAGTCGTTGGACTGTGGTTTCAAGATTTTATTTCGATATAGGTATCTCTTTATTTAGGTTGATGGCATGACAATGAAACAGTGACATTGATTCAAACATACCATTTTTAGTCAGGTTAAGTAATTGTATTTAAGTTGAAGTTTTACCCTAATTTCAATGTTTACAACGCTGGTTGAAATTATATGAAAACAGTACTGGTTGACTTTTTGCAAATCCAAATGTGTTTCAAAGTCACAATATGTTGACAAAATTGCGTTGAAACACTGATTCAACCAGTTTGTGCCCAGTGAGTAGGAAATAGATGGGAAAGTGTTGTTGCTCTCAGAGAAAATGGGAACTTTATTAGCTAAGTACAGCACAGCAATGAATGTCAAGATATCATAAAGTAGCGTACAGTGTATCTTTGCTTCTGGTTCTCCCACTTCTTTTTCACCTATGCAGGTGACCGCTGCCCCTCCAGCTCACACTCCTTCAAGTAGATTGTTAAAAGACATAAGATGAAGTACAACATTAACCAAAACATTAGCAAAGTACAGTTGTGTGAACTTCATGTAGATAGCTAGACTGCCATATACTTTATCAAATTGCAGTGCCAAGGTGAAACCGTAATGATTGCGGCTTACCATTACTTTCACCATAACAGGCTATGTGCAATGAAACTAGCTAGACTCATTCAGGCTGGAACCGTTAAGGTAGAAACTAATATTGCATAGCAAGAACATTACAGTCAACAACACAGATAAACCGACATGACAAATCAGGAGAACTAGTAGAAAAGAGAAGTGTTGGAACCAGCACCGCTGTACCGTTACTAACGTTAGCTATAGTTAGTGGCAGTGCATTTTGAGGCATTTCTCCTTCCATGTTCACCACTGAATTAAATGCCTGGTATTGTCATCAGACCCTGCAACAGTTTGAACACAAGCCCTGGTATTTACAACAACTTACTAGGCTAATGTTAAATATGAAGTTGTCGCTCAAAAGCAAGCAAGTAACCCTGTAGCTAACGTTTGTCAGGGCGACGTGTATGCTGTGAGCGAAGTCAAGCGCAGGACACCGAGCTACTGGCAGACAAACTTTACTTGAGAGGAACAAAATACGCATACACCCGAACACTGCCGACCTCACGGAAAACAATCACACACAATAACTAATGAGAGACTGGGGGTTATAAAGGGAATACAATGTAACCTAATGGGAAACAGGTGAAAACAATCAGGACAAACACCGAAACATAGATCGGTGGCAGCTAGTACTCCGGGGACGACGAACGCCGAAGCCTGCCCGAGCAAGGAGGAGGGCAGCCTCGGCTGATTCCGTGACAGTACCCCCCCTCCCACTCCACGAGATACTGCAGGCCCCCCATCCGACGCCTCGAATCCAAGATGGAACGGACTGAGTACGCCGGAGTCCCCTCGATGTCCAACGGGGGCGGAGGAGCCTCTCGTACCTCACTCTCCTGGAGTGGACCAGCCACCACCGGCCTGAGGAGAGACACATGGAACGAGGGGTTAATGTGGTAATTAATGGGCAGTTGTAACCTATAGCATACCTCGTTCAATCTCCTCAGGACTTTAAATGGCCCCACAAACAGCCGACCCAGCTTCCGGCAGGGCAGGCGAAGGGGCAGGTTTCGGGTCGAGAGCCAGACCCGATCTCCCGGTGCATACACCGGAGCCTCACTGCGGTGGCGATCGGCGCTCGCCTTTTGCCGCCTGATAGCCCGCTGCAGATGGACATGCGCAGCATTCCAGGTTTCTTCAAGCAGGGGCTTTGATCTGGCTCTGATGCCAAGGTGCCAGGACCGGCTGATAACTCAGCACACACTGGAAAGGCGTAAGGTTAGTGGAGGAGTGGCGGAGTGAGTTTTGGGCTATATCTGCCCAGGGAATGTATCCTGACCACTCCCCCTGCCGGTCCTGGCAATAGGACCTCAGAAACCTACCCACATCCTGGTTCACTCTCTCCACCTGCCCATTACTCTCGGGGTGAAAACCTGAGGTAAGGCTAATCGAGACCCCCAGACGTTCCATAAACGCCCTCCAGACTCTAGAGGTGAACTGGGGACCCCGATCAGACACTATATCCTCAGGCACCCCGTAGTGCCGGAAGACGTGTGTGAACAGGGCGTCAGCAGTTTGTAGGGCAGTAGGGAGACCTGGCATAGGAATGAGACGGCAGGCCTTCGAAAACCGATCCACAACGACCAAGATCGTCGTGTTCCCCTGGGAGGGGGGAAGGTCCGTGACAAAATCCACCGATAGGTGAGACCACGGCCGTTGTGGAACGGGTAGGGGTTGTAACTTCCCTCTGGGCAGGTGTCTAGGCGCCTTACACTGGGCGCACACATAGCAGGAGGAAACATAAACCCTCACGTCCTTAGCTAAAGTGGGCCACCAGTACTCTCCACTAAGGCAGTGCACTGTCCGACCAATACCAGGATGACCAGAGGAGGGTGACATGTGAGCCCAATATATCAATCGATCGCGAACCTCGAGCGGCACGTACTTCCGACCCTCTGGACACTGTGGGGGAGTAGGATCGGTACCTAACGCCCGCTCGATGTCCGCATCAACCTCCCACACCACCGGTGCCACCAGACAAGACTCCGGGAGTATGGGAGTGGGCTCAATGGACCTCTCCTCTGTGTCATATAGTCGGGACAGGGCGTCTGCCTTAGCGTTCTGTGACCCTGGTCTATAGGTGAGCTTAAATACAAATCGGGAGAAAAACATAGCCCACCTTGCCTGGCGAGGGTTCAGCCTCCTCGCTGCCCGGATGTACTCCAGGTTACGATGGTCAGTCAGAATGAGAAAAGGGTGTTTAGCCCCCTCAAGCCAATGCCTCCACACCTTCAGGGCTTGAACCACAGCTAACAGCTCCCTGTCCCCCCACGTCATAATTGCGCTCCGCCGGACTGAGCTTCTTAGAATAGAAAGCACAGGGGCGGAGTTTTGGTGGCGTACCCGAGCGCTGAGACAGCACAGCGCCGATCCCAGCCTCGGACGCATCCACCTCAACTTGGAACGCCAAAGAGGGATCCGGATGTGCCAGCACCGGAGCCGAGGTAAACAGGTCCTTCAGATGTCTAAACGCCATGTCCGCCTCAGCCGACCACTGCAGACGCACCGGACCCCCCTTTAGCAGGGAGGTAATGGGAGCTGCTACCTGTCCAAAGCCCCGGATAAACCTCTGGTAGTAATTGGCAAAACCCAAGAACCGCTACACTTCCTTCACCGTGGTGGGAGTCTGACCGCGTTTCTGCCGTGCGTAATTGGCAATCTCCATCTCCACCCCTGACACGGACAACCGATGTCCCAGGAAGGAGATGGACTCCTGGAAGAACAGACATTTCTCCGCCTTCGCATACAGGTCATGCTCTAACAGTCTACCAAGCACACGACGCAGCAGGGACACATGCTCGGCTCGTGTAGCGGAGTATATTAGAATGTCATCAATATACACCACTACACCCTGTCCATGCAAGTCCCGGAAAATCTCGTCCACAAATGATTGGAAGACTGAAGGAGCATTCATTAAACCGTATGACATGACGAGGTACTCATAGTGACCCGAGGTGGTACTGAATGCTGTCTTCCACTCATCTCCCTCCCTAATGCGCAACAGGTTGTACGCGCTCCTGAGATCCAATTTTGTGAAGAATCGCGCCCCGTGTAATGACTCCGTCATACTAGCAATCAGCGGGAGAGGATAGCTGTATTTGATTGTGATCTGATTGAGACCACGGTAATAAATACATGGGCGTAAACCCCCATCCTTCTTCTTCACAAAAAAGAAACTCGAGGACGCAGGGAAAGTGGACGGCCGTATGTATCCCTGTCTCAGAGATTCGGTGACGTATGTCTCCATAGCCGCCGTCTCCTCCTGAGACAGAGGATACACATGACTACGCGGAAGCGCAGCGCCTACTTGGAGGTCTATCGCACAATCCCCCTGTCGATGAGGTGGTAATTGAGTCACCTTCCTTTTACAGAAGGCGAGTGCCAAATCGGCATACTCAGGTGGAATGTGCATGGTGGGAACTTGGTTCGGGCTTTCCACCGTCGTTGCCCCTACGGAAACACCTACACACCGCCCGAAACACTGATCAGACCATCCCTTGAGAGCCCTCTGTTGCCATGAAATGTTGGGGTCATGAGATGTTAACCAAGGAAGCCCCAACACCACGGGAAACGCAGGAGAATCAATCAAATACAAACGTAGTACCTCCTCATGGCCCTCCTGCGTTTTCATGCTGAGAGGCGCTGTGACTTCCCTAATCAATCCTGACCCCAAAGGGCGGCTATCTAGGGCATGGATGGGGAAGGGCACATCAACAGGTACAATAGGAATCCCTAACTTATAGGTGAATTGGCGATCGATAAAATTCCCAGCTGCGCCTGAATCTACTAGCGCCTTATGCTGGGAGTGAGGAGAAACCTTGGGAAACACAACTTTAATACACATATGCGCAACAGAGAGTTGGGTGCCTACTCACCTGGAATGACTCATCAGTGCGCTGCCTACTGCCTCGATTCCTAGGAGACCCTCCCCAGCACCGACCAGCAGTGTGTATTCTGCGGCCACAGTTGGTGGAGGGGACGGCCTCCCTCCTGGTCTCCCTAGCAACAGCACCTCCGAGCTCCATAGGGGTCGGCTCGGAAGTGCTGGGGGATGGAATGGACGGCCCTGAATCCGGACGTCCGCGGGTAGCCAACAGGGTATCCAGGCGAATGGACATGTCCACCAATTGGTCGAAGCTGAGGTTGGTGTCCCTGCAGGCCAATTCCCGACGCACGTCCTCCCTCAGGCTACATCTGTAGTGGTCAATGAGGGCCCTCTCATTCCATCCCGCGTTGGCAGCCAGCGTCCGGAAGTCCAGCGCGAACTCCTGTGCGCTCCTCCTCCCCTGTCTAAGGTGGAATAGACGCTCACCCGCCGCTTTACCCTCGGGTGGATGATCGAATACTGCCCTGAAGCGGCGGGTGAACTCCGCATAGATGACAGTAGCGGCGTCTATTCCCGCCCACTCGGCGTTGGCCCACTCCAGCGCCTTGCCGGACAGACAGGAGATGAGGGCGGACACGCTCTCGTATCCCGAGGGCACCGGGTGGATGGTTGCTAGGTAGAGTTCATCCTGGAGCAGGAAACCCTGACACCCGGCCGCTGTGCCATCATAAGCCCTCGGGAGCGAGAGCCGAATCCCACTTGACCCCGGAGGTGAAGCGATGGGCATCGCCGATGGTGGTGGTATTGTTGGAGGAGGCGTAGGCAGACCCCCTCTTTCCCATCGCTCAATAGTGCTCACCACCCGTTCCATGGCGGTGCCGAGAGCCTGGATCATGGCCGCTTGGTGTTCGACGCGTTCCTCCATTGATCCAGCTGGCACCGCCGCTCCTGCTGACTCCATGAGTGGTGTGTGATTCTGTCAGGGCGAGGTGTATGCTGTGAGCGAAGTCAAGCGCAGGACACCGAGCTACTGGCAGACAAACTTTACTTGCACAGTAAATCAAATTACAAACAAAACCTCCAAACAGAGAGGAACAAAATACGCATACACCCGAACACTGCCGACATCACGGAAAACAATCACACACAATAACTAATGAGAGACAGGGGGTTATAAAGGGAATACAATGTAACCTAATGGGAAACAGGTGAAAACAATCAGGACAAACTAGACAAACACCGAAACATAGATCGGTGGCAGCTAGTACTCCGGGGAGGACGAACGCCGAAGCCTGCCCGAGCAAGGAGGAGGGGCAGCCTCGGCTGATTCCGTGACAACGTTACTGTTCGAACAGTTATAACTTCTAGTCCTACTAAAGCACGTAGCTAAAGGCACGGCAGGCAGCAGGCTGCAGATCTGTTTTGATGAAATGGTCGTGATAATTTTAAGGAGAATAAAAATGACATACATTTGAACACCACCGCAGAAACTTCGCTGTTCGCCATCTTCCAAGTTGTTTTGTAGTTTACTTGAAGAGATCTAGCTATCAAACTCACAGCAACCCTCTTACAATGCATTGTGACTGTGAAATTCCCGAAAAGTGTGCAGCGAATTCTACTAGATGAAAAGCCGAAATGAGTATAACATCCTGGCATTTAAAGTATACTCGATTTTCGAAATGTCACATACTATAAAACTGTATTTTCTTTCACATACTCAAACAGCTTACTATTTAGGACGCAAGTATGGGTTTTCGGACACGGCCAGTGACTTTGAAAGAGGGGTCTCAAAGGAGCATAGTGGGTTTAAAGGATGTGTGTGTGTCAGTCACCAGATCTCAACCCAATTTAACACTTATGGGAGATTCTGGAGCGGCAGCTGAGATAGCGTTTTCCACCACCATCAACAAAACATACAGTATAGACATATTCTGTGAGGCTGAATTTGAAGATGAAGTCTGGCCGTTTATCAGACAGACAGCTTGTTTAATGCAACAGTGCCTTGAAGTGTGAGCATTAACATTGAGAAGCTACTGACGCAGAGAAATGGAGCTGGCGAGTAAGTGAATGGCAGAGGATGCAGCACCTGCTTAAAGGTTCACCCCCAAAATCAAGCTCAAAGTTGATTACATTAATGTGTGCACCACAGTTTCTATCCTTTAAACTACTACTACTAGTTTGATGGTTGTAGCCATCAATTGTCACCCATATTAGCAAACATATATTTTCTCTAGTATAGGCTATTTATCGTAATGAACGATATCAGCAAAATGCCTGCGATAAGTGATTGTTGTGGTCAGTGTCGATAATTTTCGGGTTTATTGTCCCAGCTCTACTCTATACTACAGAGTAAGAAAAACTTCAGAAATCCTCTAATGCTCCTGATGTGTAAAGGAAGTGTATTTTACCAATGTAAGTAATGTGACTCCATTGAAGTGGATGGAATAGAACCACAAATCTGACAGGAGGAGAAAAATCCATATCCCCTTGACAGACAGTCATAATCCAAAGCCAATATCACTTTTTATTGGACACATCTGAAAACTATTTCCTTGAAGGATCTACTTTGATGCCACTAACAGTCTCTCTTGGGGCGGTAGATAGCCTAGCAGGGGCGATACGTAGCCCAGTGGCTAAGGAGTTAGACCTGTAGCCGAAAGGTTGCCTGTTTGTTTCCCGGGCCGGGCGCTGGAGAAAAAGGTGGAAATTGATTTGGCAACTGGAGGGCTGCTGTGTTCATATCCTAACAACAATCCTCTACTCTTGGGCCCTTGGGCAAGGCCCTTAACCCCACAATGTGCTGCACTGCAGTTTGACCCTGTGCTCCTCTTGTCTGTGTGGGGGTTGAGAAAATTATTTCCTTTGTATGCTGTATCTATGGACAATAAAGTTTTATAAGTCCCCTCTGAAGTTGTCCTCACAGACAGACAGGGCCTGTAGGTTTTACTGGGGATGGGCAATCCAGGTCCTGGAGGGCCGCAGGGGTGCAGGCTTTTGTACCAACCTAGCACTAATTCACGTGACTCAAATAATCAACTAATCATAGTCTTAAATTTAACCTTTAGAACACTTTTGAATTTGGTTTATTAGATCTGAACAAAAGCCAGCACACATTGTTCAGGAACAAAGTTGCCCATCCCTCTTCAGTATGTATCCTGCTGTAGAGGGGGGTCCTAGTCATTTCTGGGCATATTGGCAAACAGCTGGTACTGGTCACGAACAAACAGACACTGAGTGAGAAAAACATTAGGAACACCTTCCTAATGTTGAGTTGCAACCGCTTTTGCCCTCAGAACAGCTTCAATTAGTCGGGGCATGGACTCTGCGAGGTGTCGAAAGCGTTCCACATGAATGCTGGCCCATGTTGACTCCAATGCTTCCCACAGTTGTGTCATGTTGGCTGGATGTCCTTTGGGTGGTGGAACATTCTTGATACACACAGGAAACTATTGAGCATGAAAACCCCAGCAGCGTTGCAGTTCTTGACACACTAAAACTGGTGCACCTGGCACCTACTACCATACCCTGTTCAAAGGCACTTAAATATTTTGTCTTGCCCATTCACCCTCTGAATGGCACACATACACAATCCATATCTCAATTGTCTCAAGGTTTAAAAATCCTTATTTAACCTGTCTCCTCCCCTTTACATTTACATTTTAGTCATTTAGCAGACGCTCTTATCCAGAGCGACTTACAGTTAGTGCATACATTATTTTATCGAACCCACATGCTCTACCAACTGAGCTACATCCCCTGCCGGCCATTCCCTCCCCTACCCTAGACGACGCTGGGCCAATTGTGCGCCGCCCCATGGGTCTCCCGGTCGCGGCCGGCTACGACAGAGCCTGGAATAGTGGCACAGCTAGCACTGCGATGCAGTGCCTTAGACCACTGCGCCACTGCGCCTTCATCTATGTTGATTGAAGTGGATTTAATAAGTGACATCAATAAGGGATCATAGCTTTTACCTGGATTTACCTGGTCAGTCTGTCATGGAAAGAGTCTGTCATGTTCCTAATGTTTTGTACACTCAGTGTATGGTGGTAGTAGGCGGAGACAGTACAAACCTGGCGCCGACGAAGATGGCTGCCTCGCGACAAGCTCTATTTTGTTTTTTTTCTGTATTATTTTTTACATTATTAGCTCAGAAAGTGTTTTGTATCATTACATACAGCCGGGAAAAACTATTGGATATCAGAGCGGCGGTAACTCACCAGCATTACGACCAGGAAGACGACTTTCCCGAAGCAGATCCTTTGTTTGCTCGCCCCAGGGCAATTGAACTGATTCCAGCGGCTGACCCAAAACATCGCCGGCAGAGGAGAGGCACTTGGAGCGGCCTGCTGGTTCGACTTAGGAGGCGCGCACACCACCCACCGCTTCCAAGTATATTACTCGCTAATGTTCAGTCTTTGGATAACAAGGTCGACGAGCTCAGGGCAAGGATTTCTTTCCAGAGAGACATCAAGTCCTGTAACATACTTTGTTTCACGGAAACATGGTTCTCTGGGGATATTCTGTCGAAATCGTTCCAGCCAGATGGATTCTCAGTTCATCGCGCAGACAGGAATAAATATCTCTCCGGGAAGCAGAAGGTTGGAGGTGTGTGTCTCATGATTAACGACTCATGGAGTAATTGTAGTAACATATAGGAACTCAAGTCCTTTTGTTCACCCGACCTAGAATACCTCAAATGACCGTATTATCTCCCAAGATAATTTTCTTTGGTTATAGTCACGGCCGTGTATATCCCCCCTCAAGCCGATACCACGACGGCCCTCAAAGAACTTCACTGGACTTTATGCAAACTGGAAACCACATATCCTGAGGCTGCATTTATTGTAGCCAGGGATTTTAACAAAGCAAATTTGAGGACTAGGCTGCCGAAGTTCTATCAACATATCAACTGTTGTACTCGGGCTGCTAAATTCCTCGACCATTGCTATTAGAACTTGTACAAGGCCCTCCCCCACCCTTCTTTCGGCAAATCTGACCACGACTACATTTGGCGCCTCCCTTCCTATAGGCAGAAACTCAAACAGGAAGTACCCGTGCTAAGGACTATTCAACGCTGGTCTGACCAATCGGAATCCACGCTTCAAGATTGTTTTGATCACGCGGACTGGGATATGTTACTGGTAGCTTGCAAAAATAATTTAGACGAATACACTGAAACGGTGACTGAGTTTATCAGGAAGTGTATGGAAGATGTTATGCCCACTGTGACTATTAAAACCTACCCTAACCAGAAACCGTGGATAGATAGCAGCATTGACGCAAAATTTTAAGCGCAAACCACCGCATTTAACCATGGCAAGGTGACTGGGAATATGGCAGAATACAAACAGTGTAGCTACTCACTCCGCAAGGCAATTAAACTGGCAAAACATCAGTATACAGACAAAGTGGAGTCGCAATTCAACGGCTCAGACACGAGACGTACGTGGCAGGGTCTACAGACAATCACGGACCACAAAAGGAAAACCAGCCACATCGCCGACACCGACGTCTCGCTTCCAGACAAGCTAAACACCTTCTTTGCCCGCTTTGAGGATAACACAGTGCCACCGACCCGGCCCACTACCAAGGACTGTGGGCTCTCCTTCTCCATAGCCGACATGAGTAAGACATTTAAGCATGTTAACCCCCGCAGGGCTGCCGGCCCAGACGGCATCCCTAGCCACGTCCTCATAGCATGCGCAGACCAGCTGGATGGTGTGTTTACGGACATATTCAATCTCTCCCTATCCCAGTCTGCTGTCCCCACATGCTTCAAGATGGCCACCATTGCTCCTGTACCCAAGAAAGCAAAGGTAACTGAACTAAATGACTATCGCCCCGTAGCACTCACCTCTGTCATCATGAAGTGCTTTGAGAGACTAGTCAAGGATCATATCGCCTCTACCTTACCTGTCACCTTAGACCCACTTCAATTTGCTTACCACCCCAATAGATCCACAGACGATGCAATCGCCATCACACTGCACACTGACCTATCCCATCTGGACAAGAGGAATACCTATGTAAGAATGTTGTTCATTGACTATAGCTCAGCATTCAACACCATAGTACCCTCCAAGCTCATCATTAAGCTCGAGGCCCTGGGTCTGAACCCCGCCCTGTGCAACTGGGTCCTGGACTTCCTGACGGGCCGCCCCCAGGTGGTGAAGGTAGGAAACATCTCCTCTTCGCTGATCCTCAACAATGGGGCCCCACAAGGGTGCGTGCTAAGCCCCCTCCTGTACTCCCTGTTCACCCATGACTGCGTGGCCAAGCACGCCTCCAACTCAATCATCAAGTTTGCAGACGACACAACAGTAGTAGTCTTGGAAAATAACCTCTCACTCAACGTCAACAAAACAAAGGAGATGATCGTGGACTTCAGGAAACAGCAGAGGGTGCACCCCCCTATCCACATTTACAGCACCGCAGTGGAGAAAGTGGAAAGCTTCAAGTTCCTTGGCGTACACATCATTGACAACTGAAATGGTCCACCCACGCAGACAGTGTGGTGAAGGCGCAACAGAGCCTCTTCAACCTCAGGAGGCTGAAGAAATGTGGCTTGTCAACTAAAACCCTCACAAACTTTTACAGATGCACAATTGAGAGCATCCTGTCGGGCTGTATCACTGCCTGGTACGGCAACTGCACCGCCCGCAACCGCAGGGCTCTCCAGAGGGTGGTGCGGTCTGACGAACGCATTACAGGGGCAAACTACCTGCCCTCCAGGACACCTACAGCACCCGATGTCACAGGAAGGCCAAAATTCATAAAATTCAAAAAAACATTGCCTGTTCACCCCGCTAACATCCAGAAGGCGAGGTCAGTACAGGTGCATCACAGCTGGGACCGAGAGAATGAAAAACAGATTCTATGTCAAGGCCATCAGACTGTTAAATAGCCATCACTAGCACACTAGAGGCTGCTGCTGCCTATTGACATTACTGGCCATTTAAGAAATGGAACACTAGTCACTTTAATCATGTTTACATATCTTGCATTACTCATCTCATATGTACAGTGAGGGGAAAAAAGTATTTGATCCCCTGCTGATTTTGTACGTTTGCCCACTGACAAAGAAATGATCAGTTTATACTTTTAATGGTAGGTTTATTTGAACAGTGAGAGACAGAATAACAACAAAAAAATCCAGAAAAACGCATGTCAAAAATGTTATGAATTGATTTGCATTTTAATGAGGGAAATTAGTATTTGACCCCCTCTCAATCAAAAAGATTTCTGGCTCCCAGGTGTCTTTTTTATACAGGTAACGAGCTGAGATTAGGAGCACACTCTTAAAGGGAGTGCTCCTAATCTCAGTTTGTTACCTGTATAAAAGACACCTGTCCACAGAAGCAATCAATCAATCAGATTCCAAACTCTCCACCATGGCCAAGACCAAAGAGCTCTCCAAGGATGCCAGGGACAAGATTGTAGACCTACACAAGGCTGGAATGGGCTACAAGACCATCGCCAAGCAGCTTGGTGAGAGGTGACAACAGTTGGTGCGATCTTGTCAATGATCTCAAGGCAGCTGGGACCATAGTCACCAAGAAAACAATTGGTAACACACTACGCTGTGAAGGACTGAAATCCTGCAGCGCCCGCAAGATCCCGCTGCTCAAGAAAGCACATATACAGGGCCGTCTGAAGTTTGCCAATGAACATCTGAATGATTCAGAGGACCAAAATGGAGCTCTTTGGCATCAACTCAACTCGCCGTGTTTGGAGGAGGAGGAATGCTGCCTATGACCCCAAGAACACCATCCCCACTGTCAAACATGGAGGTGGAAACATTATGCTTTGGGGGTGTTTTTCTACTAAGGGGACAGGACAACTTCACCACATCAAAGGGACGATGGACGGCGCCATGTATCGTCAAATCTTGGGTGAGAACCTCCTTCCCTCAGCCAGGGCATTGAAAATGGGTCGTGGATGGGTATTCCAGCATGACAATGACCCAAAACACACGGCCAAGGCAACAAAGGAGTGGCTCAAGAAGAAGCACATTAAATTCCTGGAGTGGCCTAGCCAGTCTCCAGACCTTAGTCCCATAGAAAATCTGTGGAGGGAGCTGAAGGTTCGAGTTGCCAAACATCAGCCTCGAAACCTTAATGACTTGGAGAAGATCTGCAAAGAGGAGTGGAACAAAATCCCTCCTGAGATGTGTGCAAACCTGGTGGCCAACTACAAGAAACGTCTGACCTCTGTGATTGCCTGTCACGCCCTGGCTCTGGGAACTCTTATATGTTGAGCCAGGGTGTTAGTTTCTATGTTTAGTGTTCTATGTTCATGTTCTAGTTCATGTGTTTCTATGTTGGCCGGGGTGGTTCCCAATCAGAGGCAGCTGTGGCTTGTTGTCTCTGATTGGGAACCATACTTAGGCAGCCTGTTTTGCACTTGTCATTTGTGGGATCTTGTTCCGGAGAGGTTTGTGTTTTGTTACCTTAGGACTTCACGTATCGTTTTGTTGTTTTGTTGTATTGTAATAGTACTCATTAAAAGATGTACGCATATCACGCTGCGCCTTGGTCCACTTCTTACGACGATCGTGACATTGCCAACAAGGGTTTTGCCATCAAGTACTAAGTCATGTTTTGCAGAGGGGTCAAATACTTATTTCCCTCATTAAAATGCAAATTTACATTTACATTTTACATTTTAGTCATTTAGCAGACGCTCTTATCCAGAGCGACTTACATATTATTATTTTTTTTATACTGGCCCCCTGTGGGAATCGAACCCACAACCCTGGCGTTGCAAACGCCATGCTCTATCAACTGAGCTACATCCCTGCCGGCCATTCCCTCCCCTACCCTGGACGACGCTGGGCCAATTGTGCGCCGCCCATGAGTCTCCCGGTCGCGGCCGGCTGCGACAGAGCCTGGATTCGAACCAGGATCTAGTGACACAGTTTTGCACTGCGATGCAGTGCCTTAGACCACTGCGCCACTCAGGAGTACACAAATCAATTTATAACATTTGTGACATGCGTTTTTCTGGACCTTTTTGTTGTTATTCTGTCTCTCCCTGTTCAAATAAACCTACCATTAAAATTATAGACTGATCATGTCTTTGTCAGTGGGCAAACGTACAAAATCAGCAGGGGATCAAATACTTTTTTCCCTCACTGTATTTACTCTATTATATAATATTCTACTGTATCTTAGTCAATGCCGCTCTGTCATTGGTTGTCCATATATGTATATATTGTTAAATTCCATTCCTTACTTAGATTTGTGTGTATTGGGTATATGGTGTGAAATTATTAGATATTACTGCACTGTCGGAGCTAGAAGCACAAGCATTTCCCTACACCCTTAATAACATCTGCTAAACACGTGTACAGTCGTGGTCAAATGTTTTGAGAATGACACAAGTATTGGTCTTCACAAAGTTTGCTGCTTCAGTGTTTTTACATATTTTTGTCAGATGTTACTATGGTATACTTAAGTATAATTACAAGCATTCCATAAGTGTCAAAGGCTTTTATTGACAATTACATTAAGTTTATGCAGAGTCAATATTTGCAGTGTTGACCCATCTTTTTCAAGACCTCTGCAATCCGCCCTGGCATGCTGTCAATTAACTTCTGGGCCACATCCTGACTGATGGCAGCCCATTCTTGCATAATCAATGCTTGGAGTTTGTCAGAATTTGTGGGGTTTTGTTTGTCCACCCGCCTCTTGAGGATTGACCACAAGTTCTCAATGGGATTAAGGTCTGGGGAGTTTCCTGGCCATGGACCCAAAATGTCGATGTTTTGTTCCCCGAGCCACTAAGTTATCACTTTTGCCTTATGGCAAGGTGCTCCATCATGCTGGAAAAGGCATTGTTCGTCACCATACTGTTCTTGGGAGAAGTTGCTCTCGGAGGATGTGTTGGTACCATTCTTTATTCATGGCTGTGTTCTTAGGCAAAATTGTGAGTGAGCCCACTCCCTTGGCTGAGAAGCAACCCCACACATGAATGGTCTCAGGATGCTTTACTGTTGGCATGACACAGGACTGATGGTAGCGCTCACCTTGTCTTCTCCAGACAAGCTTTTTTCCGGATGCCCCAAACAATCGGAAAGGGGGTTCATCAGAGAAAATGACTTTACCCCAGTCCTTAGCAGTCCAATCCCTGTACCTTTTGCAGAATATCAGTCTGTCCCTGATGTTTTTCCTGGAGAGAAGTGGCTTCCTCGCTGCTCTTCTTGACACCAGGCCATCCTCCAAAAGTATTCGCTTCACTGTGCGTGCAGATGTACTCACACCTGCCTGCTGCCATTCCTGAGCAAGCTCTGCACTGGTGGTGCCCCGATCCCGCAGCTGAATCAACTTTAAGAGACGGTCCTGGCGCTTGCTGGACTTTCTTGGGCGCCCTGAAGCCTTCTTCACAACAATTGAACCGCTCTCCTTGAAGTTATTGATGATCCGATAAATTGTTGATTTAGGTGCAATCTTACTAGCAGCAATATCCTCGCCTGTGAAGCCCTTTTTGTGCAAAGCAATGATGACGGGACGTGTTTCCTTGCAGGTAACCATGGTTAACAGAGGAAGAACAATGATTTCAAGCACCACCCTCCTTTTATAGCTTCCAGTCTGTTATTCTAACTCAATCAGCATGACAGAGAGATCTCCACCCTTGTCCTTGTCAACATTCTCAGCTGTATTAACGAGAGAATCACTGACATGATGTCAGCTGGTCCTTTTGTGGCAGGGCTGAAATGCGGTGGAAATGTTTTTGGGGGGATTAAGTTCATTTTCATGGCAAAGAGGGACTTTGCAATTAATTGCAATTCATCTGATCACTCTTCATAACATTCACGAGTATATGCAAATTGCCATCATAAAAACTGAGGCAGCAGACTGTGAAAATTAATATTTGTGTCATTCTCAAAACTTTTGACCACAACTGTATGTGACAAATACAATTTGATTTGATTTTAGTATTAAGAAATTGGTTCTGAAAAACCTGGCAGCACTAACTGGTAAAATTAAAACAGCTACTCTTTTTAGAGCAGCTGCTTTTATTCCACTGCTGTTTTCAGGTGGGGTTAAAGTCGTAATATACTCTAGTGGTTATAGGAAGGCCACCTAGTGTCACAGGCCAAGAAGATCATGAAGAACCTCAGCCACCCGAACCCTAGCCAGTTCACCCTGCTACCATTTAGAAGGCAGAGACAGTACAGGTGCATCAATGCTGAGACCGAGAGACTGAAAAAATGCAGCTTCTATCTCCAGGCCATCAGACTGTTAAATAGTCACCAATAGCTGGCCTCCGCCCAGTACTAGCCGGCTACTAGTAATGCGCGGGTTGACTTATCACCCATAACCGCGGGTCGGGTGGGATTAGGTTCATGTTGTGTGGATGAAGGGCGGGTGGGTGTTGGTCGGGTTGAATAAAGAGAAAACAATACCTTACAAAATCCATAAATGTATCATTCTTGTGCAATTTATGTCTGTAGGCTACATTGAGGTTTTTATTTTATTATTTTAGGCTATCTGGCATTAGTGCATAGCCTAAGCCAACATTTTAGGTTCTAACTGTAGCGCGCCAAATACACGCCAATTGCCAAATGCTTTTAGGAACGGGCGGAAAACGTTAACGTCGATCCACAGAGGCAGAAAGGACAACGTCAGAGTTTAATTCAATAAGAGAAAAGCTGCGAAATGGAGAGTTGAAAATAAAGAGAAGGGAGGGCCAGAACAGTAAAGTTTGGGAAAGATTTGGTGAAGTGGTAAAAGAGGATGATAGCAGTGCCAGTTATGTTATGGCTATTTGAAGAATCTCAAATATAAAATATATTTTGATTTGTTTAATACTTTTTTTGTTACTAAGTGATTCCATATGTGTTACTTCATAGTTTTGATTTCTTCACTATTATTCTACAATGTAGAAAATAGTAAAAATAAAGAAAAACCCTTGAATGTGTAGGTGTTCTAAAACTTTTGACCGTTAGTGTACATACTGTTTTACCCACTTCATATGTATATATTTTAAAACCACAGGGAGTTATCACTAGGGTGCACTAGTCTCTTTCCTCTATGGTAGATGCATCACATACCCAGGCTACCACTCTCTGTTGGTAAATAAGACAGGCATGAAATAAAACTTACTGTAGCCTGGCTGTCAGTTTGAGATACATTTCTCTCCACTTTGTCTGAAAGACCTTACCTTCAAATTAGTCATCTGTACTGTGTACAACCATGTAATTGTATGGTATCATTGCAAAGTGGGCCTAATGGGAAGTGCAACCAGCATTACCAATAAATACAATATCCCTCTTACGAGTCTAGAGATATGAAACACTGAAACTAGGCCACTATGGACAGCTTCATAGCAGGCTGAGAACCAGAGAACATCCTCTCATCCAAGGCTCACATCTCCACAAAGCAAATGTCTTTCATTTCCCTTCCTCCCTTCTTCCATCCCTCCCTCCTTACGCTGTTCTTCAACAGTTTAATGAGAAGGTTGAAAGACATTTTGAATGACAGCCACCGTTTGAAGAGCTGACAGCCAAAGCCCTGGTGGTGACTGTGCTGGTTATTGTGTGTGTGTGTGTGTGTGTGGGGGGGGGGGGGGGGGTTGGCTTCGCTACACTGATCCCTGTTTCAGCCACTGGGAGTTAAGGGCTCTCCAGCTGGGCTTCCCAGTACTGGTCCTAGGTCTGTTCTTACAGCTGTAGAGTAGGGAGACCTTGGAGACAGATACCATGAATAATGCATGGTTCCGGCTGTTAAATGGAAATCTGTATGAAGGCATTGGGGAAGGTTATTAAAAGAAAGTCTAACTGCATCCTGGTTTTAAACACATCTGTTGGGTTTAGTGACAGGTAGCCTAGAGCTAGAGAGTCATTAGCCACTGCCTGCTCTAGACTAAGAATACCATAAACAACCTGAAAGCGTGCAGCGCCAGCCAGCCAGCCATGCTCTGGCCAGCCAACCGGAACAGGGGAACAGGGGAGCCAGGGGTAAAGATGGGAGTGTGGTTATAGGGGTATCTGTCAATCAGAATATTTCTGCCTCTGTTACAGTGGGGAAAAAAAGTATTTAGTCAGCCACCAATTGTGCAAGTTCTCCCACTTAAAAACATGAGAGAGGCCTGTAAATTTCATCATAGGTACACGTCAACTATGACAGACAAATTGAGAAAAGAAAATCCAGAAAATCACATTGTAGGATTTTTTATGAATTTATTTGCAAATTATGGTGGAAAATAAGTATTTGGTCACCTACAAACAAGCAAGATTTCTGGCTCTCACAGACCTGTAACTTCTTCTTTAAGAGGCTCCTCTGTCCTCCACTCGTTACCTGTATTAATGGCACCTGTTTGAACTTGTTATCAGTATAAAAGACACCTGTCCACAACCTCAAACAGTCACACTCCAAACTCCACTATGGCCAAGACCAAAGAGCTGTCAAAGGACACCAGAAACAAAATTGTAGACCTGCACCAGGCTGGGAAGACTGAATCTGTAATAGGTAAGCAGCTTGGTTTGAAGAAATCAACTGTGGGAGCAATTATTAGGAAATGGAAGACATACAAGACCACTGATAATCTCCCTCGATCTGGGGCTCCACGCAAGATCTCACCCCGTGGGGTCAAAATGATCACAAGAACGGTGAGCAGAAATCCCAGAACCACATGGGGGGACCTAGTGAATGACCTGCAGAGAGCTGGGACCAAAGTAACAAAGCCTACCATCAGTAACACACTACGCCGCCAGGGACTCAAATCCTGCAGTGCAAGACGTGTCCCCCTGCTTCAGCCAGTACATGTCCAGGCCCGTCTGAAGTTTGCTAGAGTGCATTTGGATGATCCAGAAGAGGATTGGGAGAATGTCATATGGTCAGATGAAACCAAAATATAACTTTTTGGTCAAAACTCAACTCGTCGTGTTTGGAGGACAAAGAATGCTGAGTTGCATCCAAAGAACACCATACCTACTGTGAAGCATGGGGGTGGAAACATCATGCTTTGGGGCTGTTTTTCTGCAAAGGGACCAGGACGACTGATCCGTGTAAAGGAAAGAATGAATGGGGCCATGTATCGTGAGATTTTGAGTGAAAACCTCCTTCCATCAGCAAGGGCATTGAAGATGAAACGTGGCTGGGTCTTTCAGCATGACAATGATCCCAAACACACCGCCCGGGCAACGAAGGATTGGCTTCGTAAGAAGTATTTCAAGGTCCTGGAGTGGCCTAGCCAGTCTCCAGATCTGAATCCCATAGAAAATCTTTGGAGGGAGTTGAAAGTCCGTGTTGCCCAGCGACAGCCCCAAAACATCACTACTCTAGAGGAGATCAACATGGAGGAATGGGCCAAAATACCAGCAACAGTGTGTGAAAACCTTGTGAAGACTTACAGAAAATGTTTGACCTGTGTCATTGCCAACAAAGGGTATATAACAAAGTATTGAGAAACTTTTGTTATTGACCAAATACTTATTTTCCACCATAATTTGCAAATAAATTCATTAAAAATCCTACAATGTGATTTTCTGGATTTTTTTTCCTCAATTTGTCTGTCATAGTTGACGTGTACCTATGATGAAAATTACAGGCCTCTCTCATCTTTTTAAGTGGGAGAACTTGCACAATTGGTGGCTGACTAAATACTTTTTTTCCCCACTGTATGTTCCCTGTCTGACTAATAAACTACATCACCAAAAGTATGTGGACACCCCTTCAAATGAGTGGATTCAGCTATTTCAGCCACACCCGTTGCTGACACGTGTAAAAAATCGAGCACACAGCCATGCAATCTCCATAGACAAACATTGGCAGTAGAATGGCCTTACTGAAGAGCTCAGTGACTTTCAACGTAGCACCGTCATAGGATGCCACCTTTCCATTAAGTCAGTTCGTCAAATTTCACATTTCTAGCCCTGCTAGAGCTGCCCCGGTCGACTGTAAGTGCTGTTATTGTGAACTGGAAACATCTAGGAGCAACAACGGCACAGCCGCGAAGTGGTAGGCCACCCAAGCTCATAGAACGGGACCACCAAGTGCAGAAGCACGTAGCACGTCAAAATCGTCTGTCCTCGGTTGCAACACTCACTACCGAGTTCCAAACTGCTTCTGGAAGCAATGTCAGCACAATAACTGTTCGTCAGGAGCTTCATAAAATGGGTTTCCATGGCCGAGCAGCCGCACACAAGCCTAAGATTACCATGCGCAATGCCAAGCATTGGCTGGAGTGGTGTAAAGCTCGCCACTATTGGACTGGAGCAGTGGAAATGCGTTCTCTGGAGTGATGAATCACGCTTCACCATATGGCAGTCCGACGGACGAATCTGGGTTTGGCGGATGCCAGGAGAATGCTACCTGGCCCAATGCATAGCGCCAACTGTAAAGTTTGGTGGAGGAGGAATAATGGTCTGGGGCTGTTTTTCATGGTTCGGGCTACACACCTTAGTTCCAGTGAAGGGATATCTTAACGCTACAGCATACAATGACATTCTAGACAGTTCTGTGCTTCCAACTTTGTGGCAACAGTTTGGGGAAGGCCCTTTCCTGTTCCAGCAAGACAATGCCCCCATGCACAAAGCGAGATCCATACAAAAATGGTTTGTCGAGATCAATGTGGAAGAACTAGACTGGCCTGCACAGAGCCCTGACCTCAACCCCATCGAACACCTTTGGGATGAATTGGAACGCCGACTGCGAGCCAGGCCTAATCGCCCAACATCAGTGCCTGACCTCACTAATGCTCTTGTGGCTGAATGGAAGTAATTCCCTGCAGCAATGTTCCAGCATCTAGTGGAAAACCTTTCCAGAAGAGTGGAGGCTGTTATAGCAGCAAAGGGGGGACCAACTCCATATTAATACCCATGATTTTGGAATGAGATGTTCGATGAGCAGGTGTCCACATACTTTTGGGTCATATAGTGTAGTTTTTTGGCCTCGCTTTTCTACTTTGTTTTCCCTCTCCTTCATTTAACTAGGGGATAGATTTTATCAGATCTGCGCTAGCTGACACCTGCATAGTGGTTGTTCTGGTTGTGTCAGAGCTGGAATTACATTAGAGCTGTCAAATCCACAAGCGGCTTCTTGCGTTAGCTTAGTGCGGACACTTCCAATGGATGCAACGAAATGACTTTATGATCTGAGAAATCCCATGCAGCCGCGTTACAAGTTCAAGCACTCGAATAGGTGGTGTTCTATTGTCTACACCTTGATTAGACTTGCTATAAATTCCCCCATCCAAATTAACATGAAAACATGCATTAGCCGACACTTTCTGTCGCCATTTGAACTTCTAACCCTGTAGGGATAATAAGGAAGGGAGTGGTTTGTGACACACAGAGCAACTGCTCACCTATTTGTCAGCTCATACCGCAGTAACACCTCCAAAACATCCGCTATGTGGATGTCTACTAACACGGGTTAACAGTCGATCTGATTAAATTGACCTAGGTCTATTTCCTACTTAGTTTTTTTCCTATTTTTTTCCCGCAGGTCTTAGGCTGCTGGTGCTGGGTCCTGAGTGATATGCTTTCAGGCCCACATGTCTCTGGCCTCCACTGTCAGTTGTGATCTAAAGACCTGTCACACACTACCAACAGCACACGCTGCTCATGAAAGGATGTTTGTCAGGGCACCTCCACCACCAACTCTCCCTCTACAGTCTGTACATGTGGCGTATAGAGGCTACTTAGAGGAAGAAAACTGGACACGGATGGCAAGGAGTTACTATATTATGCAGCATGCCGATTGCAAACAGCATTGCATGGTTTAAGGGTAATATAAATATATATTTTTGATTGATCCAAGAGATTTCTTCCCTATAGAACCACAAGGTCATCTATAGTGGAGATACTGTATCTGGCCCGCAGACATGTTTTTCTGTACATGGGCACTAAAGACAGATAAAGCCTGAGCTCTAATATAGATGAAGCTGCATTATAGATGTTGTGGTTGTGGCGGTGGAGAGATCAGTCTATGAACAAGGCAGACAATATGAGACTCTTCTGGTGTTTGTCTTCCACACATAGCCTTGTCGTATATTTGTATTATCAGTCAGTAGTTTGTTAGAGGTAATAGATAATACTATAGTTTAAGAAGTATAGTACTAGCACTCTTAGATCTACTTTAGCTGCTAAGTAAGATTGGTGTTCCCCGCCCTGGAGGTGGAGGGTAGTCAGCCACTATAGTAACTTTATAGATTGATGTTTCCCGCCCTGGTGGTGATGGGTGGAGTCAGCCACTATAGTAACTTAATAAATTGGTGTTCCCCGCCCTGGTGGTGCAGGGTAGAGTCAGCCACTATAGTAACTTTATAAATTGGTGTTCCCCGCCCTGGTGGTGCAGGGTAGAGTCAGCCCTATAGTAACTTTATAGCAGTTCAGTTACTTAAGTGGTTCTACTAGATTGTTCTTTACACCACCAGTTTGATTTTACCTAGCAGTACATAACTGAATGGTCTAGGGCGACCAGACGTCCCCGATTTCTGGAGAGAGTACCCGATTTTGGTGGCCTGTCCCCGGCTAGAGTTGTCCCCAAAAATGAGAAAAAAGCAACTCTGAAGTTAAATTCAGGCTGATATTTCAATAATAAAACACTGTATCCAATCAGATTTGCATGTAAAAAGGATGTTTATCCCTGTACCAATCTCGTTTACTCCTTTTTAAGAGAACGTTTTATCAGTGATACATTGTAACCACCGCATGAACAACCATGCCCATGTGCTTGTCTATCGTGCCGTGCAATGATGTCCCAGGGGGAAAAACTGTGTTTGTTGTTTGCAGTAACTTCTTCTTTGTTTTTGTAATATCGTTCAATATACAGTGAGGGAAAAAAGTATTTGATCCCCTGCTGATTTTGTACGTTTGCCCACTGACAAAGAAATGATCAGTTTATACTTTTAATGGTAGGTTTATTTGAACAGTGAGAGACAGAATAACAAAAAAAAAATCCAGAAAAACGCATGTCAAAAATGTTATGAATTGATTTGCATTTTAATGAGGGAAATAAGTATTTGACCCCCTCTCAATCAGAAAGATTTCTGGCTCCCAGGTGTCTTTTATACAGGTAACGAGCTGAGATTAGGAGCACACTCTTAAAGGGAGTGCTCCTAATCTCAGTTTGTTACCTGTATCAAAGACACCCATCCACAGAAGCAATCAATCAATCAGATTCCAAACTCTCCACCATGGCCAAGACCAAAGAGCTCTCCAAGGATGTCAGGGACAAGATTGTAGACCTACACAAGGCTGGAATGGGCTACAAGACCATTGCCAAGCAGCTTGGTGAGAAGGTGACAACAGTTGGTGCGATTATTCGCAAATGGAAGAAACACAAAATAACTATCAATCTCCCTCGGCCTGGGGCTCCATGCAAGATCTCACCTCGTGGAGTTGCAATGATCATGAGAACGGTGAGGAATCAGCCCAGAACTACACGGGAGGATCTTGTCAATGATCTCAAGGCAGCTGGGACCATAGTCACCAAGAAAACAATTGGTAACACACTACGCCGTGAAGGACTGAAATCATGCAGCGCCCGCAAGGTCCCCCTGCTCAAGGAAGCACATATACAGGGCCGTCTGAAGTTTGCCAATGAACATCTGAATGATTCAGAGGAGAACTGGGTGAAAGTGTTGTGGTCAGATGAGACAAAAATCGAGCTCTTTGGCATCAACTCAACTCGCTGTGTTTGGAGGAGGAGGAATGCTGCCTATGACCCCAAGAACACCATCCCCACCGTCAAACATGGAGGTGGAAACATTATGCTTTAGGGGTGTTTTTCTGCTAAGGGGACATGACAACTTCACCGCATCAAAGGGACGATGGACTGGGCCATGTACCGTCAAATCTTGGGTGAGAACCTCCTTCCCTCAGCCAGGGCATTGAAAATGAGTCGTGGATGGGTATTCCAGCATGACAATGACCCAAAACCCATGTCCTTTGTAGCTCAATTGGTAGAGCATGGCGCTTGTAACGGCAGGGTAGTGGGTTCGATCCCCGGGACCACCCATACGTAAAAATGTATGCACACATGACTGTAAGTCGCTTTGGATAAAAGCGTCTGATTAATGGCATATTAAAAGGAGTGGCTCAAGAAGAAGCATATTAAGGTCCTGAAGTGGCCTAGCCAGTCTCCAGACCTTAATCCCATATAAAATCTGTGGAGGGAGCTGAAGGTTCGATTAGGGTGCTCCTAATCTCAGCTCGTTACCTGTATAAAAGACACCTGGGAGCCAGAAATATTTGTGATTGAGAGGGGGTCAAATACTTATTTCCCTCATTAAAATGCAAATAATTTTTTGACATGCGTTTTTCTGGATTTTGTTGTTGTTATTCTGTCTCTCACTGTTCAAATAAACCTACCATTAAAATTATAGAGTGATCATGTCTTTGTCAGTGGGCAAACGTACAAAATCAGCAGGGGATCAAATACTTTTTTCCCTCACTGTAGTTCCATATTGTTTTATTTTATTTTAGCGCAGCTAATCCCCTCCCCCGTGTGGATAATACAACAAGTCTGTGGGCATGAATCATAACTTAATTTGGTGTCGTTAGGACTGTGATAGCCTAATAAATCCAGTCCATTAGTTCATTAGGAGGAGATGGGTTTCATAGGAGAGGCTTGGGGAGATACAGGTCTTGATGGCTTCCATTTCAGACCCATTAAGAAAACATTCTGGATAGTTTGGGCTGGTGCTCATCTGAGTTAGGTCAACAGTTAGACCCCACTGTACATTAGACCTCCTATCTGGTGTGTTCAGTAAGGTTTACCTCTGGGACCTGGTGGAAATGGAGATGGCTGGCCAGAAACCACCACAGCCTCAGTAGCTTTAGGGGCTCTCCAGTGATATGATGTGCAGTAGGTTTAAGGGATTTTAGCTAATAGCTTGATGCAGTGAGTGGTCTCTCATATGTTTTTCATTGTTGGGAAGATATTTCATTCAGGCAGAATTTGTCAGTTGGGTGAATGCTTGAATGAATCCCTGTATCTAATTAACTTACATTTAAGTTAACTAACGTAAATAAATAATGCATGAATATCTCGCCATCTTTGACACAGTCATACTTTTAAATGAGATCCCACTAGTTTAACTTGACACACAGTGTCTTCAGTGTGATTTTAAATAATAAGCTGTAGCGTGTCAACTGCTGTGATTCCATCTCCCTAAACACATGCCTCGAAGGTCAGCTCTCTCATTTGGTAAATAGTCTCCATGACTACATTAGTGGAGGGCTCTGTTGATTGAATTAGGGATGAAATCTCTCTGGGATGTTCTGGGGACAGAGGAGGGGAGATGAGAGGAGGGCAGGGGAGAGGACAGGGAGGTCTTGTTTAAAAAAGGATCATATGATCTGCTTGACATGCTGTGGGAAGGGCAGACTGCCTAGTATGAGAGAAGTCTGTGGAGCTAAGGCAAGAACAGGTCTGATTAAGGTCCTACCATCACAGTATTTTTTTTCTCCTATCAGGCAGTTCCCCATCCATGTCAAAGAGATCCTGTGTTTTGAACACTGCCTTGTAGAGGAGCATCAACTGAGTTCAGGTTTCCCAGCCACCTCCCTCACTCAGCAGAGGTTTTACTAATCCTACCTAAGCCTGGACTAGGACACTATATACAGTTGAAGTCGGAAGTTTAGATACAGTTAGGTTGGAGTCATTAAAACTTGTTTTTCAACCACTCCACACATTACTTGTTAACAAACTATAGTTTTGGCAAGTCGGTTAGGACATCTACTGTGTGCATGACACAAGTAATTTTTCCAACAATTGCTTACAGACAGATTATTTCACTTATAATTCACTGTATCACAATTCCAGTGGGTCAGAAGTTTACATACACTAAGTTGACTGTGCCTTTAAATAGCTTGGAAAATTCCAGAAAATTATGTCATGGCTTTAGAAGCTTCTGATAGGCTAATTTACATTATTTGAGTCAATTGGAGGTGTACCTGTGGATGTATTTCAAGGCCTACCTTCAAACTCAGTGCCTCTTTGCTTGACATCATGGGAATATCAAAAGAAATCAGCGAAGACCTCCACAAGTCTGGTTCATCCTTGTGAGCAATTTCCAAATGCCTGAAGGTACCACGTTCATCTGTACAAACAATAGTACGCAAGTATAAACACCATGGGACCACGCAGCCGTCATACCGCTCAGGAAGGAGATGCGTTCTGTCTCCTAGAGATGAACGTACTTTGGTGCGAAAAGTGCAAATCAATCCCAGAACAACAGCAAAGGACCTTGTGAAGATGCTGGAGGAAACAGGTACAAAAGTATCTATATCAACAGTAAAACGAGTCCTATATCGACATAACCTGAAAGGCCACTCAGCAAGGAAGAAGACACTGCTCCAAAACCTCCATAAAAAAGCCAGACTACGGTTTGCAACTACACATGGGAACAAATATCATACTTTTTGGAGAAATGTCCTCTGGTCTGATTAAACAAAAATAGAACTGTTTGGCCATAATGACCATCATTATGTTTGGAGGAAAAATGGTGAGCTTGCAAGCCGAAGAACACCATCCCAACCGTGAAGAACGAGGGTGTCAGCATCATGCTGTGGGGGTGCTTTGCTGCAGGAGGAACTGGTGCACTTCACAAAATAGATGGCATCATGAGGAAGGCCAATTATTCACAAAATATATGGCATCATGAGGAAGGCCAATTATTCACAAAATAGATGGCATCATGAGGAAGGACAATTATGTGGATATATTGAACCAACATCTCAAGACATCAGTCAGGAAGTTAAAGCTTGGTCGCAAATGGGTCTTCCAAATGGACAATGACCCCAAGCATACTTCCAAAGTTGTGTCAAAATGGCTTAAGGACAACAAAGTCAAGGTATTGGAGTGGCCATCACAAAGCCCTGACCTCAATCCTATAGAAAATGTGTGGCAGAACTGAAAAAGCGTGTGCGAGCAAGGAGGCCTACAAACCTGACTCAGTTACACCAGCTCTGTCAGGAGGAATGGGCCAACTTATTGTGTGAAGCTTGTGGAAGGCTACCCGAAACGTTTGACCCAAGTTGAACAATTTAAAGGCAATGCTACCAAATACTAATTGAGTGTAACTTCTGACCCACTGGGAATGTGATGAAATAAATAAAAGCTGAAATAAATAATTCTCTCTACTATTATTATTATGACATTTCACATTCTTAAAATAAAGTGGTGATCCTAACTGACCTAAAACAGGTAATATTTACTAGGCTTAAATGTCAGGAATTGTGAAAAACTGTGTTTAAATGTATTTGGCTAAGGTGTATGTAAACTTCCTAAAGCATTTACTGCAAAATGAATCAAGAATTTTGTAAGCTTGTCTTGCTGTTCATAAAAAAAAGTCAAAGTCAATCACTTGTCATTGCTCTTTATTGTAGTAACATTGACATTAGAGATTGAATATATTTGTCATGCAATGCAGCTGAAGTAACGTAGCTAAGTCTTTTCTTGCTTATTGTGTTATGGAGGATAAAAATACCTGTATGCATGCGTAGCTATGTAGCCGATCTGTGTATGGACCCTAAAACGTTTGGTATAAATATTAGTTCAGAACAGTTGTTTTAATTGTCATTAATCTCCAAGAAATTGTATGAAGGAAATGCGACTGTTACATGTCAAACTGCTATTATGGAATGAAAGTCCTGCTTCAGTAATACTCAACATTGAACCACAGCCAGAGGATGGGTACATTATGGGCACATCGTTTTTTTGCAATTTAATTTGTTGCTCATATGGTAAGTACGTATTTGTTGCATGAGAAATATAAGGAAAGCTATTACTGCCGCCAGTACAGGCATTGTGAAAAACACATGGCTCGTCGTCAATGAATTGCGTGGTATAGGCTATCCTTTGGCAGCTTCTGCTGTTCGTGAGTGATATAGTGAAATCCCATTCCATAGGGTTATTTCTCCCTACTACTAGTTGCTCTGTTTTCGAGGGACACTTCCCCCACCGATAGACACTTGAAAACGAGGGGAAGAGCACCCGCACTCTCTCCCTCTTGACACCAGTACTCTCTCCCTCTTGACACCAGTACTCTCTCCCTCTTGACACCAGCACTCTCTCCCTCTTGACACCAGCACTCTCTCCCTCTTTACACCCGCACTCTCTCCCTCTTGACACCAGCACTCTCTCCCTCTAGACACCAGCACTCTCTCCCTCTTGACACCAGCACTCTCTCCCTGTCCCTCCCTTTCTTGTTATCTCATCTCTCTTTTCCACATGTTGGCATGTACCAGAGATGTGGACTTGGACTCAAGTACTACGAGAGTAGCAAATGTTGCAACTTGAGACTTGAGCTTGCCACTCGACTTCGACTTGAGCATCTATGACTCGTGACTTAACTTGGACTTGAGCTGTATAACTCGAGAGACTCGGGAGACTTGTTTATATTTCCCCATCCCAAAAGGGCATCACTTTCCTCTCATCCTCTCACCTCCTTTCCTCTCACATCACCTTCCGTTATTAGCCAACGAACCTCCAAAGACCTCTCAATGTTCATCTGGTGGGCAGGGGTTGGAAAACAACAACACTCAACTCTAGTTGGACATTTCTCAATGTCACTAAGTGTATCTGTCAACGCTAGCAGAGAGGAAGAGGTGAATGAGAAGGTTCTGTCAAAATCTGTCCATGCTGGAATACAGTGATAAGCATAACGATAAGCAGACCGTCTGCCTTCCTGCCTTTGGGACAACGACTCCCATTGTTAAGGGCGGAGACAAGACCATCTCGTCATTATATACAGTATCTCTGACGCCTACCATTTGTGTCCAAAGTGGACAGCACATTTAGATTGTTGTTTTGTTTTTAACATCCCAATGTAGTCCGACTATTAAAACATTTTTAAATAGAAGTTTATCTAAATACATAAAGACAATTACTTACTGAATAATATCAGGTTCCATATTGCTCATTCATGAATTCAACAACAAATTATGCAGAGATGGAGATTTTATAATCTCCATCATATAAAACAATTTTGCTATTATTAAAAAAAAACGTATTTGCTGAATACCAGAACAACAAGAGGATCAGCAGTGACCCTCAGCAGCCTCACGTCTCCCAATTCATAGAGACACCCTCTATGCAACTATATACAACACAAACCTTCCACAGCCAAAAGTTATCACAATTCCATGATGTCAGACCTGATTGTGGATTGCATCATGCCCCTGTCCATCGTCGAACATGGGCTTTCGTCATTTTTTGTCAATGGTTGATGGCAAATACACCCCCAGTGTGTCGCAGAATCATAAGCTCCAAGATTGACAACCTGGTCCGGGAAAACTGCAGGGTTGGATGGCATACCAGTCGAGGTATACCAAAGCTTTTTTGATATACTCAGAGGACCGTTATTAGCATGTTTTAACACTCAAGAAGAAGGTCTGATTTCATTATTACTGAAACAGGATACAAGTGGAAAATACAAAGATCCAGTCCATTTAAACAATTGGAGGCCCCTTACACTTCAGTGTTGTGATGCAAAAATTATATCAAAATGTATAGCTCATAGAATTAAAAAGGTATTTTCGGACATTATTCATTCTAATCAGACAGGTTTTTTACATGCAAGATACATTGGAGATAATATAAGGCAAGTACTGGAACACGATGAAAAATCTGGGAAACCGGGCCTGCTATTCATAGCAGACTTCGAAAAGGCATTTGATAAAGTATGACTGGGGTTTATATATAAATAACTGGAGCATTTCAATTTTGGAGAATCTCTTATAAAATGGGATAAAATCATGTATAGTAACCCTAGGTGTAAAATAGTAAATAATGGCTATTTCTCAGAAAGTTTTAAACTGTCAAGAGGAGTGAAACAAGGTTGTCCACTATCAGCATATCTATTTATTATGGCCATCGAGATGTTAGCTATTAAAATCAGATCCAACAATAATATCAAAGGATTAGAAATCCAGGGCTTAAAAACAAAAGTGTCATTGTACGCTGATGATTAATGTTTTCTTTTAAATCCACAACTTGAATCCCTCCACAGCCTCATAGAGGATCTAGATACATTTTCTAACCTCTCTGGATTACAAACAAATTATGATAAATGTACTATATTACGTATTGGATCACTAAAAACTAAAAAATGTACATTACCATGTAGTTTACCAATAAAATGGTCTGATGGTGATGTGGATATACTCGGAATACATATCCCAAATGAAATAAATGATCTCACTCCAATAAATTTTTATAGAAAGTTAGCAAAAATAGATACCTGAAAAATCGCCTTTATTAACTCTTTAGTATTATCCCAGTTTACCTATTTGCTTATGGTCTTGCCTACGCCTAGCGAACCATTTTTTAAATTATATGTGAAAACAATATTCAATTTTATTTGGAACGGCAAGCCAGACAAAATTAAACGGGCCTATTTATATAATGAATATGAATTCGGAGGACAGCAATTATTAAAGCATTAGACCTATCACTAAAAGCTTCAGTCATACAAAAAGTTATACTTAAATCCGAACTGGTTCTCAAGCAAATTAGTAAGATTGTCTCACCCAATGTTCAAGAATGGCCTTTTCCCCTTTATTCAGATTAAAACCTCTCACTTTCAGTTATTTGAAAAGGAAATAATCTCCCAAATGTCACTATTTCTAAAACAAGCCATAGAAAGTTGGTTGCAATTTCAATTTAATCCTCCATAAACGACAGAACAAATAATGCAACAAATATTGTGGTTAAATTCAAATATACTAATTGACAAAAAAACTTTCTTTTTTGACAGAATGTTTAAAAAAGGTATAATCTTCGTAAATGATATCATCGGTAGGACTGGTGGAGTTATGTCGCACATGCAGCTGACAAAAACATATGGAAATGTCTGCTCTACCCAAAATTACAACCAAATAATTGCAGCCTTACCGCAAAAGTGGAAGAGGAAAGTGGAAGGGGGAGAAAGTAAGAAACTTGTCTGTCGGCCTTGCATTAAAGAACATAATTGGTTAAGGAAAACTGTGATAAATAAAAAAGTATATCAGTTTCACTTAAGGACCAAAGGATTGACAGCCGTCCCGTATAGATTGCAAAATAGTTGGGAAGAGATCTTTGACGTACCGATCCCATGGCATAGTGTTTATGAACTGACACGCAAAACGACACCGGATTCAAAAATTAGAATCTTTCAATTTAAATTATTATATAAAATTCTTGCTACCAATAGAATGTTATTTATATGGGGGATACAATCTTCCCAGCTCTGCAGATTTTGCTGTGAAGAGACAGAATCATTAGATCATTTGTTTTGGTTCTGTCCATTTGTAGCTTGTTTTTGGACACAGGTCCAGGAATGGCTAAAGGATTGCAATATTTACCTGGAACTAACCTTGCAGATAGCATTACTGGGTGATCTGAAAAGTCATAGTCAATCAATCAATAATATAATAATACTTGTAGCAAAAATGTTTATCAATTACATTGATAGAAGATACAATCTATCTGCAATATTAAGCTGATCCATTCCCCCCCCCCCCCAAAAAAACAAAAAACAAAAAACAAAAACAAAGGAGTGGCTCAAGAAGAAGCACATTAAATTCCTGGAGTGGCCTAGCCAGTCTCCAGACCTTAATCCCATAGAAAATCTGTGAAGGGAGCTGAAGGTTCGAGTTGCCAAATGTCAGCCTCGAAACCTTAATGACTTGGAGAAGATCTGCAAAGAGGAATGGAACAAAATCCCTCCTGAGATGTGTGCAAACCTGGTGGGCAACTACAAGAAACGTCTGACCTCTGTGATTGCCAACAAGCATTTTGCCACCAAGTACTAAGTCATGTTTTGCAGAGGGGTCAAATACTTATTTCCCTCACTGTATATATACAAAAGGGATGTAACCCAAACAAAGAGCGAGGTGTAACCTCTACACAATACACGGGACGAGACCCGTAAACAACCAGAGCACAATACACGGTGCTCACGAGACCAACGGACATGGGACAATAATCGACAAGGACAACAGGGAACAGAGGGCACATATATACACATAATAATCAGGGGAAATGGGAACCAGGTGTGCGTAATAAGACAAGACAGTCCGGGGTTGGTGGTAATGATCCATATCAGTGACGCCTAGAATGCCGGTGACGTAGATCTCCGGAACTGGTGAACGGACTAAGCAGCAGTACCGGGGGGGATCTGTGACACATGGTACAGGTGTCTTCTTTTTGAAGCCCATAACCATGTGTGTGAGGTGTATACTTTTGTTTCAAAGTCGATTTGTTTAAGACTACCAAGAAACATTGTGTGACCCTGATGTAGCCCACTGTAGTAAAAGGTTAAAGCAGCTGTGCTAGATCCCTCCTTTTCCCTGATGTGGCTACAACATCATGTTCTGGTGGATGATGGTATTCAGGACGAGGTGACTGGAATGGTGAAAGGTGTGTATCTTTTTGTCATAAGAAGATGACCAATAGAGTTAATACTTAGCCTAATTCATTTAAGTTATACAGCATTTTCATTTAAATAGAAAACTACTACTTTAATAGCAAGACTAACCTTTTTGTTTCTGTCTATATTTGTTTTTTCATCAGATTAAATTCTGCGAGAGGCTTCAGAGACTGGGCAAACTGTGGATCCAACCACCACTGAGGAGGAGGACCGTTCTCTGTGAGAGGAGTCAGGGCTGTTTGCAGCATTTCGCAAAAGAAAAAAAAAGAGAGAAGTGTGTTGCACTCCAGCATCTCAGCTCAGCCACTACCTTGACATTTGCGAAGGACAGAACAACCTGAGAGGCGATGAGGTTCTTGGCAGTGTCTGCATTAAATGCTCCTGTGGATCGTGTGTTCAGCAATGGGGGAATCATACTGCTGCCCCATCGCACACAAGTGAGTGATAGACTCTTGGCCAATTTGATATTTTGCTAATGCAATGCATTGTAAAAGAAAGAGGAAATGAATGATGATAATTTAGCATTAGTCTTTAAAGGACATACAATGGCTGCTCTGAAGTTTCACTTGTTTTTTCTTGTATATTCATGTAAAAACAAAACAACTTTTTGGATTTTGCTGGTTTACATTTTGTCTACAGTAGGCGTAAATTGTGTTGAAAACCTAAGAGCCTAAAAGTATTGTCATTGGCACCATTTGTATGGCCTTTCTGTCAGTAATAGTAATAATAAATAAATAAATTCTAACATGATCTTTGACTCAAGTTTATTATGTAGTGTACTAGTAGTGTAAGAAAAAGTGGAAATAGAAATTGCATCGAAATTGGCATAAAACACATAACCATTGACTTGAGGACTCGAAACCCAAAATTAGGGAATGTGACTTGACTCGACCTGAGCTATGGACTTTACTTGAGACTTGCCCATTATTTCTTGGGACTTGATTTGAGAATCGAAGGTTAAGACTTGAGACTTGCTTAGGACTTGCAAAATTGTGACTGGGTCCCATCTCTGGCATGTACACAAGCAACTACATTCACATGTGTCGTGTGTGTATAAACGTGTGTGTGTGTGTGAATGTGGCTTTTGCTCTCTGCCTCTGAGACGGAGCAGAACTGAGTCAGGGTTTAAGTCTCTCCCCAAACACCATGGATGTGTGTGCCACTGCCCTAACACAACCACCACAGACCACCACACTAGTTAAACCTAGGAATCTCCTCCAAATGGCAAAACAGAGGAACACAAGAGGATCAACCAGTCCAATGAACTCGAATTCAAAGAAACCAACCATCATCACTAAACTCATTTCAGAACTGAAAACAGCAATTGCAGATAAGATCAATAAAGCACAATTTGTGTTTTAGTTTCAAGTTATATTCTGCTCTCCAGTGAACTAAGGACATTGAATATAATCCATATTTGTTATTTATTTATTTAATTATGAACTATAAACTGTGGTGCACAATCTCATTCTGCCTTAGCAAGCTACCTCTTCATGCCATGCAGGAACGGACGTCTCTCTAGATTGTGGCATTTAACACAATCCAGCCTTCTACATTCTGATTGGACTCTGGGCGCCAGGGATAATCATTAAAGCACTGTAAACTTACTGTTGCTCTGTCAGGAAAACAAACCGGCAGAGCAGAGACAGCCACGGAAATCCAGCAGTGAAACGATGCCTGGAAGTCTTTGTTTGTCTTTTCTCTGTTCATAAAATATGGATTTAGAATGGATTCAAACTGCTCAAAGGATGAGACTGTCTGACATCTCGGGGTCTTACTGAAATATGTTTCTCACATGAGCCTGCTTGTCTGTGTATGGCCAGATAAGAAACTTTCTCACGACTTTAAGTGAGAAGAATTATTCTGAAAGTTTCTGGCCAAATGTGACATCAGGGACTTTTAAAGAGGAAATGTATCTCAAAGTAAGTGTCTTGAGTTCCTGTCCAACAGTGAAAGATGGTGTTGGGTTGTTGCTGTTTTATCTAGTCACAAGTGGGGCTCATCTTCTCAGAGCCATCTGGTTTAAGTGGCTGACTTGGGGCAGGATCCTCTCCTCTACAGATGGATGTGTGCCACTTGAATTCCAGTGCTCTAATTAGTGGGGGAGCCAGTTCACCTGTCTCTCTAAGTCCTCCACGGCTGCATGACCAAAGCTAGGAGTGCCAACTCCGTCCCAGCTCTCCGCTGCCATATGGACTCTCCCCTTCCACACACAATGAAACACTGGGATTCTGGGACATGCACATTGCAATGACTTATTGATTTGGAGTCCCCATTCCATTAAAGACAACTGTAAAAATGTATTACATTTTAAGGTGCCATGAACAGAACCAGTCATGATGTTTTCATCTGATTGTCAAACAAATCACTTCAAAAAGTAGGTTACCTTCGCACATTCAAACAAAAATAATTCCAGTGTCCAAACAGTTCACTGTGCACCCGCCAACTTTCCTTCAATTCGCAAGTGGCTGAACTATCTCACCGGAGAAAACATCAGAGCGAGCGAAAAAGCGCCCCCTCTGTCTTACCTTATGTAGCCCATGTATCTGATTCTGTCTGGACATACTCTTTTTGTCCAGACAGCATCAGATACATGGGCTACACATATATGTCCTCTGTCTCCACGACGACGGCAGTATTATCAGCAGCACCTGTCTTTGTACTAAAGAAATGCGTTAACTTATGTAATTTTCCTGTAAGAATGTAATGTTCTTTCTTTTTTCTGCCCTGCTCTGAAAGCCCCTCATTGCTGCAGGTTAATTTAAAAGAAAGTCACATTATTTTATTTATTTTTATTTTTCAAACAATTTTTTTAGGGGGTAGATCAGCTTTAATATTTCAGATAGATTGTAACTTCCATCAATGTAATTGTCTGCATCACTTCCAATCCCCCATATGTTTTTTTTCTCGCATATATATATATATATATATATATATATATAGAAACACATACATACACACACATATATACATACATCCATACACACACAAATCCTTTTTTTATTTATATTTCCCTTCATTACTTTCCAAACCCACCACCCCTTCCCCAATTGGAGTAAACTAGTGAACAACAACGCTTAGGCCTCTACTTCCAACTCATACATACTATATACATTTTTATGGACACAGTCAAATTCTACAATAATTATATTTTGTTTGTTTTTACTCCTGAACTTCCTCCGATCATTTTCATGATGGCCATCTGGTTTGCTTCTATATGCCATATTTTTCTAACTGTGCTCTTTCACAAAAGCTCTCAACCTATAACCTATATACAGTGGGGAGAACAAGTATTTGATACACTGCCGATTTTGCAGGTTTTCCTACTTACAAAGCATGTAGAGGTCTGTAATTTTTATCATAGGTACACTTCAACTGTGAGAGACGGAATCTAAAAAAAAAATCCAGAAAATCACATTGTATGATTTTTAAGTAATTAATTTGCATTTTATTGCATGACATAAGTATTTGATACATCAGAAAAGCAGAACTTAATATTTGGTACAGAAACCTTTGTTTGCAATTACAGAGATCATACGTTTCCTGTAGGTCTTGACCAGGTTTGCACACACTGCAGCAGGGATTTTGTCCCACTCCTCCATACAGACCTTCTCCAGATCCTTCAGGTTTCGGGGCTGTTGCTGGGCAATACAGACTTTAAGCTCTCTCGAAAGATTTTCTATTGAGTTCAGGTCTGGAGACTCCAGGACCTTGAGATGCTTCTTACGGAGCCACTCCTTAGTAGCCCTGGCTGTGTGTTTCGGGTCGTTGTCATGCTGGAAGACCCAGCCGCGACCCATCTTCAATGCTCTTACTGAGGGAAGGAGGTTGTTGGCCAAGATCTCGCGATACATGGCCCCATCCATCCTCCCCTCAATACGGTGCAGTCGTCCTGTCCCCTTTGCAGAAAAGCATCCCCAAAGAATGATGTTTCCACCTCCATGCTTCACGGTTGGGATGGTGTTCTTGGGGTTGTACTCATCCTTCTTCTTCCTCCAAACACGGCGAGTGGAGTTTAGACCAAAAAGCTATATATTTGTCTCATCAGACCACATGACCTTCTCCCATTCCTCCTCTGGATCATCCAGATGGTCATTGGCAAACTTCAGACGGGCCTGGACGTGCGCTGGCTTGAGCAGGGGGACCTTGTGTGCGCTGCAGGATTTTAATCCATGACGGCGTAGTGTGTTACTAATGGTTTTCTTTGAGACTGTGGTCCCAGCTCTCTTCAGGTCATTGACCAGGACCTGCCGTGTAGTTCTGGGCTGATCCCTCACCTTCCTCATGATCATTGATGCCCCACGAGGTGAGATCTTGCATGGAGCCCCAGACCGAGGGTGATTGACCGTCATCTTGAACTTCTTCCATTTTCTAATAATTGCGCCAACAGTTGTTGCCTTCTCACCAAGCTGCTTGCCTATTGTCCTGTAGCCCATCCCAGCCTTGTGCAGGTCTACAATTTTATCCCTGATGTCCTTACACAGCTCTCTGGTCTTGGCCATTGTGGAGAGGTTGGAGTGTGTTTGATTGAGTGTGTGGACAGGTGTCTTTTATACAGGTAACGAGTTCAAACAGGTGCAGTTAATACAGGTAATGAGTGGAGAACAGGAGGGCTTCTTAAAGAAAAACTAACAGGTCTGTGAGAGCCGGAATTCTTACTGGTTGGTAGGTGATCAAATACTTATGTCATGCAATTAAATGCAAATTAATTACTTAAAAATCATACAATGTGATTTTCTGGATTTTTGTTTCCGTCTCTCACAGTTGAAGTGTACCTATGATAAAAAATTACAGACCTCTACATGCTTTGTAAGTAGGAAAACCTGCAAAATCGGCAGTGTATCAAATACTTGTTCTCCCCACTGTACTTATTATGGACACAGTATGCTTTACATTAGTTATCTTATTGTTATTAGTTGTTGTTATTAGTCCCATCCTTCAGCTGCATTCAACACCTCCCATCTATCTCTTAACACCATCCATATTGGATTTTTATTTGCCATATATTTTAACTGTACTGTGATGTTTTACAAAAGTTCTGAACCTTTCTATTCTCATTGTTTCTACAGATCGTAAATTGAATATAATTTTTTTTGCTAAAAGTATTATTATATTATTGATTGATTGACTATGACTTTTCAGATCACCCAGTAGTGCTATCTGCAGGGTTAGCTCCAGGTAAATATTGCAATCCTTTAGCCGTTCCTGGACCTGTGTCCAAAAACAAGCTACAAATGGACAGTACCAAAACAAATTATCTAATGATTCTGTCTCTTCGCAGATAAATCTGCAGAGCTGGGAAGATTGTATCCCCCATATAAATAACATTCTATTGGTAGCAAGAATTTTATATAATAATTTAAATGTAAAAATTCTAAGTTTTGAATCCGGCGTCGTTTTGCATATCAATTCATAAACACTATGCCATGGAATCGGTATGTCAAAAATCTCTTCCCAACTATTTTGCAATCTATACGGGACGGCTCTCAATCCTTTGGTCCTTAAATTAAACTGGTATACTTTTTTATTTATCACAATTTTCTTTAACCAATTATATTATTTAATGCAAGGCCGACAGACAAGTTCCTTACTTTTTCCCCCTTCCACTTTCCTTTTCCATTTTTGCGGTAATGCTGCAATTATTTTGTTGTAATTTTGGGTAGAGCAGACATTTCCATATGTTTTTGTTAGCTGCATGTGCGACATAACTCCACCAGTCCTACCGATAATATCATTTACGAAGATTATACCTTTTTTATCAATTAGTATATTTGAATTTAACCACAATATTTGTTGCATTATTTGTTCTGTCGTTTCTGGAGGATTACATTTAAATTGCAACCATTTTCAATGGCTTGTTTTAGAAATAGTGATATTTGGGAGATTATTTCCTTTTCAAATAACTGAAAGTGAGAGGTTGTAATCTGAATAAAGGGAAAACGGCCATTCTTGAACATTGGGTGAGACAATCTTACTAATTTGCTAGAGAACCAGTTCGGATTTAAGTATAACTTTTTGTATGACTGAAGCTTTTAGTGATAGGTCTAATGCTTTAATATTTAATAATTTCTGTCCTCCGAATTCATATTCATTATATGAATAGCCCCGTTTAATTTTGTCTGGCTTGCCGTTCCAAATAAAATGGATTTTTTTTTTCATATAATTTTTTAAAAACTGTTCGCTAGCCGTAGGCAAGACCAGAAGCAAATAGGTAAACTGGGATAATCCTAAAGCGTTAATCAGGGTGATTTTTCTACATATAGACAAGTATTTACCTTTCCATGGTAGCAAGATCTTATCTAACTTTCTATTAACATTTATTGGAGTGAGATCACTTATTTCATTTGGGATATGTATTCCGAGTATATCCACATCACCATCAGACCATTTTATTGGTAAACTACATGGTAATGTAAAATTTTATTTTTTAGTGATCCAATACGTAATATAGTACTAGTAGAAAGAGGAGGAAGGGAAGCGCTACTAAGGTACACAATAGTAAATGTTGGTAGACAGAAGGTGCTCTTTGGTCAAAGGGGTGAATTGGTCATCAAAAAGAAAGGAGGACCATGGCACTCTTCATATAATTAATTAAAATGCCTTTATTAGTATGGCATGTTCAATAGAAACAAGGTTTTAAATAAATCTGACGCGTTTCGGCTGCATGGCCTTCGTCAGGGAGTAATATAGTACATTTACCATAATTTGGTTGTAATCCAGAGAGGTTAGAAAATGTATCTAGATCCTCTATGAGGTTGTGGAGGGATTCAAGTTGTGGATTTAAAAGAATAAATCATCAGCGTACAATGACACCTTTGTTTTTAAACCCTGGATTTCTAATCCCTTGATATTATTGTTGGATCTGATTTTAATAGCTAACATCTCGATGGCAATAATAAATAGATATGCCGATAGTGGACAACCTTGTTTCACTCCTCTTGACAGTTTAAAACTTTCTGAGAAATAGCCATTATTGACTATTTTACACCTAGGGTTACTATACATGATTTTAACCCAATTTATAAGAGATTGTCCAAAATTGAAATGCTCCAGGCATTTATATATAAACCCCAGTCATACTTTATCAAATGCCTTTTCGAAGTCTGCTATGAATAGTAGGCCTGGTTTCCCAGATCTTTCATAGTGTTCTATTGTTTCCAGTACTTGCCTTATATTATCTCCAATGTATCGCTATACAATTTGCTAGAATTTTTGCATCACAACACTGAAGTGTAAGGGGCCTCCAATTTTTTTAATGGAATGGATCTTTATATTTTCCACTTGTATCCTGTTTCAGTAATAATGAAATCAGACCTTCTTCTTGAGTGTCTGATAATCTACCATTTACATAGGAGTGGTTAAAACATGCTAATAACGGTCCTCTGAGTATATCAAAAAAGTTTGGTATACCTCGACTGTTATGCCATCCAACCCTGGAGTTTTCCCGGACTTAAAAAGTATTTAATTGCATCCAGAAGTTCCTCCTCTGTAATTGCACCTTCACATGTGTCTTTCTGCATGGCTGTTAATTTTACATTATCAATAGAAAAACAATCTCTACAATTTGCTTCAGTTAGAGGAGATGGAGGCGACTGAAACAAAAACGTATGCTTAAAGTACTTTGTTTCCTCCTTCAAAATATAATTTGGTGAATCATGGGTGACTCCGTCATTTATAACCAGTTTCACTATATTATTTTTGGTAGCATTCCTATGCTGAAGATTAAAAAATAATTTTTCCCCATATTCCAGTCAGTTTGCTTTATTTTTATAATACACTGCTCAAAAAAATAAAGGGAACACTTAAACAACACAATGTAACTCCAAGTCAATCACACTTCTGTGAAATCAAACTGTCCACTTAGGAAGCAACACTGATTGACAATACATTTCACATGCTGTTGTGCAAATGGAATAGACAACAGGTGGAAATTATAGGCAATTAGCAAGACACCCCCAATAAAGGAATGGTTTTGCAGGTGGTGACCACAGACCACTTCTCAGTTCCTATGCTTCCTGGCTGATGTTTTGGTCACTTTTGAATGCTGGCGGTGCTTTCACTCTAGTGGTAGCATGAGACGGAGTCTACAACCCACACAAGTGGCTCAGGTAGTGCAGCTCATCCAGGATGGCACATCAATGCGAGCTGTGGCAAGAAGGTTTGCTGTGTCTGTCAGCGTAGTGTACAGAGCATGGATGTGCTACCAGAAGACAGGCCAGTACATCAGGAGACTTGGAGGAGGCCGAAGGAGGGCAACAACCCAGCAGCAGGACCGCTACCTCCGCCTTTGTGCAAGGAGGAGCAGGAGGAGCACTGCCAGAGCCCTGCAAAATGACCTCCAGCAGGCCACAAATGTGCATGTGTCTGCTCAAACAGTCAGAAACAGACTCCATGAGGGTGGTATGAGGGCCCGACGTCCACAGGTGGGGGTTGTGCTTACAGCCCAATACCGTGCAGGACGTTTGGCATTTGCCAGAGAACACCAAGATTGGCAAATTCGCCACTGGCGCCCTGTGCTCTTCACAGATGAAAGCAGGTTCACACTGAGCACGTGTCAGACGTGACCGAGTCTGGAGACGCCGTGGAGAACGTTCTGCTGCCTGCAACATCCTCCAGCATAACCGGTTTGGCGGTGGGTCAGTCATGGTGTGGGGTGGCATTTCTTTGGTTGGCCGCACAGCCCTCCATGTGCTCGCCAGAGGTAGCCTGACTGCCATTAGGTACCGAGATTAGATCCTCAGACCCCTTGTGAGACCATATGCTGGTGCGGTTGGCCCTGGGTTCCTCCTAATGCAAGACAATGCTAGACCTCATGTGGCTGGAGTGTGTCAGCAGTTCCTGCAAGAGGAAGGCATTGATGCTATGGACTGGCCCGCCCGTTCCCCAGACCTGAATCCAATTGAGCACATCTGGGACATCATGTCTCGCTCCATCCACCAACGCCACGTTGCACCACAGACTGTCCAGGAGTTGGCGGATGCTTTAGTCCAGGTCTGGGAGGAGATCCCTCAGGAGACCATCCGCCACCTCATCAGGAGCATGCCCAGGCGTTGTAGGGAGGTCATACAGGCACGTGGAGGCCACACACACTACTGAGCCTCATTTTGACTTGTTTTAAGGACATTACATCAAAGTTGGATCAGCCTGTAGTGTGGTTTTCCACTTTAATTTTGAGGGTGACTCCAAATCCAGACCTCCATGGGTTGATACATTTGATTTCCATTGATAATTTTTGTGTGATTTTGTTGTCAGCACATTCAACTATGTAAAGAAAAAAGTATTTAATAAGATTATTTCATTCATTCAGATCTAGGATGTGTTATTTTAGTGTTCCCTTTATTTTTCTGAGCAGTGTATATTACACTTGATCTTTCTTGAATAAGTGTCTCCATTTCTTTTAGTTTTTCCTCTAATTTATTCTGAGCCTCTATGTTACAGTTTTTATTGTTATCTATCTGTTCTTTTAGACCTTCTATTTCCTTTGTTAGTGTGGACTCTTTTGACCTAAATTGCTTTTGTTTTCGAGATGAGTACTGAATTTCTCTAAAGGCACATTTAAAGGTGTCCCATACAATAAGGGGATTTGCTGTACCTATGTTATGTCGGAAAAAATCAGTTATAAATTCCTCTGTCCTAGTTAAAAACAAGTTATCATCCAATAGGCTTTGATTACATTTCCAATATCCTCGCCCACGTGGAAATTCAGTAAGAGTAATGTATATGCCAATTATATGATGGTCCGACCGCATTCTGTTATTCTTTTGTTATTATCTGCTAAGCCATTACAATTTTAACTGGCTATACTTATTTCACCACATACCATAATGGGATACAAGTTTCAAATCAATTTATCATTATATATGTTTGTAAATTTACCAATAAAAAATACCATAGCGATTGATTGTCCATATAGCTGTACCATGATATTTGCATTGCTACTAAGTAACCCTCCAATTGTTCTCCACTAATTCCCCCGCTAAAGCCCCTCCCCATGCCAAGTTGGGCCATCATCCCAGTGTTCAGCATACCACCCCCGTCCCCCCGAATCCCTAGGCCCCCGAGAGGCCAGGACCCATCCATCGAAAACAGCACAAAGTGCCACCCACAAAACAGAAGCAGGTCAACCGCCAAAAGCATTTCCAATGCTCTCACCTCAAAATATATATATACAGCTATTTAAAAATATATATCCATTCAAATATCTTGCATATCTTATTTTCCATCATTATCGATTAATATGCGTAATAATGTTGGCAGTTCATGCATATGATTTTAACCTATAACCTGGATTGCCATTGTATTACATTATATTTTTGACAAGCAATTATTATTTTAGCGAACAATTATTGTGGTTCATCCTATATTCTCCCTAACATCCTTACCCCCTTGCAACAGATGTGGGATAAACATACACGTGTAACCGGTGTGAAATGGCTAGCTAGTTAGCGGTGCGCACTAGTAGCGTTTCAGTCGGTGACGTCACTCGCTCTGAGACCCTGAAGTAGTTGTTTCCCTTGCCCTGCAAGGGCCGCGGCTTTTGTGGAGCGACGGGTAACGGTGCTTCGAGGGTGACTGTTGTCGATGTGTGCAGAGGGTCCCTGGTTCAAGCCCAGGTAGGGGCGAGGAGAGGGACGGAAGCAACACTGTTACACACGCACATACTCTAACACACTCAACCCCTTTCCTCCTCAATCAACCATAAGATCAGATGCTCAACGGTTGTTACATCCCAGAGCCCAACTCAAGAAAGGACCTGATTTTCAAATGCATATACAGTTACAGCTGTTTGAGAAAGCATGCAAGATTGAGCAAAAATTGACAACAATGTGAGATTTGATTAATCTGTTTAATCTATGTCAAGTCCTAGGTGATGGAGATCAGATCCACCCTCTTCACCTGAGACACAAACACTCTGGTACCCCGTTGTAACCATTTTTCCCAAGCATCTCCGTGCAGTCAGACCTTTGATTATTTTGTGCCACTTGGGCCACAATAATAAGCCCCCTCTCTGATTGTCCGAGTGTGACCCCCTCCCCATGGGTTACTGCAGCCAGTGTTGCCAGCACTGCCACTACCTGGGTGGGGGTACCCCACTGGAATCCCCACCGGCTAGGTACAAGGTCGTCAAGGTTCTCATTAGCAGCTTTGAGAATTTCCTTGTATATTATGCTCTCCCATGGCAGGTCCATAAAATAGATGTGGACTTCTCTTTGGTGTATGGGTCACTCAGGTGGGTGTCTAGGATATAGGGTTGGGGATCGTTCCATCATGATAGGACAATAAAAAAATAGATTAGATGTATATTCTCCTCAAAAAAATTTATGTTCTTTCTTTTCTCTGCCCTGCTCTGAAAGCCCCTCATTGCTGCAGGTTAATTTCAAAGAAAGTCACATTTTCAATCATATCGCATGAAACAATGCACGGGAACTCTGTTAGGGTGGAATAGTCCATTATTATGAACCAGTCCATGGGTGATTAATGACACTTGTTTCTACCATTATGAAAAAAACCTGTATGGATTCATTAACTATTTTGGAGTCCTTTTTTGTCAACAATATTGCCAGGCCAAACCTCCCTCTCCATTTCCTTTGCAACTTTGAAGCTTCCCGCAGATTTTGCTGCTGCTGAACCAACCTGCTGAAGCAAGACAGAATGAGAGTGATGAGCTGAGCAGCCCACGACAGCGGGTCGTTTGTTAAGTGGGGGGGGTGTGACTTGTAAAGGTTGTCATCAGATGCAGCTGCGAAGCCTCAGGCTTGTGTGGGACCCGATGATATACTCTCGCTTTCTCCCTGCCTTTTCCCCAACACACATGCATACACAAACACACACACACACACATAGTGTACCCTCCAAGCTCATCATTAAGCTCGGGGCCCTTGGTCTGAACCCTGCCCTGTGCAACTGGGTCCTGGACTTCCTGACAGGCTGCCCCCAGGTGGTGAAGGTAGGAAACAACACCTCCACTTCGCTGATCCTCAACACAGGGGCCCCACAAGGGTGCATGCTCAGCCCCCTCCTGTACTCCCTGTTCACCCATGACTGCGTGGCCACGCACGCCTCCAACTCAATCATCAAGTTTGCAGACGACACAACAGTAGTAGGCTTGATTACCAACAATGAAGAGACAGCCTACAGAGAGGAGGTGAAGGCCCTGGGAGTGTGGTGCCAGGAAGGCCAAAAAGATAATCAAGGACAACAACCACCCGAGCCACTGCCTGTTCGCCCCGCTATCATCCAGAAGGCGAGGTCAGTACAGGTGCATCAAAGCTGGGATAGAGAGACTGAAAAACAGCTTCTATCTCAAGGCCATCAGACTGTTAAATAGCCATCACTAGGCGGCTTCCACCCAGTTACGTAACCCTGCACCTTAGAGGCTGCTGCCCCATATACATAGACTTGAAATCACTGGCCACTTTAATAATGGAACACTAGTCACTCTAATAATGTTTACATATTTTTGCTTTACTCATCTCAAATGTACAGTGCCTTGCAAAAGTATTCAACCCCCTTGCAGTTTTTCCTATTTTGTTGCATTACAACCTGTAATTTAAATTGATTTTTATTTGGATTTCATGTAATGGACATACACAAAATAGTCCAAATTGGTGAAGTGAAATTAAAAAAATAAAATAACGGAAAAGTGGTGCGTGCATATGTATTCACCCCCTTTGCTATGAAGCCCCTAAATAAGATCTGGTGCAACCAATTACCTTCAGAAGTCACATAATTTGTTAAATAAATTCCACCTGTGTGCAATCTGAGTGTCACATGATCTGTCGCATGATCTCAGTATATATACACCTGTTCTGAAAGGCCCCAGAGTCTGCAACACCACTATGCAAGGGGCACCACCAAGCAAGCGGCACCATGAAGACCAAGGAGCTCTCCAAACAGGTCAGGGACAAAGTTGTGGAGAAGTACAGATCAGTGTTGGGTTATAAAAAATTATCAGAAACTTTGAACATCCCACGGAGCACCATTAAATCCATTATTAAAAAATGGAAAGAATATGGCACCACAACAAACCTGCCAAGAGAGGGCCGCCCACCAAAACTCACGGACCAGGCAAGGAGGGCGTTAATCAGAGGCAACAAAGAGACCAAAGATAACCCTGAAGGAGCTGCAAATCTCCACAGCGGAGATTGGAGTATCTGTCCATAGGACCACTTTAAGCCGTACACTCCACAGAGCTGGGCTTTATGGAAGAGTGGCCAGAAAAAAGCCATTGCTTAAAGAAAAAAATAAGCAAACACGTTTGGTGTTCACCGAAAGGCATATGGGAGACTCCCCAAACATATGGAAGAAGGTACTCTGGTCAGATGAGACAAAAATTGAGCTTTTTGGCCATCAAGGAAAATGCTGTCTGGCACAAACCCAACACCTCTCATCACCCCAAGAACACCATCCCCACAGTGAAGCATGGTGGTGGCAGCATCATGCTGTGGGGATGTTTTTCATCGGCAGGGACTGGGAAACTGGTCAGAATTGAAGGAATGATGGATGGCGCTAAATACAGGGAAATTCTTGAGGGAAACCTGTTTCAGTCTTCCAGAGATTTGAGACTGAGACGGAGGTTTACCTTCCAGCAGGACAATGACCCTAAGCATACTGCTAAAGCAACACTCGAGTGGTTTAAGGGGAAACATTTAAAGGTCTTGGAATGGCCTAGTCAAAGCCCAGACCTCAATCCAATTGAGAATCTGTGGTATGCCTTAAAGATTGCTGTACACCAGCGGAACCCATCCACTTGAAAGAGCTGGAGCAGTTTTGGCTTGAAGAATGGGCAAAAATCCCAGTGGCTAGATGTGCCAAGCTTATAGAGACATACCCCAAGAGACTTGCAGCTGTAATTGCTGCAAAAGGTGGCTCTACAAACAATTGACTTTGGGCGGGTGAATAGTTATGCACGCTCAAGTTTTCAGTTTTTTTTTGTCTTATTTCTTGTTTGTTTTACAAGAAAAAATATTTTGCATCTTCAAAGTGGTAGGCATGTTGTGTAAATCAAATGATACACACCCCCCCCAAAAATCTATTTTATTTCCAGGTTGTAAGGCATCAAAATAGGAAAAATGCCAAGGGGGGTGAATACTTTCGCAAGCCACTGTATATAGCGCTTGATGTTTTTTCCGACTGCACTTAAAGAAACTTTCAAAGTTCTTGACATTTTCCGTATTGACTGACCTTCATGTCTTAAAGTAATGATGGACTGTCGTTTCTCTTTGCTTACTTGAGCTGTTCTTGCCATAATATGGACTTGGTCTTTTACCAAATAGGGCTATCTTCTGTATACCCCAACTACCTTTGCACAACACAACTGATTGGCTCAAATGCATTAAGAAGGAAAGAAATTCGACAAATTCACTTTTAAGAAGGCACATTGTTAATTGAAATGCATTCCAGGTGACTACCTCATGAAGCTGATTGAGAGAATGCCAAGAGTGTGCAAAGCTGTCATCAAAGCAAAGGGTGGCTATTTGAAGAATCTCAAATATTGTTTAACACTTTTTTGGTTACTACATGATTCCACGTGTAGTAGGTGTTCTAAAACTTTTGACCGGTAGTGTATATTTTTTTGCTAGAAAGGTGGGGCTCAAAACTGCCCTGAATGACGGGACGCCACTGCCCCAATCCCTATCATAATACCATATAGTATTCTAACAAAGTACTCTTGTTAGAGTCTGTTTGTTGTAGTTGAGAATCTCTAATGCTCTGAAGACTGACTCTCCGAAAGGATGAGAGGAGAGACGGTAGAAAGAGGGATGAGAGGAGAGACGGTAGAAAGAGGGATGAGAGGAGAGACGGTAGAAAGAGGGATGAGAGGAGAGACGGTAGAAAGAGGGATGAGAGGAGAGACGGTAGAAAGAGGGATGAGAGGAGAGACGGTAGAAAGAGGGATGAGAGGAGAGACAGTAGAAAGAGGGATGAGAGGAGAGACAGTAGGAAGAGGGATGAGAGGAGAGACGGTAGAAAGAGGGATGAGAGGAGAGACGGTAGGAAGAGGGATGAGAGGAGAGACTGTAGGAAGAGGGATGAGAGGAGAGACGGTAGAAAGAGGGATGAGAGGAGAGACGGTAGAAAGAGGGATGAGAGGAGAGACAGTAGAAAGAGGGATGAGAGGAGAGACAGTAGGAAGAGGGATGAGAGGAGAGACGGTAGAAAGAGGGATGAGAGGAGAGACAGTAGAAAGAGGGATGAGAGGAGAGACAGTAGGAAGAGGGATGAGAGGAGAGACGGTAGAAAGAGGGATGAGAGGAGAGACAGTAGAAAGAGGAGGGGAACCAACCGCTCCAGTGTTTGAGTAGGAGGAGGAGGCACCACCGTAACTGCTGCAGTGAATTCGTATTGACAACAGGAAGACATATGAGGTCATGTGAATTAGTGATGAGATAAAATAGTCAAGTACACCAGCACACACCGATACTTTATGCAGAGGGAAACTATTTCCTTTATTTGAAGTAAGAAGACAGCTAAATGCATGATACCAATCCACCCGAACAGATGAAAGCAGATCTCAGAGAGCCCAAAGGGACTCTTAAATAACAAACTGGCAGAAAGAGAGAAATCAAAGAATGTGAAATTGGACCAGGGAGGCAGGGCCTGAGTACAGAAAGGCTTCGTTCAAGTCAGTGCCATCCATCAAAGGAATAGGAAATATACAGTACTTTCCGATGTGTAGGTCTTCTTTAGTTTGATAGTTATTCAGTGCACTTCTGGGTTTCCTCTGTCGTGTTGTTGTGCTTCAGAATGACCTTTAATTTGGTAAAGACACTCAGTCTTCTCTGGCAGTAGGAGACACAAAGGTTTTCACACCGCCTTATTAAGAGCAACCCCTTAGAGGACCAGGGAGACAGCAGTGTGTGTGTGCCTGCTGCATGTGTGTGTGTATAAGAGTCCTTGAGAAGGCCCTTGATTGGACAGGAGAGTCCCCTTCAGCAGGAGGGGGATGGTGGGATGATGGATGACAGGGTCAGCGTGACCATGTCCACTGTGAAATGTACTATAATGGAAGGGTGGAAGGAGGGGGATAGATGGGGACAGATGAGTTCAATTGAATAGGACTGTATTAAGTCTTATGGTCTCAGTGAAAGAGGAGAGTGAGATGTCAAACCATAGGAAATATCAGAGAGCTGGATTTACTAAACATTTTAAGCAGTGCACCTGTTCATTTGAATAAATAATTCAAGGTAAAACAACAGGCAGAATGGCATGAACAAAGACTACTTTAAATGGTGCTTCAAAATACACCCCTTCAAATTAGTGGATTCGGCTATTTCAGCCACACCCATTGCTGACAGGTGTATAAAATCGACCACACAGCTATGCAATCTCCACAGAAAACATTGGCAGTAGATTGGCCAGTACTGAAGAGCTCAGTGACTTTCAGTGTGGCCTTTCCAACAAGTCAATTCGTCAAATTTCTGCCCTGCTAGAGCTGCCCCGGTCAACTGTAAGTGCTGTTATTGTGAAGTGGAAACGTCTAGGAGCAACAACGGCTCAGCCACGAAGTGGTAGACCACACAAGCTCACAGAACGGGGCCGCCGAGTGCTGAAGCGCGTATCGTGTAAAAATCGTCTGTCCTCGGTTGCAACACTCACTACAGAGTTCCAAACTGCCTCTGGAAGCAATGTCAGCACAAGAACTGTTAGTCGGGAGCTTCATGAAATAGGTTTCCATGGCCGAGCAGCTGTACGCAAGCCTAAGATCACTGTGCGCAATGCCAAGTGTCGGCTGGAGTGATGTAAAGCTCGCCGCCATTATACTCTGGAGCAGTGGAAACGCGTTCTCTGGAGTGATGAATCACGCTTCACCATCTGGCTGTCCGACGGACGAATCTGAGTTTGGTGGATGGCAGGAGAACGCTAACTGCCCGAATGCATAGTGCAAACTGTAAAGTTTGGTGTAGGAGGAATAATGGTCTGGGGCTGTTTTTCATGGTTCGGGCTAGGCCCCTTAGTTCCAGTGAAGGGAAATATTAACCCTACAGCATACAATTACATTCTAGATGATTCTGTACTTCCAACTTTGTGTCAACAGTTTGGGGGAAGGCCCTTTCCTGTTTCAACATGACAATGCCCCCGTGAACAAAGCGAGGTCCATACAGAAACGGTTTGTCGAGATCGGTGTGGAAGAACCTGACTGGACTGCACAGAGCCCTGACTTCAACCCCACCGAACACCTTTGGGATGAATTGGACTGCGAGCCAGGCCTAATCGTCCAACATCAGTGCCCAACCTCACTAATGCTCTTGTGGCTGAATGGAAGCAAGTTCCCGCAGAAATGTTCCAACATCAAGTGGGAAAGCCTTCCCAGAAGAGTGGAGGCTGTTATAGCAGCAAAGGGGAGATCATCTCCATATTAATGCCCATGAATTTGGAATGAGATGTTCGACTTGCATTTGTCCACATACTTTTGGCCATGTTGTGTATGGCGCCATATGTTTTTTCACTGTTATCCTATGTGCATTTCGTTGTGTTGTATCAGTTTTAAATAAAGAACATCTAACTTGTAGAATATTGATCAGCAGATTTCCATGTACACTACCGTTCAAAAGTTTGGGGTCACTTAGAAATGTCCTTGTTTTCGAAAGAAAAGCACATTTTCTGTTCATTAAAATAACATCAAATTGATCAGAAATACAGTGTAGACATTGTTAATGTTGTAAATGGCTATTGTAGCTGGAAATTGCAGATTTTTTATGGAATATCTACATAGGCGTACAGAGGCCCATTATCAGCAACCATCAGTCCTGTGTTCCGGGATGCTGACCTTCTAGGCAGAGTTGCAAAGAAAAAGCCATATCTCAGACTGCCCATCTTAATCTTTTATTTTTATTAGCCAGTCTGAGATATGGCTTTTTTTTGCAACTCTGCCTAGAAGGTCAGCATCCCGGAGTCACCTCTTCACTGTTGACGTTGAGACTGGTGTTTTGCGGGTACTATTTAATGAAGCTGCCAGTTGAGCTGTGAGACATCTGTTTCTCAAACTAGACACTCTAATGTATTTGTCCTCTTGCTCAGTTGTGCACCGGGGCCTCCCACTTCTCTTTCTATTTTGTTAGAGCCAGTTTGCGCTGTTCTGTGAAGGGAGTAGTACACAGCGTTGTACGAGATCTTCAGTTTGTTGGCAATTTCTCGCATGGAATAGCCTTCATTTCTCAGAACAAGAATAGACTGACGAGTTTCGCAGTTGTCTAAGTGTCCTCCCGAGTGGCGCAGTGGTCTAAGGCACTGCATCGCAGTGCTAGCTGTGCCACTAGAGATCCTGGTTTGAATCCAGGCTCTGTCGTAGCTGGCCGCAACTGGGAGACCCATGGGGCGGCGCACAATTGGCCCAACGTCGTCCAGGGTAGGGGAGGGAATGGCCGGCAGGGATGTAGCTCAGTTGGTAGAGCATGGCATTTGCAACGCCAGGGTTGTGGGTTTGATTCCAGTATAAAAAAATAAAAACGTATGCACTCACTAACTGTAAGTCGCTCTGGATAAGAGCGTCTGCTAAATGACTAAAATGTAAATGTAAAATGTTTCAGAAGAAAGTTATTTGTTTCTGGCCATTTTGAGCCTGTAATCGAACCCACAATTGCTGATGCTCCAGATACTCAACTAGTCTCAAGAAGGCCAGTTTTATTGCTTCTTTAATCAGCACAACAGTTTTCAGTTGTGCTAACATAATTGCAAAAGGGTTTTCTAATGATCAATTAGCCTTTTAAAATGATAAACTTGGATTATGTCACACCCTGGCCGTGAGAGGCCTGTTGTCTTTAGTTGGTTTGGTCAGGGCGAGTTTCTATGTTATATATTCTATGTTTACGTTCTAGTTAGTCTATTTCTATGTTTCAGTTCTAGGTTGTGTGTCTATGTTTGGCCGGGTGTAATTCCCAATCAGAGACAGCTGTCGCTCGTTGTCTCTGATTGGGGATCATACTTAAGTAGCCTGTTTGCCTACCTTAGTTGTGGGATCTTGTTTCCTGTTAGGCTGGTATGTGTATAGCCCTTTGGATTTCACGTTACGTTGTTTTCTTGAATGTTTATTTGATTTAATAAACATGTACGCTTTTCACGCTGCACCTTGGTCTGACCCGTCTCTCAACGTTCGTGACAGATTAGCAAACACAACGTGCCATTGGAACACAGGACTGATGGTTGCTGATAATGGGCCTCTGTACGCCTATGTAGACATTCCATAAAAAATCAGCTGTTTCCAGCTACAATAGCCATATACAACATTAACAATGTCTACACTGTACTTCTGATCAATTTGATGTTATTTTAATGGACCAAAAAATTGCTTTTCTTTCGAAAACAAGGACATTTCTAAGTGACCCCAAACTTTTGAACAGTAGTGTATGTTATTAGCTACAGGTAGGATTGTCAATAAGTATTGATTTATTCCTAGAGCCACTACCATTATTACGTAATGTTCTCTCTTATTGATGCTTCTCAGGAGTTGAGGCAGACAGACAGACACTAACCACTGGTCCACACTAGCACACATAAACAGGAAACACGCACACACGCGCACATTCTATTTAAAAATGATCACACTGGCAAACCTGCATTTGCACGTTGTTAACAAACACCACAGTGTACATAATTAGCACTTATTTCCTTCATGGCCATCACACCCTGATGAGGAGTATGTTAACCCAGGGATGGACAACTTTGATGGGGGTGGGGGCCTCAAAAAATCTGAACACATCATGTGGGGCCGCAGTGGCTTGTGGGTCTGCGTACCCACATCCATACCCACACATGCAGTCAGAGCCGGCCCTAGCCTTTTGGGAGCCCTTAGTGAAATGTTGTATGTTTTTAGAGTTAATTTCCTACAATTCTACACATTTTGCCATGGGGCGTAAAGAAAATGTTTATGTTTTAAGGCATGTTTGCTGCAATTCTACACATTTTGCCATGGGGCGGAGAGAAGATTTAGCAATTTTATAACAAATTTCCTGCAATTCTACACATTTTGGCATGGGTTGGAGAGAAATGTTTGCAGTTTTTAATATGATACCTGAGTGAGGGTGACTAACAGAATCAATGGGGCCCCCCCAGTCAATAATTTCACCATGATTACTACAAGTTTAGATAGCTGGCTAGACTAACTTACCAATCTCCCCCCCCCCCCCCCCCCCCGTTGCCCATCCCTGTGTTAACCTTTTACTTTGTTAAAATAAAAAGATACTTCAATTAAGAGTGTGACTTTTTTTTTATTAATTAAAACCCCTGAAGTAGAATCAATTAAATTTGACCTGGCTGGAGACTGCCTACAGGAAATGAGATAATGATGAAGGGATGGATAAAGGAGAGGGAAACTCACTCACTGATTACTGACTGAGACATTAATAAGGATGGAGACTATAGAGACTTCCTCCTCTTGTGGCTAGTGTGTGTGTGTGTCTGCGTGTGTGTGCGTGCATTCATGCATGTGTGTAGGGTCTAGTGTGGTGGCAGTGAGACTTCTACTCACAGGGCCCAATCCCAACTTGTGACCCGTGTTTGCTGTGCAAACATTCCATTGACACCATGCATTGTTTCTAGGATACACAATGAGTTTGAAAGGGTATAAACATTTGTATATTATTGACATTGCCAGAGATTCGAGGATAGAGAATTTGAATATTCAAATATAATCTTCTCATATGTTCTCTCTCTCTCTCCATGTCTTGCCTATTGCTGTGGACTCTGGACCTGTACTTCCTGTTGACCCATAACCTCTTCTAGGTAAGTTCCCTGACCTCTCCTTGTACCCTGTTCACACACATGCATTCAGCTTTGCTTCATGATCCACTACGTTGCCTTTTTATCTCATCTTATTGACTCAAGTCAAAAAGGCTTAGTAAGATCAGATCTCTTTTGCAAGGAAGATTTGGTCCCTCTTTTTGCAAGGGAAGTGTGTTAAGTTTTGAGTGGAGTCACTTTATTTATGTAGATTGTGGTGTAACCTCCCAGGTGTTTTTGAAAGCAACTGTATGTTTTTCTGTGGGTACCATTCAACACTAAGCCTAGGTTCTTTGGCTCTGCTTCATAAAGCACTACCTCCATCAACACCTGGGCAAGGGTGGACCCCATGTCATAGTAGCATAGCAATTAGAGAGAGGGAGAGAGAGAGGTGCCCACATCATACATTATTCATTGTGGCTGAATGTGTAATCCGATCGGCAAAAATAAAATCTTTCCTTTCTGATTATGGGTCCAATGAATGTGCCCACAGTTCTGTCAGTGTGCTTTGGATGCTGTTGACAGAAGCTTTTGGCAAATCAAAGGCAATTGCTGAAATCTGAGCCTGCACCGTGCCACCGACACACACGTGGGTGTGTGAATTGTAAAAGAGTAATAACTGGACATGAGTTTCAATATTAGCTTTCTCTGCCGAAGGGGGAAGTGATGACGGCTGTGTGATATTGAGCTATGTAGTTAATCATCAGGTCCACATTAGCTCTATCAGTAAGGTGTTCTCATCTAGACTGCTTCCTCGTGGTGGTGGTTATGAGCTCTCTGTTGATTGATTGTGTCACACCACCACAGAAACACACTGGGAACATTACGGTGCCTCAGGCTACTGAGACTGACTCTTACTCAATCGGAAGAATTCATTTGCACATTTTCAAATAGAGTTATCATTATTAAACAGGCACAATCTTTCCATGAGGATTGAGTTTTATTAGAATATGATTCATACAATTTGGACCTGTAGTGGATATAAAGAAAGGAAACTGTCCTTTTTGTCAGTTCCTGTAAAACTCTGACTGAGAGGAACGGTATGGTCTCTGTTCCTCCGTCATAAATCTACAGGCCATTCAGCCCTGAGCCCTGGGGACATACACCTTGACCTGGCACATAAATACAACACTGCTGACTGGGGATGGAGTAACCAGGATGTTCAGTGTTTACCACTAGAGTCTAAGGGCTATTTCTACAACCCCTCCCCCTCTCTCTCTCTCTCTTCCCCTTCCCTTTCTCCATCCTCCACCCCCACGGGTCATTTATATTCATCCACTTTCATTTACTGCCACTTCACATCAGTTAAAGACAGCTCTCCTTTCTATCTTGGCAAGCGCCTGTTCACCATCTCTCCCTCCCTCTCCCATCCTCCCGCCCCCCCCCCACCTCTCTCCTTCCCTCTCTCCACCCCTCACCCTTCTTCCCTCCCTCGGTATGTCTTTTAATCATGGGTGTCTTTGTGCCAGAGAGAGGGGTGATTAATAACAGCTAATATTCTCTGTCCAGACCAGCACAGCACAGTGTTTCTCTAAAATAAACACAGCTGAAAGAGAGAGAGAGAGAGAGAGAGAGGCACAGAGAAAGGCTGTCTGTTATTCAGCCTGATGGGACTCTGGTGGCAGAGAGGAGTAGCATGTGTACTGGGGAACCTAGTGTAGAATAGAACAACCCTGTTTTTGAGTAACTAGCACTCACTGTTTTATGAGACATTCGATGCTGCATCTGTTGTATTCCAGAGTACAGGGTGTTGTGTGGCTTGATACACCTGGCTGCATTCAGGGAGAGTTGTAAAGTCAGTTAGGTATGAAACGCCAGTAAGGTAGGTACTAAAACTGAATGTTATTGTTCCCTTGAATGGGGTGGTTTGCTGTACGTTTTGAATGGAACGAGGCCTGCAGCGACAAAGTTACATTAATATAACTGAATAAAGAATCTGAATCACATTTATTCGCATTTACATATACCCATAATTTGACATAGTGAAATGGTGCTGACAGCAATAGACAAAATATACAGACAAATTAGATGAGGAATTGAGAGGAATTTACACATAGTCTACACAGTATATACAATAAAGATGTAATAAACACAAACATTTACACATAGGAGGATATAAGCAACTTTACAGTTGAGGATACAATTTACAGTGTACAGAGCTACAGTTGCAGTACATGACTGTGAATAAAGCTACTATGATTCCATTACTGCAGCATCCTCCAGAGTGCTGCTGTGTAATTTCTGGACCTGTCAGAGGGGTGCTGGGGTCAGGGGGTGACCTTCTCACAGTGCAGGGGGATGGGGTGGGGGGAGTGGGAGTGAGGCTACTCTGCCTGGGCGATGAGCACGCTGCCAGCCCACTGTCTCTCTCTCTCTCCTTGCCAACCTGGCCCTCCCTGCCGGGGACACCAAGAGTACACTGCTTTTAACTCTTTCAGGGCTTGAACCTCTGACTGATATTCCTGTAGGTCTGTGTGGATGAGGGAGTATGATGGAGTTGGCTATAGATATGCTGATCTTGTAACTAGTTTTTTGTGTTCTTGCTAGTGTTTTAAATAATATGTGAACTGTGGTTTTACCCTGTCTGAACAGTTGTCTGTATGTAGTTGTAGTTTGGGGGCTATGTAAGGACAAACCTATAGTCTATTCAAAGTGGAGTGCAGACTGGGACCATCTAAATATTCCTGTTGATGGTGCTGTCATTTCCAGGTGGAGGTGACATCACTAGAAGAAAGGTAGAATTCTACATTCTGCCAGAAGAACACATGAATATTTGATTGCTCATAGAGTCTGGGAATACTTGAGAACTCACAGCCTCCAGAGATTATTACCTAACAGTATGTTTTTATTACAGTGGACTTTTCTCCGCTGCCAGCCAAACACTCTCATTTTATATCAGTGTGGTGATTCACCTGCATCGAACGGCCCTTCAATGTTAAACTGTAAAAAGAGTGAAAAGAGAGAATTGTCAGCCTTTATAGTATTATACACACAACCACTCAGTGCAATACAAGGAAGGACAGGTAAATAGGCTACTTACGCTATCTACTTTTTTTAGTACGATTTATTTTAATTAGATTTTTGAACAATACAAAACATACACATACAAACGACAACATACAGACGCACACAAATATCCACAACATCACCCCTGCCCAGACCCGCCTGCTCACACCCCCATCTCCAGCGCCCACATCACTCTCCGCCAAATGGCCTCAAACTGCACTGTGTTGTTTCTCTTTGTCGCCCACGCACGTTCAACATTTAGATAATAAAGCATTTGACCTTTCCATTGTATTAACAATGGAGGATTGGTTGATTTCTTGTTTTTAAGTATACGTTTTTTCAAGATGATTGACAAGAAAAGTATTGTCCAACCCATCGGCTATCTCACTGCACCCTCATTTGCCATGTCTTGAAATATGCAGACAGACGGATTAAAAGTAAGTTTACATTGTAATACATCTGACAGCTAACTTTCTGACTTTGCCCATAACTTTTTGGACTTTACCTCTGAGAGTGTTGTCTCTTGTGTTGTCAGCAGAGGCTTTTAAGTGCTGTTTGATATCTTGGAAAGCCTGAGGTTTTGTTAACCCCTCGGTGTTGAATGAATGTTCAGTCAGATATTAACGCTAATTTGATAGTGTAAACATGATCACATGTGCTATCATACTTTACTTTAGAGTCTCAACACCAGTAGTCTTATGTGCTAGACTCATTGGCATTATTGTGGTCAGACAGTGGCTGTTGAAAGTCTATAATACTATAGAGTACCTCCAATGAAAAGTATTGATGCAAAAGAAGAGCACTGTTTCAATGTGGATGTTTGAGCAAAGCCTGCCCTCTATTGGTGAAAGGATAATATCTACAAACTCTAATTTGAGTTTTTTGATGTAAGCTTTATGATATATATTGTATGCTGTGTAAAGTGTAAAGATAAACATTTGTTTAGTAAGCTATACTGGTTTTATTCTGTGTATTACGACATATCAGCCAGTTATCACATAACCCCCAAAGTTAGCAGCAAATTCATTCTCTCCTCAGTTTGGAGTTGTGGCAGGTTGCAACTATTTGAATTCAATATATAAAGACAACTTTCAGTGAGTGCTGATTCTTCCCTTTCATGCAAATTTAGCATGCATGCATTATATATTATAGCTACAGTGTACTATTCTGTCTGAACCCTCTGTTTCATGTTGTGGGTCATGGTTTGGATTCTGCTGGGAAGCAGTTGTAGAAGATATCCACATAAGGGAGACAGAGGATTGGATTCCAACAGTAGGCTTCTCTCTCCACCTTGGTTCTCTCTCACTATTTGAATGAAACTTCCTCTCCATGTCTAACCTTGTATAAAGCATTACAAATCAGAAGAATCTCTACCTTTCACTCTGCTACTCCCTAAGATAATTTAGTAGCTCCCCATTATATTGGACAATAAACTTCACCATACTAGCCTTGGGACAGAGGACTAGTGCTTACTTCCGGGCTAATACATCAAGTTAAATTATCTAAATTATGAGATATGTGTTTACCTGATTGTCTTTTTGTGTGACAGAAACAAGCTTTCATAAGAACCACTCATCTCCGTCCAAGAAAATAAATTCACACTACAAGTAACCAGCAGAGAGCAGCATGCACATGCCAACCAGCCATTTACTGAGTCTCCCATCACTGTTTGCTGTATCCTGGATTCATAATATTTCCATATCATAGAGGCTACGTTCTTGGATATGGCACTTTGTGTATATGTGTCTCTGTCTGTATGTGTGTAGTGAAAGAGTGGAAAGGAGAGGAAGAGAAAGGGAACAAGAAAGAGAGAGAATAGTGTGTGTGTGTGTGTGTGTGTGTGTCCTGAGCAGGGAGTCGTGAGTCCTGCAGATTTGTCTCTTTTCATTCCTCTTTTGTGTCTCAAGCCCTGAGCCAGTTCTTTCTTTCCACATATCCACTTGTCTCCTTCCATCCAGGTTGCCCCTGGTAACGAGGGTGAAATACACACAGACGTCATTCAGGCAGGGAGGGTGAGGGGAGAGAGAGACGGGAAGAGAGAAATGGAGAGAGAGAGGGCAATATAGAATAGAGAGAGGGAGAGGGAGGAAGAAGGGCGAGAGAGAAAGAGAAATAGACAGAAGGGAATGGAGAGACAAGCAGAGAGTGGGTACTGCCCTTAGGGAAAAACCACATGAATTTAAAATGTGATCACATGTGAAGTGTTCCAAAAACACATGCTTTCATGTGATCACGTGATCTTATGTGAAGTTAATGTGACAACATGTAAAGCAACAACATGAAACTACACACGTGAAAACATGATCACATGTGAAGTATTCCAAAAACACGTTTTCACATGATTTTCCACATGTGAAATCATTTGTTTTTTCTGTAAGGGTGCAAACACAATGCAGTATTGATACACCACATGCTATAGTTAAAACAACCATTGCTTCCCATTCATTAACATTAGGGAACTGAAAAATCTTCAGAACACTCGGTGATGAAGGATCATTAATCGAATTCAACTGAGGCTGCAGTGTACCACTACCTAGCTGACTGACAGACGACTGTAGCTTTAAAGGGGCAATCAGCAGTTGCTACATCACATTTTTTGGGACATAGAAATGTATGATATGTACCCATTGATTCTTTAAGAATATAACATATAAATGCCTCATGAGCTTAGTTCAACTGTCGTATCCCATCATAACCCAAAATATGAGCTTGTTTCACTTGTAAACAAAGTAAATGTAAACAAACAGCCTCAAAACGGTCAGTCCTTGTATCCATAGCTCTGTCTATGAATTTGAAAGTGGTTACATATCTCATGCCCCATACCTCAGCTTTTTACCAAAACGGGCGGGAAGAGCTTTTTTATTGTTTCTACTGCTGATTGCCGCTTTAAAACACTTTCCCAGTCGTGACGTCTGTTGGTCTGTAATGACACTGTTTGGTCCAAATGTGGTGGCTGTATACAGTCGTGGTCAAAAGTTTTGAGAATGACACAAGTATTGGTCTTCACAAAGTTCGCTGCTTCAGTGTTATGAGCTATTTTTGTCAGATGTTATTATGGTATACTTAAGTATAATTACAAGCATTCCATAAGTGTCAAAGGCTTTTATTGACAATTACATTAAGTTTATGCAAAGAGTCAATATTTGCAGTGTTGACCCATCTTTTTCAAGACCTCTGCAATCCGCCCTGGCATGCTGTCAATTAACTTCTGGGCCACATCCTGACTGATGGCAGCCCATTCTTGCATAATCAATGCTTGGAGTTTGTCCTGTTTGTTCACCCGCCTCTTGAAGATCGACCACAAGTTCTCAATGGGATTAAGGTCTGGGGAGTTTCCTGGCCATGGACCCAAAATGTCGATGTTTTGTTCCCGAGCCACTAAGTTATCACTTTTGCCTTATGGCAAGGTGCTCCATCATGCTGGAAAAGCATTGGTCGTCACCAAACTGTTCTTGGATGGTTGGGAGAAGTTGCTCTCGGAGGACGTGTTGGTACCATTCTTTATTCATGGCTGTGTTCTTAGGCAAAATTGTGAGTGAACCCACTCCCTTGGCTGAGAAGCAACCCCACACATGAATGGTCTCAGGATGCTTTACTGTTGGCATGACACAGGACTGATGGTAGCGCTCACCTTGTCTTCTCCGGACAAGGTGTTTTCCAGATGCCCCAAACAATGGGAAAGGGGATTCATCAGAGAAAATGACTTTACCCCAGTCCTCAGCAGTCCAATCCCTGTACCTTTTGCAGAATATCAGTCTGTCCCTGATATTTTTCCTGGAGAGAAGTGGCTTCTTTGCTGCCCTTCTTGACACCAGGCCATCCTCCAGACGTCTTCGCCTCACTGAGCGTGCAGATGCACACACACCTGCCTGCTGCTATTCCTGAGCAATCTCTGCACTGGTGGTGCCCCAATCCCGCAGCTGAATCAACTTTAGGAGACGGTCCTGGCGCTTGCTGGACTTTCTTGGGCGCCCTGACGCCTTCTTCACAACAATTGAATCTCTCTCCTTGAAGTTCTTGATGATCCGATAAATGGTTGATTTAGGTGCAATCTTACTAGCAGCAATATCCTTGTCTGTGAAGCCCTTTTTGTGCAAAGCAATGATGACGGAACGTGTTTCCTTGCTGGTAACCATGGTTAACAGAGGAAGAACAATGATTTCAAGCACTACCCTCATTTTAAAGCTTCCAGTCTGTTATTCTAACTCAATCAGCATGACAGAGTGATCTCCAGCCTTGTCCTTGTCAACACTCTCACCTGTGTTAACGAGAGAATCACTGACATGATGGCAGCTGGTCCTTTTGTGGCAGGGCTGAAATGCAGTGGAAATGTTTTTTGGGGATTAAGTTCATTTTCATGGCAAAGAGGGACTTTGCAATTAATTGCAATTCATCTGATCACACTTCATGACATTCTGGAGTATATGCAAATTGCCATCATCAAAACTGAGGCAGCAGACTTTGTGAAAATTAGTATTTGTGTCATTCTCAAAACTTTTGACCATGACTAGACTCTCACGGGCATCCGCAAACCTGAGTTACAGTGCTGAGGAGGATGACGATGATAATGATGATGGTGGTGATGATGATGATGATGATGATGATGATGATGATGATAGTGGTTGCAATGCTGATGTTGATGAAAGTGATGATTATGGGATTATCATAATGATAATGATAAGGAGGAGGAGAGGAAATAGATATGGAAGATGAGCGTACAGTACTGACTACACAAGACATTTCCTGCAGATCATAACATATCAGTGTGCTTTCAAAGTTGAAATCCTTTACGTAGTCTATCCTGCCTTGCTAATTCTGACCTGTATAATAAACTGCCCTGATCTGCATAAAACGCAGTCAGTGATACACCACTGGTGTTCTGGACTGAAAGTGACAATGTAATTTCCTGTTACTTTCAGAGTGTATCTGCCTTTCCCTGAGTCATTTATCTCTGTAAATAGCCTGTAAGAGGAGGATGGGCGCAGGGCCGCTTACCTAAGTACAGTGAAGAGGTAGATGAGAGGTTGAATACTGTGTACTCCTCGCTTTAATAAACAGTACAGTGTACACATCCAGCAGAAGCAGAGGGTATATAGAATATCACACTGTGTACAGTCCATGCTCCAAGAGATGTGGTTGAAAAGATGCTGGATGAAACGCTCTGAGCATTTAAAGGGTGTGGATATTATTTTTCTTCTTCTCACGAGATCTTAATATACTCATGATACACACAGCAGCTAGTCTCAATCGCAAGGTTAAAGATGAATCCAGTTATTCTTTCCCAGGTCCAAGAGGTTGCTGTAAGACTTTGTAATTGCCAGTGTTTCTGCTGTGTTCATTATGGAGCGATTTCAGTGCCAACAGAAATTGGATTTGAATTCCATAATTTTGAATTTGTATTAGGATATTGAATTTGAATTTAATATTTTGGCATTTGTAATGCACAAATTGAATAATTGAATTCATAAATGTAACTTGTATTTTATGATTTTTTGGAAACTGAAGTGAATGAATATTGCATTCCGTTTTCAAATAAAATGTACATTTAATTGAATATTTAATTTCAATATTTATATATTCAGTTTCAATATGGTAGATTTTGCATTCATTGTCTGTGTATCAAGTCTACAAACCATCATTTCAAGTTTATCAAAGTTTAGTATATTCAATGTATATATTTTTTTAATGCATGCCAGCAAAGCCACTACACACAACACTAAACAATACATTAATTGCACTATAACGGTGACAAACGGTGCCCACAAACTGTTAGGGCCTACATAAAGCTGTCCCAACGGGATCAGCTTTCTTTTCAGCAACAAGGAGTGAATCCTTACCACTGCTACACCTGGCTATCAGCGGAGCCTTGTCTGGCAGCGAAGACGGACGTAGTCAGTATAACTATTTTTCAGCACTTTTGAAATGTACAGCGACAGAATTCAGAACATGGGCCGTTCTTACATTATTCTCCCTGTACACCAAGTCAGAACCGTAGTATAAATAAAGGGGGCTTATAAGCAGACAATAAAAGCTCTTACAATATTCAATGATGACATTGCTCTAAAACAGGCTATAGGCTACATGTGCACCACCAAGTCAGAACAGTAGGCTAAGTTATGAGGGGGAAAGGGACCAACGTATTAAGGTGAGGCACGTGGGCTACTAACAGCTTACTACACCACATACACTTAGTATTACTTTCTTAGCTACAGTATACATACAGTTGAAGTCGGAAGTTTACATTAAAACTTGTTTTTCAACCACTCCACAAATTTCTTGTTAACAAACTATAGTTTTGGCAAGTCGGTTAGGACATCTACTTTGTGCATGACACAAGCAATTTTTCCAACAATTGTTTACCGACAGATTATTTCACTTATAATTCACTGTATCACAATTCCAGTGGGTCTGAAGTTTACATACACTAAGATGACTGTGCCTTTAAACAGCTTGGAATATTCCAGAAAATGATGTCATGGCTTTAGAAGCTTCTGATATGCTAATTGACATCATTTGAGTCAATTGGAGGTGTACCTGTGGATGTATTTCAAGGCCTACCTTCAACCTCGGTGCCTCTTTGCTTGACATCATGGGAAAATCAAAAGAAATAAGCCAAGACCTCAGAAAAAAAAGTAGACTTCCACAAGTCTGGTTCATCCTTGGGAGCAATTTCCAAATGCCTGAAGGTACCACGTTCATCTGTACAAACAATAGTACGCAAGTATAAACACCATGGGACCACGCAGCCGTCATACCGCTCAGGAAGGAGACGCGTTCTGTCTCCTAGAGATGAACGTACTTTGGTGTGAAAAGTGCAAATAAATCCCAGAACAACAGCAAAGGACCTTGTGAAGATGCTGGAGGAAACAGGTACAAAAGTATCTACAGTGCTATGAAAAAGTATTTGCCCCCTTTCTAATTTTCTCTACTTTTGCATATTTGTGATACTGAATGTTATCAGATCTTCAACCAAATCCTAATATTAGATAAAGGGAACATAAGTGAACAAATAACACAACAATTACATATTTATTTCATTTATTTCATAAACAAAGTTATACAACACCCAATTCCCCTGTGTGAAAAAGTAATTGCCTCCTTACACTCAATAACTGGTTGTGCCACCTTTAGCTGCAATGACTCCAACCAAATGCTTCCTGTAGTTGTAGATTTTTTTTCCTCATTTTGTCTGTCATAGTTGATGTGTACCTATGATGAAAATTACAGGCCTCTCTCATCTTTTTAAGTGGGAGAACTTGCACAATTGGTGGCTGACTAAATACTTTTTTTCCCCACTGTATATTATTAAGTGTAGGGGTAAGGGGTTCATTTGGAATGACTGGCACAGCCACTTTGGATACACACTCCCAATTTTCCCCTATATTCATTTAGCAGTGGTGGGCCGCCTCTGCAAATCGTGGCCGCTACTCCCCAAAATATTATGTTAAAAATAAAAAGCTTTTTTTTTTCAGGATGGTAAAAAGTTTTCAGGGTAAACCTAAATGACTAAAACCAGATATAAAGTATGTAGAAAAAAATGGAGCAATATATTTTTCAATAAGATCATCTTTGAGAATAAAAACTAGACAGTCAGTGAGAATCTAAAATTCAAATAATGTCATGGCATGGGGCCCCCATTGATTTTGTTACAATGTTTGAGTCACTCAGATAGCATAAGAACACGGCATAAGCCATGGCAAAATGTGTAGAATTGCAGGAAATTATACTGAACAAAAATATAAACGCAACATGCATCAACTTCTAAGATTTTCCTGAGTTGAAGTTCATATAAAGAAATCAGTCACGTGAAATAAATTCCTTAGGCCATAATCTATGGATTTCACATTACTGTGCAGGGGCGCAGCTATGGGTGGGCCTGGGAGGGCAATTCCCCTGTGTGAAAAAGTAATTGCCCCCTTACACTCAATAACTGGTTGTGCCACCTTTAGCTGCAATGACTCCAACCAAATGCTTCCTGTAGTTGTAGATCAGTCTCTCACGTTGCTGTAGAGGAATTTTTCTTTAACTCAGTGACGTGTGGGTTTTCAAGCATGAACTGCTCGTTTCAAGTCCTGCCACAACATCTCAATTGGGATTACAGTGGGGGAAAAAAGTATTTAGTCAGCCACCAATTGTGCAAGTTCTCCCACTTAAAAAGATGAGAGAGGCCTGTAATTTTCATCATGGGTACACGTCAACTATGACAGACAAAATGAGAAAAACAAATCCAGAAAATCACATTGTAGGATTTTTAATGATTTTTTTTGCAAATTATGGTGGAAAATAAGTATTTGGTCAATAACAAAAGTTTCTCAATACTTTGTTATATACCCTTTGTTGGCAATGACACAGGTCAAACGTTTTCTGTAAGTCTTCACAAGGTTTTCACACACTAAATATGACTAAATACTTTTTTTCCCCACTGTAGGTCTGGACTTTGACTAGGCCATTCCAAAACTTCCAATTTGTTGCTTTTTAGCAATTTTCATGTAGACTTGATTGTGTGTTTTGGATCATTGTCTTGCTGCATGACCCAGCTGCGCTTCAGCTTCAGCTCACAGACGGATGGTCTGACATTCTCCTGTAGAATTCTCTGATACAGAGCAGAATTCATGGTTCCTTCTATTAAGGCAAGTCGTCCAGGTCCTGAGGCAGCAAAGCATCCCCAAACCATCACACCACCACCACCATGCTTGACCTTTGGTATGATGTTCTTACTGTGGAATGCAGTGTTTGGTTTTCGCCAGGCATAATGGGACCCATCTCGTCCAAAAAGTTGACTCAAGTTTGCCAAAAAGCACCTGGATGATCATCAAGACTCTTGTAAGAACGTTCTACGGACAGATGATTCAAAAGTATAACTTTTTGGACGACATGGTTCCAGTAATGCCTGGCGAAAACCAAACTCTGCATTCCACAGTAAGAACATCTTACCAAAGGTCAAGCATGGTGGTGGTGGTGTGATCTGATAACATTCAGTGTCATAAATATGCAAAAGTAGAGACAATTAGAAAGGGGGCAAATACTTTTTCATAGCACTGTACATCCACAGTGGAACGAGTCCTATATCGACATAACCTGAAAGGCTGCTCAGCAAGGAAGAAGCCACTGCTCCAAAACCACCATAAAAAAGCCAGACTACGGTTTGCAACTGCACATGGGGACAAAGATCGTACTTTTTGGAGAAATGTCCTCTGGTCAGATGAAACAAAAATAGAACTGTTTGATCATAATGACTATCGTTATGTTTGGAGGAAAAAGGGGGCTGCTTGCAAGCCGAAGAACACCATCCCAACCGTGAAGAACGGGGGTGGCAGCATCATGCTGTGGGGGTGCTTTGCTGCAGGAGGGACTGGTGCACTTCACGAAATAGATGGCATCATGAGGAAGGAAAATTATGTGGATATATTGAAGCAACATCTCAAGACATCAGTCAGGAAGATAAAGCTTGGTCGAAAATGAGTCTTCCAAATGGACAATGACCCAAAGCATACTTCCAAAGTTGTGGCATAATGGCTTAAGGACAACAAAGTCAAGGTATTGGAGTGGCCATCACAAAGCCCTGACCTCAATCCTATAGAAAATGTGTGGGCAGAACTGAAAAAGTGTGTGCGAGCAAGGAGGCCTACAAACCTGACTCAGTTACACCAGCTCTGTGGAAGGCTACCCGAAACGTTTGACCGAAGTTAAACAATTTAAAGGCATTGCTACCAAATACTTATTGAGTGCATGTACATTTCTGACCCACTGGGAATGTGATGAAAGAAATAAAAGCTGAAATAACTCATTCTCTCTACTATTATTCTGACATTTCACATTCTTAAAATAAAGTGGTGATCCTAACTCACCTAAAACAGGGAATTATTACTAGGATTAAATGTCAGGAATTGTGAAAAGCTGAGTTTAAATGTATTTGGCTAAGGTGTATGTAAACTTCCGACTTCAACTGTATCTCCCTGGCATATTACATCATTTATGCAGCAGCATACAATACTTTTTTGGATTCACCTTGTTGTGCTGTTCTCACTTGAACAGGAAGGTGGCGCGGCGGTCCGTCTTGTGGGCAAACTTTGTCATCAAAGTCTGGCATTCTCTGGATTTATGGTGTTTCAAGGCAACTGGGAGTCTTCCTTTTTCACTGGATACTGCCATACTGAGATGTATAATGGATACATTATTACAGTATAACACCATTAGGGCTTCACATTTTTTATGACATCTATTTGAAGAGGTCATTGCTAAAGGTTTAGGCAGTCAAAATTCCTGAATATCATAGATAAAGGTCACTGTGGTAAGGGAAAAGAAAACCAGTAAGGGAAGAGAAAACCAGTAAGGGAAGAGAAAAACAGTAGTGGAAGAGAAAACCAGTAAGGGAAGAGAAAACCAGTAGTGGAAGAGAAAACCAGTAGTGGAAGAGAAAACCAGTAGTGGAAGAGAAAACCAGTAGTGGAAGAGAAAACCAGTAAGGGAAGAGAACCAGTAGTGAAGTGATTTGAGAGAGGGATAGAAGAAGAGGACGAATCTAATTAATGTGATCAGTCTGACACTATCAAAGACATAGGTGAGTCTGAGGTTGTAGAGCAGACATGATGTAAGTGATGTAGGGTAGGGGGACAGCCTTTTTCTAGGAACTATGTGAGAGATGACATCAGCTCTCCTTTAATGGTGAGCTCATCAGTACAGGGGTGAATCTCAATAGTCTGAAGAGAATTCCTCTCCTTGTCTTCTCCCCGGGCAGGTGAAAGCAAGTTCATTATCAGACATCCACCTGGTGAAGCACCCATCTACAGTGGGGGAAAAATGTATTTAGTCAGCCACCAATTGTGCAAGTTCTCCCACTTAAAAAGATGAGAGAGGCCTGTAATTTTCATCATAGGTACACGTCAACTATGACAGACAAATTGAGAAAAAAAAATCCATAAAATCACATTGTAGGATTTTTAATGAATTTATTTGCAAATTATGGTGGAAAATAAGTATTTGGTCACCTACAAACAAGCAAGATTTCTGGCTCTCACAGACCTGTAACTTCTTCTTTAAGAGGCTCCTCTGTCCTCCACTCGTTACCTGTATTAATGGCACCTGTTTGAACTTGTTATCAGTGTAAAAGACACCTGTCCACAACCTCAAACAGTCACACTCCAAACTCCACTATGGCCAAGACCAAAGAGCTGTCAAAGGACACCAGAAACAAAATTGTAGACCTGCACCAGGCTGGGAAGACTGAATCTGCAATGGTTAAGCAGCTTGGTTTGAAGAAATCAACTGTGGGAGCAATTATTAGGAAATATAAGACATATAAGACCACTGATAATCTCCCTCGATCTGGGGCTCCACGCAAGATCTCACCCCGTGGGGTCAAAATGATCACAAGAACGGTGAGCAAAAATCCCAGAACCACACGGGGGGACCTAGTGAATGACCTGCAGAGTGCTGGGACCAAAGTATCAAAGCCTACCATCAGTAACACACTACGCCGCCAGGGACTCAAATCTTGCAGTGCCAGACGTGTCCCCCTGCTTAAGCCAGTACATGTCCAGGCCCGTCGGAAGTTTGCTAGAGTGCATTTGGATGCTCCAGAAGAGGATTGGGAGAATGTCATATGGTCAGATGAAACCAAAATATAACTTTTTGGTAAAAACTCAACTCGTCGTGTTTGGAGGACAAAGAATGCTGAGTTGCATCCAAAGAACACCATACCTACTGTGAAGCATGGGGGTGGAAACATCATGCTTTGGGGCTGTTTTTCTGCAAAGGGACCAGGACGACTGATCCGTGTAAAGGAAAGAATGAATGGGGCTATGTATCGTGAGATTTTGAGTGAAAACCTCCTTCCATCAGCAAGGGCATTGAAGATGAAACGTGGCTGGGTCTTTCAGCATGACAGTGATCCCAAACACACCGCCCGGGCAACGAAGGAGTGGCTTCGTAAGAAGCATTTCAAGGTCCTGGAGTGGCCTAGCCAGTCTCCAGATCTCAACCCCATAGAAAATCTTTGGAGGGAGTTGAAAGTCCGTGTTGCCCAGCGACATCCCCAAAACATCACTGCTCTAGAGGAGATCTGCATGGAGGAATGGGCCAAAATACCAGCAACAGTGTGTGAAAACCTTGTGAAGACTTACAGACAACGTTTGACCTGTGTCATTGCCAACAAAGGGTATATAACAAAGTATTGAGAAACTTTTGTTATTGACCAAATACTTATTTTCCACCATAATTTGCAAATAAATTCATAAAAAATCCTACAATGTGAATTTCTGGATTTTTTTTTTCTCATTTTGTCTGTCATAGTTGACGTGTACCTATGATGAAAATTACAGGCCTCTCTCATCTTTTTAAGTGGGAGAACTTGCACAATTGGTGGCTGACTAAATACTTTTTTTCCCCACTGTATATTATTAAGTGTAGGGGTAAGGGGTTCATTTGGAATGACTGGCACAGCCACTTTGGATACACACTCCCAATTTCCCCCTATATTCATTTAGCAGTGGTGGGCCGCCTCTGCAAATCGTGGCCGCTACTCCCCAAAATATTATGTTAAAAATAAAAAGCTTTTTTTTTTCAGGATGGTAAAAAGTTTTCAGGGTAAACCTAAATGACTAAAACCAGATATAAAGTATGTAGAAAAAAATGGAGCAATATATTTTTCAATAAGATCATCTTTGAGAATAAAAACTAGACAGTCAGTGAGAATCTAAAATTCAAATAATGTCATGGCATGGGGCCCCCATTGATTTTGTTACAATGTTTGAGTCACTCAGATAGCATAAGAACACGGCATAAGCCATGGCAAAATGTGTAGAATTGCAGGAAATTATACTGAACAAAAATATAAACGCAACATGCATCAACTTCTAAGATTTTCCTGAGTTGAAGTTCATATAAGGAAATCAGTCACGTGAAATAAATTCCTTAGGCCATAATCTATGGATTTCACATTACTGTGCAGGGGCGCAGCTATGGGTGGGCCTGGGAGGGCATAGACCCACCCACTTGGAAGCCGACCCACTGGGGAGCCAGGCCCAGCCAATCAGAATGAGTGTTTCCCCACAAAAGGTCATTATTACAGACAGAATTACTCCTCAGCACTCCTCAGCACCTGTCAGGTGGATGGATTATCTTAACAAAGGATAAAATCCTCACTAACAGGGATGCACTTGTGCAGAACATTTGAGAGTAATAAGCTTTTTGTGCTTATGGAACATTTCTGGGATATTTTATTTCAGCTCATGAAACATGGGACCAGCACTTTACATGTTGAGTTTATATTTTTGTTCAGTGTAGTAACCGTCTGTCCGGTGTTTCCAGATTCCTATGAAATATGACCTATAATTACTTATGAGTGAAATAGTTTTCCTTCCAAAATTGTTTAATTAAGTATGTTAAAAAGCTGCTTTTCTGTGTTGGAATGGTGTGGGCGTACCCCAACAACTGAAGGGTGTGGGCGTATACCAGTCATAAAAATAGGAATTAGTTTAGACCACTCCTCTAGAACACTGATTGGCCAGCTCATCCTCCTCAGGACTATGTCATCATAGGAAGCTTTTTTGAAACGGTCTATTTGAGATACAAGTTTAAGGTGGGGTTTTTGAAGGGTTTTTTCTCCAATTTATGCTTTGGCCACAAATAGGAGTATAGGACGAGTCAACAACATTACATGGGTATAGTGCTTATAGTGCTTGTCGGTTATTTTTAATTATTATAAACATTTTTTTTACCCACGTGAAATAAATTCCTTAGGCCATAATCTATGGATTTCACATTACTGTGCAGGGGCGCAGCTATGGGTGGGCCTGGGAGGGCATAGACCCACCCACTTGGAAGCCGACCCACTGGGGAGCCAGGCCCAGCCAATCAGAATGAGTGTTTCCCCACAAAAGGTCATTATTACAGACAGAATTACTCCTCAGCACTCCTCAGCACCTGTCAGGTGGATGGATTATCTTAACAAAGGATAAAATCCTCACTAACAGGGATGCACTTGTGCAGAACATTTGAGAGTAATAAGCTTTTTGTGCTTATGGAACATTTCTGGGATATTTTATTTCAGCTCATGAAACATGGGACCAGCACTTTACATGTTGAGTTTATATTTTTGTTCAGTGTAGTAACCGTCTGTCCGGTGTTTCCAGATTCCTATGAAATATGACCTATAATTACTTATGAGTGAAATAGTTTTCCTTCCAAAATTGTTTAATTAAGTATGTTAAAAAGCTGCTTTTCTGTGTTGGAATGGTGTGGGCGTACCCCAACAACTGAAGGGTGTGGGCGTATACCAGTCATAAAAATAGGAATTAGTTTAGACCACTCCTCTAGAACACTGATTGGCCAGCTCATCCTCCTCAGGACTATGTCATCATAGGAAGCTTTTTTGAAACGGTCTATTTGAGATACAAGTTTAAGGTGGGGTTTTTGAAGGGTTTTTTCTCCAATTTATGCTTTGGCCACAAATAGGAGTATAGGACGAGTCAACAACATTACATGGGTATAGTGCATATAGTGCTTGTCGGTTATTTTTAATTATTATAAACATTTTTTTTACCCAATTGGTAGTTACAGTCATTTTTAGTGATCCAATTGACATTTTAGTCATTTAGCAGACGCTCTTATCCAGAGCGACTTACAATTAGTGAGTGCATACATTTATCATACTGGCCCCCCGTGGGCCCATCGCTGCAACTCAAGTACAGACTTGGGAGAGGCGAAGGTCGAGAGCCATGCGTCTTCTGAAACATGACCCCGCCAAGCCACACTGCTTCTTGACACACTGCTCGCTTAACCCGGAAGCCAGACGCACCAACGTGTCAGAGGAAACACCGTACAGCTGGCGTCCGAAGTCAGCGCGCATGCGCCCGGCCTGCCACAAGGAGTGATGGTTAATAAGTGATAAGCAGTAATGCGCAGTCACTACCATCATGGGACTTTTATTAATTGTTTTATTCTGTGTTGTTACAGCATCAACCCACATAATGCATAGTGCATTTCATGTTGAAAAATGGAGAGAAAAAAATTCGAAATAACAAATCGAAAACCGTGATTATTTTTTAATAATCGAACCGAAACCGAACCGACCTCAAAAAGCACTAATTGTGTTACGCCCCTGAAAAAGGGGAGAAATAATCACGAGAGTGATGCAGTTATGTTTCCTCACTGAAAACTTTAGTATAATGCTTTTACAAAAATACCACATTTTACAGAACAACAGATCTACAGGAACCAGAGTTTTGTAGGGTACAAAGCTTATTCAAGTCACAACAGCATAAACTGTAATTCACTAAAACATATACAAATGTTTCAATATAACTGTCAAACACAAAGTAGCTTTAGCTCAGTAACCCATAACTACATTTATCAACCATGTCAACAAAGTATTCGAAACACATTATACAAATAACCCCAAATATATTATTAACAGCGCACATGTTCATTCACAATTAACATAAAATGGCAGCTACTCTCAGTACGAAGCTATTCTTCGCTGCAACCAAGCAGGTTTCACTCACACACGCACCTATTACTCTCTTCAACTTAACTCTAACTTACTCAAGATGTTACTAACACATACCTTAAACTCTCTTGACATGTTAGCAAGTTATTACATTCAAATTAACTCTTTTTATATCAATAACGTACCTGAAAAATGGGAGAAATAATCACGAGAGTGATGCAGTTATGTTTCCTCACTGAAAACTTTAGTATAATGAGAAAAACAACCGCGATTTCCCCAGAAAGTTGGGTGGAGACCAGAGCAATCGATCTCAGGCTCATAGATTAAGAGCATTTAGTAGATCACAGATTAACACTTTTACCCTTAAATTAGGCACCACAAAATAAAGTAGTCAATATAACGTTTACACATTCCTCTTACAATATTTACCCTTTTTACACTTGACGGATTTTAACACAATTATGAATTTTATCAATCTCTATGAACTAGTACTGAATGCATGATCTTTTTAACCTTAGATATTTTAAGATCCTTACATACCATGAACTTACTAATACTTTTTAGTGTATAACAGGCTATGAATATGTCCTTTAACCTGTCACAATTGCTCATCACTATTTGGGTATGAGTTAACAGAATATTAATTTTTAAAAGAGAGATTTTCACTGGACAGTTACTTTAAAACTGCACATTTTCTCTCAGCCCCATGGCAAAATGTGTAGAATTGCAGGAAATTTGCTTTTAAACAGAGACATTTTGTGGTGTTGGAGGGCCAGTAGGAGGCACTTTTTCCTCTGGTCAAAATAATTGGATCTCAATGCCCCAGGGCAGTGATTGGGGACATTGCCCTGAGTAGGGGTGCCATCTCTCGGACGTTAAACTGGTGTCCTGACTCTGTGGGCACTTATCGTAAGAGTAGGGTGCTAACCCTGGTGTCCAGGCTGAATTCCCAATACCATGCATTTTGTTTTAGAGGAATTCAGAACAAGCTTGAAATCGTACAGATTATTTTGAATAATGTTAAAAGGTGTCCGATATACTACCATCTGCCTTAACACACTGGGTTCACAAACCACTCCAGAGCATGACCAGTATTCCCAGCACACTTCAATCTCTGCACCAAGACAGTATGGTCCACAGTGTCAAACGCCAAGTCTATGAATACAGATACACAATGCTGCTTCCTATCCAGGGCACAGTGAACATAATTTAAAACGTTCACAGTTGCTGTGACAGTGCTGTGGCCAGACCTGAAACCTCATTGCATACCAATCAGCCTTAAGCTGCTCATTGACTAGGAACTCCAATACCTTTGCCAGAATAGACAACTTAGATATTGGCCGATAGTTATTCAGTAGAGTGGGATCACCTGCTTTCAAAAGAGGTAGGACAAATGCTGATTTCCACATTACATTCTAGGGTGAGGTTAAAGATGCATGTTAAAGGGAGAGCAATGATTTCTGCAGCTAATTGTAGTAGTCGTGGGTATAGATCATCAGGGCCAGGGGATTTTTTTTTACATCAATTGCTTTCAGGGCTCTACGCACCTCTGAGACAGAGAAGGGTGAGAAGGAGAACCTGGAGAAGGCGTGCTCGGGAGTGTCAGGTAATTTCACAGGGAGCTCATGTTGACCTTTAACCCTACCAAATAATCCGCCTGCATAAAGAAAATGTTGCTTAAAAGAGTTCAGAATAGAGGTTCTCTCAGTTACCAGCTGTGAGGAAACCAGCAGTTGTTTAGGGAGCTGTGCACTCTAAAGCTTTCACTACTTGCCAAAATGTGGAAGGATTATTCAGATTATCAGCAATAGATTTGAGGTAGTGGTCTGCTTTCAGTTTTCGGGTCATAGCCACACCCTGATTCCGAAGGTGTTTAAAAGCCATCCAATCATCAGCTGAATCAGAGCGTCTCACTGTAGCCCACACAGCATTCCGTTTCCTAATGATTTCAGCCAGTTGTCTCTGCCCTTCATTCTGTATTGTTTAAAAGGGGCATACCCCAGCCAGCCTGTCACTCCTGTCCTGATTCACTAATGAGTGTGTTCTGCTTTTAGTGGGCTGAGCGTTACTCAATGGTTACTCAATAACTAATGTGCACTTTTATTTCTGTCTGCTGCACCAGCTAACAAGTTATCCAGGAATAACCTACGCCATTCACTTTCATTTCTCTGTTTGCACACACACATACACTGAGGGTACAAAACATTAGGAACTCCTTCCTAATATTGAGTTGCATCCCCTTTTTCCCTCAGAACAGCCTCAATTCATCGGGGCATGTACTCTACAAGGTGTCGAAAGCGTTCCACAGGGATGCTGGCCCATGTTGACTCCCACAGATGTGTCAAGTTGGCTGGATGTCCTTTGGGTGGTGGACCATTCTTGATACATATGGGAAACTGTTGTGCGTGAAAAACCCAGCAACGTTGCAGTTCTTGACACAAACCGGTGCGCCTGGCACCTACAACCATACCCCGTTCAAAGGCACTTAAATATTTTGTCTTGCCCATTCACCCTCTGAATGGTACACATACACAGTCCATGTCTCAATTGTCTCAAGGCTTAAAAATCCTTCTTTAACCTGCCTCCTCCCCTTCATCTACACTGATTGAAGTGGTTTTAACAGGTGACATCAATAAGGTGTCATAGCTTTCACTCATGTGCATACACCCATACATATGTATACTGTGCACACACAGTCTTCCCCACATTCTGTCAGACAAATGTGTCTCTTCTCATAACACAGACACTTTTTGTCTTTCTCTCATTTTACATATTACATTTTAGTTATTTAGCAGACGCTCTTATCCAGAGCGACTTACAGGAGCAATTAGGGTTAAGTGCCTTGCTCAAGGGCACATCGACAGATTTTTCACCTAGTCGGCTCGGGGATTAGAACCAGCGACCTTTCGGTTACTGGCACTACGCTCTTAACCACTAAGCTACCTGCCGCTCTCACTCAATCACACACTCTCCTTTCTCCTCCCTGATCATTGTGTACACACACACCATACACATGTAACCTCTCCTCGTTCTGATCATTATCCTACTCTTGGTCTCACACACCCTCCCCCTGCGTCAGAGCAGAATTTCCTAGGCTGCCATAGTGGAGCTTGGGGGGAGATGAGAGGAAAGGAGAGCTATAACAGTGGTAGTGCTGTACCGGGCTCTGATGCTCCGCGCTGCACTGCGCTGCGCTGCACTGCTCCACTCCGCTCTGCTCCAGAGGATTATTAGCACACAGACGACAGCCTGCAGACATCAGTCTACACCAGGCTCTGCAAGGCACCGGAGGCGAGGCAGGGTAGGGCTGGGCTGGACTGGGCTGTTGCACTGGACTCTACTGGACTGGCTTACACGGCTGGACTGTACTGGACTAGGTCTGCACCATACTGGACTGGGCTGTACCCAACTGTTCTACAGGGCTTTGTCGTGTCGAGCCGGACCAGACTGGGCTGCATTGGACCAGGCTGTACCTGGTTTACAGGGCTGTGCCGTGCCGGGCTGGCTAAAGCTGGGAAAGACAACTGGAAAAGACGGAACCCCCTCCCCCTTCACTCTCCTCCCTCCATCCCTCCTTCTTTTTCTTTGTCACACCTTCATAACAGTACCTCTCAGTCCTCTCCAGCAGAAGAACAGAACCGACCTGAACGCACCCATCCATCCGTCAGCCGGAGAAAGAGAGAGACAGAAAGAGAAAAAGTGAGGATTATTATATTTTCTACTTTTCTTTTTGGAGGACATTCTGATTTTTTTGTTCAGTAAAAAAACCTAAAAGTGGACTAGGGGAACGATTTTGGATTGGAGATTTGGCGGGTTGTTTAGCTGCAGACATTTTAGCGGACTGCTGTGGACGGTCACTAGCTGTTTTCTACGGTCTCCAGTGCCTGTGGACTGTGGCACACGGTCATCCCGGTTGACTGACGGTCGTATACTGCATTCGGCTGTTTCTGGTGGTGGTGGTGTACCCAGGGCGGGCATGGCCCAGCAGGCTGGCGTGGGGGTGGGAGTTGGTGTAGGGGTCGACACCCTGGCAGTGCCCCCCATGGCTAAACATATCGGTCTGAACGAGGACTTGGTAAAAATCCTGAGAGAGAATCTGCTGCAGCCAGAGAGGACCCGGGGCCACCGCCGTTCACCCTCCTCCATCTCCCCCCGCCTCTCCCCCCGGAACTCCCCACGCCTGCTCCGCCGCATGATGATCAACAACAGCAACCACAAAAAAAGGAGGTTCACCGTCGCACACACATGGTGAGGGAATGGAGGCACTGCAGAAGGGCTAGCAGATCTGCTGTTATGCTTATGAACTTGAAAGGGTGTGTTTGTTTGTCTGTGTGTGTTTCACACTGTACCCAAACTTCAAGGGTGAAAACACTATGTATGTATGTGTGCGTATGTGTGTGTGTGTGTGTGTGTGTGTGTCTTATGCTAATGCCCAACTTTAAAGGGCTTGTGTGTAGGAAATGTAGTTTGTTTGGGTGTGAGACTAGATAAGCTGTTTGAGGATTAAGTTATCTTCTTTGTTGGTTCTTTGTTTTAAATGTGTATGGCCTGACACACTGTGAGTGTAAATGTGTGCGCTTGTGTGTGTGTGTGTGTGTGTATGTTGTCAGCAGTCATAAACAGAACAGTCAGCTGATGATTAAGGTGAGTTTTCCCACACAGCTGTTTAGTTGTAAACCATTTCTCACCTTGTGAATATAATTGCCATTACAAGTCATAACATCCATGGCACTGTGTGTGTATGTGTGTGTGTGTGTGCGCGTGCGTGCGTGCGTGCGTGCGAGAGAGAGAGTGAATTGGGGGGAATGCAGTAAAAGGAGGGAATAAAAAAGGGTTTTGTTATGAAAGAACCTGCTATGTATTCTATTCTGGCTGACAGATGGCTTTATGTTTAAGCCAACTCCGCTGTCATGCCATAGCCTACATGTTATAAACAATGCTATTCACCTTCATGTTTTTGATACGTCTCCTCTTCCATCACCTAGTGGGTGTGGAGCTGCAGTTGCTGAATAAATTAGTCTCCTATCTATCCCTGTCTGCCTCCCACGGCTTTTACTATCCCATCATCCCTCCCTCCCCCCCCGATTCCCCCTCTCCTCCAGGGAACTTCTCCAAGCCATCTTTTATGTGATTCAAATCCCATTTATTCCACATTTCACCATCCTGTTCCCTGTTCATCCTCTCCTTTTCTTCTCCATATCCCCGCCTCTTCTTTCCCCTTCTCTCCTCATCCTTTTCCCTACCGATCTTTTTCTTCCCCCTCTCTTCTCCCGTTCTTCTCCATCTCTGCCCTCCCCTCTCCTCCTCCTCCCATCTCTCGTTTTCTGGATGTGATGGAGCTAATTGAGAGATGAGTGGGATTTGGGAGCTCTAGCCAGGCTTTGCTACTGCGTTCCTCAGGTTTTCCCCATCGAGAGAGAGAGAGAGAGAGAGAGAGAGAGAGAGGCCTCACCCAAAATGACACACCCCCAGTGTTCTCCCAAACTCATCATTGCAATGCTGATTTAAGAGTTTTTTGGTCAATGGCAAAAGTGTTTGCTCTAAATTAATAGTCTGCAATCAATCAGCCAGTCTGCAATAATATGTGTAGATGATCATCTACACATATTATGATGATGTGATGATGTGAAGGTCCTCTGCATGAACTTAATCATTACAGTAGTGATTTACTTAATTATGCAACGTTTGATGTTAGAGTCACAGGCAATAGATAATACTCAGAGATCCTTCTGGTCCATAGGCCTACTCAGGCTGCTGAGACCTTGGGGACGAGGAAACCAGTGATGTTCCATGAGAAAGAAACCATTCAATAGATATTGAGTTGGAGATGGTACTCATCAATGATTCGGATCCCTATAGTATAGGTGCAGTTGATACTGAGATGAATCTGGTCTGTTCTCCCAGATTGAGTTAATACTGAGATGATACTGGTTTGTTCTCCCAGATTGAGTTAATACTGAGATGATACTGGTTTGTTCTCCCAGATTGAGTTAATACTGAGATGAATCTGGTCTGTTCTCCCAGATTGAGTTAATACTGAGATGATACTGGTTTGTTCTCCCAGATTGAGTTAATACTGAGATGATACTGGTTTGTTCTCCCAGATTGAGTTAATACTGAGATGATTCCTGTCTGTACACCCAGATTGAGATGATTACTGGTCCCAGATTGAGATGATTCCTGTCTGTACTCCCAGATTGAGATGATTCCTGTCTGTACTCCCAGATTGAGATGATTCCTGTCTGTACTCCCAGATTGAGATGATTCCTGTCTGTACTCTCAGATTGAGATGATTCCTGTCTGTACTCCCAGATTGAGATGATTCCTGTCTGTACTCCCAGATTGAGATGATCTCATGCCTGTGATGTAACAAGAAGCCTCTCCAGCCACAAGACAAACAATCTCAGCTCCTCAAAGATGAATGGCTCTGATTCAAAATGGCCTTGAAGTGTGTGGTGTGTGTGCATGCATGTCCGTACATTTGTATTTATGCGTGAAAATGTGTGTGTGTCTGCTTGGGCATGTGTGCGTTTGTGTGTGTATACAGCAGAATGTCAGGTTGAGAGGGGTGTGAGTAAGGTGCCGCCAGCAGTAATTGCTCACAAGTCACGACTCAGGATTCTGACTGATATGGAGAGAGAGAGAGTGAGAGAGAGGAGGGAGAGAGAGTGTTATTGTTGCGCAGCATGGAGTTGTGTCATGGTGTGTGAGAAATAACATAATAATAATACTCTTTCCTGGGCCTTAGTGACAGAGATGTATTGCTCTTACTAAAAGGGACGGAAATACTTGCAGTGATGAAAAGTGAATAGATTTTTTTACTAAACCCATTTCAATGCCACATTGTTACTGTGCTGTGGTTCCATTTTGAATTGTAATATGCTATTTGACTTTACTCAATAGACTGCAAGTATAACAGGTACCATGAAAAGAAAGAAGGGATTTTGACGATTGACTTACAGAGGGCATATAGGTGGTAAGGTTAAATGTGTGTACCCCATAAGTAGAGTTGCAAAATTCCAGTAACTTTCCCACATTCTTAGAAAAAAAGGTGCTATCTAGAAAAAAAAGGGTTATTCGGCTGACCCCATAGGAGAACCTTTTGAAGAACCCTTTTTGGTTCCAGGTAGAACCCTTTACACAGAAGGTTCTACCTGGAACCATAAAGGGACAGCCGAAATAACCCTTTTGGAACCATTTTTTCTAAGAGTGCAGTATTTCCAGGTTTTCCCAGAAATTCTGTTTGGAGGGCAAAACCAGTGATGAACTGTACAAGAGTGACAGAAAGGCAAAGCCCAGGCCCTGTGAGTGATTCTTATCGTCAGTAATACTGAGGACTGAAGTCCATTTACTCTCAATCAGCCTCTCATTGTTTTACAGCTCCAGAGAAGAGCAGGGCAGCTGGGCAGGCCATTACATCTGATGGCTTACAGCCCCGTAGGCTCCACTACACACTTTACACTACGTCCACTACCTTCTCTCTATCTATCTATCTATCTATGAATCTATCTATCTACAGTTGAAGTCGGAAGTTTACATACACCTTAGCCAAATACATTTAAACTCAGTTTTTCACAATTCCTGACATTTAATCCTAGTTAAAAGTATCCTGAGTGGCGCAGTGGTCTAAGGCACTGCATCGCAGTGCTAACTGTGCCACTAGAGCTCCTGGTTCGAATCCAGGCTCTGTCGCAGCCGGCCGCGACCGGGCGACATGGGCGGCGCACAATTGGCCCAGCGTCGTCCAGGGTAGGGGAGGGAATGGCCGGCAGGGATGTAGCTCAGTTGATAGAGCATGGCGTTTGCAACGCCAGGGTTGTGGGTTCGATTCCCATGGGGGGCCAGTATAAAAAAAAATGTATTCACTAACTGTAAGTCGCTCTGGATAAGAGCGTCTGCTAAATGACTAAAATGTAAATGTAAAATGTAAAAATACCCTGTCTTAGGTCAGTTAGGATCACCACTTTATTTTAAGAATGTGTAATGTCAGAATAATAGTAGAGAGAATGATTTATTTCAGCTTTTATTTATTTCATTACATTCCCAGTGGGTCAGAAGTTTACATACACTCAATTAGTATTTGGTAGCATTGTCTTTAAATTGTTTAACTTGGGTCAAACATTTTGGGTAGCCTTCCACAAGCTTCCCACAATAAGTTGGGTGAATTTTGGCCCATTCCTCCTGACAGAGCTGGTGTAACTGAGTCAGGTTTGTAGGCCTCCTTGCTCGCACACGCTTTTTCAGTTCTGCCCACAAATGTTCTATAAGATTGAGGTCAGGTCTTTGTGATGGCCACTCCAATACCTTGACTTTGTTGTCCTTAAGCCATTTTGCCACAACTTTGGGGTTATTGTCCATTTGGAAGACCCATTTGCGACTAAGCTTTAACTTCCTGACTGATGTCTTGAGATGTTGCTTCAATAGATCCACATCATTTTCCTTCCTCATGATGCCATCTATTTTGTGAAGTGCACCAGTCCCTCCTGCAGCAAAGCACCCCCACAGCATGATGCTGCCACCCCCGTGCTTCACGGTTGGGATGGTGTTCTTCGGCTTGCAAGCTATCCCCTTTTTCCTCCAAACATAACGATGGTCATTATGGCCAAACAGTTCTATTTTTGTTTCATCAGACCAAAGGACATTTCTCCAAAAAGTACGATCTTTGTCCCCATGTGCAGTTGCAAACCGTAGTCTGGCTTTTTTATGGCGGTTTTGGAGCAGTGGCTTCTTCCTTGCTGAGCGGCCTTTCAGGTTATGTCGATATAGGACTCGTTTTACTGTGGATATAGATACTTTTGTACCTGTTTCCTCCAGCATATATCTCTCTCTCTCTCTCTCTCTCTCTCTCTCTCTCTCTCTCTCTCTCTCTCTCTCTCTCTCTCTCTCTCTCTCTCTCTCTCTCCAATTTAAGGGCTTTATTTACATTTACATTTTAGTCATTTAGCAGACGCTCTTATCCAGAGCGACTTACAGTTAGTGAATACATATATATATTTTTTTTCATACTGGTCCCCCGTGGGAATCGAACCCACAACCCTGGCGTTGCAAACGCCATGCTCTATCAACTGAGCTACATCCCTGCCGGCAATTCCCTCCCCTACCCTGGACAACGCTAAATTGTGCGCTGGCATGGGAAACGTATGTTAACATTGCCAAACAAGTGAAGTAGATAGTAAACAAAAGTGAAATAAACTATAAATATTAACAGTAAACATTACACTCAGAAGTTCCAAAAGAATAAAGACATTTCAAATGTCATATTATGTATATACAGTGGGGAGAACAAGTATTTGATACACTGCGGATTTTGCAGGTTTTCCTACTTACAAAGCATGTAGAGGTCTGTAATTTTTATCATAGGTACACTTCAACTGTGAGAGACGGAATCTAAAACAAAAATCCAGAAAATCACATTGTATGATTTTTAAGTAATTAATTTGCATTTTATTGCATGACATAAGTATTTGATCACCTACAAACCAGTAAGAATTCCGGCTCTCACAGACCTGTTAGTTTTTCTTTAAGAAGCCCTCCTGTTCTCCACTCATTACCTGTATTAACTGCACCTGTTTGAACTCGTTACCTGTATAAATGACACCTGTCCACACACTCAATCAAACAGACTCCAACCTCTCCACAATGGCCAAGACCAGAGAGCTGTGTAAGGACATCAGGGATACAATTGTAGACCTGCACAAGGCTGGGATGGGCTACAGGACAATCGGCAAGCAGCTTGGTGAGAAGGCAACAACTGTTGGCGTAATTATTAGAAAATGGAAGAAGTTCAAGATGACGGTCAATCAACCTCGGTCTGGGGCTCCATGCAAGATCTCACCTCGTGGGGCATCAATGATCATGAGGAAGGTGGGGGATCAGCCCAGAACTACATGGCAGGACCTGGTCAATGACCTGAAGAGAGCTGGAACCACAGTCTCAAAGAAAACCATTAGTAACACACTACGCCGTCATGGATTAAAATCCTGCAGCGCATGCAAGGTCCCCCTGCTCAAGCCAGCGCATGTCCAGGCCTGTCTGAAGTTTGCCAATGACCATCTGGATGATCCAGATGAGGAATGGGAGAAGGTCATGTGGTCTGATGAGACAAAAATAGAGCTTTTTGGTCTAAACTCCATTCGCCGTGTTTGGAGGAAGAAGAAGGATGAGTACAACCCCAAGAACACCATCCCAACCGTGAAGCATGGAGGTGGAAACATCATTCTTTGGGGATGCTTTTCTGCAAAGGGAACAGGACGACTGCACCGTATTGAGGGGAGGATGGATGGGGCCATGTATCGCGAGATCTTGGCCAACAACCTCCTTCCCTCAGTAAGAGCATTGAAGATGGGTCGTGGGCTGGGTCTTCCAGCAAGACAACGACTCGAAACACACAGCCAGGGCAACTAAGGAGTGGCTCCGTAAGAAGCATCTCAAGGTCCTGGAGTGGCCTAGCCAGTCTCCAGACCTGAACCCAATAGAAAATCTGGAGGGAGCTGAAAGTCCGTATTGCCCAGCGACAGCCCCGAAACCTGAAGGATCTGGAGAAGGTCTGTATGGAGGAGTGGGCCAAAATCCCTGCTGCAGTGTGTGCAAACCTGGTCAAGACCTACAGGAAACGTATGATCTCTGTAATTGCAAACAAAGGTTTCTGTACCAAATATTAAGTTCTGCTTTTCTGATGTATCAAATACTTATGTCATGCAATAAAATGCAAATTAATTACTTAAAAATCATACAATGTGATTTTCTGGATTTTTGTTTTAGATTCCGTCTCTCACAGTTGAAGTGTACCTATGATAAAAATTACAGACCTCTACATGCTTTGTAAGTAGGAAAACCTGCAAAATCGGCAGTGTATCAAATACTTGTTCTCCCCACTGTATACAGTGTTGTAACAATGTGCAAATAGTTAAAGTACAAATGGGAAAATAAATAAACATAAATATGGGTTGTATTTACAATGGTGTTTGTTCTTGCCCTTTTCTTGTGGCAACAGGTCACAAATCTTGCAACTGTGATGGCACACTATGGTTTTTCACCCAGTAGATAAGGGAGTTTATCAAAATTGGGTTTGTTTTCAAATTCTTTCTGGATCGCTGTAATCTGAGGGAAATTTGTGTCTCTAATATGGTCATACATTTGGCAGGAGGTTAGGAAGTGCAGCTCAGTTTCCACCTCATTTTGTGGGCAATGTGCACATAGCCTGTCTTGTCTTGAGAGCCAGGTCTGCCTACGGCGGCCTTTCTCAATAGCAAGGCTATGCTCACTGAGTCTGTACATAGTCAAAGCTTTCCTTAAGTTTGGGTCAGTCACAGTGGTCAGGTATTCTGCCACTGTGTACTCTCTGTTTAGGGCCAAATAGCATTCTAGTTTGCTCTGTTTTTTTCTTTGTTCTTTCCAATGTGTCAAGTAATTCTCTTTTTGTTTTCTCATGATTTGGTTGGGTCTAATTGTGTTGCTGTCCTGGGGCTCTGTGGGGTCTGTTTGTGTTTGTGAACAGAGCCCCAGGACCAGCTTACTTAGGGGACTCTTCTCCAAGTTAATCTCTCTGTAGGTGATGGCTTTGTTATGGAAGGTTTGGGAATCGCTTCCTTTTAAGTGGTTATAGAATTTAACGGCTCTTTTCTGGATTTTGATAATTAGCGGGTATTGGCCTAATTCTGCTCTGCATGCATTATTTGGTGTTTTACGTTGTACACGGGGGATGTTTTTGCAGAATTCTGCATGCAGAGTCTCAATTTGGTGTTTGTTCCATTTTGTGAATTCTTGGTTGGTGAGCGGACCCCAGACCTCACAACCATAAAGGGCAATGGGTTCTATAACTGATTCAAGTATTTTTAGCCAGATCCTAATTGGTATGTCAAATGTTATGTTCCTTTTGATGGCATAGAAGGCCCTTCTTGCCTTGTCTCTCAGATCGTTCACAGCTTTGTGGAAGTTACCTGTGGCGCTGATGTTTAGGCCGAGGTATTTATAGTTTTTTGTGTGCTCTAGGGCAACGGTGTCTAGATGGAATTTGTATTTGTGGTCCTGGCAACTGGACCTTTTTTGGAACACCATTATTTTTGTCTTACTGAGATGTACTGTCAGGGCCCAGGTCTGACAGAATCTGTGCAGAAGATCTAGGTGCTGCTGTAGGCCCTCCTTGGTTGGTGACAGAAGCACCAGATCATCAGCAAACAGTAGACATTTGACTTCAGATTCTAGTAGAGTGAGGCCGGGTGCTGCAGACTGTTCTAGTGCCCTCGCCAATTCGTTGATATATATGTTGAAGAGGGTGGGGCTTAAACTGCATCCCTGTCTCACGCCACGGCCCTGTGGAAAGAAATGTGTGTGTTTTTTGCCAATTTAAACCGCACACTTGTTGTTTGTGTACATGGATTTTATAATGTCGTATGTTTTTCCCCCAGCCCCACTTTCCATCAACTTGTATAGCAGACCCTCATGCCAAATTGAGTCAAAAGCTTTTTTGAAATCAGCAATGCATGAGAAGACTTTGCCTTTGTTTTGGTTTGTTTGTTTGTCAATTAGGGTGTGCAAGGTGAATACGTGGTCTGTCGTACGGTAATTTGGTAAAAAGCCAATTTGACATTTGCTCAGTACATTGTTTTCACTGAGGAAATGAACTAGTCTGCTGTTAATGATAATGCAGAGGATTTTCCCAAGGTTGCTGTTGACGCATATCCCACGGTAGTTATTGGGGTAAAATTTGTCTCCACTTTTGTGGATTGGGGAGATCAGTCCTTGGTTCCAACTATTGGGGAAGATGCCAGAGCTAAGGATGATGTTAAAGAGTTTAAGTATAGCTAATTGAAATTTGTGGTCTGTATATTTTATCATTTCATTGAGGATACCATCAACACCACAGGCCTTTTTGGGTTGGAGGGTTTGTATTTTGTCCTGTAGTTCATTCAATGTAATTAGAGAATCCAGTGGGTTCTGGTAGTCTTTAATAGTTGATTCTAAGATTTGCATTTGATCATGTATACTTTTTTGCTGTTTGTTCTCTGTTATAGGGCCAAAAAGATAGGAGAAGTGGTTTACCCATACATCTCCGTTTTGGATAGATAGCTCTTCGTGTTGTTGTTTGTTTAGTGTTTTCCAATTTTCCCAGAAGTGGTTAGAGTCTATGGATTCTTCAATTACATTGAGCTGATTTCTGACATGCTGTTCCTTCTTTTTCCGTAGTGTATTTCTGTATTGTTTTAGTGATTCACCATAGTGAAGGCATAGGCTCAGGTTTTCTGGGTCTCTATGTTGTTGGTTGGATAGGTTTCTCAATTTCTTTCTTAGGTTTTTGCATTCTTCATCAAAACATTTATCACTGTTGTTACTTTTCTTCGGTTTTCTGTTAGAGATTTTTAGATTTGATAGGGAAGCTGTGAGGTCAAATATACTATTTAGGTTTTCTACTGCCAAGTTTACACCTTCACTGTTACAGTGGAACGTTTTGTCCAGGAAGTTGTCTAAAAGGGATTTCATTTGTTGTTGCCTAATTGTTTTTTGGTAGGTTTCAACACTACTTTCCTTCCATCTATAGCATTTCTTAATATTATTCAGTTCCTTTGGCTTTGATGCCTCATGATTGAGTATTGCTCTGTTCAAGTAGACTGTGATTTTGCTGTGGTCTGATAGGGGTGTCAGTGGGCTGACTGTGAACGCTCTGAGAGACTCTGGGTTGAGGTCAGTGATTAAAGTATTCTACAGTACTACTGCCAAGAGATGAGCTATAGGTGTACCTACCATAGGAGTCCCCTCAAAGCCTACCATTGACTATGTACATACCCAGTGTGCGATTGAGCTGCAGGAGTCGTGACCCGTTTTTGTTGGTTATGTTGTCGTAGTTGTGCCTAGGGGGGCATATGGGGGAGGGAATGCTGTCACCTCCAGGTAGGTGTTTGTCCCCCAGTGTGCTGAGGGTGTCAGGTTCTTGTCCAGTTCTGGCATTTAGGTTGCCACAGACTAGTACATGTCCCTAGGTCTGGAAATGATTGATTTCCCCCTCCAGGATGGAGAAGCTGTCTTCATTAAAGTATGGGGATTCTAGTGGGGGGATATAGGAAGCACACAGGAGGACATTTTTCTCTGTTGAGATCATTTCCTTTTGAATTTCTAACCAAATGTAAAATGTTCCTGTTTTGATTAATTTAATAGAGTGAGTTAGGTCTGCTCTATACCAAATTAGCATACCCCCTGAGTCCCTTCCCTGTTTCACACCTGGTAGTTTGGTGGATGGGACTACCAGCTCTCTGTAACCTATAGGCCAACCAGTGGGTCCGTCTCCTCTATACCATCTGCGGGGGTCCTCTATGTGTAGGTCCTGGGGGGGGTCCCGCAGGTCTGGGAGAGTGTCTCGCTGGTCTGGGCGGGGTGTCTGTTGATCTGTTGCTCCTGTGTGAGGTGTTGTGTCTGCGGTTGAGGGCGATATCCTTTAGGGTCCGGGCGAAGTGGGCACTGCTGCCTTGTATAGGTGGACCTGGTCATAAAGGCTATTCACGTCCAGGGTGGAGTGGTGGGCCAGGTAGACATTTGGTTTTGATGCACAGTCACGGGAAATACTTGCATTTACCCGCTGTATGGTAGCAGGGTGGAAGTCTTTTCATGGTAACAGGGTTGAGATAACCACTTGTGCGTTGGGGAAAGTAGAAGAAGCTTTTTCTATCACTCCCTTGAGTGCTGTGGCCACCCTTTCCTGCTGTGTTCTCAGGTCATTTGTGCCTGTGTGTATTATGTGGCTGGGTGATCCTAGTCGGTCCTCAGACAGAAGGTCTAGGGCGCGCTGGGTGTTTGGACACCAGAGTTTAGACACTGTGTGTTTTGGAAAAAGTTTATTTTCTTGTATGTATTTCCCGTTTGAGTCCATAAGGAGTACAATCTGTGGTTTGTGTATGTCCTCAGTGGGTGTGGGGGGGTCTTCATGAGGGCTATCAGGGTGTCTGACAGGGGGGTTGCTCAGAGGGGTTGGGGTCCCCAGGGCTTGGGGTTCTTCATTTGTTTGTCTGGCTGTGATGTCGAGGCTATGGTCACGGTCTAGGGTGTACTGTTCTGCTGCGGTGTCGAGACTTTGGCCAGGATCTGAGGTGGGCTGTTCTGCTGGCTTCTCTGCGAGGGTGGCCAGCTCTCTAATGGGTTGTTCTATGTCACCCGTCATCGTTCTCACCTTCTCCTCCAGCACTCTGATCCTCTCCTCTAGTGCTCTGTCCTTCTCCTGCTCCTGCTCTTTCTCCTGTTGATGTTGTCTCACCACAGTCCAGAGTGCAGACATGTCTCTCTCTACCTCCAGCTCTCCAGGTCTAGTTAAGGGGGTGTTGTTGTGCTGGACTGTTGTCTGGGTCTGTGCTGACTGGAGTGTGTTCACCTGCTGTTCCAGTTCCACCTGCCTTACCTCCAGCTGGGTGAATTTATCCTTCATTTCAATGAGGGAGTAGTACTCTGTGCTGGGAAGTTGACTTTCTGCTTGGGGTTGCTCTGTGGGGTTATTTAATGAAGAGGTCTGGTCTGACCCGCTCGGGGTGGGGGTATCTTTCTCAAGGGAGAGCTTCTCCTGCTGAGCTATTTCTTTGATTAGGTGAAAGTCCAGCTGGAACTGTTTGGTGCTGCCTTGAACCAAAACGGTTCCAGATTTATAGAGATTAATATTAGACGACTCAGAGTCCTCGTTGTCCAGTATCCTGAGTTTCCACCCATCGCGAACACCCTCCCTCTTAACAGAGGGGTAGTGTGCTAGTATAGCACTGTGCCATGACAGGGGATGGTCTGTGTGGAAGATAAGGTTGCTTATGTTCCCATTTTTATAAAAATAGGCAAAAAGTGTCTCCTGATTCCCCATAAGGAGTTTCATTTTGTATTCTTTTCATGTCTTGTCGTTTTTTACATTCAGAGGGTACTGTATTTTAATGACCTCTGAACAGCAGGGGGGTGTTTCTAAGGCCTCTCCATTTGGTTGGGGTAGACTGTGCGACTCTCCTGCCATTGTTGGGCTCAAGGGCTTTGACACCTCTCACTTCACACGTCAGTCCTAATTGAAATTGTATATCTTTGTACTAGCAAGCTTGGTAGCCTTAGCATTCAGTCCTTATAAAGTAAAATATATCATTGTAATGTATTTTTCTTCTTGGTTTTTGAAAGAAAAAATAGCTTCATACTAAACATTACTCACTCAGTTCCAGGTTGGATGGTGTTTTCAGGTTTCTGTTTGTTTGCCAGAGCATTTGCTGTATAGTTTGGGAATAGTAATCCTTGGTAGTAGAAAGCCTTCCAGGTAATTCCGTCCAAAATCGCTGGCTGGCTGGCTGTGCTGTGGTGATATAAAGCTCCTAGGGGTGGAAGATGGAAGAGAGCTTAGTTTAGGTGATTCATGTTGAAGTTAGTTTGACCGTATATTGATCAACAATATATTGTATATTGTCTAAATTCTTTATTTGTTTTGGCACTGGTACAGTGCTATTTGTACTGTAATTTTGTTACCAATCTTTGCATCTGCACTGTTCTTCAAGTAAATGTGTTTTTGTAAAATATTCAGTGGAAATTGTTAAAACTAGTCCTTGTGCATAGATTTGTATGGTTTGTTTAACTTTGCAATCATTGGTTTTTGTTTGGCATACATTTTAAAGTGAAAAATCTGAGTCAATGCATTCTATTACTTTGGAATTGCCCATTGTAAGAATATTCCAATATTTACCTGTATGTTTCTGGCATAGGTTTGTATCACCAAACTCAGCTCGATTTTCTTAAATTAGGTCCTGTGAGCTTTTGTTTCTTTTCAGTTAAGCTGAGTGGTGAATAAGCCTTCGACTGTATACATCATAGTGTTCAAAATACTATTTAGTGAAATGGTAAAGGGAGACCCATTTGGGGCTATATTTGAGCTACATGACCTTTAGAGAGACGCAAACACACTCTTGATGTACCATTTACTGAGGACATAATGAGCGAGTCAGTGGTTTAGGAGATGGGTTTTCTGTCACAGGGTCACTGGTTGGCAATTATGTTTCTTAACACAGCAAATAGCAAAACACAAAATGCATCCGTCATAGAAATGTAACCATCTTGCCCCAGGTTGTTGCTGTAAATGAGAGTAATAGTCGCGGTCAACCAACCTGGTAAACATAATAGCTAATAAAGAGACAAAGGAATCTCACAAAAGACATTGGAGTATAACCAGGGGTGAAAGTACAGTATGTAATGGGCCGAATAGTAAAGACGTCATTTACTGTAACTGTAAAAATGTGTTACCTTTTAATGAGGCATGAACACAACCAGGGATTGATTTTTTCATCTGATTGTCAAACAAATCACTTCCAGCATCTATAAACAGTGCACTGTGCACCCTCCATTTTATGAATAGAAATATATATTTTTTAATGACATTCGGTGATTGTCATTAAGCATACTTATAGCCTGTATTGATTGATGCATCAACTACTGTCCACGCTCATCTCGGTCCCAGCCAGACATCTCTGCCTTCGCAAATTTGTTGTGTTGACGCCGCATTTTAGAGCGTATACCATCCATTTTCATGTCCATTCGCTACTTTACCATGCGGCTGACAGGCTCCTACAGTTTTCTTGCCATCTTTGTTTTACTATGATAGGATCATGCTTTACCGGTACGCCGTACCGGCACTATTTATTTTGTACTGGCTTACTTTCACCCCTGAGTATAACCACATACTGTATGTTGAGGAAATATAAGACTGCTTGATAACTCGTTCCTGTAATGTTCTCTCTACACTCTTAGAAAAAAAGGTGATATCTAGGTTCTTCGGCTGTCCCCATAGGAGAACCCTTTGAAGAACCGTTGTTGGTTCCAGGTAGAACTATTTTGGGTTCCATGTAGAACCCTTTCCACAGAGGGTTCTACATGGAACCCAAAAGGGTTCTACCTGGAACCAAAGAGAGTTTTACCTGGAACCAAAAAGGGTTCTCCTATGGGGACAGCCGAATAACTTTTTCTAAGAGTGTTTGCAATGAAGGGAAAGAAGAGTCAATTAGAGCGATTGAAATCCATCTGTTGAATGGCAATCATTTCTCACTTCCATTGTCCAATGACAGAATGGCTGCCATCCATATGAGGTGGTGTGTGTATGTGTGTGTGTGTGTGTGTGTGTGTGTGTGTGTGTGTGAGAGAGATCAAGAAAGAGTGGTATAGCTGTCAGTGGCATGGGGAGGTTGGATATGCTGTTACTCCTCTATTCTGAACTTATGAAATCCATTTATGGCGGATGGGGTCTTCCTGGGGCATACATCTATACATCTACATAATACATTTATTAATATTTTTTATTAATCATATTCTTTGTTTGTTTTTTGTGGCGGCCTTTAGCGAAAACACTGCACACACACACACACACACACACAGACAGACAGACAGACAGACACACACACACACACACACACACACACACACACACACACACACACACACACACACACACACACACAATCCTCTGTTTCTGCCTAGGCTGAATCACAGAGCTGGTCTAGAGTGGTCCTCTTGCCTTGGGGAGTAGGGTAGTGGGGACATTGATGATGAGTGGGGACTACAGCAGTTACTAACTCTATCGAGTTGAGGTCAGGTGTTGTACTCAGAGCTGATAAGAAACTGGAGAAGTAGCAGGAGATTGGAGAAACTAGAGAGGTAGCAGTAACAGTAACAGGAGTAGTAACAGGATAACTAACAGTAACAGGAGCAGTAACAGGAGTAGTAAAAGGAGAACTAACAGTAACAGGAGTAGTAACAGGAGAACTAACAGTAACAGGAGCAGTAACAGGAGAGCAGGATAACTAACAGTAACAGGAGTAGTAACAGTAACAGGAGTAGTAACAGTAACAGGAGTAGTAACAGGAGCAGTAACAGGAGAACTAACAGTAACAGGAGCAGTAACAGGAGTAGTAACAGGAGAACTAACAGTAACAGGAGCAGTAACAGGAGTAGTAACAAGAGAACTAACAGTAACAGAAGTAGTAACAGTAACAGGAGTAGTAACAGGAGCAGTAACAGGAGTAGTAACAGGATAACTAACAGTAACAGGAGCAGTAACAGGAGTAGTAACAGGATAACTAACACTAACAGGAGCAGTAACAGGAGCAGTAACAGGAGTAGTAAAAGGAGAACTAACAGTAACAGGAGCAGTAACAGTAGTAGTAACAGGAGAACTAGCAGTAACAGGAGTAGTAACAGGAGAACTAACAGTAACAGGAGCAGTAACAGGAGAGCAGGAGAACTAACAGTAACAGGAGAAGTAACAGGAGAACTAACAGTAACAAGAGCAGTAACAGGATAACTAACAGTAACAGGAGCAGTAACAGGAGTAGTAACAGGATAACTAACAGTAACAGGAGTAGTAACAGGAGAGCAGGATAACTAACAGTAACAGAAGTAGTAACAGTATCAGGAGCAGTAACAGGAGTAGTAACAGGATAACTAACAGTAACAGGAGCAGTAACAGGAGTAGTAACAGGATAACTAACAGTAACAGGAGCAGTAACAGGAGAGCAGGATAACTAACAGTAACAGGATAAGTAACAGGAGTAGGAACAGGAGAAATAACAGTAACAGGAGAAGTAACAGGAGAAGTAACAGGATAACTAACAGTAACAGGATCAGTAACAGGAGAGCAGTAGAACTAACAGTAACAGGAGCAGTAACAGGAGTAATAAAAGGAGAACTAACAGTAACAGGAGCAATAACAGGAGAGCAGGAGAACTAACAGTAACAGGAGTAGTAACAGTAACAGGAGCAGTAACAGGAGCAGTGACAGGAGTAGACGCATAGATGTGCGTCATTGTTTCTATTGTCATAAGGTGGGACATGATGGTTAATGATTGCTTTCTGCTAAAACGCAAACAGGGGATGCCTCTGCACGCCAGGCCGCCAACGGGTGTTGGGCTGATTCGTACGGTTGTAAGACCAGAATCAAAACAGATGCCTCAGGGTAAAGGTGGTTTGAAAGTCCCAGTGTCAGATCGCAGTTATGAACCGTTCATTTTTGAGGGGTTTGTTTCCATATCAGATGACGAAGCGTCTCAGCGTCCGGTTAGAATCCTTAGAGATACTGGTGCGGCGCAGTCGTTTATACTATTTGATGTGTTGCCCTTGTCTGATAATACATACTTCATTGATGGTAATCTCCTCATGCGTAAATGGACATCCCATGTTGACGCTGGCGGAGATTGGAATGCTGTTTACCAAATTGTGAATCCTACAGCCTTTCGACAAAATGTTTTATCCCTCGCTCATGATCACCAGTGGTCCGGACATCTGGGAGTCACCAAGACTTATGATCGGGTTTTGCGACATTTCTTTTGGCATGGTTTAAAACAAGATGTGGCTCAGTTCTGTCGGACATGCCACACCTGTCAAGTAACTGGGAAACCGAACCAGGTTATTCCTCCCGCGCCTCTTTGTCCTATACCATAGGTGAACCATTCGAACATGTGATGGTTGATTGTGTTGGACCATTACCAAAGACAAAATCTGGTAACCAGTTTCTGTTAACGAAAATGTGTGTGGCCACCAGGTACCCAGAGGTCATTCCTCTGCGAAGGATTACTGCTCCGGTGGTGAGTAAAGCTTTGATCAAATTCTTCACAACTTTTGGGTTACCTAAGGTGGTACAAACTGATCAGGGTACGAATTTCCTTTCTTTTCAAACAAGTGTTAAAATCCTTGTCAGTTACACACTGTGTGTCAAGCGCATATCACCCAGAGTCTCAGGTTGCGCTTGAACGTTGGCATCAGACACTGAAGTCTATGCTCCGTAAATATTGCTTGGAATCTGAGAAGGATTGGGATGAGGGAGTTCCTCTAGTTTTGTTTGCTGTCCGTGAGACGGTACAGGAATCCCTAGGGTTCAGCCCAGCTGAACTGGTGTTTGGACACACCATGAGAGGACCTATGAAAGTCCTTAAGGAGTAATTTTTATCACAAGAGTTGTGTGTGAAAGAAAATGTGTTGGACTACGTTAGTCGCTTTCGTGAGCGCCTACATGGTGCCTGTGCTCTAGCAAAGGAAGCGCTGTCTTCCTCACAGAGATGTATGAAACGGCACTATGACAACCAGGCTGTTTCTCGTTCACTGCAGCTAGGTGACCAAGATCTTGTATTGTTGCCTGTGCTAGGAGCGTCATTGTCAGCACGTTTCTCTTGTCCTTATGTAATTGAAAAGAAACTAAGTGAAACTGATTACGTGATACAGACTCCTGATAGAAAACACCAATCTCATGCGTGCCACATTAACATGTTGAAGACATACCACACCAGACCCGTTACTCAGATAGACAGTCCAGAGACACTGGCCGAGACGGCTGTCTCTATTGCTGCAGCGGCTGTAGTGGGAGGTCATGTTAATGATGTGGACGGAGATGGTTTGGAGTTGCGCAATACTCAGCAGCAGTGTGCTAGATTACCCAATTCAGAGATGCTGCTGTCTCTCCCGTCAAGCCTGATTCATTTAACGGACGGACAGACAGATGATATTGTGAGGCTATCACACAGCTTTCCATGTCTTTTTAATGATGTTCCTACACGCACAAATGTGTTAGAACATGACATTAATGTTGGAAACGCTGAACCTATCAAGCAACATGCTTATTGTGTCAACGTCTCTAAAAGAAAGATAATGAGGGATGAGGTCGGTTATTTGCTGGAGAATAACCTGGCTATGCCAAGTTCAAGTCCTTGGGAGTTCTCCGTGCATTCTGGTTCCCAAACTTGATGGGACATCCAGGTTATGTACGGACTATCGAAACGTCAATGCTGTCACAGTGCCCGACTCGTTCCTGTTACCCAGACTGGATGACTGTATTGACACTGTTGGTGCTGCTACTTATGTAACCAAACTAGATATTCTAAAAGGTTACTGGCAGGTGCCGTTAACCTCACGTGCCTCCAACATCTCTGCCTTTGTGACCCCAGACCACTTCCTACAATATGCTGTCATGGCATTTGGGATGCGGAACGCACCAGCCACTTTCCAACGCCTGGTTAACACAGTATTGGCTGGAGTTCCTAATTGTAGTGCTTACCTTGATGATCTTATCATTTATTCTACTGAGTGGTCAGATCATATTAACACTCTAAGGGTAATGTGTGAACGTCTAGCAGCCGCTTCTCTAACCCTGAACTTAGCAAAGTGCGAGTTTGGGAAGGCCACTGTTACTTATCTCAGTAAACAGGTCGGCCATGGTCAGGTGCGCCCTGTAGATACCAAGGTGTCAGCTATAAATGCATTTCCCGCACCTACCACTAGAAGAGAGCTACGCCGCTTTTTAGGGATGTTTGGCTACTACCGTAGTTTCTGTAAAAATGTCTCTGCGGTAGTTGCTCCATTAACGGATTTGCTCAGTCCGGCGAGAAAATGTGTATGGTCTGCAGATTGTCACACTGCTTTCAACACTGCTAAAGCACTCTTATGTAGTACCCCTGTTCCTGCTGCGCCAGATTTTGAAAGGCCGTTTAAACTGGAGGTAGATGCAAGTGCCAGAGGTGCTGGTGCTGTTCTACTGCAGCCGGACCAGAGTGGAGTGGAACATCCTGTCTGTTATTTTTCGCGGAAATTTAACAAATGTCAAACTAACTATTCAACCATTGAACAAGAAGCCCTAGCTTTGTTGTTAGCTCTGCAGTACTTCGAAGTCTATGTTGGTTCCAGTGCACTACCAGTGAAAGTGTATACTGACCATAACCCCTTAGTTTTTCTCCACCGAATGTACAACCAGAACCAACGCCTTATGCGTTGGGCACTTGTTGTGCAAAATTATAATTTGGAGATCCACCACAAAAAGGGTTCAGATAATGTGTTGGCAGATGCTTTGTCTCGTGTTTAGAGATCTAGGATTTTTTTTTATCCCGTCAGGATGCTTTTGCAGCTAGTCAGTTGGGTTTTCTGACAGAGACTCTTTTTGTTTGTGAGTATGTATACGATGGTGTCTTGTTTTTGTGTACTCACTTGTTAACTGTTTAGTCCGTATGGTACCTATATTGTTTGTTTGTGCCTGGGAAAAGGGGGATTTAGCAAGTCGCCTTGGGCATACACTACCCGTAGGAAAACCTTGTCTAAACACACTAGTTAGACCTGAGCGGACCACCCACTGTATTTTTGTATGGTTAGCAGTAGCTTAGTAGTTCTTGAGGCAGGCAAGATCAGTTTAGGGGTTTTTGACTTTATTGTTTCATTCCTTGGGTCCAGCTCAGCCCCTTTTCCCCAAACCATTTTGTGTTTGACGGTAGCATTTGGTTGTTGCTGTATGTTGTTCTCACTGTTCCTTGGCAATAGCCTAATTTGCATGAGTTATGTTACGGGCCCCTTTTCCATCCACCCTAGACTTTTAAAGCCACAGGGTTCGTAACAAGAAGAGGAGAACTAACAGTAACAGGAGAACAGGATAACTAAAAGTAACAGGAGTAGTAACAGGAGTAGTAACAGGAGAACTAACAGTAACAGGACTAGTAACAGGAGAACTAACAGTAACAGGAGCAGTAACAGGAGTAGTAACAGGAGAACTAACAGTAACATGAGTAGTAACAGGAGAACTAACAGTAACAGGCACAGTAACAGGAGAGCAGGAGAACTAACAGTAACAGGAGAAGTAACAGGAGAACTGACAGTAACAGGAGCAGTAACAGGAGAGCAGGAGAACTAACAGTAACAGGAATAGTAACAGGAGTAGTAACAGTAACAGGAGCAGTAACAGGAGTAGTAATATGATAATTAACAGTAACATAAGCAGTAACAGGAGCAGTAACAATAGCAGTAACAGGAGCAGTAACAGGAGTAGTAACAGGAGAACTAACAGTAACAGGAGTAGTAACAGGAGTAGTAACAGTAAAAGGAGCAGTAGCAGTAACAGTATCGGGAGTAATAACATGTGCAGTAACAGTAACAGTAATATTAACAGCAGCAGTAACAGTAATATTAACAGGAGCAGTTACAGTAACAGGTGTAGTAACAGTAACAGGAGCTGTAACAGGAGCAGTAACAGTAAAGGTAACAGGAGCAGTAACAGTAACAGGAGCATTAGCATGAGTAGTAACAGTAACATGATTAGTAGCAGGAATAGTAACATTAACAGGAGCAGTAACAGGGCAGCAACAGTAACATGAGCAGTAGCAGGAGTAGTAACAGTAACAGGAGCAGTAACAGGAGTAGTAACAGGAGCAGTAACAGTAATATGTGTAGTAACAGTAACAGGGGTAGTAACATTAACAGGTGTAGTAACAGTAAAAGTAACAGGAGCCGTAGCAGGAGTAGTAACAGGAGCAGTAACAGGAGCAGTAACAGGAGCAGTAGCAGTTACAGGAACAGTAACAGGAGTAGTAACAGTAACAGGAGCAGTAACAGGAGCAGTAACAGTAACAGGTGTAGTAACAGTAACAGGGTTAGTAACAGTAACAGGTGTAGTAACAGTAAAAGTAACAGGAGCCGTAGCAGGAGTAGTAACAGGAGCAGTAACAGGAGCAGTAACAGGAGCAGTAGCAGTTACAGGAACAGTAACAGGAGTAGTAACAGTAACAGGAGCAGTAACAGGAGCAGTAACAGTAACAGGTGTAGTAACAGTAACAGGGTTAGTAACAGTAACAGGTGTAGTAACAGTAAAAGTAACAGGAGCCGTAGCAGGAGTAGGAACAGTAACAGGAACAGTAACAGGAGCAGTAGCAGGATCAGTAGCAGGATCAGTAACAGTAACACGAGCAGTAACATGAGCAGTAACAGGAGCAGTAACAGGAGCAGTAACAGTAACAGGAACAGTAACATGAGCAGTAACAGTAACATGAGCAGGAGCAGTAACAGGAGCAGTAACAGTAACAGGAGCAGTAACAGGAGTAGTAACAGGAGCAGTAACAGTAACAGGAGCAGTAACAGTAACAGGAGCAGTAACAAGAGTAGTAAAAGTAACAGGAGCAGTAGCAGGAGTAGTAACAGTAACAGGAGCAGTAACAGTAACAGTATCAGGAGTAATAACAGGTATAGTAACAGTACCAGTAACATGAGTAGTAACATAAGCAGTACCAGTAACAGGAGTAGTAACATGAGCAGTAACATGAGTAGTAACAGTAACAGGAGCAGTAGCAGGAGTAGTAACAGTAACAGGAGCAGTAACAGGAGCAGTATCAGGAGTAATAACAGGTACAGTAACAGGACCAGTAACATGAGTAGTAACAGGAGCAGTAACAGGAGCAGTAGCAGTAACAGGAGCAGTAACATAATTAATAACAGTAACAGGAGCAGCAACAGGAGTAGCACCAGTAACAGGAGCAGTAATATAATTAGTAACAATAACAGGAGCAGAAACAGGAGTAGCACCAGTAACAGGAGCAGTAACTGTAACAGGAGCAGTAACATAATTAGTAACAGTAACAGGAGCAGTAACAGGAGCAGTAACAGTAACAGGAGCAGTAACAGTAACAGGAGCAGTATCAGTAAAAGTAACAGGAGCCTTAGCAGGAGTAGGAACAGTAACAGGAGCAGTAGCAGGAGTAGTAACAGGAGCAGTAACAATAACAGGTGTAGTAACAGTAACAGGGGTAGTAACAGTAACAGGTGTGTAACAGTAAAAGTAACAGGAGCCGTAGCAGGAGTAGTAACAGTAACAGGAACAGTAACAGGAGCAGTAACAGGAGCAGTAGCAGGAGCAGTAACAGGAACAGTAACAGGAGCAGTAGCAGCAGTAGTAACAGTAACAGGAGTAGTAACAGGAGCAGTAACAGTAACATGACCAGTAACAGGAGCAGTAACAGGAGCAGTAACAGTAACAGGAACAGTAACAGGAGCAGTAACAGTAACAGGAGAAGTAACAGGAGTAGTAACAGGAGCAGTAACAGTAACAGGAGCAGTAACAGTAACAGGAGCAGTAACATAATTAATAACAGTAACAGGAGCAGCAACAGGAGTAGCACCAGTAACAGGAGCAGTAATATAATTAGTAACAATAACAGGAGCAGTAACAGGAGTAGCACCAGTAACAGGAGCAGTAACTGTAACAGGAGCAGTAACATAATTAGTAACAGTAACAGGAGCAGTAACAGAAGTAGCACCAGTAACAAGAGCAGTAACAGGAGCAGTAGCAGGAGCAGTACCAGTAACAGGAGCAGTAACAGTAACAGGAGCAGTACCAGTAACAGGAGCAGTACCAGTAACAGGAGCAGTACCAGTAACAGGAGCAGTAACAGTAACAGGAGCAGTAACAGTAACAGCACCAGTAACAGGAGCAGTAACAGTAACAGGAGCAGTAGCAAGAGCAGTACCAGTAACAGGAGCAGTAGCAGGAGCAGTAAAAGTAAAAGGAGCAGTAACAGGAGCAGTAACAGTAACAAGAGCAGTAACAGGAGCAGTAACAGTAACAAGAGCAGTAACAGGAGCAGTAACAGTAACAGGATTAGTAACAGTAACAGGAGCAGTAACAGGAGCAGTAGCAGGAGCAGTAACAGGAGCAGTAACAGTAATAGTCACAGGAGCAGTAACAGTAACAGGAGCATTAACAAGAGTAGTAAAAGTAACAGGAGCAGTAGCAGGAGTAGTAACAGTAACAGGAGCAGTAACAGTAACAATATCAGGAGTAATAACAGGTATAGTAACAGGACCAGTAACATGAGTAGTAACATGAGCAGTACCAGTAACAGGAGAAGTAACAGAAGTAGAACCAGTAACATGAGCAGTAACAGGAGCAGTAGCAGGAGCAGTACCAGTAACAGGAGCAGTACCAGTAACAGGAGCAGTAACAGTAACAGGAGCAGTAGCAGGAGCAGTACAAGTAACAGGAGAAGTAACAGTAACAGGGGCAGTAACAGTAACATGAGCAGTAACAGGAGTAGTAACAGTAACAGCACCAGGAACAGTAACAGGAGCAGTAACAGTAACAGGAGCAGTAACAATAACAGGAGGTGTAACAGTAACAGGAGCAATAGCAAGAGCAGTAACAGGAGCAGTAGCAGGAGCAGTAAAAGTAAAAGGAGCAGTAACAGTAACAGGAGCAGTAACAGTAACAAGAGCAGTAACAGGAGCAGTAACAGTAACAAGAGCAGTAGCAGGAGCAGTAACAGTAACAGGAGCAGTAACAGTAATAGTAACAGGAGCAGTAACATAATTAATAACAGGAGCAGTAACAGTAACATGAGCAGTAACAGGAGGAGTAACAGGAGCAGTAACAGTAACAGGAGCAGTAGCAGGAGAAGTAACAGTAACAGGAGCAGTAACAGTAACATGAGTAGTAGCAGGTGCAGTAACTCTAACAGGAGCAGTAACAAGAGCAGTAACATTTACAGGATCAGTAGCAGGAGAAGTACCAGTAACAGGAGCAGTAACAGGAGCAGTAAAAGTAACAAGAGCAGTAACATAATAAGTAACAGTAACAGGAGCAGTAACAGGAGTAGCACCAGAAACAGGATCAGTAACAGTAACAGTAACAGGAGCAGTAACAGTAACAGGAGCAGTAACAGGAGCCGTAACAGTAACAGTAACAGGAGCAGTAACATAATTAATAACAGTAACAGGAGCAGTAACAGGAGTAGCACCAGTAACAGGAGCAGTATCAGTAACAGGAGCAGTAACATAATTAGTAACAGTAACAGTAGCAGTAACAGGAGCAGTAACAGTAACAGGAGCAGTAACAGTAAAAGTAACAGGAGCCGTAGCAGGAGTAGGAACAGTAACAGGAGCAGTAGCAGGAGTAGTAACAGGAGCAGTAACAGTAACAGGTGTAGTAACAGTAACAGGGGTAGTAACAGTAACAGGTGTAGTAACAGTAAAAGTAACAGGAGCCGTAGCAGGAGTAGTAACAGTAACAGGAACAGTAACAGGAGCAGTAGCAGGAGCAGTAACAGGAACAGTAACAGGAGCAGTAACAGGAGCAGTAGCAGCAGTAGTAACAGTAACAGGAGCAGTAACAGGAGTAGTAACAGGAGCTGTAACAGTAACATGAGCAGTAACAGAAGCAGTAACAGGAGCAGTAACAGTAACAGGAGCAGTAACAGTAACAGGAGCAGTAACAGGAGTAGTAACAGGAGCAGTAACAGTAACAGGAGCAGTAACAGTAACAGGAGCAGTAACAAGAGTAGTAAAAGTAACAGGAGCAGTAGCAGGAGTAGTAACAGTAACAGGAGCAGTAACAGTAACAGTATCAGGAGTAAAAACAGGTATAGTAACAGGACCAGTAACATGAGTAGTAACATAAGCAGTACCAGTAACAGGAGCAGTAACAGGAGCCGTAACAGTAACAGGAGCAGTAACATAATTAATAACAGTAACAGGAGCAGTAACAGGAGTAGCACCAGTAACAGGAGCAGTATCAGTAACAGGAGCAGTAACATAATTAGTAACAGTAACAGGAGCAGTAACAGGAGTATCACCAGTAACAGGAGCAGTAACAGTAACAGGAGCAGTAACATAATTAGTAACAGTAACAGGAGCAGTAACAGGAGCAGTAACAGTAACAGGAGCAGTAACTGTAACAGGAGCAGTAACAGGAGCAGTACTATTAACAGGAGCAGTAACAGTACCAGTAGCAGGAGCAGTACCAGTAACAGGAGCAGTAACAGTAACAGTAACAGGAGAAGTAACAGTAACATGAGCAGTAACAGTAACAGGAGCAGTAACAGTAACAGTATCAGGAGCAGTAACAGTATCAGTAACAGGAGCAGTAACAGTAACAGGAGGTGTAACATTAACAGGAGCAGTAGCAGCAGCAATACCAGTAACAGGAGCAGTAACAGTAACAGGAGCAGTAACAGGAGCAGTAACAGTAACAGGAGCAGTAACTGTAACAGGAGCAGTAACAGGAGCAGTACTATTAACAGGAGCAGTAACAGTACCAGTAGCAGGAGCAGTACCAGTAACAGGAGCAGTAACAGTAACAGTAACAGGAGAAGTAACAGTAACATGAGCAGTAACAGTAACAGGAGCAGTAACAGTAACAGTATCAGGAGCAGTAACAGTATCAGTAACAGGAGCAGTAACAGTAACAGGAGGTGTAACATTAACAGGAGCAGTAGCAGCAGCAATACCAGTAACAGGAGCAGTAACAGTAACAGGAGCAGTAACAGGAGCAGTAACACTAACAGGAGCAGGTAATAGTAACAGTAGCAGGAGCAGTAACAGTAACAGGAGCAGTAACAGTAACAGTATAATTAGCAGGAGCAGTAACAGTAACATGAGCAGTAACAGTAACAGGAGCAGTAGCAGGAGCAGTAACAGGAGCAGTAGCAGGAGTAGTACCAGTAAAAGGAGCAGTAACAGTAACAGGAGAGTAATAGTAACAGGAGCAGTAACAGTAACAGGAGCAGTAACAGGAGCAGTAACAGTAACATGAGCAGTAACAGTAACAGGAGCAGGAGCAGTAACAGGAGCAGTAACAGTAACAGGAGCAGTAACAGTAACAGTAACAGTAACAATAACAGGAGCAGTAACTGGAACAGTAACAGTAACAGGAGCATTAACAGTATCAGTAACAGGAGCAGGAGCAGTAACAGGAGCAGTAGCAGGAGCAGTCCCAGTAACAGGAGCAGTAACAGTAACAGGAGCTGTAACAGTAACAGGAGGTGTAACAGTAACAGGAGCAGTAGCAGGATCAGTACCAGTAGCAGGAGCAGTAACAGTAACAGGAGCAGTAACAGTAACATGAGCAGTAATAGGAGCAGTAGCAGTAACAGGAGCAGTAACAGTAGCAGGAGCAGTAACAGGAGCAGTAACAGTAACAGGAGCAGGAGCAGTAACAGTAACAGGAGCAGTAACAGTAGCAGGAGCAGTAACAGTAACAGGAGCAGTAACAGGAGCAGTAACAGTGACAGGAGCCGTAGCAGGAGAAGTACCAGTAAATGGACCAGTAACAGTAACAGGAGAAGTAACAGTAACAGGAGCAGTAACAGTAACATGAGCAGTAACAGTAACAGGAGCAGTAACAGGAGTAGTAACAGTAACAGGAGCAGGAGCAGTACCAGTAACAGGAGCAGTAACAGTAAAAGGAGCAGTAACAGTAACAGGAGCAGTAACAGTACCAGGAGCAGTAACAGTAACAGGAGAAGTAACAGTAATAGGAGCAGTACCAGTAACAGGAGAAGTACCAGTAACAGGAGCAGTAACAGTAACAGTAACAGGAGCAGTAACAGTAACAGGATTAGTAACAGTAACAGGAGCAGTAACAGTAACAGGAGGTGTAACAGTAACAGGAGCAGTAACAGTAACAGGAGCAGTAACAGTAACAGGAGCAGTAACAGGAGCAGTAACAGTAACAGGAGCAGTAATAGTAACAGTAGCAGGAGCAGTAACGGTAACAGGAGCAGTAACAGTAACAGGAGAAGTAGCAGGAGCAGTAACAGTAACAGGAGCAGTAACTGTAACAGGAGCAGTACCAGTAACAGTAACAGTAACATGAGCAGTAACAGTAACAGGAGCATTAACAGTAACTGGAGCAGTAACAGGAGTAGTAACAGTACCAGGAGCAGTAGCAGTAATAGTAACAGTAGCAGGAGCAGTAACGGTAACAGCGGCAGTAACAGTAACAGGAGAATTAGCAGGAGCAGTAACTGTAACAGGAGCAGTAACAGTAACAGGAGCATTAACAGGAGCAGTAACAGGAGTAGTAACAGTACCATGAGCATTAGCAGGAGCAGTATCAGTAAAATGAGCAGTTACATTAACAGGAGAGTAACAGTAACAGGAGCAGTAACAGTAACATGAGCAGTAACAGTAACAGGATTAGTAACAGTAACAGGAGCATTAACAGGAGCAGTAGCAGGAGCAGTAACAGTAACAGGAGCAGTAACAGTAAATGTAGCAGGAGCAGTAACAGGAGCAGTAACAGTAACAGGAGCAGTAATAGTAACAGGAGCAGTAACAGTAACAGGAGCAGTAACAGTAACAGGAGCAGTAGCAGGAGTAGTAACAGTAAAATGAGCATTAACAGTAACAGGAGCAGTAACAGTAACAGTAACATGAGCAGTAACAGTAACATGAGCAGTAGCAGAAGAAGTACCAGTAAAATGAGCATTAACAGTAACAGGAGAAGTAACAGTAACAGGAGCAGTAACAGTAACAGTAACATGAGCAGTAACAGTAACAGGAGGTGTAACAGTAACAGGAGCAGTAGCAGGAGTAGTAACAGTAACATGCGCAGTAACTCTAACAGGAGCAGGAACAGGAGCAGTAACAGTAACAGGAGCAGTAGCAGGAGAAGTATCAGTAAAAGGAGCAGTAACAGTAACATGAGAGTAACCGTAACAGGAGCAGTAACAGTAGCAGGAGAAGTACCAGTAACAGTAACAGTAACATGAGAAGTAACCGTAACAGGAACAGTAACAGTAACTGGAGCAGTAACAAGAGTAGTAACAGTAACAGGAGCAGTAGCAGAAGCAGTACCAGTAACAGGAGCAGTAACAGTAAAAGGAGCAGTAACAGTAACAGTAACAGGAGCAGTAACAGTAACAGGAGAAGTAACAGGAGCAGTAACAGTAACATGAGCAGTAACAGTAACAGTAACAGTAACATGAGCAGTAACAGTAACATGAGCAGTAACAGGAGCAGTAACAGTAACAGGAGCAGTAATAGTAACAGTAGCAGGAGCAGTAACAGCAACAGGAGGTGTAAGAGTAACAGGAGCAGTAGCAGGAGTAGTACCAGTAACAGTAACAGGGGCAGTAACAGTAACAGAAGCAGTAATAGTAACAGTAGCAGGAGCAGTAATGGTAACATGAGCAGTAACAGTAACAGGAGAAGTAGCAGGAGCAGTAACAGGAGCAGTAACAGTAACAGGAGCAGTAACAGGAGCAGTAACAGGAGCAGTAACAGTAACAGGAGCAGTAACCGTAACAGGAGCAGTAACAGTAACAGGAGAAGTAACAGTAACAGGAGCAGTAACAGGAACAGTAACAGGAGCAGTAACAGTAACAGGAGCAGTAGCAGGAGCAGTACCAGTAACAGTAACATGAGCAGTAACAGTAACATGAGCAGTAACAATAACATGAGCAGTAACAGGAGCAGTAACAGTAACAGGAGCAGTAGCAGGAACAGTACCAGGAGCAGTAACAATAAAGGGAGCAGTAACAGTAACAGGAGCAGTAACAGGAGCAGTAGCAGGAGCAGTAACAGGAAAAGTAACAGTAGCAGGAGCAGTAACATGAGCAGTAACAGTAACATGAGCAGTAACAGTAACAGGAGCAGTAACAGTAACAGGAGCAGTAACAGGAGTAGTAACAGTAACATGAGCAGTAACTCTAACAGGAGCAGGAACAGGACTCGTAACAGTAACAGGAGCAGTAACAGGAGAAGTACCAGTAAAAGGAGCAGTAACAGTAACATGAGAGTAACAGTAACAGGAGCAGTAACAGTAGCAGGAGCAGTACCAGTAACAGGAACAGTAACAGTAACAGTAACAGGAGCAGTAACAGTAACAGGAGCAGTAACAGTAACATGAGCAGTAACAGTAACAGGAGAAGTAACAGTAACAGGAGCAGTAACAGTAACAGGAGCAGTAACAGGAGCAGTAACAGTAACAGTAACATGAGCAGTAACAGGAGCAGTAACAGTAACAGGAGCAGTAACAGGAACAGGAGCAGTAACAATAACAGGAGCAGTAACAGGAGCCAGGAGCAGTAACAGTAACATGAGCAGTAACAGTAACAGTAACAGGAGCAGTAACAGTAACAGGAGCAGGAGCAGGAGCAGGAACAGGAACAGGAGCAGTAACAGTAACCGGAGCAGTAACAGTAACATGAGCAGTATCAGGAGCAGTAACAGTAACAGGAGCAGTAACAGTAACAGGAGCAGTAACAGTAACATGAACAGTAACAGTAACAGGAGCAGTAACAGTAACAGTAACAGGAACAGTTACAGTAACAGGAGCAGTAACAGTAACAGTAACAGGAGTCGTAACAGGAGCAGTAACAGATCCTGTAGAGTAGAGCTGATTATGGAGTTCAGGCTTTCTGTGTAGAGGGGTCTACATGCTGGAGGTGGTGTGAGGGTGTGGTGGAGGGAGGAAAGTGATTCAGTCTCACCACTATGTCTCCATCCTAGCCAATGCTTCACCATGGACTGTAACATAACTGTTTGCTAAAACCTGCACTTGAAAGTTGTGACTAGTACTGCATAGAGAGTGTGTGGGCTAGTGCTGGTGTAGCAGCGTCCTATTTTAAAGTTTCAAAACTAAACAGTGATTAAAATAATAATGAGTGTATTTATATAACTGTAGAGTGAGTTCACTAAGGGGGGTATGCTACAGTATGAGTGTGCTGTTAGGCACTCTATCTAGCTGTAGCGTCCTGTTCGAGTGCGGCGGCCGGTAGTAGTGACGGGGATGGAGTCAGGGAGTCAGCACGTAGGAGGAGAGGGCCTGAGGCACTGCGGCTCTAATCCAAGCAAGGCGTGACTCTCCACTCCTCCATTCCTGTTCACACCACCCATCTCTCCCCACTCCTCCACTCCTGTTTACACCACCCCTCTCTCTCCACTCCTCCACTCCTGTTTACACCACACCCTCTCGCCACTCCTCCACTCCTATTTACACCACCCCTCTCTCTCTACTCCTCCACTCCTGTTTACACCACCCCACTCTCTTCACTCCTCCATTCCTGTTCACACCACCCATCTCTCTCCACTCCTCCACTCCTGTTTACACCACCCCTCTCTCTCCACTTCTCCACTCCTGTTTACACCACCCCTCTCTCTCCACTTCTCCACTCCTGTTTACACCACGCCTCTCTCTCCAATTCTCCACTCCTGTTTACACCACCCCTCTCTCTGCACTCCTCCACTCCTATTTACACCACCCCTCTCTCTCTACTCCTCCACTCCTGTTTACACCACCCCTCTCTCTGCACTCCTCCACTCCTGTTTACACCATCCCTCTCTCTGCACTCCTGTTTACACCATCCTCTCGCTCCACTCCTCCACCCTGTTTACACCACCCCTCTCTCTCCACTCCTGTCTACACCACCCCTCTCGCTCTACTCCTCCACTCCTGTTTACACCACCTCTTTCTCTGCACTCCTCCACTCCTGTTTACACCACCCCTCTCTCGCCACTCCTCCACCCTGTTTACACCACCCCCCCTCTCCACTCCTCCACTCCTGTTTACACCACACCCTCTCTTCACTCCTCCACTCCTATTTACACCACCCCTCTCTCCACTCCTCCACTCCTATTTACAACACCCCACTCCCTTCACTCCTCCACCCCTGTTTACACCACCCCCTCTCTTCACTCCTCCACTCCTGTTTACACCACCCCTCTCTCTGCACTCCTCCACTCCTGTTTACACCACCCCTCTCTCTCCACTCCTCCACTCCTGTTTACACCACCCCTCTTTCTCCACCCCTCCACTCCTGTCTACACCACCCCTCTCTCTCCACTTCTCCACTCCTGTTTACACCACCCCCTCTCTCCACTCCTCCACTCCTGTTTACACCACCCCTCTCTCTCCACTTCTCCACTCCTGTTTACACCACCCCTCTCTCTCCACTTCTCCACTCCTGTCTACACCACCCCTCTCTCTCCACTTCTCCACTCCTGTTTACACCACCCCCTCTCTCCACTCCTCCACTCCTGTTTACACCACCCCTCTCTCTCCACTTCTCCACTCCTGTTTACACCACCCCTCTTTCACCACTCCTGTTAACACCACCCCTCTCTCTCCACTCCTCCACTCCTGTTAACACCACCCCTCTCTCTGCACTCCTCCACTGCTGTTTACACCACCCCTCTCTCTCCACTCCTCCACTCCTGTTTACACCACCCCTCTCTCTCCACTCCTCTCTCTCATCCCTCTGTCTCTCTAAAATAAATACACAGAGAGAATAACAACTTCCCCAAAGTAAAGGAGCGCCTAGCCGTCCCCGCTGTATACACAGTGCATTGGAAGAGTTAGTGGGCGGACTCAGCTATGCTAGTGGTAAACATGCAGGGTGGGGACTCCTGGGGCCATATTCAATCAAAACCTGTGTTGTGCTGTAAGACTAGAAAATATTGTTTTAGCCAATATGTTTGAGTTATTGTATTGAAGTTAAGTTTCATGTCTGTTTCACATTAAGGGCATACATACTCAGTGGGAAATCTCAATGGAAACTGGTCCTCAAAGTTAATTTATATTGATATTGATGCCATTATGCAGATTCTGTGCAAGACAAGTGTTCTCATTCTTCCTCATAGGTTTAGATAGAATGTGACCTGTAGATGGCCTTGGAAAACAGCTGTCAGCCAGTGAGATAACAGAGTGGATTCTTATGACTTTCCATGGCTGCTGCTGGAACAGTCAGTCTGCAGGTTTATGCCTTTGAGAAATGAGATTTTGTGATTAGCATATATATGAGCGCCGTGGTTACACCGCTTAGGCCCTTCTGCAGCAAAACAGAGTTTTAATTTGCAGTGATTTGTGTTGGATAGTCTGCTGGTAGAGATGAGTGAGGAGACCTCTCCTATAATCTATAATACACACACACACACCTAGTGTATGTGAGATGAGAGAGGAGACCTCTCTTGTGACTCGGTCTTGACTGTGCATTCTGAACCAGGAGCTGTAGGACGGAGGCAGAACACAGGGTGTATGGTGCAGGGCTGGGAAGAAGAGGATGAATTAGAGGATGGGAGATTACATAATGGTGGGGTGTTAGCTTAGTGCTGCAGATATACTCAGTAATATTCCACTTAGTCTGATTATAATTCAAATGTGTTTTGTTCAGGATATTCAGCGAAAGTGAACATCATGGTGGTGTTTTCCCATAACAGGAGCTGTAGGCAACATTAAATGCTATTTTCTGCCATGCAAAGTTTTCCCTTCCTACACTATAGATTACTTATTTATATTTTTCACATTCATGAACGGCTTGCTATAAAGGTGAGTGGGGAAAGTATGTGTTTGCTAGCTTCAGTCCAACTGAGAGCTGATAGTGTGTTTGTATGTCTGTACACAATAACTTCCTTGCTCTTGACGTTTATGAAAAGCCTCTATTATAATATTTCCAAGGCAGCATCTTTGAGCCTCGCCAGACACCCATGAATCTCAATGTGCTTCCTCCACTGTCTCCTGACCCTCTCCATTTCTGCCACATTCCCGTCAGCTGTAAGGTTTGGTGTGAGGTGTGACCCAGGTGCGGTGCAGGATAGACAGTAGGCAGTAGGCAAGGATGGTGAAAAAATTATGTTTACTGGTGGTACAAAAGCCAGGATACAAAACAACGGACTATACACGAAAACAAATGAGGAGCACATAGCTCTCCAAAAAACAGGCTGACAACAAACAATATGAAATACTAACTCTGACTGGAAAAACACAATGACACAGGGAGAACACTTCTTGAGTAGCTGTAACTCCGTCACGTGATCCGAAACTGATACGTACTGCTTGACATCAAGGAATTAGCAGAGGAAACTGAGCAAGGGAACACAGGTGAATCAGATAGCCACAGGTGATACCAATAGGCAGATACAGTGGCTTGAGAAAGTATTCACCCCCCTTGGCATTTTTCCTATTTTGTTGCCTTACAACCTGAAATTAAAATTGATTTTTGGAGGGGTTTGTATCATTTGATATACACAACATGCCTACCACTTTGAAATAAAAACATTTGTGAAACAAACAAGAAATAAGACAAAAAAACAGAAAACTTAAGCGTGCATAACTATTCACCCCCCCCAAAAGTCAATATTTTGTAGAGCCACCTTTTGCAGCAATTGCATCTGCAAGTCTCTTGGGGTATGTCTCTATAAGCTAGGCACATCTAGCCACTGGGATTTTTGCCCATTCTTCAAGGCAAAACTGCTCCAGCTCCTTCCCTGATCTGTACTTCTCCACAACTTTGTCCCTGACCTGTTTGGGAGCTCATTGGTCTTCATGGTGCCGCTTGCTTGGTGGTGCCCCTTGCTTAGTGGTGTTGCAGACTCTGGGCCTTTCAGAACAGGTGTATATATACTGAGATCATGTGACAGATCATGTGACACTTAGATTGCACACAGGTGGACTTTATTTAACTAAATATGTGACTTCTGAATGTAATTGGTTGCACCAGATCTTATTTAGGGGCTTCATATCAAAGGGGGTGAATACATATGCACACACCACTTTTCCGTTATTTATTTTTTAGAATTTTTTGAAACAAGTAATTTTTTTCATTTCACTACATCTATTTGGACTATTTTGTGTATGTCCATTGCATGAAATCCAAATAAAATAATTTTAAATTACAGGTTATAATGCAACAAAATCAGAAAAACACCAAGCGGGATGAGTACTTTTGCAAGGCACTGTAATTAGCCCCGACTGTGAGTGAGGAGGTGCCTATGGCTGTCGGAGGATGACACCTAGTGGGTCGCTCCGGATCTGCAACCCCCTCCTGTAACAGCGCCCCCCCAACGACGACGAACGGCCCCAGCCGTTCACCTCGGCGCCTCCGTGTGGAGGCGACGGAATGCTGTATTAGCCCTGGGTCCAGAATGTCCCTCCTGGGCACCCCGGACCGCTCCACCGGCCCATAACCCTCCCAGTCCACCAGAAATACGAGACCCTTCCCCAACCGCCGACAGTCCAGGATCCGGTCTACCGTAAAAGCCGGCTGCCCTCCGACAAGGTGCAGCGGGGGAACAGGATGAGGAGGGGGAGTCAGGGGACAGGTGGCGATGGGCTAGAGGAGAGACACATGGAATGTGGGATGCACCCGCATGGTGGGGGGAAGTTGCAGGCGCTAGGTCACTGGGTTGACTCGCCGGACCACTCTGAATGGCCCTGGGGCAGACGCCTCTGCCTCTCCATCCGGGACAAGTGCGCCGCACCCAGCTGCATAGCCTCCTCCTGAGGCGTCTCCTCCCTGAATCGGCGGAAAGCCTCCGGGCTGATAGGGAGACGCGGAGGCGAGCCTTGCGTCATGCCTCTCTCGTACGCCCTCTTACGACGCCGATTGTCCACCCGCACTGAGTGGTCGACGAGGTCGTCCAGTTGCTCAGGCAGCTCCCTGATGGAGAGTTTGTCCTTCATCCCCTCCGATAGCCCCTGCGCGTACAGGACGGCCTCCTCCCATCCTGCCTCTCGAGCCCGGGTCCGGAACTCCACGGAGTAGTCCGCCACCGAACGGTCACCCTGCCGACAAGCCGTGAGCCGCCTCCCGGCCTCGTGCCTCGACACCACCCGAGAGGTGTCGAACACTTTGCGTAACTCCCGGGTGAATTGGTACGAGTTGGAGCACGCCGGAGTTTGGCTCTCCCACTCCGTGGTAGCCCAGGAAAGGATCCGACCTTTGATCATGTGATAATGTAGGCCACCCAGCCCTGCTCCGTCGGGAAGGAGGAGGGTTGCAGGCTGAACATCAGGCAACACTGGGTGAGGAATTCACTGCAGCACTCTGGATGTCCGTCGTACCTCTCCGGAGATGGTAGGCGGGGTTCCCGCGATGTCACAGGCGAGACTGGAGATGCCGCTACCGCGGCTTCCGCTCTGTCGGCTGCCGGGGCTGGTCGGGTGTCCAGATTCTCGATGATCTGCTGCAGGCTGCTGTCGTGCTGATCCATATTGGCTCAGTGTTCTGTAAGGGTTGGTGTGAGGTGTGACCCAGGTGTGGTGCAGGATAGACAGTAGGCAGTAGGCAAGGATGGTGAAACAAGGATCTTTACTGGTGGTACAAAATCCAGGATACAAATCAACGGACTATACACGAAAACAAATGAGGAGCACATAGCTCTCCAAAAAACAGGCTGACAACAAACAATACGAAATACTAACTGATTGGAAAAACACAATGACACAAGGAGAACACTTCTCGAGTACCGGTAACTCCGTCACGTGATCCGACACTGATACGTACTGCTTGATATCAAGGAACTAGCAGAGAAAACTGAGCAAGGGAACACAGGGAAGTGAGGGCATAAATACACAGGTGAATCAGATAGCCACAGGTGACACCAATAGGCAGATAATTAGTCCCGACTGTGAGTGAGGAGGTGCCTATGGTTGTCGGTGGATGACACCTAGTGGGTCGCTCCGGAACTGCGACCCACTCCTGTAACAGTCAGGAGCCACTCACTCCACTAAAAAAACACCCTGTAATGTCCTCCAACGTCCAACCTGATAACTTTGATACTGACCACAATGGAACATCTCTTCTGTTATTTTACTGTGTAGTGTATGTCCTTGGAATGTGGCTGATGGGTCACATTTACTATGGCCTTTGGGGGAAAACATTTTTAACATAATGTATGTGTAGCCTATATACAGTTGAAGTCAGAAGTTTACATACACCTTAGCCAAATACATTTAAACTCAGTTTTTCACAATTCCTGACATTTAATCCTAGTAAAAATTCCCTGTTTTAGGTCAGTTAGGATCACCAGTTTATTTTTACATTTACATTTTTACATTTTAGTCATTTAGCAGACGCTCTTAACCAGAGCGACTTACAGGAGCAATTAGGGTTAAGTGCCTTGCTCAAGGGCACATTAACGTCATTTAGCAGACGCTCTTAGCCAGAGCGACTCACAAATTGGTGCGTTCACCCTATAGCCAGTGGGATAACCACTTTACAATTTGGGGGGGGGGGGGGGGGGGGTTAGAAGGAATACTTTATCCTATCCCAGGTATTCCTTAAAGAGGTGGGGTTTCAAATGTCTCCGGAAGGTGGTGAGTGACTCCGCTGTCCTGGCGTCGTGAGGGAGCTTGTTCCACCATTGGGGTGCCAGAGCAGCGAACAGTTTTGACTGGGCTGAGCGGGAGCTGTGCTTCCGCAGAGGAAGGGGAGCCAGCAGGCCAGAGGTGGATGAACGCAATGTCCTCGTTTGGGTGTAGGGACTGATCAGAGCCTGAAGGTACAGAGGTGCCGTTCCCCTCACTGCTCCATAGGCAAGCACCATGGTCTTGTAGCGGATGCGAGCTTCAACTGGAAGCCAGTGGAGTGTGCGGAGGAGGGGGGTGACGTGAGAGAACTTGGGAAGGTTGAACACCAGACGGGCTGCGGCATTCTGGATGAGTTGTAGGGGTTTAATGGCACAGGCAGGGAGCCCAGCCAACAGCGAGTTGCAGTAGTCCAGACGGGAGATGACAAGTGCCTGGACCAGGACCTGCGCCGCTTCCTGTGTAAGGCAGGGTCGCACTCTCCGAATGTTGTAGAGCATGAACCTGCAGGAGCGGGTCACCGCCTTGATGTTGGCGGAGAACGACAGGGTGTTGTCCAGGGTCACGCCTAGGCTCTTCGCACTCTGGGAGGAGGACACAGCGGAGTTGTCAACCGTGATGGCGAGATCATGGAACGGGCAGTCCTTCCCCGGGAGGAAGAGCAGCTCCGTCTTGCCAGGGTTCAGCTTGAGGTGGTGATCCGTCATCCATACTGATATGTCAGCCAGACATGCAGAGATGCGATTCGCCACCTGGTTATCAGAAGGGGGAAAGGAGAAGATTAGTTGTGTATCGTCAGCGTAGCAATGATAGGAGAGACCATGTGAGGATATGACAGAGCCAAGTGACTTGGTGTATAGGGAGAAAAGGAGAGGGCCCAGAACCGATCCCTGGGGGACACCAGTGGTGAGAGCACGTGGTGCGGAGACAGCTTCCCGCCACGCCACTTGGTAGGAGCGACCGGTCAGGTAGGACGCAATCCAGGAGTGAGCCGCGCCGGAGATGCCCATCTCGGAGAGGGTGGAGAGGAGGATCTGATGGTTCACAGTATCAAAGGCAGCAGACAGGTCTAGAAGGACAAGAGCAGAGGAGAGAGAGTTAGCTTTAGCAGTGCGGAGAGTCTCCGTGACACAGAGAAGAGCAGTCTCAGTTGAATGACCAGTCCTGAAACCTGATTGGTTTGGATCAAGAAGGTCATTCTGAGAGAGATAGCAAGAGAGTTGGCTAAAGACGGCACGCTCAATAGTTTTGGAAAGAAAAGAAAGAAGGGATACTGGTCTGTAGTTGTTGACATCAGTGGGGTCGAGTGTTGGTTTTTTGAGAAGGGGAGCAACTCTCGCTCTCTTGAAGACGGAAGGGACATGGCCAGCGGTCAAGGATGAGTTGATCAGCGAGGTGAGGTAGGGGAGAAGGTCACCGGAGATGGTCTGGAGAAGGGAGGAGGGGATGGGGTCAAGCGGGCAGGTTGTTGGGCGGCCTGCAGTCACAAGTCGCAGGATTTTATCTGGAGAGAGAGGGGAGAAAGAAGTCAAAGCATAGGGTAGGGCAGTGTGAGCAGGACCAGCAGTGTTATTAGACTTAACAAACGAGGATCGGATGTCGTCAACCTTCTTTTCAAAGTGGTTGACGAAGTCATCCACAGAGAGAGAGGGGGGGGGGGGGGGGGGGGGGGGGGGGGGGGGAGGAGGATTCAGGAGGGAGGAAAATGTGGCAAAGAGCTTCCTAGGGTTAGAGGCAGATGCTTGGAATTTAGAGTGGTAGAAGGTGGCCTTAGCAGCAGAAACAGATGAAGAAAATGTAGAGAGGAGGGAGTGAAAAGATGCCAGGTCGGTAGGGAGTTTAGTTTTCTTCCATTTCCTCTCCGCTGCCCGGAGCTCTGTTCTGTGAGCTCGCAGTGAGTCATCAAGCCACGGAGCTGGGGGGGAGGACCGAGCCGGCCGGGAGGATAGGGGACACAGAGAGTCAAAGGATGCAGAAAGGGAGGAGAGGAGGGTTGAGGAGGCAGAATCAGGAGATTGGAGGGAGAAGGATTGAGCAGAGGGAAGAGATGATAGGATGGAAGAGGAGAGAGTAGTGGGAGAGAGAGAGCGAAGGTTGCGGCGGCGCATTACCATCTGTGTAGGGGCAGAGTGAGTAGTGTGGGAGGAGAGCGAGAGAGAAAAGGAAACAAAGTAGTGGTCGGAGACTTGGAGGGGAGTTGCAGTGAGATTAGTAGAGGAGCAGCATCTAGTGAAGATGAGGTCAAGCGTATTGCCTGCCTTGTGAGTAGGGGGGGACGGTGAGAGGGTGAGGTCAAAAGAGGAGAGGAGTGGAAAGAAGGAGGCAGAGAGAAATGAGTCAAACGTGGACATAGGGAGGTTGAAATCCCCCAAAACTGTGAGGGGTGAGCCATCCTCAGGAAAGGAACTTATCAAGGCGTCAAGCTCGTTGATGAACTCTCCAAGGGAACCTGGAGGGCGATAGATGACAAGGATATTAAGCTTAAATGGGCTAGTGACTGTGACAGCATGGAATTCAAATGAGGAGATAGACAGATGGGTTAGGGGAAAAATTGAGAATGTCCACTTGGGAGAGATGAGGATTCCTGTACCACCACCCCTCTGACCAGATGCTCTCGGGGTATGCGAGAACACATGGTCAGACGAGGAGAGAGCAGTAGGAGTAGCCGTGTTTTCAGTGGTGATCCATGTTTCCGTCAGCGCCAGGAAGTCGAGGGACTGGAGGTTGGCATAGGCTGGGATGAAGTCAGCTTTGTTGGCAGCAGAACGGCAGTTCCAGAGGCTGCCTGCGACCTGGAACTCCAGGTGAGGGGTGCGAGCAGGGACCACCAGGTTAGAGAGGCAGCAGCCGCGCGGTGTTGTGCGTTGTTTGTGTAGCCTGTGCAGAGAGGAGAGAACAGGGATAGGCAGAGGCATAGTTGACAGGCTGTAGCAAATGGCTACAAAAATGCAGAGGAGATCGGAATGAAATGAGCTAAGCATCTGGGAGAGGAGAGAGGGGGGCCTCCCTCACCAAAAACTTCTACCTCAGAAACTAAAATTGTTTCACTGAACCACCCGAACAAAAACTCTCCCAACTTCCACCTTTAGAAATCAGAATTGTTGTGAACCACAGTTGTTCAATGTTTAAAGGAATAAACTCAAACCCACTTTATTCAGCTAGCCAACTATGACACCATAGCTGACTAGCATGCTAGCATCCAATAACACACAGTTTAACACACAGTTAAGCACCAATACTCACAACAAACCACCAATAGTGTGTTAACTAGCTAACCACTGAGAATGTGAAATGTCAGAATAATAGTAGAGAGTGATTTATATCAGCTTTTATTTCTTTCATCACATTCCCTAGTGGGTCAGAAGTTTACATACACTCAACAAGTATTTGTTAGCATTGCCTTTAAATTGTTTAACTTGGGTGAAACGTTTTGGGTAGCCTTCCACAAGCTTCCCACAATAAGTTGGGTGAATTTTGGCCCATTCCTCCTCCTGACAGAGCTGGTGTAACTGAGTCAGGTTTGTAGGCCTCCTTGCTTGCGCACACTTTTTCAGTTCTGCCCAATGTTCTATAGGGTTGAGGTCAGGGCTTTGTGATGGCCGCTCCAATACCTTGACTTTGTTGTCCTTAAGCCATTTTGCCACAACTTTGGAAGTATGCTTGGGGTCATTGTCCATTTGGAAGACCCATTTGCGACCAAGCTTTAACTTCCTGACTGATGTCTTGAGATGTTGCTTCAATATATCCACATAATTTTCCTTACTCATGATGCCATTTATTTTCTGAAGTGCACCAGTCCCCCCTGCAGCAAAGCACCCCCACAGCATGAAGCTGCCACCTCCGTGCTTCACGTTTGGGATGGTGTTCTTCGGCTTGCAAGAACCCCCTTTTTCCTCCAAACATAACGATGGTCATTATGGCCAAACAGTTCTATTTTTGTTTCATCAGACCAGAGGACATTTCTTCTCTTGCAAGAACCCCCTTTTTCCTCCAAACATAACGATGGTAATTATGGCCAAACAGTTCTATTTTTGTTTCATCAGACCAGAGGACATTTCTTCTCTTGCAAGAACCCCCTTTTTCCTCCAAACATAACGATGGTCATTATGGCCAAACAGTTCTATTTTTGTTTCATCAGACCAGAGGACAGTTCTCCAAAAAGTACTATCTTTGTCCCCATGTGCAGTTGCAAACCGTAGTCTGGCTTTTTTATGGCGGTTTTGGAGCAGTTGCTTCTTCCTTGCTGAGCAGCCTTTCAGGTTATGTCGATATAGGACTTGTTTTACTGTGGGTATAGATAATTTGTACCTGTTTCCTCCAGCATCTTCACAAGGTCCTTTGCTGTTGTTCTGGGATTGATTTGCACTTTTCGCACCAAAGTACGTTAATCTCTAGGAGACAGAACGCGTCTCCTTCCTGAGCGGTATGACGGCTGTGTGGTCCCATGGTGTTTATACTTGCATACTATTGTTTGTACAGATGAACGTGGTACCTTCAGGCGTTTGGAAATTCCTCCCAAGGATGAACCAGACTTGTGGAGGTCTACAATTTTATTTCTGAGGTCTTGGCTGATTTCTTTTGATTTTCCCATGATGTCAAGCAAAGAGGCACTGAGTTTGAAGGTAGGCCTTGAAATACATCCACAGGTACACCTCCAATTGACTCAAATGATGTCAATTAGCCTATCAGAAGCTTCTAAAGCCATGACATCATTTTCTGGAATTTTCCAAGCTGTTTAAAGGCACCGTCAACTTAGTGATTGTAAACTTCTGAGCCACTGGAATTGTGAAACAGTGAATTATAAGTGAAGAAAAAATTACTTGTGTCATGCACAAAGTAGATATCCTAACCGACTTGCCGAAACTATAGTTTGTTAACAATAACTTTTGAACAGTAGTGTATATGGAGGAGAGTGGTGATAGTGAGACTGTAATGAGCTGAGGGCAGAGGAGAGGAGAGGAGAGGACCCAGCTGTTTCACCATTCCTTCAAAGGCCCTTTGATGCCTGTTTAAGCTGGAGCCATATTAGGAGAGATGTGCTTGTGCCTCTGACAGTCTCCAGCTCCTTTGTCACTCTTTCTCCCTGTGTCTCTCTCCCTCTCTGCCTCTCTGCATCTCCCTTTCCTCTCCTCCTGTTTCTCTGTCTCACGTCTCCCCCTCTCTTGCCCTGCCTATCCCAATCTCTCTCTCTCTCTCTCTCTCTCTCTCTCTCTCTCTCTCTCTCTCTCTCTCTCTCTCTCTCTCTCTCTCTCTCATTCTGTCTCCCTCCATCCATGTCCCTCTTCCATCCTTTGTTGGCTGTGCCCATGTGAGAGCTGGTTATTTTAATTAGAGATCATTAAGGCCTCATTGTTAAAGGAGAGCTCCAGTGATAGTGCTAGGTGTCCTCCGATAGGTCCTGTTCTGTATAACATGAGCTCATTAAGACAGCCCGGGGAAGGAGAGGAGAAAGGAGAGAGAGAGTGAGGCCTGAAGGAAGATCGCTTTAAATAGACGTGAATCTCTATTATTGCAATCTCTCCTCTCCATCTATCTGCCTAGTTTTCTCCTCCATTGTGGCTGTAAAGGAGGTTGCAGGCCTTGCGTCACCTGGCCTGTCTTATTGTCATTGACGGTTATGTGAAAAATAGAGCTGAGGGAACCTTTAGGGATGAAATTAGTAAAATGACTAATGGCTGGAAATAGCTTTTAATAGGGCCTACAGTGCTCTCGTTCCCTAAAAAACCATGAATGATTCTCATCTTCACAGTCTTTTTTACAACCCGAGATGAGATCCATTAGTGATGACTGACTGTGGTGAATCCATTAGTCATGTCTGGACGTAGTTACATCAAGGGCTCCTCTTATCATCAGAAGTAAAATCTTACCTAATTATTGTTAGGCTTACCTCAGTAAGGAATCAGTAAGATACATACATATCCCAACCAGAAGCCATAGAGCGGGACACTAATCCAGACGTTTATATGAAATCCCACTACGCCCTCCGACGAACCATCAAACATGCAAAGCATCAATACAGGACCAAGATCGAATCTTACTATACCGGCTCTGACACTCGTTGGATGTGGCTGTGCTTGCGAACTATCACAAATTACAAAGGGAAACCCAGTCACGAGCTGTACAGTGACGCGAGCCTACCAAACGAGCTAAATACCTTCTATGCTCGCTTCGAGGCAAGCAACACTGAAGCATGCATGAGAGTACCAGCTGTTCCGGACGACTGTGTGATCACGCTTTTCGTAGCCAATGTGAGTAAAACCTTTAAACAGGTTAACATTCACAAGGCATGCGCTGACCAGCTGGCAAGTGTCTTCACTGACATTTTCAACCTCTCCCTACCCAGTCTGTAATACCAACAGTACCAGTCAAAAGTTTGGACACACCTACTCATTCCAGGGTTTGTCTTTATTTTTACTAATTTATACATTGTAGAATAATAGTGAAGACATCAAAACTATGAAATAACACATATGGAATCATGTACTAACCAAAAATGAAAACGTTTTAAATGTTTCACTATTTTCATTTTTATGAAATTCACTGAGTAGGATGGTCCTCCCCTTCCTCCTTTGAGGAGCCTCCACTACTACATGTACATATGACCTCAATTACCTCAACTACCTCGTACCCCTACACATTGACTCGGTACCGGTACTCCTTGTATATTGTTATTTTATTGTATTACAATTATTACTTTTTTTGCTAATCTTTTCTTACTTTTTAACTCTGCTTTGTTGGGAAAGCGCTCATAAGTAAGCATTTCACAGTAAAGTCTACACTTGTTGTATTCAGCGCATGTGACAAATAAAAATGGATTTGATTTGATTTGAATGGGGTGGCTAGGTATCACCCACATAAACCACAACAGCACAGCCTACAGTATATGACATCTTGATAAAAAATGACCTTGCTTTATCAGTTACTTAGCCTAGATAACACAGGCCAATGTTACACACTGAGGGAAGGCACATGGAACAAATGAGAGGTAAAACTGCTTTTATCAGTATAGATAAACAATAAACATATATTTTGGTCTTCCTCTTGGCAGATAAATAGAGAATCAGTAAACTACTTAGAGTTATGGGCCCTTTGTGTGCTTTACTAGTGTAATATATTAAAACCCACAACCACATGCACTGTTCTCTGTTAGTATATGATATACTGTGTATAGAGGGGATGTACCCTACAGGACTTGTACAGTAGCTAGGCCTACTAGCTGATGTGTCACTGGGGTGTTATGTTGTTCCATTCGTCTGAGCATAACATCCTGCTGCTGGGTGTCACATTACCACACAGACTACACAGGGTCAATCTGAAATACAGCAGGTCCATGCCGGGCCAGGGATTCGATAATTGATGGGGTGTACAACACCTCCGCCACACAATCCTCAACACGTGGGCCCCACAAGAGTGCGTGCTCAGCTCCATCCTGTACTCACTGTCCACCCATGTCTCCAACTAATCGTCAAGTTTGCTGACGACACAACAGTGGTAGGCCTGATTACCAACAACAATGAGACAGCCAACAGGGAGGAGGTGAGGGCCCTGCCGGAGTGGTGCCAGGAAAATAATGGTGCCAGGAATATAACCTCTCCCTCAACGTCAATGACAACCTGGAATGGTCCATCCACAGACAGTGTGATGAAGAAGGTGCAAAAGCGCCACTTCAACCTCAGGAGGCTGAAGAAATTCGACTTGGCCCCTAAGACCCTCACAAATGTCTACAGATGCACCATTGAGAGCATCCTGGTGGGCTGTATCATCGCATGGTACAACAATTGCACAGTCCGCAACCGCAGGCCTCTCCAGAGGGTGGTGAGGTCTGCCCAACGCATCACCGGTGGCACACTGCCCTCTAGGACATCTACAGCACCCAGTGTCACAGAAAGGCCAAGAAGATCATCAAGGACCTCAGCCACTCGAGCCATGGCCTGTTCACCCCGCAACCATCTAGAAGGCAGAGAAAGTACAGGTGCATCAAAGCTGGGACTTAGAGACTGAAAAACAGCTTCTATCTGTGTGTATGTATGTGTATATGTGTATATATATATATATATATATATATATATATATATATATATATATATATATATATATATATATATATATATATATATATACAGTGGGGAGAACAAGTATTTGATACACTGCCGATTTTGCAGGTTTTCCTACTTACAAAGCATGTAGAGGTCAAAAATCCAGAAAATCACATTGTATGATTTTTAAGTAATTAATTTGCATTTTATTGCATGACATAAGTATTTGATACATCAGAAAAGCAGAACTTAATATTCGGTACAGAAACCTTTGTTTGCAATTACAGAGATCATACGTTTCCTGTAGGTCTTGACCAGGTTTGCACACACTGCAGCAGGGATTTTGGCCCACTCCTCCATACAGACCTTCTCCAGATCCTTCAGGTTTTGGGGCTGTCGCTGGGCAATACGGACTTTCAGCTCACTCCAAAGATTTTCTATTGGGTTCAGGTCTGGAGACTGGCTAGGCCACTCCAGGACCTTGAGATGCTTCTTACAGAGCCACTCCTTAGTTGCCCTGGCTGTGTGTTTTGGGTCGTTGTCATGCTGGAAGACCCAGCCACAACCCATCTTCAATGCTCTTACTGAGGGAAGGAGGTTGTTGGCCAAGATCTCGCGATACATGGCCCCATCCATCCTCCCCTCAATACGGTGCAGTCGTCCTGTCCCCTTTGCAGAAAAGCATCCCCAAAGAATGATGTTTCCACCTCCATGCTTCACGGTTGGGATGGTGTTCTTGGGGTTGTACTCATCCTTCTTCTTCCTCCAAACACGGCGAGTGGAGTTTAGACCAAAAAGCTCTATTTTTATCTCATCAGACCACATGACCTTCTCCCATTCCTCCTCTGGATCATCCAGATGGTCATTGGCAAACTTCAGATGGGCCTGGACATGCGCTGGCTTGAGCAGGGGGACCTTGCGTGCGCTGCAGGATTTTAATCCATGACGGCATAGTGTGTTACTAATGGTTTTCTTTGAGACTGTGGTCCCAGCTCTCTTCAGGTCATTGACCAGGTCCTGCCGTGTAGTTCTGGGCTGATCCCTCACCTTCCTCATGATCATTGATGCCCCACGAGGTGAATCTTGCATGGAACCCCAGACCGAGGGTGATTGACCATCATCTTGAACTTCTTCCATTTTCTAAAAATTGCGCCAACAGTTGTTGCCTTCTCACCAAGCTGCTTGCCTATTGTCCTGTAGCCCATCCCAGCCTTGTGCAGGTCTACAATTTTATCCCTGATGTCCTTACACAGCTCTCTGGTCTTGGCCATTGTGGAGAGGTTGGAGTCTGATTGAGTGTGTGGACAGGTGTCTTTTATACAGGTAACGAGTTCAAACAGGTGCAGTTAATACAGGTAATGAGTGGAGAACAGAAGGGTTTCTTAAAGAAAAACTAACAGGTCTGTGAGAGCCGGAATTCTTACTGGTTGGTAGGTGATCAAATATTGATGTCATGCAATAAAATTCAAATTAATTTCTTAAAAATCATACAATGTGATTTTCTGGATTTTTGTTTTAGATTCCGTCTCTCACAGTTGAAGTGTACCTATGTAATTTTTTTATTTATCGTACAATTCTTGTACAATTTCTCAAGTAGGTGGTGAGTTGAAATCTCCCTGACAACCACTCGCGTACACTCACTTTCTCCCTCCCTCTCCTACTCTCCCTCCCTTTCTCTCTCTTCCCCTCTCCCACTCTCTGTCTTGCCTCATCTCCGTCCCTTCCATGCAGCACTCCTACAAGGGTATGTGTGTGTGAGTGAGGGTGAGTGTGTGTGTGCGTGTGCGTGTGTGTGTGTTTGTGGAGATTTAAAGGCAACACTCAGCTCAGCCAAGGCTGCATAGCACACACACACACACACACACACACACACTCACACATACACACACACACACACACACACACACACACACACTCACACACACACACTCACACTCACACTCACACTCACACTCACACTCACACTCACACTCACACTCACACTCACACTCTCACACTCACACACACTCATCTTTGTTGCTGGACATAGAGGGAGGAGAAGATGGGGAGAGGGAGAGAGATGTTGAGGGATTGAATCAGACAGAGTGAAAAGAGAAGGAAGGAGTGAACTGATGTAGGGAAGGTGTGTGTACCATAATTTTTTTTTGTGTTTGGGGGGGGGGGGGGGGGGGGATTAGCGCCAACGAAGGCATATATCGACGTCTTTAGGACCTTTTCAAATCCGAAATCAGCGGCTCTTTCTTGTTACCATCCTGGTGATACAACCACCAACCTGTCAATACAACACACATAAACTCATGCACGCACACACACACACAGACTCCCTTAAGAAGCCATGAGAAGGGAGTTATAGACCAATTAGCTCATACGAGGAGAGCTGCTGCTCATTTCTCAGCATTCATTACTCAATACAACGGCAGAGAATCAATGCAATCAGAGCAGACAGCCCCAGTGGTCAGGAAGAGAGGAGAGGACTGGTAATCCGGATGGGAACAGACACCTACACAACACACACACACACATGCACACACACAAACAAGCAAGTGTGCGCACACGCACACGCACTAAAAACAGACAGACAGACACCACACACACACACACACACACACACACACTCATAAAGAACAGGATATTGGAAGCAGCTTTAGAGAATGATCAAGTGGTGACATCTATAAAAGGATGGATCTGTGAACATCTGAGGCAGCTGCATCTTAATTGGATTGCCTCCCTTATTAAAACGCTAGTAGGGTGGGCTGTCTCTCTCTTTTTCCCTTTCTGTCTGTCTCTCTCTGTCCCTTTTTCTCACTTTCTGTCTCGCTCTCTTCCACTCTATCCCTTTCTCTCACTCTCTCTCTTTCTCTGTCCCTTTCACTCTCACAAACACTGTATCACACCAGGCTGTATCACATCAGGCTATATCACACCAGGCTGTATCACTGTCATTGCTGTGTGTTCAGCAGTTGAGTTGAATCCCTGATTACATCCTGGTAGCTGATTTTGTCTTTGCCTTCACTCTGCTGCCAAGCCACAGCAATGCTGGATAGACTAAACCCCTATCGACTCAGTATATGACACTCAGCTTTAGAGAGCTGCATTGCTACACTGTATCCAGCCAATGTTAGATTGTCAAGTCTATTTGATGGGAGACAGAGGGGAAGGGGGAGAAGCAGTAGGGATAGATGAGGGGAACAGAGGAGCTTATTTTATTTCACCTTTATTTAACCAGGTAAGCCAGTTGAGAACAAGTTCTCATTTACAACTGCGACCTGGCCAAGATAAAGCAAAGCAGTGCGATAAAAACAACAACACAGAGTTACATATGGGGTAAAAAAACATAAAGTAAAAAAAATATATATATACAGTGTGTGCAAATGTAGCAAGTTATGGAGGTAAGGCAATAAATAGGCTATAGTGCAAAATAATTAAAATTAGTATTAACACTGGAATGCTAGACGTGCAAGAGATTATGTGCAAATAGAGATACTGGGGTGCAAAAGAGCAAAATAAATAACAATATAGGGATGAGGTAGTTGGGTGGGCTAATTTCAGATGGGCTGTGTACAGGTGCAGTGATCGGTAAGGTGCTCTGACAACTGATGCTTAAAGCTAGTGAGGGAGATAAGAGTCTCCAGCTTCAGAGATTTTTGCAATTCGTTCCAGTCATTGGCAGCAGAGAACTGGAAGGAATGGCGGCCAAAGGAGGTGTTGGCTTTGGGAATGACCAGTGAGATATACCTGCTGGAGCGCAGACAACGGGTGGGTGCTGCTATGGTGACCAATGAGCTAAGATAAGGCGGGGATTTGCCTAGCAGTGATTTATAGATGGCCTGGAGCCAGTGGGTTTGACGACGAACATGTAGTGAGGACCAGCCAACAAGAGCGTACAGGTCACAGTGGTAGGTAGTGTATGGGGCTTTGGAGACAAAACGGATGGCACTGTGATAGACCACATCCAATTTGCTGAGTAGAGTGTTGGAGGCTATTTTGTAAATGACATCGCCGAAGTCAAAGATCGGTAAGATTGTCAGTTTTACAAGGGCATGTTTGGCAGCGTGAGTGAAGGAGGCTTTGTTGCGAAATAGGAAGCCGATTCTAGATTTAACTTTGGATTGGAGATTCTTAATGTGAGTCTGGAAGTAGAGTTTACAGTCTAACCAGACACCTAGGTATTTGTAGTTGTCCACATACTCTAGGTCAAAGCCGTCGAGAGTAGTGATTCTAGTCGGGTGGGCGGGTGCCAGCAGCGTTCGATTGAAGAGCATGCATTTAGTTTTACTAGTGTTTAAGAGCAGTTGGAGGCTACTGAAGGAGTGTTGTATGGCATTGAAGCTCGTTTGGAGGTTTGTTAACACAGTGTCCAATGAAGGGCCAGATGTATACAAAATGGTGTCGTCTGCGTAGAGGTGGATCTGAGAGTCACCAGCAGCAAGAGCGACATCATTGATATACACAGAGAAAAGAGTCGGCCCAAGAATTGAACCCTGTGGCACCCCCATAGAGACTGCCATAGGTCCAGACAACAGGCCCTCCGATTTGACACATTGAACTCTATCTGAGAAGTAGTTGGTGAACCAGGCGAGGCAGTCATTTGAGAAACCAAGGCTATTTAGTCTGCCAATAAGAATGCGGTGGTTGACAGAGTCGAAAGCCTTGGCCAGGTCGATGAAGACGGCTGCACAGTACTGTCTATTATCGATCGCGGTTATAATATCGTTTAGGACCTTGAGCGTGGCTGAAGTGCACCCATGACCAGCTTGGAGGGGCGGGGGGGGGGGGGGGCTGCTGCAGAGGATAAGTTCATTAGAGTTACCAGCCTCAGAAATTGCGGCCCAAATAAATTCTTCACAGAGTTCAAGGAACAGACACATCTCAACATCAACTGTTCAGAGGGGACTGTGTGAATCAGGCCTTCATGGTCGATTTGCTGCAAATACATGACTACTAAAGGACACCAATAAGAAGAAGAGACTTGCTTGGGCCAAGAAACACGCGCAATGGACATTAGACCGGTAGAAATGTGTCCTTTGGCCTGGAGTCGAAATGTGAGATTTTTGGTTCTAACCGCTGTGGCTTTTGTGAGATGCGGTGTGGGTGAACAGATGATCTCCGCATGTATATTTCCCACCGTAAAGCATGGAGGAGGAGGTGTGATGGTGTGGGGGTGCTTTGATGGTGATAATGTCTGTGATTTATTTAGAATTCACACTTGACCAGCATTGCTACCACAGCATTCTGCAGCGATACGCCATCCCATCTGGTTTGGGCTTAGTGGGACTATAATTTGTTTTTCAACAGGACAATGACCCAACACACCTCCAGACTGTGTAAGGGCTATTTTACCAAGAATGAGAGTGATGGAGTGCTGCAACAGATGACCTGGCCTCCTCAATCTCCTGACCTCAACCCAATCGCCCATGCTATTTCAATATTTCCACATTTTTTAGTATACGTTTATTCAAGATGAGTGATGAGAAGAGAATCGTCCAACCCATTGGGTATCTCACTACACCCCCATATGCCATGTCTTGAAATATGCAGACAGACAGATTAAAAGTAAGTTTACATTGTAATACTTCTGTCAGCTAATAAATTATCATCCCTGCAAGTAATTCAAGACAATATTATTATGGTGGGGGATTTTAATACTGTTTTAAATAGCTCAATGGACCGTAAAGGAAATCACCCACATGCTCTTAAGGAAATCGTGAATGTCGGACCATCATATAATTGGCATATACATTACTCTTACTGAATGTCCACGTTGTCACGCTCTGGCTCCGGGACTTTGTATGTTGAGCCAGGGTGTGTTCGTTTCGTTGTGTTCTGTTTGGTTGGGTTGTTCTAGGTGGTTGTATTTCTTTGTTTGAATGAGTGACTCCCAATCAGAGGTAACGAGTGTCAGCTGTTGGCTCGTTGTCTCTGATTGGGAGCCATATTTAAACTGTCTGTGTTCACCTTGTGTTTGTGGGTTTTTGTTCCGTGTTCAGTCAGTGTTACTGTGGACTTCACGATCGTGTTTTGTTTTGTACTTGTGCTTTAACTAATTAAAGTCATGTTCGTTTCACACGCTGCGCCTTGGTCCACTCTTTACTACGACGATCGTGACAGAAAAACCCACCATAAAAGGACCAAGCAGCGTGTCCAGGAGCAGGCAGCCTGGACATGGGAGGCGCGCCGTAGAGAGGAGCAGCGTCGGCAAACGGGTCAAAGTCGGAAGGTCGAGAGGCAACCCCAATAAATTTTTAGGGGGGGCACAGGGCATGGACGACGTGGGTACTGGAGGCGATAAGGGAGAGGGTGAGAGTAGAGGCACGGCGAGAGGAACTGTGTAGGCAGCTGAGGGAGCGGAGGGTTATGAAGAAACCCAGTCCCGCTCCTCACACCAAGCAAGTGGTGTGCGTCACCAGTCCGGTCCGGCCCGTTCCTGCTCCCCGCACTAAGTTAATGGTGCGCGTCGCCAGCCCAGCCCGGCCTGTCCCTGCTCTACGCACCAAGCCTACGGGGTGCGTCGCCAGCCCAGCCCGGCCTGTCCCTGCTCTACGCACAAAGCCTACGGTGTGCGTCGCCAGCCCAGCCCGGCCTATCCCTGCTCCACGCACCAAGACGGGGTGCGTCGCCAGCCCAGCCCGGCCTGTCCCTGCTCTACGCACAAAGCCTACGGTGTGCGTCGCCAGCCCAGCCCGGCCTGTTCCTGCTCCACGCACCAAGCCTACGGGGTGCGTCGCCAGCCCAGCCCGGCCTGTCCCTGCTCCACGCACCAAGCCTACGGTGTGCGTCGCCAGCCCAGCCCGGCCTGTCCCTGCTCCACGCACCAAGCCCACGGTGTGCGTCGCCAGCCCGGTCTGGCCTGTTCCTGCCACTCGCACCAAACCTACGGTGCGCGTCGCCAGCCCGACCCGGCCTGTTCCTGCCACTCGCACCAAGCCCACGGTGTGCGTCGCCAGCCCGGTCCGGCCTGTTCCTGCCACTCGCACCAAACCTACGGTGCGCGTCGCCAGCCCGACCCGGCCTGTTCCTGCCACTCGCACCAAGCCTGGGGTGCGAGTCGTCAGCCTGGTCCAGCTCGTTCCTGCTACTCGCACCAAGCCAAGGGTGCGTATCGTCAGTCCGATGTCTGATCAGGTCAGCTACTCCACTACGGAGTTTGAGCAATCCGCTCCGTCTATGTCCGGTCCAGATCCAGCCAGCGGGGTCAGACCGGACCGGGGGCGCTACGGGGGGATTGTGGAAGGGTGGTGGTCAAGCCGGGAGCCGGAGCCGCCTCCGAGGAGTAATGCCCACCCAGCCCTCCCCTGTTTGGGGTTTTGAGGCGCGGTCGCAGTCCGCGCCTTTAGGGGGGGGGTACTGTCACGCTCTGGCTCCGGGACTTTGTATGTTGAGCCAGGGTGTGTTCGTTTCGTTGTGTTCTGTTTGGTTGGGTTGTTCTAGGTGGTTGTATTTCTTTGTTTGAATGAGTGACTCCCAATCAGAGGTAACGAGTGTCAGCTGTTGGCTCGTTGTCTCTGATTGGGAGCCATATTTAAACTGTCTGTGTTCACCTTGTGTTTGTGGGTTTTTGTTCCGTGTTCAGTCAGTGTTACTGTGGACTTCACGATCGTGTTTTGTTTTGTACTTGTGCTTTACTAATTAAAGTCATGTTCGTTTCACACGCTGCGCCTTGGTCTACTCCTTCTCGTCAAGACGATCGTGACACACGTGGGCGAGGATATTGGAAATTTAATCAAAGCCTATTGGATGATAATTTATTTTTAACTAGGACAAATGAATTTATAACTGACTTTTTCCGACATAACATAGGTACAGCAAATCCCCTTATTGTATGGAACACCTTTAAATATGCCTTTAGAGGCCATGCAATTCAGTACTCATCTCGAAAACAAAAGCAATTTAAGTGAAAAGAGTTTATACTAACAAAGGAAATAGAAAGTCTAACAGAACAGATAGATGGCAATAAAAACTAACATAGAGGCTCAGAATATATTAGAGGAAAAACAAAAAGAAATTGAGAAACTTATTCAAGAAAGATCAAGTGTAATATATTATAAAAATAAAGCAAACCGAATGGAATATGGGGAAAAATGCACCAAATTCTGTTTTAATCTTCAACATAGGAATGCTACCAAAATGAATTTAATGAAACTGGTTACAATTGACAGAGTAACCCATGATTCACCAAATGATATTTTGAAAGAGGAAACAAGGTACTTTAAGCATATGTTTTCGTTTCAGTCGCTTCCATCTCCTCTAACAGAAGCTAATTGTAGAGATTTTTTTCTATTGATAATGTAAAATGAACAGCCAAACAGAAAGACTCATGTGAAGGTGAAATTACAGAGGAGGAACTTCTGGATGCAATTAAAGACTTTAAGTCCGGGAAAACTCCAGGTTTGGATGGCATACTAGTCGAAGTATACCAAACCTTTTTTGATATACTAAGAGGAAAGTTATTAGCATGTTTTAACCACTCCTATGTAAATGGTAGATTATCTGACACTCAAGAAGAAGGTCTGATCTCATTATTGCTGAAACAGGATACAAGTGGAAAATATAAAGATCCAGTCAATTAAAAAAATTGGAGGCCCCTTACACTTCAGTGTTTAGATGAAAAAATTATAGCAAAATGTATAGCGCATAGAATTAAAAAGGTATTGTCGGATATTATTCATTCTAATCAGACAGGTTTTTTACATGGAAGATACATTGGAGATAATATAAGGCAAGTATTAGAAACAATATAACATTATGGGAAATCGGAGAAACCAGGCCTGCTATTCATAGCAGACTTCGAAAAGGCATTTGATAAAGTACGACTGGGGTTTATATATAAATGCCTGGATCATTTCAATTTGGGTGAATCTCTTATAAAATGGGTCAAAATCATGTATAGTAACCCTAGGTGTAAAATAGTAAATAATGGCTATTTCTCAGAAAGTTTTAAACTGTCAAGAGGAGTGAAACAAGGTTGTCTACTATCGGCATATCTATTTATTGTGGCCATCGAGATGTTAGCTATTAAAATCAGATCCAACAATAATATCAGGGGATTAGAAATCCAGGGCTTAAAAACAAAGGTGTCATTGTACGCTGATGATTCATGTTTTCTTTTAAATCCACAACTAGAATCACTCCACAGCCTCATAGAGGATCTAGATACATTTTCTAACCTCTCTGGATTACAACCAAATTATGACAAATGTACTATATTACATATTGGATCAATAAAAAATACAATTTTTACATTGCCATGTAGTTTACCAATAAAATGGTCTGATGGTGATGTGGATATACTCGGAATACATATCCCAAAGGAAATAAATTATCTCACTTCAATAAATTATAATAGAAAGTTAGCAAAAAATAGATAACATCTTGCTACCATGGAAAGGTGGGTGCCTGTCAATTTGTGGAAAAATTACCCTGATTAACTCTTTAGTATTATCCCAGTTTACCTATTTGCTTATGGTCTTGCCTACGCCTAGCGAACAGTTTTTTAAATTATATGAGAAAAAAATATTAAATTTTATTTGGAACTGTCACGCCCTGGCTCTGGGACTCTGTTATGTTGAGCCAGGGTGTGTAGTTTCTATGGGTTTTTTTCTAGGTTCATTATCTAGCTCATGTGTTTCTGTGTTGGCCGGGGTGGTTCTCAATCAGAGGCAACGAGTATCAGCTGTTGCTTGTTGTCTCTGATTGGGAACCATACTTAGGCAGCCTGTTTTCCACAGTGTATTGTGGGATCTTGTTCCGTGTATGGTTTGTGTCTGTTACCTAGGACTTCACGTATCGTTTTGTTGTTTTGTTTCGTGTGGTGAATCAAAATAAAGTATGTTCACTCATCACGCTGCGCCTTGGTCCACTTCCTCCTACGATCGTGACAGAAGATCCCACCAAAACAGGACCAAGCAGCGTGTCCAGGAGCAAGCGCCGGGTAAGGAGCTGGAGAGGTTGGTGATGGCCCAGGTGGGCCAATGGTGGTCCTGGGAGGACATGCTCGCGGGAAAAGGGCCATGGGCTAAAGTTAAGGCCCTGGCGAGAGAGGAGGTACGGCGCCAACAGTGCCGTCGTCAGACAGGCGAGAGGCAACCCCAATACATTTTTAGGGGGGGGCACACGGCATGGATGACGGGGCAGCAGGAGGCAGCTACAGGGCGTATCGGGAGAATAGGAGAGGAGGCCACCAGGTTAAGGGGGCTATTGGTCCAGAGGGAGCAGGAGTTAATGGGTCAGAGGGAAGAGCTACAGGAGGCGATAAGGGAGAAGGAGAGAGTAGAGGCGCGGCGAGAGGAACTGTGTAGGCAGCTGAGGGAGCGGAGGGTTATGAAGAAACCCAGTCCCGCTCCTCACACCAAGCAAGTGGTGTGTGTCACCAGTCCGGCCCGACCTGTTCCTGCTCCCCGCACTAAGTTAGTGGTGCGTGTTCCCAGTACGGCCCAACCCGTTCCTGCTCCCCGCACTAAGTTAGTGGTGCGTGTTCCCAGTCCGGCCCGACCCGTTCCTGCTCCCCGCACCAAGCTTATGGTGCGCGTCACCAGCCCGGTCCGGCCTGTTCCTGCCCCTCGCACCAAGCCTATGGTGCGCGTCGCCAGCCCGGTCCGGCCCGTTCCTGCTCCCCGCACCAAGCCTGTGGTGCGCGTCGTCAGTCCGGTCCGGCCCGTTCCTGCTCCCCGCACCAAGCCTGTGGTGCGCGTCGTCAGTCCGGCACAGCCCGTGCCTGGGTCACCGGTGCCTGGTCAGGTACCGGTCAGCTGCTCCACACCGGAGCCTAAGCAATCCGCTCCACCGATGTCCAGTCCAGCTCCAGCCAGCGGGGCCAGACCGGACCAGGGGCGCTACGGGGGGATTGTTGGAGGGTGGTGGTCAAGCCCGGAGCCGGAACCGCCTCCGAGGAGGAATGCCCACCCGGCCCTCCCCTGTTCGGTTTATGTTTGGCGCGGTCGCAGTCCGCGCCTTTGGGGGGGGGGTACTGTCACGCCCTGGCTCTGGGGCTCTGTTATGTTGAGCCAGGGTGTGTAGTTTCTATGGGTTTGTTTTCTAGGTTCATTATCTAGCTCATGTGTTTCTGTGTTGGCCGGGGTGGTTCTCAGTCAGAGGCAACGAGTATCAGCTGTTGCTTGTTGTCTCTGATTGGGAACCATACTTAGGCAGCCTGTTTTCCACAGTGTATTGTGGGATCTTGTTCCGCATATGGTTTGTGTCTGTTACCTAGGACTTCACGTATCGTTTTGTTGTTTTGTTTCGTGTGGTGAATCAAAATAAAGTATGTTCACTCATCACGCTGCGCCTTGGTCCACTTCCTCCTACGATCGTGACAGGAACGGCAAGCCAGCCAGAAATTATTAAATATTAAAGCATTAGACCTATCACTAAAAGCTTCAGTCATACAAAAGTTATACTTAAATCCGAACTGGTTCTCTAGCAAATTAGTAAGATTGTCTCACCCAGTGTTCAAGAATGGCCTTTTTCCCTTTATTCAGATTACAACCACTCACTTTCAGTTATTTGAAAAAGAAATCATCTCCCAGATATCACTATTTCTAAAACAAGCCATAGAAAGTTGGTTGCAATTTCAATTTAATCCTCCTGAAACGACAGAACAAATAATGCAACAAATATTGTGGTTAAACTCAAATATACTAATTGACAAAAAACCTTTTGTTTTTGACAAAATGTTTAAAAAAGGTATAATCTTTATAAATGATATCATCGGTAGGACTGGTGGAGTTATGTCGCACATGCAGCTAACAAAAACATATGGAAATGTCTGCTCTACCTAAAATTACAACCAAATAATTGTAGCCTTACCGCAAAAATGGAAGAGGAAAGTGGAAGGAAGAGAAAGTAAGGAACTTGTCTGTCGGCCTTGCATTAAAGAACACAATTGGTTAAGGAAAACTGTGATAAATAAAAAAGTATATCAGTTTCATTTAAGGACCAAAGGATTGACAGCCGTCCCATATAGATTGCAAAATATTTGGGAAGAGATTTTTGACGTACCGATCCCATGGCATAGTGTTTATGAACTGATACGCAAAACGACACCGGATTCAAAACTTAGAATCTTTCAATTTAAATGATTATATAAAATTCTTGCTACCAATATAATGTTATTTATATGGGGGATACAATCTTCCCAGCTCTGCAGATTTTGCTGCGAAGAGACAGAATCATTAGATCATTTGTTTTGGTACTGTCCATTTGTAGCTTGTTTTTGGACACAGGTCTAGGAATGGCTAAAGGATTGCAATATTTACCTGGAGCTAACCCTGCAGATAGCACTACTGGGTGATCTGAAAAGTCATAGTCAATCGATCAATAACATAATAATACTATTAGCAAGAATGTTTATTTTCAATTCACAATCTGTAGAAACAATGAGAATAGAAAGGTTCAGAACTTTTGTAAGACATCACAGTACAGTTGAAATATATATGGCAAATAGAAATCCTATATGGATGGTGTTAAAAGATAGATGGGAGGTGTTGAATGGAATTGAAGGATGGGACTAATAACAACTAACAACAAACAATAACAAGATAACTAATAATGTAGGCACGCTGTGTCCATAATAATTGTATGGGTTGTAGGTTGGGAGCAACTTCTTGGAACTTCTTCCATTTTCTAATAACTGCGCAAACAGTTGTTGCCTTCTCACCAAGCTGCTTGCCTATTGTCCTGTAGCCCATTCCAGCCTTGTGCAGGTCTACAATTTTATCCCTGATGTCATTACACAGCTCTCTGGTCTTGGCCATTGTGGAGAGGTTGGAGTCTGTTTGATTGAGTGTGTGGACAGGTGTCTTTTATACAGGTAACGAGTTCAAACAGGTGCAGTTAATACAGGTAATGAGTGGAGAACAGGAGGGCTTCTTAAAGAAAAACTAACAGGTCTGTGAGAGCCGGAATTCTTACTGGTTGGTAGGTGATCAAATACTTATGTCATGCAATAAAATGCAAATTAATTACTTAAAAATCATACAATGTGATTTTCTGGATTTTTGTTTTAGATTCCGTCTCTCACAGTTGAAGTGTACCTATGATAAAAATTACAGACCTCTACATGCTTTGTAAGTAGGAAAACCTGCAAAATCGGCAGTGTATCAAATACTTGTTCTCCCCACTGTATGTATATGTGTATGTGTATATATATATATATATATATATACAGTGAGGGAAAAAAGTATTTGATCCCCTGCTGATTTTGTACGTTTGCCCACTGACAAATAAATTATCAGTCTATAATTTTAATGGTAGGTTTATTTGAACAGTGAGAGACAGAATAACAACAAAAATATCCAGAAGAACGCATGTCAAAAATGTTATAAATTGATTTGCATTTTAATGAGGGAAATAAGTATTTGACCCCCTCTCAATCAGAAAGATTTCTGGCTCCCAGGTGTCTTTTATACAGGTAAGAAGCTGAGATTAGGAGCACACGCTTAAAGGGAGTGCTCCTAATCTCAGCTTGTTACCTGTATAAAAGACACCTGTCCACAGAAGCAATCAATCAATCAGATTCCAAACTCTCCACCATGGCCAAGACCAAAGAGCTCTCCAAGGATGTCAGGGACAAGATTGTAGACCTACACAAGGCTGGAATGGGCTACAAGACCATCGCCAAGCAGCTTGGTGAGAAGGTGACAACAGTTGGTGTGATTATTCGCAAATGGAAGAAACACAAAATAACTGTCAATCTCCCTCGGCCTGGGGCTCCATGCAAGATCTCACCTCGTGGAGTTGCAATGATCATGAGAACGGTGAGGAATCATCCCAGAACTACACGGGAGGATCTTGTCAATGATCTCAAGGCAGCTGGGACCATAGTCACCAAGAAAACAATTGGTAACACACTACGCCGTGAAGGACTGAAATCCTGCAGCGCCCGCAAGGTCCCCATGATCAAGAAAGCACATATACAGGCCTGTCTGAAGTTTGCCAATGAACATCTGAATTATTTAGAGGAGAACTGAGTGAAAGTGTTGTAGTCAGATGAGACCAAAATCGAGCTCTTTGGCATCAACTCAACTCGCCGTGTTTGGAGGAGGAGGAATGCTGCCTATGACCCCAAGAACACCATCCCCACCATCAAACATGGAGGTGGAAACATTATGCTTTGGGGGTGTTTTTCTGCTAAGGGGACAGGACAACTTCACCGCATCAAAGGGACGATGGGCTGGGCCATGTACCGTCAAATCTTGGGTGAGAACCTCCTTCCCTCAGCCAGGGCATTGAAAATGGGTCGTGGATGGGTATTCCAGCATGACAATGACCCACAACACACGGCCAAGGCAACAAAGGAGTGGCTCAAGAAGAAGCACATTAAGGTCATGGAGTGGCCTAGCCAGTCTCCAGACCTTAATCCCATAGAAAATCTGTGGAGGGAGCTGAAGGTTCGAGTTGCCAAACGTCAGCCTCGAAACCTTAATGACTTGGAGAAGATCTGCAAAGAGGGGTGGAACAAAATCCCTCCTGAGATGTGTGCAAACCTGGTGGCCAACTACAAGAAACGTCTGACCTCTGTGATTGCCAACAAGAGTTTTGCCACCAAGTACTAAGTCATGTTTTGCAGAGGGGTCAAATACTTATTTCCCTCATTAAAATGCAAATAAATTGATAATATTTTTGACATGCGTTTTTCTGGATTTTGTTTGTTGTTATTCTGTCTCTCACTGTTCAAATAAACCTACCATTAAAATAATAGACTGATCATGTCTTTGTCAGTGGGCAAACGTACAAAATCAGCAGGGGATCAAATACTTTTTTCCCTCACTGTATATATATATATATATATATATATATGTGTATGTATGTGTGTGTGTGTATATATATATATATATATATATATATATATATATATATATATATATATATATATATATAAACATGGGGGATTGGAAGTGATGCAGACAATTACATTGATGGAAGTTACAATCTATCTGTAATATTAAGCTGATCAACCCCCCCCCCCCCCCCCCCCCCCCAAAAAAAATAAAAAAATTACTTCTGACAGCTAACTTTATAGCAATCCCAGAAAGCATGGAGTATTTAGTCATTATTAGTTTTACGTTTTACATTTTAGTCATTTAGCAGACGCTCTTATCCAGAGCGACTTACAGTTAGTGAGTGCATACATTATTTCTTATTTTTTCAGACATGACTCTGCCATTGTGCTGTGGAATTTGTGAATTTTGTCTATACATTAGTTTATACTGGATTAAGCGTACATTTTCGTTAACTGTAATTTCGTTAGCTATGCTCCAACTTTCCCTCCATCTTGTGCCAACATCAGTTCATTTTAAGTCTTGGTTCCAATAGTTAATATATTTTTTCTAAGAGATTGTCAGTCGGATATGCTCTCTGCAAGGTTTTGTATATCTTCCCTATCATATGTCCAATATTTATTTAATAGTTATCAAATAACCATATGACCATAAAATTACCAGCAAGTTACAGGGAAGGCACTTTTCAGTATGATTCTAAGTGTGCATTTAGAATGGTAATATGTATGATTTTCTTAGCGTGTCCCTGGGTGGTGATGCTAAATGGCTGAGAGCGTGGCAGAAACGCATTTTGAGACTGGAATTAAAGAGGGGGTGGCAGAAAATCACTGTGGGGGGACCTAAATTACATTCCATCAGCGTTCTCTCTCTCTGTCTCTCTCTCTCTCTCTCTCTCTCTCTCGCCTCCTTTTATTGACACTCGTTCAGCAGCAGATCCTCCTCTACCTGTCAGAAGGTCTATTTATAGAACTTCATTTGGCTGTGTCGTGTGCCGTGTTTGCCTTGTTTTTTGCAATAATGCATTGTGTTTGCAGTGTGTGTGTGTGTTTGCAGTGTGAGCAGTGGCTCTGATAGCACAGAGAAAGGATGGTATTGCCAGGATTCATGTGTTATGAAGGCCACTGATAACAGTCCAATCACACTGCTGCCAGAGAGGGCTCTCTGTGAGGTCTGTGTGGGTTTGTGTGTTATAACATTAGACCAGGGGTAGAGAGACAAACCACTGGGGAAATGCTCCACCACAAAGGGCTGAGGCACTGTGGATTATTATAAAATATAAGAAATAAAGAGAAAATAGAACACATATTATCTCAGTTTTAATTATGTTCAATAAAGGAAAGGAAAATAAATTTTATTTCAGTTTCAATAATTGTTCATGTAGGAAATAAAGTGAATGCAAATTACCATAATTGAAACTGATATCAAATTTTGATTGATTTCCTCAATCAGCGTCTGCAATTGAGATAGAATGGTGTACCACAACCTAGATAGTGGGTCTGAGCTGTGTGTATAATACATATCCTGAAGCTTTTTACCTTTCACTAGGTTTTCTGTAGACAAATGTCTATTGTAATTCTAACAAATATAGGTGTTTTTACCATGACTGTCAATATTGTTATACATCCATATGGTATTGTATTTATAACACACAATACAATGTGGTGGATGTGGGCTAGTGATGAGCTGGTTAGCTGTTTGTTCGCCCGCAGTTGCTAATAACCCATCCATAACCGCCCGACTATATGTGATAAAGTAAATATCTGAGGCCAGCACCCGACCCTAACCCGCAAATATAGGAAATGCGTTGTACAGTCAGAGATGGCGTAGCAATTTTTTGACAGGCCTTTTAGATAGGCCGATGTTTCCAACATTTTGGGAGGGTATTTGTTGGTCAACTTGTCTATAATTAAATACAGTGCATTCGGAAAGTATTCAGACCCCTTGACTTTTTCCACATTTTGTTACGTTACAGCCTTATTCTAAAATTGATTAAATTACACATTTTCCTCATCAATCTACACACAATACCCCATACTGACAAAGCGAAAACAGGTTTTTACAAATTGTTGTGAATGAAAATGAAATAAAAAACAGAAATACCTTATTTACATAAGTATTCAGACCCTTTGCTATGAGTCTCGAAATTGAGCTCAGGTGCATCCTGTTTCCATTGATCATCCTTGAGATGTTTCTACAACTTGATTGGAGTTCACCTGTGGTCAATTCAATTGATTGGACATGATTTGGAAAGGCACACACCTGTCTATATAAGTTCCCATAGTTGACAGTGCATGTCAGAGCAAAAACCAAGCCATGAGATCAAAGGAATTCAAATCAAATCAAACAGGTAGCCATTTGATTAGCTGTTCAGGAGTCTTATGGCTTGGGGGTAGAAGCTGTTAAGAAGCCTTTTGGACCTAGACATGTGGTAGCAGAGAGAACAGTCTATGACTTTTTACATGGCTGGAGTCTTTGACAATTTTTAGGGCCTTCCAATGACACCACCTGGTATAGAGGTCCTGGATGGCAGGAAGCTTGGCCCCAGTGATGTACTGGGCCGTACGCACTACCCACTGTAGTGCCTTGCGATCGGAGGCCGAGCAGTTGCATTTTTACATTTACATTTTTTGTCAATTAGCAGACGCTCTTATCCAGAGCGACTTACAGGAGCAATTAGGGTTAAGTGCCTTGCTCAAGGGCACATCAACAGATTTTTCACCTAGTCGGCTCGGGATTAGAACCAGTGACCTTTCGGTTACTGCCACTACCATAGTTGCCATACCAGGCAGTGATGCAACCAGTCAGGATGCTCTCGATGGTGCAGCTGTATAACTTTTTGAGGACCTGAGGACCATTGCCAAATCTTTTCAGTCTCCTGAGGGGGAATAGGCTTTGTCGTGCCCTCTTCACAACTGTCTTGGTGTGTTTGGACCATGATGGTTTGTTGGTGATGTGGACACCAAGGAACTTGAATTATCCATAGAGCTCCGGGACATTGTCCATATATCTCTGGGGAAGGGTACCAAAATCATTCTGCAGCATTGAAGGTCCCCAAGAACACAGTGGCCTCCATAATTCTTAAATGGAAGAAGTTTGTAACCACCAAGACTCTTCCTAGAGCTGGCCGGCCGGCCAAACTGAGCAATCAGGGAAGAAGGGTTTTGGTCAGGGAGGTTACCAAGAACCCGATGGTCACTCTAACAGACCTCCAGAGTTCCTCTGTGACAATGGGAGAACCTTCCAGAAGGACAACCATCTCTGCAGCACTCCACCAATCAGGTCTTTATGGTAGAGTGGCCAGATGGAAGCCACTACTCAGTAAAAGGCACATGACAGCCCGCTTGGAGTTTGCCAAAAGGCACCTAAAGACTCTCAGACCATGAGAAACAAGATTCTCTGGTCTGATGAAACCAAGATTGAACTCTTTGGCCTGAATGCCAAGTGTCACGTCTGGAGGGAACCTGGCACCATCCCTACGGTGAAGCATGGTGGTGGCAGCATCATGCTGTGGGGATGTTTATCAGCAGCAGGGACTGGGAGACTAGTCAGGATCGAGGGAAAGATGAACGGAGCAGAGTACAGAGAGATCCTTGATGAAAACCTGCTCCAGACCACTCAGGACCTCAGACTTGGGGCAAAGGTTCACCTTCCAACAGGACAACGACCCTAAGCACACAGCCAACACAAAGCAGGAGTGGCATCGGTACAAGTCTCTAAATGTCCTTGAGTGGCCCAGCCAGAGCCCGGACTTGAACCCGATCGAACATCTATGGATAGACTTGAAAATAGATGTGGAGCGACACTCCCCATCCAACCTGACAGAGCTTGAGAGGATCTACAGAGAAGAATGGGAGAAACTTCCCAAATACAGGTGTGCCAAGCTTGTAGCATCATACCCAAGAAGACTCGAGGCTGTAATCGCTTCCAAAGGTGCTTCAACAAAGTACTGAGTAAAGGGTCTGAATACTTATGTAAATATAATATTTCATTATATTTTTAATAAACTTGCAAAAATGTCTAAAAACCTGTTTTTGTTTTGTCATTATGGGGTATTGTTTGTAGATTGATGAGGGAAAAAAACAATTTAATCCATTTTAGAATAAGTCTGTAATGTAGCAAAAATTCAAGGGGTCTGAATACTTTCCGAATGCACTGTAGCCTACATGTAGCTTCTCTTCTGTCATTAGCCTGCTTGTTGTTGTATACTTAATAAACCCTTGTGCACCAAAATCATTTAATAAATTGCTGGGTGGGTCACCACTGAGACCAGGGACTCATCTGCAAGGGAGCCATGTGAACATGAACAAACAATAAATAATATCAATATAATATATACAAGAAGATTAATCAAAACAAACACAACTCTCACATATCACCTCCCTTAAACTGTCCAATGGACAGGAGGCCTGAAGGCTGGGGGCATAAAAACTAAATGCAGTGGAGACCTGGGGGACCTCCAGAACCAGCCAGTCAAGAGAGCGGGTCTGAAAATGGCTGAATCTCCAGGTAATACATGAACTGAGGTAGTGGGGGAGTCGCTTTATATGCAAATAGTAGCCAATGCCGGGCCCTTCTGGTAGTCAGAGACTCCAAGCCAACTATACAAAATGCAGTGATGTGTACGAAAATTGTCCCTAGTGATAAAACGCAGTGCTGAATGATAGATTGAATCTAAAGGTTTTAAAGCAGAGGCTGCCGCATGCACGTAGATTATATCACCATAATCAAGTACTGGGAGGAGCATTGCTTCAACAATCTTCCTTCTAGGGTGGCAGGTAGCCTAGCAGTTAAGTGCATTGGGCCAGTTACTGAAAGGTCACTGGTTCGATTCCCTGAGCCGACTAGGTGAAACATCTTTCGATGTGCACTTAAGCAAGTCACATAACCCTAATTGCTCCAGTAAGTTGCTCTGGAAAAGAGTGTCTGTAAATGTAAAATGTACTTTCCAAAGTAAGGCAGGATTTATTTCTATAAACTAATCTTAATTCTCAGCTGTTTTGTCAGGTTTTCAATGTGTGTTTTAAAAGCGAGCTTATCATCAATCCAAATACCCAATTGCTTATAATGTGGAACTTGCTCAATTTGTACTCCCTTTAATGTGCAAATACTCAGGTCCTCAGAGTCAATATTACGAGACCTAGAGAAGAACATACATTTGGTTTTATTAGCATTTAGCGCTAGTTTAAGATCAGTAAGCTATTTTTTAATTGAGTCAAAACCATGTTGAAGCTCATGAATGGCCTGCTGTACTGAGGGGGCAAAGGAGTATATAACTGTATTATCTGTGTAGAGATGAATGTTACAGGTGTTAACTGATATACCAATGATTTATGTAAATAGTGAAGAGAACAGGGCCCAAAATCGACCCCTTCGGCACAACTTTCGTAATATTGAGGAAACTACATTTGAGACCGTCAGTAAGCAAACATTGTGTCATGTCCGTTAGATAGTTCTTGAACCAATTGCAAGATGCCTTATCAAGGCCTATTTCAGACAACCTTTGAACAAGTAAGGAATGGTCAACCGTATCAAATGCCTTCGACAGGTCAATAAATAATGCAGCACAATGATTTTTATGGTCTAAACAATATAGAACATCATCTAAGACAAGTGTAGCCGCTGAAACAAACAGTGCTATGTCCAGGTCAAAAACCAGATTGGTGCATATTAAGAATAGAATGAGAAGTTTAAAAAGTTTTGAGAGTTGGCTAGGGACTCTAAAACTTTGGACGGTAGTTAGCTAAGTCTGAAGGTTCTCTGCCTTTGTGTAGGGGGAGGACTAGGGAGAACCCCAGTAACAATTATCAAGTTAAAAATATAGCTTAGTGATTCTGCAATAAGTGGGGCAGACCGCTGCAGCAGAAAGGGATCAAGTGAGTCAGCCCCAGTGGATTGTTTTACATCGATCTTCAATAAGGCACTTAGTACATCATAGACATCAAATGGTTGAAATGAAAATTAGGAAAGTGTATCTAGGAATGTATCATTCTCTGCAACCTGGCTTGAGGTGTCTGAAGGACTCCCTCTACTGGAATCAGAGTTTTCAGAAGCTATTTTATCAAATAGGTGGCCCGCTGAGGCAAAGTGGTTATTAAAAGCACCACAAATGTCCATCTGTTATGGGACCAGAGCAGTGGCGGTCGGTGCCATTCAAGATGAGGGAGGATTATTCTTTTTTATTGAGCATGGCCTTATTTCTATTACAGCATATTGAATGACTGTCATTCATATTCCATTCACCCAGCTCAATGTAACATCGAAAGATTTAGGCTACTACATGATACTCACATTTTCCCTATACCCATCATGAGGTTGCTACAACCTAGCCTATGAATGAACGTAGGTGCACAGGTCGAGAGAATTTTGAGTTATCAAGGTGACAGACAGTGACACATTCCATACCGCCTTGCACACTCTAGCTGATCAAGGGTGTAATCATTAGTCCAACCGTTTCAAATGAGAGTTTCTATTGGACAAATTCAGGTATGTTTATCCCCGTTTTGTTCCGTTTGCTTCCGATTAAGAAACGTTTTTCAACAGAATCGGCGGAATGAATACACCCCTGATCACATGCAAACACAGTTCACTTTAATAGCAGCCACGTAAAACATCACAGTACAGTTGAAAAATATATGGCAAATAGAAATCCAATATGGATGGTGTGAAGAGATTGATGGGAGGTGTTTGAATGGAGTTGAAGGATGGGACTAATAACAACTAACAACAACTAATAACAACAAGATAACTAATGTAAAGCATACTGTGTCCATAATAAGTATATAGGTTATAGGTTGAGAGCTTTTGTGAAGGAGCACAGTTAGAAAGATATGGCATATAGAAGCAAACCGGATGGACATCATGAAAATGATCGGAGAGGTTTAGGGTAGAGGAAGTTCAGGAGTGAAAACAAACAAAATAGAATTGTTGTAGAGTTGACTGTGTCCATGAAATGTATGTAGTGTCTATAAACTGGAAGTAGAGGCCTAAGCATTGTTGTTCACTAGTTTGCTCCAATTGGGGAAGGAAAGTAATGAAGGGAAATATATATTTTTAAAGGATATGTATGTATATATATTATTATTTGTCATTTTGCAGACACTCTTATCCAGAGCGACTTACAGGAGCAATTAGGGTTAAGTGCCTTGCTCATGGGCACATCGACAGATTTTTCACCTAGTCGGCTCTGGGATTAGAACCAGCGACCTTTTGGTTACTGGCACAACGCTCTTAACCACTAAGCTACCTGCCGCCCTGTATGTATGTGTATATGTATGTGTGTGTGTATATATATATATATTTGCGAGAGAAAAAAACATATGGGGGATTGGAAGTGATGGAGACAATTACATTGATGGAAGTTACAATCTATCTGCAATATTAAAGCTGATCTACCCCCTCAAAAAAAAATTAGCAGACATATACAGTAAAAACGTCATGATCACTTTGCTCCTTGTATATATAATTCCTTCTCGCAACTATTTACGCGCTCTCCTCCTCTCACCTTTTCCCTTCACTTGTGGACTTCAGTGCACAACACAACAGCTGTCTGTGACCAGGATAAAAACCTTTCCAAGCCACTACACACAGGCTACATCGTTGTCACCTCATACAGTGGGGAAAAAAAGTATTTAGTCAGCCACCAATTGTGCAAGTTCTCCCACTTAAAAAGATGAGAGAGGCCTGTAATTTTCATCATAGGTACACGTCAACTATGACATACAAATTGAGAAAAAAAAAATCCAGAAAATCACATTGTAGGATTTTTTATGAATTTATTTACAAATTATGGTGGAAAATAAGTATTTGGTCACCTACAAACAAGCAAGATTTCTGGCTCTCACAGACCTGTAACTTGTTCTTTATGAGGCTCCTCTGTCCTCCACTCGTTACCTGTATTAATGGCACCTGTTTGAACTTGTTATCAGTATAAAAGACACCTGTCCACAACCTCAAACAGTCACACTCCAAACTCCACTATGGCCAAGACCAAAGAGCTGTCAAAGGACACCAGAAACAAAATTGTAGACCTTCACCAGGCTGGGAAGACTGAATCTGCAATAGGTAAGCAGCTTGGTTTGAAGAAATCAACTGTGGGAGCAATTATTAGGAAATGGAAAACATACAAGACCACTGATAATCTCCCTCGATCTGGGGCTCCACGCAAGATCTCACCCCGTGGGGTCAAAATGATCACAAGAATGGTGAGCAAAAATCCCAGAACCACACGGGGGGACCTAGTGAATGACCTGCAGAGAGCTGGGACCAAAGTAACAAAGCCTACCATCAGTAACACACTACGCCGCCAGGGACTCAAATCCTGCAGTGCCAGACATGTCCCCCTGCTTAAGCCAGTACACATCCAGGCCCGTCTGAAGTTTGCTGGAGTGCATTTGGATGATCCAGAAGAGGATTGGGAGAATGTCATATGGTCAGATGAAACCAAAATATAACTTTTTGGTAAAAACTCAACTCGTCGTGTTTGGAGGACAAAGAATGCTGAGTTGCATCCAAAGAACACCATACCTACTGTGAAGCATGGGGGTGGAAACATCATGCTTTGGGGCTGTTTTTCTGCAAAGGGACCAGGACGACTGATCCGTGTAAAGGAAAGAATGAATGGGGCCATGTATCGTGAGATTTTGAGTGAAAACCTCCTTCCATCAGCAAGGGCATTGAAGATTAAACGTGGCTGGGTCTTTCAGCATGACAATGATCCCAAACACACCGCCCGGGCAACGAAGGAGTGGCTTCGTAAGAAGCATTTCAAGGTCCTGGAGTGGCCTAGCCAGTCTCCAGATCTCAACCCCATAGAAAATCTTTGGAGGGAGTTGAAAGTCTGTGTTGCCCAGCGACAGCCCCAAAACATCACTGCTCTAGAGGAGATCTGCATGGAGGAATGGGCCAAATTCCCGCAACAGTGTGTGAAAACCTTGTGAAGACTTACAGAAAACTTTTGACCTGTGTCATTGCCAACAAAGGGTATATAACAAAGTATTGAGAAACTTTTGTTATTGACCAAATACTTATTTTCCACCATAATTTGCAAATAAATTCATTAAAAATCCTACAATGTGATTTTCTGGAAAAGATGTTCTCATTTTGTCTGTCATAGTTGACGTGTACCTATGATGAAAATTACAGGCCTCTCTCATCTTTTTAAGTGGGAGAACTTGCACAATTGGTGGCTGACTAAATACTTTTTTTCCCCACTGTACATAGCTACTAGAGCTAACGCGTTAGTAAACCCACTACTATCATGCAGTTCAGTGTACAGCCAGAAAGCAGTTTAGCAGTTACACCGGCTGGATTCCCACCATTCTCAGATACACAGTTCAAGAAGTATGTCGATTTTGCTTTTGTAACCAGGGATAGACATTTCTCAAGCGTCTGAAGGACTGCCAGTCAGACGTAGAATCAGTCAGCCTTAGCCCAAGCTACATTTCTCTCCTGAAGTTTCTCTGATAGTTCATGCGTGAACCAGTGATTAGCTCTATCTCTTACCCTTAGTTTCTTGAACGGAGCATGCTTATCTGCAATAGAGTTGAGCAAAGAAGTAAAACATATACAATATCTGACACAACCCCCCATTCACACAATCCCAGGTCAGACAATAATTGTTGCTCATTGAGATTCCTATAATTTCTCTTTGGAATATTGTGAGGGCGAGATTTAGGTAGCTTTGCATATCTTATGCAGGCAAGGGGACAATGGTCACTGAACTCATCAGCAAAAATTCCATTGGCTGTATACTTATGAGGGTCATTTGTCAAAATAATATCTAAGAGAGTAGATTTTTCAGGGTGTTAAAGTTGGGGTGGGTTAGTTCAGTTATCAGCTGAGTTAGATTTTGCTCAATGCAGATATCTTTCAGCCTATCAGAAGCTGGGATCAACCAATCCAGATTAAGATCACCCAAAATTATTAATTGAGATTTAGCTTAGTTAGATAGCAAGTCAGACAATTGGCTAAGAGCACATGTTGAGGCAGAGGGAGGACGATAAATGCCCACTAGTGGAAGTTGGGCATTATTACCAAGGTCCACATTTAGGACTAGACATTCAAATTGCTTAGGGACAGAGGTAGTGAGAGATACAGAAACATTTAAGTTGTCCTTTGTAAATATGGCAACACCTCCACCTCTGCCAACTCTGTCAGATCTAAAATCATTATAACCAACCAGAGACATATCAGTATCAGGCACTGTCTTATTTAGCCACGTTTCAGATATTACCAGAATGTCCACATTGGTTTGAGAGGCCAGAGTTATAATAACATCTATTTTCGAGATCAAACGTCTGTCATTTACATGAATCAGGCCAATGCCACAGCTGCAGGATTTTAGATCAGACGGAGTCTCTAATACAAGCATACTATGCTCAGTTGGTAACCCCTTATTTGAAAATAACATAGGGCTAGCTTGAATTGGTATAGATATGATTGTCTAGAACTGTACCATTGGGCCTATGCTTTGAATGAAGACGTATTAAAACAAGAGTCAATGAGGGTTACCTGTTGCGGGCCTGCAGTATGATGAGAATGCTGATCATTTATGGTTGGGATTACCTGAGTGGAACTTGGGGTGTTGATAAATCAGAATGAATGCTTCAATCTAGTTGACATCGGTAAAGTTTTCTCTTTCATCTCTGCTTTTTTTGAAATACTATCAGCTTTTATGACGCTGATAAAGATAGCACCTTTATAGACGGTCCCTAACCGCACATTCATTCTCTCAAGATCCTGAAAGAAATCAAACCTATTTCTCCACTCCTGTTCCCGAGTCAAAACTTACATTTGGTGTGCTTAATTCTGCAGGAGTAAATATTATATTAGGCTATGTGAGAAGTTATAGACATACAGTCAGTTTCCAGATTTCAGGCTACTATTCCATTTAACCCATCTGAACAGGACAGTTCCCTTGAAGTGCCATTTTGAATTTATATAGCGTCTCCCAATCATCACACATAACATAGCCGGCACTGCTATCGACCTTTTTACACCACTTCACCAAATCTCTCCTAAACATTAGGCTACTTGTCACGATCGTCAGGGAGAGACCAAGGCGCAGCGTGATGAACAAACATACTTTAATAGTTAAAGTTTAAACACAATACAAAACAAGAAACGACTTGTGACGTCCAACGGTATCAATGACCGAACACGGAACAAAAACCCACAAACACAAAGGGAAAACAGACAGTTTAAATATGGCTCCCAATCAGAGACAACCAGCCAACAGCTGACACTCGTTGCCTCTGATTGGGAGTCACTCAGGCAAAACATAGAAATAGACGAACTAGAACCCCCAACATAGAAACACACCACATAGAACAAACACACCCTGGCTCAACAACTAGAGTCCCATAGCCAGGGTGTGACAGTACCCCCCCCCCTAAAGGCGCGGACTGCGACCGCGCCTCAAAAAGAGCAAAACAGGGGAGGGCTGGGTGGGCATACCTCCTCGGCGGCGGTTCTGGCTCCGGGCTTGACCCCCACTCCTTCTCTAACCCCCCAAAGTACCCCTGGTCCGGTCTGGCCCTGCTGACCAGAGCTGAACTGAACACTGGTGGAGCGGATTGCTCTAGCTCCGGCGTGACGCAGCACCTGACCGGTGCCGGACCCGCCACCGGTGGAACAGGCACGGGCCGTGCCGGACTGACGACGCACACCACTGACTTGGTGCGGAGAGCAGGAACGGGCCGGACAGGGCTGACGAAACGCACCACAGACTTGGTGCGGGGAGCAGGAATGGGCCGGACTGGGCTGGCGACGCGCACCACAGACTTGGTGCGGAGAGCAGGAACGGGCCGGACAGGGCTGACGAAACGCACCACAGACTTGGTGCGGGGAGCAGGAATGGGCCGGACTGGGCTGGCGACGCGCACCACAGACTTGGTGCGGAGAGCAGGAACGGGCCGAGCCGGGCTGACGAAGCGCACCACTGACTTGGTGCGGGGAGCAGGAACGGGCCGAGCCGGGCTGACGAAGCGCACCACTGACTTGGTGCGGGGAGCAGGAACGGGCCGAGCCGGGCTGACGAAGCGCACCACTGACTTGGTGCGGGGAGCAGGAACGGGCCGAGCCGGGCTGACGAAGCGCACCACTGACTTGGTGCGGGGAGCAGGAACAGACCGGACCGTACTGGGGACACACACCACTGGCCCTACACCGGGATCTGGAACGGGCCGGACCGGACTGGTAACACACCCCAGTACCTCTCGCCGTGCCTCTCCACCTTCCATCCCCTCTTCGACCAGTGGCCCCCGTAACCTGGCGGCCTCCTCTGCCAACCCGCTGGACCGCTCTATCGCGGCCTCCTGCTGCCCCGACGTCGTGAGCCCCCCCCTAAACATTTTCTGGGGGTCTCTCCTCCCCGTGGGCCAGGCCTCTATCGTTCTCGCCCAACTCTCGCTCTTCTGTCTCCAACTCCCGCTATTCAGCTCCTCAATGGGCTTGACCCAGTCGAGGCTCTTCCTCCATTGTTCCCAAGTCCACTCTCTCTGCTCTTCCCTCGGCTTGACCCAGTCGAGGCTGCCACGGAGATCTGCTAGGGATCTCCCTGGCGATGGCTCCTCGACTCGCTGCTTGGTCCAGTTGTGGTGGGTTTTTCTGTCACGATCGTCAGGGAGAGACCAAGGCGCAGCGTGATGAACAAACATACTTTAATAGTTAAAGTTTAAACACAATACAAAACAAAACAAGAAACGACTCGTGACGTCCAACGGTATCAATGACCGAACACGGAACAAAAACCCACAAACACAAAGGGAAAACAGACAGTTTAAATATGGCTCCCAATCAGAGACAACCAGCCAACAGCTGACACTCGTTGCCTCTGATTGGGAGTCACTCAGGCAAAACATAGAAATAGACGAACTAGAACCCCCAACATAGAAACACACCACATAGAACAAACACACCCTGGCTCAACAACTAGAGTCCCATAGCCAGGGTGTGACACTACTGTTCTGGCCCTCCCTTTTATTTATTTCAACCCTCCATTTCACAGCTTTTCTCTTATTGAATTAAACTCCGACATTGCCCTTTATGCCTCAGTGGATCGACGTAAACTTTTTCTGCCCAAGTTCCCAAAAGCATTTGGCAATTGCTGTGTATTTAGAGAGCGTACAGTTAGGCCCTAGTTAGGATTAGGCTACGCACTAATGGCAGATACAAATAATGAAAGAAAAACCTCAATGTAGCTTTTAGATATGAATTGCACAAGAATTATACATTTATGGATTTTTTATGGATTGTTTTCTCTTTATTCATCCCGCCCGCACCCCACCCCCCCTCATCCACACAATATTTAATAACCCTAAACCGGCCCTCCCTGCGGATATAACCGTGGGGATAGGGGGTTATGAGTCAACCTGCCCATCACTAATGTGGGCTGAGTATTTCCCAGCTTTTCAAAGTAGATAATGCTAGTGTCATACAGGTTCATTACAGAATGAGGAGGTTTGACATCCATGTTCCCTCACAATCTTTAAATAACATATCCTCATAGCCTCTTTTCAATCCTAAAAGCAGACAGTTAACTTCATCTCTGTAACTTGGCAACAGGTTCTGCTGAGATGCCCACACACAATGTAAACCAAACAGGAAACAGGAAGACAAACAAACATGTACTCTCTCACACTGCCCACACACACACACACACACACACACACACACACACACACACACACACACCAGCCTAGATTACTGATTTTCATACCAGGATCAGCAATATGACTGATATGATACTCCTCATGAAGCAGGATGAGATTTATCATCACAAAAGCTGATGTTGTGTTTCAGGAAGCTCTCTGTCACAAAATGGCTGCCGTGCAGCACACAGGTGACTGATAAACAGTACAAACTGCCATATGTAAAGCCCTTTGAGACCTAGTGGGAATGGCAAGACAGACACATTCCATTACATCGCTCCAATAAACAATGAGATATTTACCTAATCAAAAAACAGTATAAAACGTTTTTTGAGTGTGATACATTGTTCCAAATTATTCTGTGTGGGTGCCCATAGACAGAAACGCAGAGAGAGAGACCTCTTGTCTTTAAGTGTCATAGTGGTACATTTCAATACATCCACACCTTAACGGGGACTCTTATGGCAAGGCATTCAAGCATCAACATGGAGAATGTTCTTGCCATTAAGTATTTTTAAAATTTGATTGAACCTTTATTTAAGCAGGGAGTCATGCTGAGACCACAGTCTCTTTCGCAGATGAGCCCTGCATGAACACATCAATAAACTACAATTACTCATTAGTATCGCATAAGTATATGACCCACACAAAAATCGATTTTCTCTAAATCCACTTTTCTTCTGAATGACTATCTTTTGAAATATGATTTAAGAGATAGTCTTACAGTGTAATGTCATTATCACTTTTTAAATTGTGTTTTTAGTGAAAACAGAATATAGCACTGTAGGCCTAGTTGACGTGTATCCACAGACCTAGAATGAGTGATTATATTTCTATGAGTGTATCTGCACAGTGCTCAACGCAGTGACTTACAGTGTTTGCAGGACGTCAAACATCTACAAATGTGACTGCCATGTCAGCAATAAGACCGTGGTTTAAATTGCGTTCAGACGAAAAGTCAACTGTAACACTGATGAACTGGCATGGTGTGCATGCATGTGCGTGCATGTGTGTGTGTGCATGCGTTTGTGTGTGTGTAAAGCCATTTGCTCTCCTCAATTTATAAATTGGCCCTGGCATTGGATGATAAGGCCTTTAAAGGGAAACTCCACTCAAAAACAATATTTTCGTATTTTTTTCATTAGTCCACTGTTGATACAGTCCCAAAATGTTTGCATGTCAGTAGTGAAGTTTGCAAGATATTGTACTTTCAAGAAGCAAAGTATCAGCGGCCACATCATCATGACGACCACAAGACCATGCCACGCACGAATGTACGAACACACACACACACACACTGATTTTGAGGAAAAGGTGCTTTCACTATTGACCTGTTGTGCACAGATGCCCAGTGGTTACCAGGGAAACAAGGTGCCAACCTGTAAATGACCCGGCGGTTGCCAACATTGACGGGGAACTCTTTACTGTAGAGCATGTCTTGGTCACTGCAGTCATGAGGTCCCCTCTGTTACTCTCGGAAACAACTATGACCTTTAGAAAGGTCTCTCTGTTCAGGCATTTTTGTCCTCTTCTGTTCCTGCTACATTATCACAGTGTACACCGGTTTCCCTTCCCATCAGCATGTTGTAAGACCTGACGGAGCAGTATGTCTATGAATCGCCACAGAAGTAAACACTATTGAACGGAAGTTGCCTTCTAGGACTGTTTCTTTATGGTTTTCTTTGTTGGGCTTGTATCTGCTGGTTCAGAAGCCTATTGGAACGACCTAAATCCTAGATCTACCTCATTCTATCAAGTTACACTTCTCTGACTGCTACGTCTTTGACATCCTCTGTCATCACTTCTCTCTGTTTCTGCTTCAGTCTTGTCTTTAAGCTGCAGCAGGGAGTATAATTCATTTGAGAGTAGAACTACTTAATCCTTCTTTTTAAGTAGGAATTCAAGCGGGATCTTGGCTTCCGGAAAGGAGAAAATGAGAGAGGAGGAGGGGGAAAGAAAGGGGGATTGGAGTTGGTTTGCGTCAGTGGCTGCTTGCTGCATCCAATTCTTTGTTTGAACTGTACTCGTTTCTGTTCGGATGAAAACAGAAACTCACATATTCTCCTCTGTGAACGGGGGAGAGATAATATGTTGTTGGAGGAGTGCCAGCCAGGTAGATAGTCTGTTCTCTGAGACATGTGCACTTTTCCTCTCAACACTTTCTCAAAACGATGAATGCAGTGTTGCCAGTTCCACAGAAAGCACAATGGTGGTGGCTCTAGACAGACCCGTCGCCAGACCTCAGTCTTAAGGGGGGCATATGAAATGCATGGGAGGGCAGGGCACAATTATTATTAGCCTACAGTACGTATATTTAATAATAAATTCCCTCAAGTGGGGGGGGGGCACAATCATTTTTGGGTGCGGGCCCGGCCCCTATGGCCCGCCCATAGCGACGGGTGGGGCTCTAGAGCAGAGTTGGGCAACTCCAGTCCTCAGGGGCCAGAGTGGTTTCACACTTTTCCCCATCCCCAGCAAACATAGCTGAAAGATCATAAACTGAAGATCATGATTAGTTGATTATTGGAGTCAGGTGTGTTAGCTGGGCATGGGGCAGAACTGTGACACCCATCAGGTCCCCGAGGACTGGAGTTGCCCATCCCTGCCTGGAGTGTAGAGTGAAATAAACTCTGAGGCTTTGAACACAGCACTGTAGGTGTAAGTATCAAGACCTCTTGCTTGAACAGGGAAATCTAAAGTGGAAGGAATTCAGTTCTAAAGTGTGGCATGCATGTAACAGATGTGCTCTTTGTAACTCTCTTGCGTTGTGTTTTTAAAGAAAGGAATGCCCAGTCAGCGGCCCTAATTGATTGGTGTTTATTCCTGACGATAGACACAAGGAAGCACATTAGATGTGCAGGACAACAGTATGTTGATGGCTGTAGATTTGTGATTCATCGCTTGCATGTCAATATCAGACTGGGTATTTTGTAATCAAACATCATAACAATTACAAAAAGAGTACAAAATACAATAAATGTAAGTACCTGACGATAGATACAAGGAAACACATTAGATGTGCAGGACAACAATATGTTGATGGCTGTAGATTCGTGTTTCGTCTGTTAGCATGGAAATAACTGTGAATTAGCAGGGAGTTAATGCGACCATTAGAGCATGCTAGCTAACTCGCTCTTACAGCCATAACTCGTACACATTGTAAATATGAAAATAGAATACAGTATTTCAGACTGGGAATAATTTACGTTTGTGATCTCCCCCTATCTGCAAGCATGACCAATGGCATAACACCTTATTGATATGTAAATTCAACCAACCAATAGGAATACATAAACATTGAATACATATTTCTGCAGTTGCAAGTGGAAACATAACCAACCCTGTTACATGTACAGCCCATTTCACTCCACAGCCTGAGCCCAGTGATCTTTGTGACTTCTGGAGAAGACCTAACCTTTGTTGATAAAGCCATCAGACAACACAGCAGGCTATATCTAACCTCCCTCTCATGTCCAAAGACATGTCCTAGTATATTATCCATGGATGATTCTTATACTGTATAAACTAATGCTAGGCTACTGAAAATATATAATTGTGTGTTGTCATCACCGTTTAACACATCAGATTCATAAAACAATTATTAGATTAGATAAACCTTGCATGTTGCAGCCAGATCCTAATGAAATTTGAAGGTAGCTATGAATGAAGAAAGTCTTTAATGTAGAAATTGCTTGATATGCGATAGACCAACACAAGCTCTGCTCTGCGCTCTAAAACACATCTGACTGTTAAATTAACTTGTAATTAAATTAGGTTGGATTTAATCACTAGCTAGACACATTTGTGCTGTGTGAGGGGACAGCATACATTATGAATGCAGCTTTAACAGGAAATGATGAGGTCTTCTGTGAGTCCTGTAGTGAGATAACAAGCTATGTAGCTCTTTGCTCCATGGCCACATACGGATGTGCTCTTAGAACCAGCTAATTATAGCCTCACCACCCCACGTATCAGATACCCTCTAATTGGAGAGATTGAAGGGATGCAGCAAATCAATATAAGAAGAGTAAGTTTGTTATCCATGTTCACATGTACATCAAACTGGTCTGTCTGGTCCCACTCTGTCAATAGTAGCTCCATAGAATTAGAGTTCCATAGACTTCCTCAGAGCATTATGCATACAGCAGGATCGACACAGAAAGGGGTAACATATTGTAATAACGTCCAGTAATAAACCATTTGTAAGGCAATAAAGATACTGAACAAAAATATAAACGCCAAATGCAACAATTTTAACGATTTTACTGAGTTACAGTTCATATAAGGAAATCAGTCAATTGAAATAAATTAATAAGGCCCTAATCTATGGATTTCACATGACTGCGCTGGGCCTGGGAGGGCATAGGCCCACCCACTGTGGAGCCAGGCCCAGCCAATTAGAAGGAGTTTTTCCCCACAAAAGGGCTTTATTACAGACAGAAATACGCCTCAGTTTCATCCGCTGTCCGGGTGGCTGGTCTCAGACAATCCTGCAGGTGAAGAAGCCGGATGTGGAGGTCCTGGCCTGGCGTGGTTACACGTAGTCTGCGGTTGTGAGGCCGGTTGGACGTACTGCCAAGTTCTCTAAAACGAGCTTGGAGGCGGCTTCTGGTAGAGAAATGTACATTCAATTCTCTGGCAACAGCTCTGGTGGACATTCCTGCAGTCAGCATGCCAATTTCACACTCCCTCAAAAGTTGAGACATCTGTGGCATTGTGTTGTGTGACAAAACTGCAAATTTTAGAGTGGCCTTTTATTGTCCCCAGCACAAGGTGCACCTGTGTAATGATCATGCTGTTTAATCAGCTTATTGATATGCCACACCTGTCAGGTGGATGGATTATTATTGTGGTCCTCTGTAGCTCAATTGGTAGAGCATGGCGCTTGTAAAGCCAGGGTAGTGGGTTCGATCCCCGGGACCACCCATACGTAAAAATGTATGCACACATGACTGTAAGTCGCTTTGGATAAAAGCGTCTGCTAAATGACATATTTATTTTAATTTTAATTTTTATCTTGGCAAAGGAGAAATGCTCACTAACAGGGATGGAATTTGTGCACTAAATTTGAGAGAAATTCACTTTTTGTGCGTATGGAACATTTCTGGGATCTTTTATTTCAGCTCATGAAACATGGGACCAACACTTTAAATGTTGAGTTTATATTTTTGTTCAGTGTAGTTTGCTCACCATTTATTTATGAATAGTTATTCCTACATTTGTAAATGTTAGTAAGCTATATATAAAGATAGTAACAATAATGATAAATGCATATTGAGAAAAAAATTGTTTATTACTGGATGTTATTATAAAATGTTGCCAAAAATGTATACAGACATTGTTTTAGAGACAAAAACACTGGGAAAATGTTGTTTTCGGGTTAAACTACCCCTTTGAACACAAACTTAAATTGATGCTGTATTTCTGCATTTAATTGGGCTCTTCGTTTAGTCTGGATACCTTTTCTATGGACCTCAAGTGGTTGGTAGAGAATGGAAGGAGCTGAGGAGAACTCAGCCCCCAGACCAGGCTAATATTAGAGCTTGTTGGTGTTGCGTCGTATATATGTGTATGTGGTGTGGCATGGTGCCAGTGTTGGGGTGCATTTGTGTGTTGCTTGTGGGGGGCTCTGACGTATGTAGCGTACCTGGGGATTGCTGTGTGTTTGTGGTTTGTGTGTGATTGTGTGTGATTGTGTGTCTGAGTGTGTGTGTGTGAGCAGGCCTCTGGGTGCTGGCAGCAGTGGCGCCTGTGGACGGTGGGAATACAGGCGAGAGTGGGTTCCCGGTCAGGCCGGAGTCACAGGGAATAAGCCAGGATTATTTTTTGTATATATATTTATATATTTAACCTTTATTTAACTAGGCAAGTCAGTTAAGAACAAATTCTTATTTACAATGACGGCCTACACCGGCCAAACCCGGATGACGCTGGGCCAATTGTGCGCTGCCCTATGGGACTCCCAATCATGGCCAGTTGTGATACAGCCTGGAATCGAACCAGGGTCTGTAGTGACGCCTCAAGCACTGAGATGCAGTGCCTTAGACCACTGCTCCACTCGGGAGGGCAGCTAGAGCTTTGGGCCGTTCTCTGCGTTTGTTGTGGAGCTTAAGTTCTTAAGAGTCTGCGGTGAGGTGAGGACCCAGATCTGCATTCTTCTCCTTCTCTCTTTTCTGTCTTTCCTTTCCCTCCGTCTTTCTTCATTACTTGGTGTTTTATTTTGTTGCACTCTGTCTCTGTGGGTGTGTGCATGTGTGGATGGATGAAGGTGTGAGAATAATTTGTAGCATTAATTGTGTTTGACAATTTAAATCAAACGTGTTTGATGTTAGAGAACACACAACCTCTCTATGTCTTTTACACACACACACACACACACACGCACAGCCTTTCTCCTCTCTGCTCTCCACCACCCAGAGAGTGGGTGATTAAATCCCTGTTTGTCGATCTGGCTTTAATGAGAAACACACACCTGTTTTCCACAGATGTTCTCTTTAACAAGCTGCCGTCCTTCACTCTCAGATGGGAGGTGTTGAGGTGATGGCCGTCTGATGCTATAAATCAGACAAACCAAGAACCTCTAAAACAGGCCATCAAATGCAGGACAAGTGTAGTATGAGCTCATGTAATCAGGCTTCCCATTGAGCTCCAGATCGTTGAGTCATGTAACTAATTCAGGTGTCACACTCAGGCTCTGACAGGGCCATCATGGAGATTGTTGATCTGGGCTGCAGTCAGGGTGAGACTCCCTGGTTCCTGTCAGATCCCCCCAAATCTGTGGGATGATGTCAGGGTTCAGAGAGGGGAGAACTGGGCTCCAGTTACACATGCCTCACACTCAGTGGTGTAAAGTACTTTAGTAAAAATACTTTAAAGAACTACTTAAGTAGTTTTTTGGGGTATTTGTGTAGTGGGCATTAATATTTTGTAGTGTATTATACAGTACATACTAATAAAACTAAGCAGCCTATTAAAATGTTTATCTGACTCCATAAAGATAATTAGCAATATGCAAGAGACTATGATTGATTTACAGTAATAGGCAATGAAGAAATGTCTGAGAATGGATGCTAAATACAAGGCATAAACTTAAGTTACAAAGCATTAACAAGCATTGCAAGTCATTATTCTAAGCATGGTCAGAGAGAGAGAGAGAAAAACCATAGCCTGAAAGGCCATGCCCCAAAAGTCCATGGGGTGGAGAGAGAAAGAAAAAAAGAGTACCTCACCACAGCAGGCACAAATAAGAGAATGAACAATTAATCTTAGACCCTTTTATAAGCATCTGAGTTGTTTGGATTCAAAACCTGAGGTGTTGACCAATAGTATTACAGCAAAGTTAACCTCCAATCAGATATCTGACCTACAGTACGTTGTGTAACCTCTGCTTCTCAGAGGTGTGACAATGGGGGTTGGCAAGACCAACACAGAGAATGCTGAATTCCTAAGACAACAGAGGAAATTCTTGCATACTGTTGATAAGAAGAGTCACTTCTGGGGCTGCCCTACATCTGTACTTTACTTTACTATTAATATTTTTTACAACTTTTACTTTTACTTCACTACATTCCTAAATAAAATAATGTACTTTTTACTCCATACATGTTCCCTGACACCAAAAAGTACTCATTATATTTTGAATGCTTAGCAGGACAGGAAAATGGTCCAATTCATGCACTTATCAAGACAACATCCCTGGTCATCCATACTGCCTCTGATCTGGAGGTATCAGTAAACACAAATGCTTGGTTTGTAAATTGTGTCTGAGTGTTGGAATTTGCCCCTGGCGATCTGTAAATTTAAAAAACAAGGAAATTGGTGTCTGGTTTGCTTAAATAAGCAACTTGAAATGATTGATACTTTTACTTTTCAAGTATATTTTAACAATTACATTTAGACTTTTACTCAAGTGTTATTTTACTGGGTGACTTTCACTTTTACTTGAGTCATTTTCTATTAAGGTATCTTTACTTTTACTAAAGTATGACAATTGGGTACTTTTTCCACCACTGCTCACACTCTGTCTGTCTGTCGGTCGGTCTGTCGGTCTGTCGGTCTGTCGGTCTGTCGGTCTGTCGGTCTGTCGGTCTATCGGTCGGTCTGTCTGCAGTCACACACTGTCCTGTCGGACAGACAAACAGACAGACTATAAAGCTTCTTTGGGTTTTAGAAGAGCACTAAATAAGACCTTGTTATGTATTATTATGTATTACAGAGAGATACTTTATATCTTTATTACTCCCCAAGTGCCCTGACGTATCCACCCCATTAGAATAATAGACAGACGCTTGGCACTGATGTGTTTCACAATAACCCAGTCATCTCCCTGTGAGGTATGAGCCTGAGAGAGCACGTTGTGTTTTTGAAGCTGGTGTCTGTCTACCAACTGTCTCTGTAGAAATGTAAACAGCTAGCGACATGTTATAGGCGGTTAACAAGAGGGTGCTCCAGTAGCTCATATATACATGGTTAAAGCTTCAGCCTCTCAGAGCAGCACAGGGAGCAGGAACATCTAAATAACATCAAGTCATCATGACTGACAGGGAGATAACTGGCTGATGCTCTTATGAATGTCTAATATGCTCCATAACTGTCTAAATCCCAAATGCCCAGGGTTGATTGCTAACCTTTTGGCAGCGATGTGATTCTGTATAGCTAGCTACCCTTGAGCTACAACTATTGGATCTACGTAGCTCTTGACTCTTTAACAATTTATACTGTTTCTGATTTGACAATAGAACTCCTGAAATCCATCAAGTTTGAGATTAGATTTCATTCTCCATTACTTGTGATCTACTATCTTTAGGCTTTAGTCATTTTCTTGCCTGGCGATGCTGCTCCCCTGGCTGTGAGCCAGTCCTATCTAGATCTGGTCATCACTCCTGGGGCTGTATTGACCGTTTGGCTGTCACAGCACAGTCCAACACCAGGAAGACTACAGGGAGACAAAGCCCAGTCCAACACCAGGGAGACTACAGGGAGACACAACCCAGTCCAACACCAGGGAGACTACAGGGAGACACAACACAGTCCAACACCAGGGAGACTACAGGGAGACACAACCCAGTCCAACACCAGGGAGACTACAGGGAGACACAACCCAGTCCAACACCAGGGAGACTACAGGGAGACACAACCCAGTCCAACACCAGGGAGACTACAGGGAGACACAACCCAGTCCAACACCAGGGAGACCACAGGGAGACACAACCCAGTCCAACACCAGGGAGACTACAGGGAGACACAACCCAGTCCAACACCAGGAAGACTACAGGGAGACAAAGCCCAGTCCAACACCAGGGAGACTACAGGGAGACACAACCCAGTCCAACACCAGGGAGACCACAGGGAGACACAACCCAGTCCAACACCAGGGAGACTACAGGGAGACACAACCCAGTCCAACACCAGGGAGAGTACAGGGAGACAGGTTGAATCTAAATGAGGAGCCATACCTTCACTCTGTGTAGAGAGTGGACCTCTAGAAATACGTTTATCACAGTTGTAGTCACTGCATTTTCACTTGTTTTCATTATTATTGTCATCATCGTCATTATCATCATAGGAATTGTCATTACGATTTCTAAAGCATCTTCATTGTCAAGTTGTCATTGTAATAATCTGTACGGCAGTGGTTAATATATACATTGTTCACACATAGAGATAGGAAGTATGGAGGGAGGAGAAGAGTGAATAGAGGAGAAGGAAGAAGGCCAGATGGAGGGAGTGTGACCGTGGAATAGATATTTAGAGAGAAATGGACAGATGGGAAATACATAGAAAGAGAGAGAGAGTTGATGTGTTGATAGCCACTCTCAGCCTATGTCCATTACTTGTGTGTGTGTGTGTGTGTGTGTGTGTGTGTGTGTGTGTGTGTGTGTGTCAACTGCACTCAGCAGCAGGTGTTGGAGCAGGCCTGAGGTCACACACTCCACAGCCCTAGTGCTTGTTTCGAGAAAATTACACCTGGTTGCAGTCAATGGCCTGCCCTAATAAAATGTGTCTTTCTCTTTCTCTCTCCCCTCTCTCCTTTTTTTCTCTTTCTAGGTAAGTGACACTTCAGAAGAGGTTTTCTGAGAATCTGATGCTACAGAAGGTAACACTGCTCTGGGGTTTTGACCATTGGTTTACAAAGGATGGACTCTCCTCCTGCTATGGGATGGCATTACAGTAGCTACTCTAGGGTATGGGTGTCCTTGCTTGTTTCTCAAATGGTATTCCGTACTGCACTAGGGCCCTGGTCAAAAATAGTGCACTACAAAGGGAATAGGGTGCCATTTGGGATGCAGACCTTGTGGTATATTATAATGGGATGTGACACAGTTTGACAAATGCATATGGACCTGCTTGGGCCACAGAATACAGTATCTACGTTTTCATAGTAGCCAGCAATGAGCAATCACCAAAACTAGCAAAGCTAGTCAGATGTTTTGTTTGTCTGTTTGCATCTCCTTGAAAAAAGTCCTTGAATTGGACTTCATTGATTTCTCACAGGCTGGACAACTACAGTAGAATCTTAATTGTATCACCCTATTGCAGGAGAACATTCCTGCAATACAGAACATTTTAAACATATTATTTGAGGTTTAAAAAGGCTTCTGAAGTCTGTAATTTCCACTTTGAAATTTCAGACTTGATTTTCCCTAATGAAAAATGTATCAACCCCTACAATGTATCAACCCCTGGATTATAATGAATGTCCATTCATTATAATCCACATAATAATTCAAATTTTCCTGCTGTAGCAAACTGGCTCAGAATATAAGCTCCTACATCAGTATAGGTCAATCCTACATTATAGGTAACCCAGGAAGCAGCTGCCCTATCCAGTCCATCCTGGTGTTGATCAGTCCTAATAAATCTACTGTAGTGTTGTCTCCATGAGTCTCTTAGAGTGAGTGTGGCCAGCTGTGGCGGTATAGGGCCAATGTGTAGTTGTTGATGTAATCAGATGGTCGGGGTTAAGGGTCAGATGGTCGGAGTTAGTGGTTCTTCTCATTATCTCCCAGTCTATTCATTTGCTGTGGTTACGCACGACAACGCAGCTCAGCTCAGCGCTGCCCCTCTCTCTCCGCTCCCAGGTGGGAGGAATGCAGATTGCCTCCTCCACAGCTCATCAATTGATCCTCCCAGGCTGAGCTGTTGGTGTGTGTGTGTTCATGTGTGTAGCCTGTCTTTGTGTTTTTATAGCCCATCAATACAGATCGATGGAAGGAGAAATTAGATATCTTTATAGCACTGAGAGAGAGTGTTAATGAACTAAAAGGTCATTTTACATTAAGTACAATTTTGGGACTTGCTTTACCTGTTTAAACATATTTTTGTGGTAGTTGAAGAAGTTTTAAAAGTTTTACTTAAACAAAGCAGTTAAATATAGTCAAAGTTAAGTGTATTAAAATAATTGGTCTGATTACTTTGATATAGCAACCTTATTACTTTGGATTGTGGGGCAGTTAGAGCGCACATTTCATCAGAAATAACTACACTCTGACTACTACATTTTTATACACTCTCCTACTAGAATACCACAGTGTATGACAACTGTAATAAGAGTACAGAAGACAGTGAGGCATTGTTGAAGTAAAAAAATAAAAAATTAAAGACTATGTAATTGGACAACAACGGGATGCACATGAAGCCCTCTCTGGGCTGGATGGGGATCAGTGGGAAGAGGGACCCACTGGCCAGAAAAGGGGAACCCTTTTAACTGAGCCTAGTATACATAGGGCCTTATTCCGTTAATTTTTTTCCCAAATTCAGTTTTCTGCGTTTCGTTTTTCCAGGTTTCCATTTTTCGCTTATTTAAAAAAAAAGGTTTTCCTTTTCAAAATCACACGTTTTTAATGGAAAAACAACAAAATTGGATGTTCTAAGTCCACAACAATACTTAAACCTGTGACGAGTACTGAGGATACAAAGAGGCAGAACGCAGACGCAGGAATTAACAAGGTCAAGGTTTACTCAAACAATGACAAAGAGAATTAACAAAGATAGAGTACATGACACGAAGCAAAACAATCACACACAGTCCTACAGAACAGTCCAGGGCTAAATAGGGGTAGTGATGAGATGATGAGGTGCAGGTGCGCTGGAGGTGATTAGGGTGCGTTGGGTTTCCATTCCGGTGTTGCCGAGGTGGTGCGCTCAGACCGGTGGCTCAGTAGACTGGACAGTAGCGCCGGAGGGGAGCAATGGGAGGAGACATGACAAAACCACATCAGGAGATCACTTTTGAGGTCAGGAAACATTTGAAGAAATTTGGATTTTGGGGTATAGTTACCCTTTATGCACACCAGCATGAGACCATTGTTTGGTTAGTGATGTTTCTGTAGCATTCATATGATTGCAGAGTTTGCTAAACAAATGGCCACTGGATTGATGCAAATCATCATATAATTCTGCCAGGTACAGTGGGGGAAAAAAAGTATTTAGTCAGCCACCAATTGTGCAAGTTCTCCCACTTAAAAAGATGAGAGAGGCCTGTCATTTTCATCATAGGTACACGTCAACTATGACAGACAAAATGAGAAAATCTTTTCCAGAAAATCACATTGTAGGATTTTTTATGAATTTATTTGCAAATTATGGTGGAAAATAAGTATTTGGTCAATAACAAAAGTTTCTCAATACTTTGTTATATACCCTTTGTTGGCAATGACACAGGTCAAACGTTTTCTGTAAGTCTTCACAAGGTTTTCACACACTGTTGCTGGTATTTTGGCCCATTCCTCCATGCAGATCTCCTCTAGAGCAGTGATGTTTTGGGGCTGTCGCTGGGCAACACAGACTTTCAACTCCCTCCAAAGATTTCCTATGGGATTGAGATCTGGAGACTGGCTAGGCCACTCCAGGACCTTGAAATGCTTCTTACGAAGCCACGCCTTCGTTGCCCGGGCGGTGTGTTTGGGATCATTGTCATGCTGAAAGACCCAGCCACGTTTCATCTTCAATGCCCTTGCTGATGGAAGGAGGTTTTCACTCAAAATCTCATGATACATGGCCCCATTCATTCTTTCCTTTACACGGATCAGTTGTCCTGGTCCCTTTGCAGAAAAACAGCCCCAAAGCATGATGTTTCCACCCCCATGCTTCACAGTAGGTATGGTGTTCTTTGGATGCAACTCAGCATTCTTTGTCCTCCAAACACAACGAGTTGAGTTTTTACCAAAAAGTTATATTTTGGTTTCATCTGACCATATGACAGTCTCCAATCCTCTTCTGGATCATCCAAATGCACTCTAGCAAACTTCAGACGGGCCTGGACATGTACTGGCTTAAGCAGGGGGACACGTCTGGCACTGCAGGATTTGAGTCCCTGGCGGCGTAGTGTGTTACTGATGGTAGGCTTTGTTACTTTGGTCCCAGCTCTCTGCAGGTCATTCACTAGGTCCCCCCGTGTGGTTCTGGGATTTTTGCTCACCGTTCTTGTGATCATTTTGACCCCACGGGGTGAGATCTTGCGTGGAGCCCCAGATCGAGGGAGATTATCAGTGGTCTTGTATGTCTTCCATTTCCTAATAATTGCTCCCACAGTTGATTTCTTCAAACCAAGCTGCTTACCTATTGCAGATTCAGTCTTCCCAGCCAGGTGCAGGTCTACAATTTTGTTTCTGGTGTCCTTTGACAGCTCTTTGGTCTTGGCCATAGTGGAGTTTGGAGTGTGACTGTTTGAGGTTGTGGACAGGTGTCTTTTATACTGATAACAAGTTCAAACAGGTGCCATTAATACAGGTAACGAGTGGAGGACAAAGGAGCCTCTTAAATAAGAAGTTACAGGTCTGTGAGAGCCAGAAATCTTGCTTGTTTGTAGGTGACCAAATAAATTCATTAAAAATCCTACAATGTGATTTTCTGGAGAAAAAAATTCTCAATTTGTCTGTCATAGTTGACGTGTACCTATGATGAAAATTACAGGCCTCTCTCATCTTTTTAAGTGGGAGAACTTGCACAATTGGTGGCTGACTAAATAATTTTTTTCCCCACTGTAGGCTACTTTGTAGTTAACATTTAATTGAGAAGGTTTTTGGGAAAGCCTTTCCATCTCTACAAGAAGGTTATCATTAGCATCATCGCTAATGGCTACACAAAGTGTAGACATGCATGCACTAGTGGTGACTCCAAACCCATAGTCCCCGCGGTTATATCCGCGTGGCAGGCCGGTTTAGGGTCATTAAATATTGTGTGGATGAATAGCGGGTGGGTTGAAAAAAATCCATAAATGTATAATTCTTGTGCAATTCATATCTATGGGTTAAAGTGAGGTTTGTCTTTTATAATTTTTTATCTGGCATTAGTGCGTAGCCTAAACTTTAGGGCCTAACTGTACACACTCGGACTGAAACCTGGCACAGTGCAGTGGACTCTATTCTGTTTCTCAACAGCGCTGCAAAAGAAAGGAAGACAAAGTAGGCAATTATAGCCTCATAACTGGACAGTGTTATAAGCCTTGTTTTATGTCTGTATAGGCTGTTAACCCACACAGGCAGTTGGCCCCAAAAGATCTCCATTTATTGTTTCACATTTTGTTTAATTTCAGCAAAACTATAGGCTACTGTTCAATAAGCCTTTTCAAATGAATAGGCCTAAATGCTCAATAAAAACAGCATCGTTAAATACATTGTTCAAGGGCAAAGTTGCCTGATTGTACAGTGCATTTTCACAAACGCATGTGCAAGGTGCCAATTTAGACTATTGTTTGAAATGTTTTGTTTCAGCAAAACGTTTTTCCTGTTCAATAGGCCTAAATATTCAATGAAGAAATTAAGAAATGTTAAAGAAAAATGTAATTGTTTAATAGGTGTTCAAGAGAAAAAGGGAAATGTACAGCGCATTTTCTATATTTCCAGGGTTAGGGTCGGGTGCGGGCCTCAGATTTGTACTTTATCACATAGTTGGGAGGTTGCGGATGGGTTATTAAATCAAATCAAATCAAATTTTATTGGTCACATACACATATTTAGCAGATGTTATTGCGGGTGTAGCAAAATGCTTGTGTTCCTAGCTCCAACAGTGCATTAGTATCTAACAATTCACAACATTACACACAAATCTAAAAGTAAAAGAACGAAATTAAGAAATGTATAAAGATTAGGACGCGCAATGTCGGAGTGGCAGTGACTAAAATACAGTATAATAGAATACAGTAAATACAAATGAGATGAGTAAAGCAGTATGTAAACATTATTAAAGTGACTAGTGTTCCATTATTAAAGTGGCCAGTGATTCCATGTCTATGTATATAGGGTAGCAGCCTCTAAGGTGCAGAGATGAGTAACTGGGTGGTAGCCGGCTAGTGATGGCTATTTAACAGTCTGATGGCCTTGAGATAGAAGCTGTTTTCAGTCTCTTCGTGCCAGCTTTGATGCACCTGTACTGACCTCGCCTTCTGGAAGAACAGGCCGTGGCTCGGGTGGTTGATGTCCTTGATGATATTTTTGGCCTTCCAGTGACATCAGGTGCTGTAGGTGTCCTGGAGGGCAGGCAGTGTGCCCCCGGTGATGCGTTGGGCAGACCTCACCCAACCTCTGGAGAGCCCTGCGGTTGCGGGCGGTGCAGTTGCCGTACCAGGCGGTGATGCTCTCAGTTGTGCATCTGTAAAAGTCTGTGAGGCTCTTAGGGGCCAAGCCAAATGTATTCTGCCTCCTGAGGTTGAAGAGGTGCTGTTGCGCCTTCTTCACCACACTGTCTGTATGGGTGGACCATTTCGGATTGTCAGTTATGTGTACGCCAAGGAACTTGAAGCTTTCCACCTTCTCCACTGCGGTCCCGTCGATGTGGATAGGGGCGTCCTCCCTCTGCTGTTTCCTGAAGTCCACGATCAGCTCCTTCGTTTTGTTGGCGTTGAGGGAGAGGTTATTTTCCTGGCACCACTCCGCCAGGGCCCTCACCTCCTCCCTGTAGGCTGTCTCGTCATTGTTGGTAATCAGGCCTACTACTGTTGTGTCGTCTGAAAACTTGATGATTGAGCTGGAGACGTGCGTGGCCACACAGTCATGGGTGAACAGGGAGTACAGGAGGGGGCTGAGCACACACCCTTGTGGGGCCCCTTTGTTGAGGACGCAGATTTTATAGGGCCCTACATACTGTCCATCTGAGATTCATTATTTGAAATGCAATTATTGTTGTTGTTTTTTTACCATGAGCATGTAGGTTGTAAAAAATATATACTGCTTTCACAATGTGTTTTTTTACACAAATATGAAGACCAAACTAATGCAAGCAGTGAATATCGATGTTTTGGTCAAGATTCATACCTGAGAGATGTCTGAAGTGAAAATGCAGTACACTGGGTTGTGATAGCTATAGAAAACCTGAATGGAGGCAACTTTGTGGTTGAGAAATTAACACTGGATCCAGCAGGGTATTATTTTCTGTGGTAGCAGCTTGTATCAACTGCGCGTACTATCCCACATGAAATAATGTCAAGATGGGCTTTGCTTGCTCGACCTGGACAGCAGATCCTCGTTGAAGTTGCCACAAACAATGATTGGTTCAGTGCCTTTGAACTATGACAATGGAAGATGCGTGTGTGTGTGCGCGCATACTGGTTTCAATGTATTTGTGTTGTCTTACCTGTAGAAAACGATAATTGTGGCACTTCAAACAGACTCAACACTATACATGTCAGCTACTACAGCGACTGAAATGACTGCAACACTTAACAAAGAGTTGCAGTTAGTTTCAGAGTGGATGGCAAGGAATAAGTTAGTCCTAAATATTTCTAAAACTAAAAGCATTGTATTTGGGACAAATCATTCACTAAACCCTAAATCTCAACTAAATCTTGTAATAAATAATGTGGAAATTGAGCTTACTAAACTGCTTGGAGTAACCCTGGATTGTAAACTGTCATGGTCAAAACATATTGATACAACAGTAGCTAAGATGGGGAGAAGTATGTCCATAATAAAGCGCTGCTCTACCTTCTTAACAGCACTATCAACAAGGCAGGTCCTACAGGCCCTAGTTTTGTCACACCTGGACTACTGTTCAGTCGTGAGGTCAGGTGCCACAAAAAAGGACTTAAGAAAATTGCTATTGGCTCAGAACAGGGCAGGACGGCTGGCCCTTGGATGTACACAGAGAGCTAATATTAATAATATGCATGTCAATCTCTCCTGGCTCAAAGTGGAGGAGAGAGTGACTTCATCCCTACTTGTATTTATGAGCGGTATTGACATGTTGAATGCACTGAGCTGTCTGTTTGAACTACTGGCACACAGCTCGGTCACCCATGCATACCCCACAAGACATGCCACCAGAGGTCACTTCACAGTCCTCAAGTCCAGAACAGACTATGGGAGGCGCACAGTACTAAATAGAGCCATGACTACATGGAACTCTATTCCACATCAAGTAACTGATGCAAGTAGTAAATTTTGATTTAAAAAACAGATTAAAAAACACCTTATGGAACAGCGGGGACTGTAAAACAATACAAACATAGGCGCAGACACATGCATACACACACATGATAACATACACAATATACACACACGTACACATGGACTTTGGACTGAAGATATGTGGTAGTGGTGGAGTAGGGGCCTGAGGGCACACAGTGTGTTGTGAAATCTGTGAATGTATTGTAATGTTTTTAAAATTGCATGAACTGCCTTAATTTTGCTGGACCCCATGAAGAGTAGCTGCTGCCTTGGATCCATAATAAATACAAATAAATACAGTGAGACCAAATGTTGCTATGATAACCAAGGAAGTGTCACCCAATGAAGTTACATGACAGTGGGAAGTAAGCTTAAAGCTTGAGCAAGTAGGAATTGTACCACAAATGTACCCACATTTTGATTATATGTAAATGCACTGACTAGAAATATAAACACACCAATGTTGGTCCAATGTTTCATGAGGTGATTTAAAAGATCTCCGAAATGTTCTATACGCACAAAAAGCTTATTTCTCTCAAATGTTGTGCACAAATTTGTTCACATCCCTGTTAGTGAGCATTTCTCCTTTGCCAAGATAATCCATCCACCTGACAGGTGTGGCATATCAAGAAGCCGATTAAACAGCATGGTCATTACACAGGTGCACCTTGTGCTGGGGACAATAAAAGGCCACTCTAAAATTTGCAGTTTTGTCACACAACACAATGCCACAGATGTCTCAACTTTTGAGGGAGTGTGAAATTGGCATGCTGACTGCAGGAATGTCCACCAGAGCTGTTGCCAGAGAATTGAATGTTCATTTCTCTACCAAATTCTCTAAAACATTGTTTTATTTGGCAATACGGCCAACCGGCCTCAAAACCGCAGACCACGTGTAGCCATGCCAGCCCAGGACCTCCACATCCGGCTTCTTCACCTGCAGGATCGTCTGGGACCGGCCATCCGGACAACTAATGAAACTGTGAGTTTGCATAACTGAAGAATTTCTGCACTAACTGTCACAAACCGTTTCAGGGAAGCTCATATGCGTGCTTGTTGTCCTCACCAGGGTCGTAACCGACTTCAGTGGGCAAATGCTCACCTTCGATGGCCACTGGCACGCTCGAGAAATGTGCTCTTCATGGATGAATCCCGGTTTCAACTGGACTAGGCAGATGGCAGATAGCCTGTATGGCATTGTGTGGTCAAGCGGTTTGTTGATGTCAACATTGTGAACAGAGTGCCCCATGATGGCGGTGGGGTTATGGTATGGGCAGACATAAACTACGAATACAATTGCATATTATCGATGGCAATTTGAATGCACAGAGATACCGTGACAAGATCCTGATACCTATTGTCGTGCCATTCATCTGCCGCCATCACCTCATGTTTCAGCATGATAATGCACGGCCCCCAGCATGTTATTGCACGCCCCCATGTCACAAGGATCTGTACACAATTCCTGGAAGCTGAAAATGTTCCAGTTCTTCCATGGCCTGCATACTCACCAGACATGTCACCCATTGAGCATGTTTGGGATGCTCTGGATTAACGTGTACGACAGTGTGTTCCAGTTCCCACCAATATACGGCAACTTCACACAGCCATTGAAGAGGAGTGGGACAACATTCCACAGGCCACAATCAACAGCCTGATCAACTCTATGGAAATGAATCTGCTAGCTTCTCACATGACTTACTGCATCTTTAATGAAAGCAGTTGAAGGGTTACTAAAACAGCTCTACCTCTGATTTCATACGCTCTAACTTTTTGTCTAACTTTTGGGGAAAAGGAAATGTTGTTGAAGCGATTAGTTAAACAGCTGTATCGTTTGATCGGTAGAATATATTTTGGTTCTGATTTCAGATTTGAATAGCAGAGAAGTAAAGGAAGATGTCATACCCTTTAACCTTTTGTCTAAGTTGTTGGCAAAGTGGTCAAAGTAGCTGATTTGTTTACGAAGTGACATTGTTTACAGTGAATAGAATATAATGTTGGGAGTCATGATGTCACAATGGCCCTTTAGAATGCTTAGGAAATCCCATGAAAGTGGATGGAGGACAAAAATAATGGAAAAAAGCTTAATAGTTTAACATTTATAAAATTAATCAAAAATATATATACAAGTACATTATTCCAGACCGAGCTGCACGTTTTCAAGTTTTATTGACGTTTCTAGCTAAAATGTTGTAGGAGGAGTAGCGTTCCAAATAAAAATAAGAAGAAGTATGACGAAGATTTAGAATGGGACGTTTTCTTCGTAAGTCCCATTAATAACAGGCAATCTGTGCCATTACTTCTCTCCTTGTGGCTAATGCATTCATGAATGTGCACTATATGTACCAGTGTGCGACCATGTCAGTTGAAACATTGTTGCTGTTCTAGCTGAGTGTGTTATGATAAATGTATCCCTGTCACTGTAAGATGTTGATAGATGACTGTGATTGGCCCTCCTGTGCTGGGCACATCAGTGTGAGTGTGGCCATTGGCCGTGTTCAGGATGGTGCATCACTCTGTCTCTCAGTCAGGCCCAGGAGCTCCCCTCAGGCTGCTCCCCTGCTGCTCACACCCCTTACATAACACTGCTATTCTTACCCCTGGATGTGTGTGTGCGTGTTGGTGTGTTTGCGACTGTGCGCACGCGCATTTGTGTGTATGCCGCAACACATTGCAACACTCCCCACAGCGCAAGCTCAACACATCCACACAGTCAGCACTATTTCGCTATCTTCCTTTCTCTGTCTGTCTCCCCCTCCTCCCTCCCTCCCTCCTCACCTCTCTCTCTCTGTCTCTCCTCCTCAGAGACAGCTGGAGGTGCAGCAGGCTTCCACAGGAGAATACGTGCATGTCTTATTTATACTGTATCCACCATGAGAGTGAACACAATCATTTATTCACTTAACAGCGTTCAGAGATGGGCCAGGGAGGGATAGAGTGGGGTGGACTGCGAAGAGCAGGAGAAGCTAGTGAAGTCTACAAGGTTTAGGTGCATGGTGGGTGCCATTCCATTCCAGGTGGAAGGATTTGTGACGGCACTTGATATTCCTCATGTTTAGCCTCAGTGTCTCCAAAGGGTGATACCTGGATGTCCAGCGATGACAGCTGTGTGCGCCCAGGTCAGCAGCCGATCCCTTATCCCCATTGGAACGTAGATGCGCTCAGGAGGACAGGTAGCGGGTGCAGGTTTCCTCTCCAGGGCCTGTCGAATGTCCACATCTATGTCCCAGACCACGGGGGCTATTACTCGAGAGGGCGGAATTATGGGTGAACTCAGGGCAGGAATCTCTTCCGAATCATAGAGATGGGACAGGGCATCGGCTTTGGTGTTCTTTGAACCTGGGCGATATGTCAGAGTGAAGTCGAATCTAGTGAAAAAAAGGGACCACCTTGCTTGACGCAGGTTCAGCCGCTTCGCTGTCCGTATGTACTCCAGGTTTCAATGGTTGGCGAGGATGAGAAATAGGTCCTTGGCGCCCTCCAGCCAGTGTCTCCGCTCCTCTAATGCCAACTAAACCGCCAGGAGCTCCCGATCGCTCTGCAGGAGACAGTTTATTTGAGTAATATGCACATGGATAAAATGTATGTGGATTACCTTGTCGTTGGGACAGGACAGCCCCCACACCCACTTATGAAGCGTCCACTCCACCATGAAGGGCAGCGTAGGATCTGGGTGTTTGAGCAACGGGGCGGAGGTGAAACGTCCCTTCAGTAGGCATAAGGCTTCATTGGCTGCAGGACTCCACCCCAATTTACGTGGACCACCCTTGAGGAGAGAGGTGAGAGGAGAGGCGATAGAGCCAAAGTTCTTCATGAAGTTGGCAAACCCCAAAAACCGTTGTAACCCCTTTATGGTGGTTGGGACTGGTCATGACCTGACAGCATCTACCTTCTTACCGTCCATCATCACTCCTTGCGGGCCGATCTGGTAACCCAGAAAGGAGACAGCCTCCTGATGGAATTGGCACTTCTCCGCTTTGACATATACAGTTGAAGTCGTAAGTTTACATACACTGAGGTTGGAGTCATTAGAACTAGTTTTTCAACCACCACACATTTCTAGTTAACAAACTATAGTTTTGGCAAGTCGGTTAGGACATATACTTTGGCTAAGGTGTATTTAAACTTCCGACTTCAACTGTAGGTGGTTAGCCAGGACAGGTTCCAGGACTACTCAGACGTGAGCGATGTGATCATCCAAGGTAGCCGGGTAGACCAGGGTGTCGTCGATATACACGACCACCTGGCGTCCAAAAATGTCCCGGAACACCTCGTTAACGAATGCCTGGAACACTGACAGAGCTTTGGCTAATCCATAAGGCATCACCAATTACTCGTAGTGACCAGACACCATGCTGAAAGCTGTTTTCCATTCATCCCCCTCCTGGATGCAGATAAGATTGTAGGCACTCCGCAGGTCCAATTTGGTAAAGAACCGGGCCACACATGGAGCTGTTCGATCGCTGCCGGCACCAACGGGAGAGGGTAACAGTATTAAGTGGTGATGGAATTCAGACCTCTGTAATCAATGCACGGTTTTAACCCTCCATCTTTCTTTGCCACGAAGAAGAAGCCTGCCGACGCAGGGGAGGTGGACGTGCAGATGAAACCCTGTTGGAGCGCCTCATGGATGTACTCCTCCATAGCCTTGGTTTCAGCCACCGACAGAGGATAGATGCAGCTGCTCGGAGGCGCAGAGCCTGCAAGAAGGTCGATGGCACAGTCCCAGGGGTGATGAGGAGTGAGACAAGTGGTGTGGGTCTTGGAAAAAACCTCCCGCAAGTCTTGGTATACCTCTGGCATATTGGGCTGAAGGGCAACCATCAGGACTCTCAACCGATGTGGAACCACAGGGGAAGGGAAAGCAGGTCCTCCGGCATTCGGGTGCCCAGTCCGTGATTTTCATCCTCGGCCATGAGATGGTGGGGTTATGACGTTGGAGCTATGGCAGGCCGAGGATTATCTTGTGTACGGGTGCACTGATGATGAGGAAGGGAAGGCTTTCTTGATGTATGGACTCTACGGTGAGGGTGAGTTGTGTTGTGATGTGTATGAACCGGAAACTTAGAGGAGAGCGGGTATGAGGTGATGTTCAGGGAAGAGTCAAGGGCCTGGTCAATAAAATTCCCCACGGCACCGGAAACCATTAGAGCTGTAGAAACAATACATGAGGGACAGCCAGCTAATGAAATCAATACTAAAAATGGTTTGGCGGAAAGTGATGATGATGGAATATTCACACCTAACCCAGGAGATGGATGATCACAGGGCCGTCCCTCTGCTCTCATGGACCCGGGTTGGAACGTGCCGGACACCGTTGAAGCTCGTGCCCCTCTTGACCGCAATAGGGACAGAGCCCCAGCTGTCCCCGACGGCGTCGCTCAGCTGCGGGAAGGCGTTTGGCCCATACCTCCATGGGTTCAGGCTCTGACTCAGAACGGTCAACGAAGGAGGGAGAGGGGCAATAGGGGTGCCGACGCTCTTGAAGAAGGTTATCCAGACAGAAGGCCATCGCGATGAGTGCGTTCAAGGAGAGGGTGTCGTCTCGGGATGCCAACTCCATCTGGACCTCTTCACGCAGTCCTCTTCTGAATAGGTTGCGGAGCTCATTCCATCCGCTGGATGGTGAGGGCGTACTTCGCAGCGGTCTGGCCATCCTGCCGTAGTTGGAGTAGGCGCTCACCCCCCTCTCTGCCCTCCGGTGGATGATCGAAAACTCCTCTGAACAGAGCCATGAACCCCTCATAGGAACCCAGCTCCTCCTCTTCTCTCTCCCAGACAGCCATAGCCCACTCCAACGCCTGTCCGGTCAGCAGGGAAATAACCGTGGCAACCTTGGACCACTCGGTGGTGGGGGCTCCCATCTGATGAGCGAAATAGAGGGAGCACTGGAGTAGGAAGCCATGGCATTTGGATGGAGTCCTGTTATATTTGTCGGGGAGGGACAAACGGGCATCGCTGACCTGGGCGGACTGCTGGATGGGCTGGGGTGCTGGCTCGCTGGGTTGACTCATGGTAGACAATCCTCCACTCGTTGGAGGTGACGCCCCTCGGGTAATGTCGAGACGTTGAAGAACGCAGAGGACCTCATCCATAGCCGTCCTCAGTTGCGCCAGCTGGTCGTGGTGTTGGCAAAGTAGGTGTCCCTGTTCGCCGACCATCTGGGAGATGTCTTGATTCCCTGCTGCTTCCATTTGTTGAGGCAGTATTCTGTAACAATGACGCTGGGAGTCAGGAAGCAGAAAAATTAGCGATACAAAACAAGAGAAGGGTCTGGACATATAAACAGAAACAGAAACAAAACTGCCTGAAGAGTAATGCTAGGGAGTGCTAGATAAAGGGGAAGTAATCAGGGTAGTGATGAAGTCCAGCTGTGCCTAATGATGGGACGCAGGTGTACGTAATGAGGGTTGCCAGGTGTGCGTAATGATGGGTTGCCAGGACCGGTGGTTAGTAAACCGGCAACTTTGCGCGCCGGAGGGCGCCAAGGGGAGCGGGGGAAGACGTGACACTCATATTGAAATAGATTTAGGGTTTAGTGAAATATTATGGGAGCATTGGTCTATTGTGAAGGCATTTTCTTTGTTTTCACAGATCCTTGCCTAAATTATAGATCCTTGCCTAAATCCAGCACTTGTTTTCAGCAGGCAGGAAGAGCAGGAAGAGTTTGCAGTGCACATGGGGGTTGTTTAGAGGTCAACCCTAATAATTCCAATGTGCACTCACCATTTCCCAGGACTGGCTGTGCCAGTAATGCACTGTTCAATTCAATGTGAATATATACCATTAGCTAAGGTAACATTCTGTTCACTTCCTGTACGTTTGTTCGCTCATAATAATCATCTAGCTTCCTCACACCCTTACTTCTCCACAATGGCTCTCAGAGCTTTTACAGGATCCTTGCAGGCTTACCTTGCTCTTAAAACACCACTTCCTGCAGTCCTTAATAGTGTGAATATAGGAAAGGTCAAATTCAGTTCATTGAATGAAGGCTTGTTCATTCAGCCAACCCAAGCTGTAGCCTCTTCATCCGCCGCACACACCTCGACCCTGGCTTTCAGAGAACCCTTGCAGGTCTTAAAACATCCACTTCCTTCAGCCGTCCCAGCACTTTGGCTTATAAAACATTTACTGAAACTGTCTTTATTCCTCCTCTTTCTCCTGTCCTCTCTCCTCTCTTCTCCCTCCTGTCTCATCACATCTGTAAAAGCACTTTTATTTTATTTCTCCCATGCACTGGTTCCTTCGTTACGAGCCCCAGCTACATATTTGTCTGTCATCCTTCTCTTCCTCCCTTTGAAAAACAACTTGAAGTGATGGGGTCATACATGTATGTGTATCTCTGTCCCAGTTATCAGCTCCCAGTGGGGGGTTTTCACTCTAAACCCTCCACTCACTGGTGGTGAGGTAAAGGTGGGGATGACATGAGGCAGGAGAAGCTGTGGTGAACCCTTGACTTTTAAATGTCATCTGGGCTGTGGCAGTAGCAGACACAGTGGCCAGCCCAGCTCCTCTCCTGTATCACTTGGACTCAGGGTAGAAGACAGTAGCATAGTGGGCTCAATACCTTTACCAGTTATTTTAGTATTACAGTCAACTCCTCTTCTAATAATCACGTCTGATCACATTTGATTCTTATCACATTTATAAATAACTAAAAAATAACTACATATGTTACTTCTCTGTAAATCCTGTAAATGTTACTGCCATGTACTGTAAAGCCTTAGTGTTGTCGTAAAAACAGAATCATTCAATATTACCTTAGATCAGACCAACCTAGTTGTGTCCCTGAGCTAACAGAGATGTCATCTCATAGACAGAGCCATGTTACGGCCTGGCTGCCTCCACCTAGCTTGAAATTGCATTAACAGTTTAATGTTGCCCAAGTTCCTCTTACACTCATACACAACGCTGTTTTCATAATTTATGCTCCGTAATGGAATTCGAGAGAAATGTGTTATATGAGAAACGTGTTGTGCAATGAATTTCCATTATGCAAACGATCCTCCGATAGGTGTTGATTATTTAATTCACCTCAGTTTATTATTCTCTAACAAAGAGCCTGAACCAGGTCTAAATTGTAATGAATACTCAGAGAGAAAAAGGTGTAGATTCACGCGCAGAGCGCAGCAGGTGTTTATTTCGCCTTCGCAGAAGGCAGGAATCGTGGTCACAGGCAGGCAATGGTCATACACAGGTAGGCAAACAGGCAGGTGAATCAAAACTAGGACTGAAGACTATAACTGATTCTCACAAACGAGCTAGGAAAAGGCTTAGTAGAGTCAAAACGAACAATACCTCACAAGGCACAAACAGAAAGAACTGAACTAAATAAGGAGCTGATGAGACCAGGTGAGTAACTAACACAGGTGAAATCAATGAACAAAAAGGAAAGACAGGGCTATGTTCAAGAACACAAAGAAACAGGGCTACGTTCAAGAACACAAGGTGAACTAAGAAAATAAATACAGAACCTTACATAAATTAGTTGATCATATTTCCTCCTGCTCCACTCTGCTCTCCCCTGGAAGGACAGGACACACAGTTATTAGATGGAGGGAGAGGTCTGGTCAACTCCCCTGTTGCTAGGCAGGGTCCCCACATCTCTCACAGTACCATTGTCAATCACTGATGGTTTTGCAAAATACAATTTTATTCTATAATTTATCATACGAGTTTATCATAGCAAACACCAAGTATGATATCAATTTAGTTGAACATTGCCATAGCATTTGATGTGAAGGAAATTGTAATTGCCCATAGACACTGAAGCTCAATTTTGGCTTGTTTGGCTTGTTAAGGATTTCGGGAGGGTAAGCTGATATAGTAGATCTGTTCCTAGGGCCAAATGTATCCTTTGATTATTACCATATCCTGGAGGTCATTGGGAGATCATTGCATCACTCTGGGGCAGTACTAATCACACCCAGATACTGTAGAAGAGTGAGGCGATCCAGAGCAGTGTGATCAGTGATTCACTTCCAAACTGAGAGAAGCACTGGGAGAAGCAGACCAGCATCAGGCAGAGCTGCCATAATGACATAACACTGGTGCAATGCAGGACAAATTATATTTCTGGATGTGAGTAATGAAGCAAGGCACGATGGCCAGGGGTGGAGTGGAGGGGGCTCTGACAGTAAGTTGGATGGGGGCTAGTGGGGCTAGTAAAATGGCATTAGCCTGAGATCCAGTGATGGGGGTGTGCGTGAAGGTTGAGGGGGCTGGTCTGGTCATAGGACAGAAAGTGAGGGGTGATGGGCTGGAAGCCAGGTGGAGTAGGCTCAGAGCTGGCTAAGCCAGGGATGTAGTAAGGGTGGAGTGCCCTGACACCTCACACTGACACCGCATGACAAACAATGGATGTGCCCTCTGTCACCCCAACTGTAATAGAGATTCAGATTGGCCACAGCTCACACTTTCAACTGGTCCTCTGAGTTAGAGGGGGAGTAAGTCTTACAGAGAGGCTGCAGCAAATGTTAGTTAGCTGCAGCTGGTGGTACTGTAGTGAAGATTGCCTGCAGTCATGGCCCATTGATATTTAAACAGCTTCCCATCTGTACCTGCTCCAGGGAGAGGCAGTTATTAAAACAGAGAAACAGATAATAGCATCAACAACAGCCAGAGTACTGCAAACCAGATACTCTGCAGCATAGTGCCTGGTGATCACGCCATATGACTGTGTTTTAGCCACTGAAGCAGTATCGATCTCATATCACTTGCTAAAGTCAGTGAATCTATGTAATGCATACTTCAATATGTAACCAACCTTGTTAGCCAGCTGAACTAAAGTCAAGGCATGAATGTTGAGGATCTATGGGATCATTGGGACGGCATGGTGTGCTATTAAAATGATTCAAGTGTGAGTGACCTTTTATTCCTTTTGGTGCTAAAATTAACATATCCCATTCAAATGAGAACGCTGTCTTCCTAACGGTTTCAGTGACAGGGATTTTTACAAGAGAACTTAACAGTGGAATAGGCTTCTTGTTGATCTGCACCTGATACAACATTTTAGTATTGAGATGCTCAAACACATTATTTCTCCAACCAGAGCTTAATGCTACCAAATCTCACATTAGGTTTTGTGTATCTAATCATCAATGTATAATTTGATGGTGAAATTAGTTAACCTTTAGTGAAATGCCACCTCATCACAGGCTATGAATGACAAGGAGGGCAAGCGGGAGCCTTGGCATTTCCACGGCTACCCGTTTGACGGACAGCTTGCCAAGATAGCCCACCTACATCTCACCCTCTCTCTAGGGCCTGATGGACAGAGAATAGAGGATCCTTCACTCTTCACTCAACTGTTCACATGCCTGTTGTATTTCCATATGAATTTGAGATGAAGAATACTTTGATAGATTTGTCTGCCCCTCATTTCTGTCAATAAGCCAACACCACCTATTTGCGACTGACGACTGAGCAGTGAGATGGAAGGAATATTTCTGTGAGTAAATGACAGAAAAAGCACTTAGAGCACTATCTCATTACCTATGTAATTTGAATGGCATTCTATTGTTTTCCAAGTAGACATATTGGAGGTTGTTCTCTGCCGTTCTCTCAGCTATAGATCTGGAGAAAAATGAAGAAAAGTACTTAGCTAAATGTCAGCACAGATGAAATCGATATCCACATCCAAGGCCAAATAATCCTGGCATCCATTTCCGCTCCAAGCATAGGAATCCATAATGTTATGTTTTGTTTTGTTAGCAGAAGTAATGGGTGGGAAATTGATACAGTTACATATTGCAATATTACTTTGGTCGATATTATATTGATACTTTGACTCCAAGTATCGATTTTTAAAAATACTTGGTAACGTTAGCTAGCGTTAGTCAGCCGTACCTGCGCCAAAACGGCTGTATTTTTCATCCTATAGCTTGTTCTCCATCTTCTTCTTAAATATTGAGCACTTTTATTTCCATGACTGATCAAAACGACTTTTTATTATGACTCTCTCTTTTCTCTCTGCAGCTGACATACACTGAGTGTACAAAACATTAGGAACACCTTCATAATATTGAGTTGCACCACCTTTTGCCCATCCCTCTATTATTTGCAGTGGAGCTATGTTTACCCACTGTGACCTTTCCCATCTCTCCAATCTCCTTTCTCTCTTCTACCCCCCCATACACACACACACCCTCCATCCTTCTCTTTCCCCCTCCCTCTCGCTGTCTCTCTCTGTCTCGGTACCCACCACCGTGGCCTTTCCTGATCTCCCCTGTCTGTCTGTAGTGTGGCAGGCTGCAGGATTGCTTGTGACAGCTTACCAGTGTTCAGTAGAGCAGGGGGAACAGCCCTAACACTGGGACCATCGTTATGTAACAAAACCCCAGCCCGACAGAGACACAGAGATGCTAGATGAGATAGGGTCCTGTTTGGATGATGGCATGTGTGTGTGTGTGCGTTAGCGATGCGCTGGTCAGCTGTTTGTTCACCCGCCCGCAATTGCTAATAACCTATCCGCAACCGCCCGCCTATATATGATAAAGTGAAAGTCTGAAGCCCACACCCAACCTTAACCTGTAAATATAGAAAAAAGGCTGTACAGTCAGAGATGGCAGAACGATTTTGAAGATAGGCCTATGTTTCTGCTTATAATTTCCGACATTTTGTTAGGCTCTTTGTTAGTCAACTTGTCTATAATTAGATACATGCATTCTTCTGTCATTACTTGTTGCCCTAGAATTAAGCAATAAAGCCTGAGGGTGTGTGGTATATGGCCAGTATACCATGGCTAAGGGCTGTTCTTAGGCACAACGCAACGCGGAGCGCCTCACAATCATCACACATAACATAGCCGGCACTGCTATCATCCTCTTTTACCACTTCACCAAATCTTTCCCGAACATTAGGCTACTGTTTTGGCCCTCCCTTCTCTTTATTTTCAACTCTCCATTTCGCAGCTTTTCTTTTATTGAATTAAACTATGACATTGTCCTTTCTGCCCAAGTTCCCAAAAGCATTTGGCAATTGACGCGCTACAGTTAGGCCGTCACACACTAACACCAGATAAAAATAATTAAAGAAAAACCTAAATGTAGCTTATAGATATGAATTGCACAAGAATGATACATTTATGGATTTTTTATGCATTGTTTTCTCCTCATTCAACCCGCCCGCACCCCACCCCCCCTCATCCACACAATATTTAATAACCCTAAACCGGCCCTCCCTGCGGATATAACCGCGGGGGCTGGGGGTTATGAGTCAACCTGCCCATCACTAATGTGGGCTGATAAAAAATGATTACAGTATACACAGTAAACTATGTATTATTTCACCCTAGTCAAAGGAAAGGAATTCCTCTACTTGGCTACCACCCAAATTAACCCCTTACCTCCTCCTTTCCACCCTTCCACTCCTTCCTCTCTCACTGACAGGTGGTTGATAGAGAGGGTTTGTGGAGGGTGAGAGGCGCTTTGACTCCTGGCAGGAGTTGAGAGACTGCTGACGTGTGTGTCGGGCAGGATGTGTACAAGAGGCAGGACCGAATCCTGTTTTTCAGACCGCAGCAATTGGCTCAGAGCCAGGATGATGGTTTTAATGCTCACACACCCACTCACATACTCAGAATGGGCTAACCCTGACCTCAACCCAGCATCACACACACACACACACACACACACACACACACACACACACACACACACACACACACACACACACACACACACACACTTGCACACACATTTGCCTTCACACTCGCTCACTTGCACACACATTTTCCTACACTCTCGCACACACACTCACACACACAGATGTCTGTAGTCACAGTTGTCTGCATTGTACAGCATACACTGAGTATACCAAACATTAGGAACACCTTCCTAATATTGAGTTGCACCCCCTTTTGCCCTCAGAACAGCCTCAATTCGTCTGGGCATGGACTCAAGGTGTCGAAAATGTCCCACAGGGATGCTGGCCCACGTTGACTCCAATGCTTCCCATAGTTGTGTCAAGTTGGCAGGATGTCCTTTGGGTGGTGGACCATTCTTGATATACACGGGAAACTGTTGAGCATGAAAAACCCAACAGCGTTGCATTTCTTGACACACTCAAACCGGTGCACCTGGCACCTACTACCATACCCCGTTCAAAGGCACTTAAATATTTTGTCTTGCCCATTCACCCTCTGAATGGCACACATACACAATCCATGTCTCAGTTGTCTCAAGTCTTTAAAATCCTTCTTTAACCTGTCTCCTCCCCTTTCATCTACACTGATTGAAGTGGATTTAAGTGACATCAATAAGGGATCATACATTTCACCTGGATTCACCTGGTCAGTCTGTCATGGAAAAAGCAGGTGTTCCTAGTGTTTTGTATGCTCAGTGTATGTTACATGTTCATTGATGAACACACTGTCCTGTTTCACTATTATTTTGTCCTATTTTGACTTCAGTAATTGTAATACCTAAACTCCAAAGTATGTTACATCATGTTAATCAGGGGTTTGAGATTGGTGGCGGTATTGTAATGAGTGTAGATACAGAGTTGGATAACTGTCAGGAGAGTTCTACATTGCAGAGGGAAAATGTTTCTCTCCGCCCCATGGCAGAATGTGTAGAATTGCTCTAAAACTGCAACATTAAAACACCAACAAAAATGTAACTTAGGGCCTCCAAAAGGCTAGGGACGGCTCTGATTGCATGTGTTGGTATGGATGTGGAAACGCAGACCCACGAGTCACTGCGAACCTTCGTGATGAGTTCCGATTTTTTGTGGCCCTCACCTCCATCAAAGTTGCCCATCCCTAACCTAGACACATACAGACACAGAAACATGAGCCAGCATTAGATCTGCAGTCTGAAATGTCATGGTTTAATGATGTGTCGGCACAGTGAGAGAAAGAGAGCGAGAAGGGAAGAGGAGGGAGAGAAAGTGGGGGGAGGGACAGAGAGAGTGGGAAAGAGTGAGAGAGAGAAAATAAATGATAGAAAATAACCAACACAGAGAGAAGCCCCAGACTGGATAGAGATGGAGAAGGAAGGAGCTAGAGAAAGATAGAGGGGTGTTGATTGAAGGACAGAGAAAGAGAGAGAAGAGGGAGGCAGAGTGCGAGAGTTTTTGTTTTAGTGTTCATGGTAATATGCACATTTAGGAAATTACAGATGCCACCACCTCTCCCACACTAGCCTATCTCTGAGAAGAGCTCTGTTTGTGTGTTTATGTGCATGCATATAGTATGCATGTGTGTTTGATTTTTACCTCACTGCAGTGCCACAGGTTAACGAGCTGCCTCTGAGGAGGCTTGCACGAATGCACACACACACACAAACAGGTCAGCAAAACCAAGCCTCAGAGGACTGGAAAGCCCCTCTCCTCTCCTCTCCTCTCCTCTCCTCTCCTCTCCTCTCCTCTCCTCTCCTCTCCTCTCCTCTCCTCTCCTCTCCTCTCCTCTCCTCTCCTCTCCTCTCCTCTCCTCTCCTCTCCTCTCCTCTCCTCTCCTCTCCTCTCCTCTCCTCTCCTCTCCTCTTCCTGCTGAATGAAAGCTGAGCTGTGTGCGCTAAGAGGATCAATAGGTTTAGCTCACTGTACACAGAAGGAGCAGTCACACACCTAACAGGGTCAGGACATCCCTCAGACTGACTAGGAGGGAGGGAGGGAGGGAGGGAGGGAGGGAGGGAGGGAGGGAGGGAGAGAGGGAGGGAAAGCAGGGATGAGAGCGCAGTGCTTCACACATTTTTTATCCATTATTCCTTCTTCCCCGGGAGCTCATGGGGACAGACAGAATCTACAAAGAAAGAGATAGAGATAGACAGAGATAGAGGGAGAGAGAAAGAGAGAGAGTAACATGCTCTGTCACGCCAGCGTTGACTGCTCCTGCTCCAACTGTCTTCCCTGGCTGTCAGGAAAATGATTTTTTTCCAGAGTGATGAATCCCTGAACCCGTTCACCATGAGGATGTGGGACAGCGGTTTCCAGGTCCTCGCAGGAAGAATCCCTCAGAAAAAAGAGCAGCCGCCTGAGAAACTAGTAGCTGATCCTGTGTGGACTCCTGGGTCACAGAGCTGAGGACTCTCATTTACACCGCTGAAGGATTGCATGCACCAAACTGCATTTGTTTATCCAAGCTTGGGTGGTCTTGCAGTATGTAGCCTATTCATATCCCATCTACTGACTACATGATGACTTGTCCACGTGGTGGCACATCACTGGAATGACTATTATTACTATGGTGTAGAGCAGTGTAAGGGACATGCAGACATGATGTTGTTTTTGAAGTGGTTGCAGTGCGTGGAACTCAGTGTGTGTAGATAGAGAGTGTTAAAGGTTAGAGGAAAGATTCAGTACACAGCTCCATGAAGCCTGGACTCTGCCACGGGGCGCGGGAGAGGACTATGATGCACTTCAGCAACTTCCCTTTCAGGAGGCACTCATGGATATGGTGAGTGTGTGTGTGTGTATGTGTGTTTCTGTTTGTGTGCTCGTGTGTGTCCAACATGGCAGCAGCAGTAGTGGACATGAGTTCAGCAGCTCTTTTCCATCAAAACTAAAGTACCCCCACAACATTTGTTTTTGTGCATGTTCTCCTGTGACCTGTGTTTTCCTACTGTTCTGTACTGTATTTATGTTCCAGGGCGGTTAGTACTCCCGACAGGCAGCTCAGCCCTTCTCTGGGAGATTTATTATTCAATGGGCCACATATTTCCTACCGTTTTCTCCCACAATAAACGCTTGAGTTGATCCATAAACAAGAGTCTAAATCAGACATAAACTGCAGCAGCAGGCAGCCATAGAGCTTTCAGAGCTTTCGTTTAGCCCAGAACAGAAGACAGGACAGTGGAGGCACATACAGCTGGCCAGCTGTGGCTCCCTGCTTTAGATTCCTCCTCTGCACTTTTCATCAGCCAGTTAAATAGACGCTCCTTTGGGGATGTGGCTTTCTCAAAGCCATGAAATTATGTACTGCTGTTCACTGTTTCCTTGCTGCTTCCCATCTTCAAATGGTTTGTTATTAGAGCTAGTCATATAACAGTGACTCAATGTTTGGACCATAATAGTCTCTGCCAGGTTGTTGACCCATACCTCAACACTCCTGCTTCCTTTCTGACCAGCAGTGCTTAAGACAGACAGACAGGCTTCTGCCTATGGTTGCTTGCAGTACTTGAAGCGTGCAATGACAGAAGTGTCTGGAGGGTGAGCTCAAATGTCACGCTGGCTATAGCACATAAAATGATTTTGGTGCTCTACATGTTTTCAGCCAAGCATTTTCTCAGGTCAGGGAAACTCCATATAAGACAATATAATAAAGATATAACACTTTTTCTGTTTCAGAGGTTTTAGCATTGGCTATTGAGTTTTTCTTGGTCAGGTCACATGGTCAGGAGCTCTTGTCCCAACCCATTGTTTACTTTATCAGTATTAGATTAGCGGTGGTGGAGAGATGCCATGAGACTGTGACCTTTAAAGAGGCCAGACCAGAGGCTGTGGCTGTATATCAATCAATCAATCAATCAATTTTATTTTATATAGCCCTTCTTACATCAGCTAATATCTCGAAGTGCTGTACAGAAACCCAGCCTAAAACCCCAAACAGCTAGTAATGCAGGTGTAGAAGCACGGTGGCTAGGAAAAACTCCCTAGAAAGGCGAAAACCTAGGAAGAAACCTAGAGAGGAACCAGGCTATGAGGGGTGGCCAGTCCTCTTCTGGCTGTGCCGGGTGGAGATTATAACAGAACCATGCCAAGATGTTCAAAAATGTTCATAAGTGACAAGCATGGTCAAATAATAATCAGGAATAAATCTCAGTTGGCTTTTCATAGCCGATCATTAAGAGTTTGAAAACAGCAGGTCTGGGACAGGTAGGGGTTCCATAACCGCAGGCAGAACAGTTTAAACTGGAATAGCAGCAAGGCCAGGCGGACTGGGGACAGCAAGGAGTCACCACGGCCGGTAGTCCCGACGTATGGTCCTAGGGCTCAGGTCTCTCAGTTGGCTTTTCATAGCCGATCATTAAGAGTTGAAAACAGCAGGTCTGGGACAGGTAGGGGTTTCGTAGCCGCAGGCAGAACAGTTGAAACTGGAATAGCAGCAAGGCCAGGCGGACTGGGGACAGCAAGGTGTCATCATGCCCGGTAGTCCTGACGTATGGTCCTAGGGCTCAGGTTCTCAGAGAGAAAGAGAGAACGAGAGAATTAGAGAGAGCATACTTAAATTCACACAGGACACTGGATAAGACAGGAGAAGTACTCCAGGTATAACCAACTAACCCCAGCCCCCCGACACATAAACTACTGCAGCATAAATACTGGAGGCTGAGACAGGAGCGGTCCGGAGACACTGTGGCCCCATCCGAAGAAACCCCCGGACAGGGCCAAACAGGAAGGATATAACCCCACCCACTCCGCCAAAGCACAGCCCCCGCACCACTAGAGGGATATCCCCAACCACCAACTTACAATCCTGAGACAAGGCCGAGTATAGCCCACAGAGGTCTCCACCACAGCACAAACCAAGGGGGGGGCGCCAACCCAGACAGGAAGATCACGTCAGTAACTCAACCCACTCAAGTGACGCACCCCTCCCAGGGACGGCATGAAAGAGCACCAGCAAGCCAGTGACTCAGCCCCTGCAACAGGGTTAGAGGCAGAGAACCCCAGTGGAGAGGGGAACCGGCCTGGCAGAGACAGCAAGGGCTGTTCGTTGCTCCAGCCTTTCCGTTCACCTTCACACTCCTGGGCCAGACTACACTCAATCATATGACCTACTGAAGAGATAAGTCTTCAGTAAAGACTTAAAGGTTGAGACTGAGTCTGCGTCTCTCACATGGGTAGGCAGACTGTTCCATAAAAATGGAGATCTATAGGAGAAAGCCCTGCCTCCCGCTGTTTGCTTAGAAATTCTAGGGACAATTAGGAGGCCTGCGTCTTGTGACCGTAGCGTACGTATTGGTATGTACGGCAGGACCAACTCGGAAAGATAGGTAGGAGCAAGCCCATGTAACGCTTTATAGGTTAACAGTAAAACCTTGAAATCAGCCCTTGCCTTAACAGGAAGCCAGTGTAGGGAAGCTAGCACTGGAGTAATATGATCAAATTTCTTGGTTCTAGTCAGGATTCTAGCAGCCGTATTTAGCACTAACTGAAGTTTATTTAGTGCTTTATCCGGGTAGCCGGAAAATAGAGCATTGCAGTAGTCTAACCTAGAAGTAACAAATGCATGGATTAATTTTTCTGCATCATTTTTGGACAGAACATTTCTGATTTTTGCAATGTTACGTAGATGGAAAAAAGCTGTCCTTGAAACAGTCTTGATATGTTCGTCAAAAGAGAGATCAGGGTCAAGAGTAACGCCTAGGTCCTTCACAGTTTTATTTGAGACGACTTTACAACCATCAAGATGAATTGTCAGATTTAACAGAAGATCTCTTTGTTTCTTGGGACCTAGAACAAGCATCTCTGTTTTGTCCGAGTTTAAAAGTAAAAAGTTTTTTGCCATCCACTTTCTTATGTCTGAAACACAGGCTTCTAGCGAGGGCAATTTTGGGGCTTCACCATGCTTCATTGAAATGTACAGCTGTGTGTCATCCGCATAGCAGTGAAAGTTAACATTATGTTTTCGAATAACATCCCCAAGAGGTAAAATATATAGTGAAAACAATAGTGGTCCTAAAACGGAACCTTGAGGAACACCGAAATGTACAGTTGATTTGTCGGAGGACAGACCATTCACAGAGACAAACTGATATCTTTCCGACAGGTAGGATCTAAACCAGGCCAGAACTTGTCCGTGTAGACCAATTTGGGTTTCCAGTCTCTCCAAAAGAATGTGGTGATCGATGGTGTCAAAGGCAGCACTAAGGTCTAGTAGCACGAGGACAGATGCAGAGCCTCGGTCTGATGCCATTAAAAGGTCATTTACCACCTTCACAAGTGCAGTCTCAGTGCTATGATGGGGTCTAAAACCAGACTGAAGCATTTCGTATACATTGTTTGTCTTCAGAAAGGCAGTGAGTTGCTGCGTATAGGGGAACAGCAGGCAGACAGACAGACAGACAGACAGACAGACAGACAGACAGACAGACAGACAGACAGACAGACAGAGACAGACAGAGACAGACAGAGAGGAGAAAATCTGGTTCTTTGAGGTGAGCGGTTAGGAGGAATGTTCCTAGCTAATCCAGTGGCAGCTACGTAAACAGAAAGCACAACGAGATATCTTCTCCCCCCCCCCCCTCTCTCTCTCTCTCTCTCTCTCTCTCTCTAACACACACGCTTAGCATTGCTGCAGGTTATTCTTTGTTATTGCTAGGTAAAGTCACACTTATTCAAACTTGAAATGGATTACATCCGTCATACTGAAACGTGACATCATAGTGTTACTGAGACAGCCTTTCAGCTCATCTGGTATTTACCATGAAATGCTATAATTTGTGAGGGTAACTTTGTAGGAGTTTGGCATTGTGAGAACTGCTGTGTTGCGGATGCTTAAAGGCCCAGTGCGCTATGTAGGGAATAGGGTGCCATTTGGGACATAGACTATGTAGGGGAGTTATGTAAGGATGCTTAAGTCTTTAATTGAGGAAATAAGTGATGCTCAGTAGTTATTATAAAGATTGAATGGCTTAGCTTCAGCAGGCTGCTATTAATGTATGGTAATAATGTACTATGTTAATGGTCATAATTGGTTAGATAATCTGAATGGGTAATCATTCCTTAGAATTCCTTGATAAAAGTATATTCCTTGATAAAAGTATCCTTGATAAAAGTATAGTACAAATATATAGAGTATAGTACAGACTTCCAGTTTAGTATACGTGTGTGTTTGTTTTTCAATCATGTGTTTTCCCTTTTATGGGTAGTCTCATTGGTCTGGTGAGATATAGCAGCCAGATTAAGTGACAATGTTAATAAAACAACATGTCCATGTTGTCAAGGTTGTCTGAACACAGGCTTTCTTCTGTTTCCTTTAGAGATGAGTTGTCAGAACCCATTTTGGCAGTGTGTCTGTTTGCTGCGGAGGGACCAAGCCCTGTTTCAGTTCCCATAGAACAGGAATGCACCATCCATCCCCTACAGTGTGTGTGTGTGTGTGTGTGTGTGCGTGTGTGCGCATGTGTGTGTGCGTGTGTGTGTGTGTGTGTGTGTACAGAGGATCTTTCAGATGGATGTACATTATTTATCAGTATAGTAATGGACAAGCCTTTCGTCCGTAGGACTGCCAGATGGTGAAGCGTGATTCATCACTCCAGAGAACGCGTTTCCACTGCTCCAGAGTCCAATGGTGGCGAGCTTTACACCACTCAAGCCAACGCTTGGCATTGCGCATGGTGATCTTAGGCTTGTGTGTGGCTGCTCGGCCATGGAAACCCATTTCATGAAGCTCCCGACGAACAGTTCTGACGTTGCTTCCAGAGGCAGTTTGGAACTCGGTAGTGAGTGTTGCAACCAAGGACAGATGATCTTTACACGCTACGCACTTCAGCACTCGGCTGCCCTGTTCTGTGAGCTTGTATGGCCTACCACTTCGCGGCTGAGCAAGTTGTTGCTCCTAGACGTTTCCACTTCACAATAACAGCATTTACAGTTGACCGGGGCAACTCTAGCAAGGCAGAAATTTGACTGACTTGTTGGAAAGGTGGCATCCTATGACGGTGCCACGTTGAAGGTCACTGAGCTCTTCAATAAGGCCATCCTTCTACCAATGTCTGTCTATGGAGATTGCATGGCTGTGTGCTCGATTTGATACACCTGTCAGCAACGGATGTGGCTGAAATAGCCAAATCCACTAATTTGAAGGGGTGTCCACATACCTTTGTATATATAGTGTATCTATTCAAATATCTTATTCAAAGTACATGTATTCATACAAGTATGAAAAATGTATGCACTCACTAACTGTAAGTCGCTCTGGATAAGAGCGTCTGCTTAATGACTAAAATGTAAATGTAATGTTGAGCTCTGAACTCAAGCCCGTGTTGTTATTTGCAGAGCGTATTGGGCTGTGAAAATGTGCTATGTGTTACTGTAGAGTATGTATCTATTTGGAAGCCCCATGGCTCCTGGTGCTCATTGATACAGTAGAACATTAAATCTACCATTTACCTCCATGACAACAAAGACTCACCTGGGGAGAGAGAGGCTGAGTGGCTGTTACACAAACCCATTTCGACTTGGATTTGGCACTCAGCAGGCACGCATGCACACACACACACACACACACACACACACACACACACACACACACACACACACACACACACACACACACACACACACACACACACACACACTCACACACTCACACACAACCGTAGGAGCGCAGGAGAGTGAACCATGTCCTCTGATTCTTCCTCTACTCCTCAGGCCTGTAGACAGGAAGTGCTGTCTTTGTCAACAGAGGAAGCTGGGTTTAGAACGATAGTTTGGCAGTTAGATAGTCGAGACTTTACAGCTCTTGTTGAAAGGAGTAATGAGTGGCTTAGTTTAGTGTTAGGTTGGCAGACTCACTTTTAGTTGGTCAGAAACACATTTGTCACCATAGTGATTTGCAGGGTTAGATCTCAGAGTGCTAGTGACTGTTCTTGTCTGCCTCTTGTCGATTTTCAATATTATTACATGAATACTTACAGAAACAGCAGTCGTTTCAGGAATGGAGTTCATGTGGGAGTAATAACATACTGTAGCTGGCACTGATAATTTGACATTTTTTGTAGCCTAACGCTATTAATCTGCTATTTGTCATCTTGTCATTCCTTACCTTGTCTTTTCAGTGGATTTCAAATCTTTACTTGGCTGCATTATAAAAATACTTGACCCCCTAACTCAAAATAACGTTTTCATCCTGCATCACTATTTGTCATTTAATGTTATATAACCATGTTTGTATGCTTGGTTCTGAGAACTTTAATAATGAAAGTAAAATAAACGTCTTATGTGGATTTCTATTTACAGAAAGAGGATTGAAATAAGCAGAAACGTAACAACAAGTGCAGAGCATCTAAAGTAATAATATACAGCGAACCCAATGCACTGTGGTGTGCTGAGGGAGGAGGGAAGAGAAGAATTGTGAGATCTATATTTAGATAGCATGGTAGGAGTTGAGAAGGAGCTCTGTGCTCTCTTTGCTCCCTGAGGTGTTGGCGCTGTGATGCCTCAATAATCAAGTCACATGTGGTGAAACTGGGAAAATTAGCTGCTCTCTAGAACTCTCTTTCTCCTCTAGACCTCTCTTTCTCTCCTAGACCACTCTTTCTCCTCTAGACCTCTCTTTCTCCCCTAGACCTCTCTTTCTCCTCTAGACCTCTCCTTCTCTCCTAGACCTCTCTTTCTCCTCTAGACCTCTCTTTCTCTCCTAGACCTCTCTTTCTCCTCTAGACCTCTCTTTCTCTCCTAGACCTCTCTTTCTCCTCTAGACCTCTCTTTCTCCTCTAGACCTCTCTTTCTCTCATAGACCTCTCTTTCTCTCCTAGACCTCTCTTTCTCTCCTGGACCTCTCTTTCTCTCCTAGACCTCTCTTTCTCCTCTAGACCTCTCTTTCTCCCCTAGACCTCTCTTTCTCCCCTAGACCTCTCTTTCTCCCCTATACCTCTCTTTCTCCTCTAGACCTCTCTTTCTCCCCTAGACCTCTCTTTCTCCCCTAGACCTCTCTTTCTCCCCTAGACCTCTCTTTCTCCTCTAGACCTCTCTTTCTCTCCTAGACCTCTCTTTCTCCTCTAGACCTCTGTTTCTCCTCTGGACCTCTCTTTCTCCCCTAGACCTCTATTTCTCCCCTAGACCTCTCTTTCTCTCCTAGACCTCTCTTTCTCTCTTAGAGCTCTCTTTCTCCTCTAGACCTCTCTTTCTCTAATAGACCTCTCTTTATCTCCTAGAGCTCTCTTTTCCCCCATTAAGTCCTGTACAGGATCAAATAGTGTAAACTCAAACTTACAGTGGCTTGCGAAAGTATTCACCCCACCTTGGCATTTTTCCTATTTTGTTGCCTTACAACCTGGAATTAAAATTGATTTTTGGGGGGTTTGTATCATTTGATTTACACAACATGCCTACCACTTTGAAGATGCAAAATATTTTTAGGAGTGAAACAAACAAGTAAGACAAAAAAACAGAAAACTTGAGTGTGCATAACTATTCACCCCCCAAAGTCAATACTTTGTAGAGCCACCTTTTGCAGCAATAACAGCTGCAAGTCTCTTGGGGTATGTCTCTATAAGCTTGGCACATCTAGCCACTGGGATTTTTGCCCATTCTTCAAGGCAAAACTGCTCCAGATCCTTCAAGTTGGATGGGTTCCGCAGGATGGTACAGCAATCTTAAAGTCATACCACAGATTCTCAATTGGATTGAGGTCTGGGCTTTGACTAGGCCATTCCAAGACATTTAAATGTTTCCCCTTAAACCACTCAAGTGTTGCTTTAGCAGTATGCTTAGGGTCATTGTCCTGCTGGAAGGTGAACCTCCATCCCAGTCTCAAATCTCTGGAAGACTGAAACAGGTTTCCCTCAAGAATTTCCCTGTATTTAGCGCCATCCATCATTCCTTCAATTCTGACCAGTTTCCCAGTCCCTGCTGATGAAAAACATTACATTTACATTTTAGTCATATAGCAGACGCTCTTATCCAGAGCGACTTACAGTTAGTGAGTGCATAAATTTTTATACTGGCCCGTGGGAATCGAACCCACAACCCTGGCGTTGCAAGCGCCATGCTCTACCAACTGAGCTACACGGGAACTGAGCTAAACATCCCCACAGCATGATACTGCCACCACTATGCTTCACTGTGGGGATGGTGTTCTCGGGGTGATGAGAGGTGTTGGGTTTGCGCCAGACATAGCGTTTTCCTTGATAGCCAAAAAGCTCAATTTTAGTCTCATCTGACCAGAGTACCTTCTTCCATATGTTTGGGGAGTCTCCCACATGCCTTTTGGCGAAGACCAAACGTGTTAGCTTATTTTTTCTACAAGCAATGCCTTTTTTCTGGCCACTCTTCCGTAAAGCTCAGCTATGTGGAGTGTACGGCTTAAAGTGGTCCTATGGACAGATACTCCAATCTCCGCTGTGGAGCTTTGCAGCTCCTTCAGGGTTATCTTTGGTCTCTTTGTTGCCTCTCTGATTAATGCCCTCTTTGCCTGGTCCGTGATTTTTGGTGGGCGGCCCTCTGTTGGCAGGTTTGTTGTGGTGCCATATTCTTTCCATTTTTCAATAATGGATTTAATGGTGCTCCGTGGGATGTTCAAAGTTTCTGATATTTCTTTATAACCCAACCCTGATCTGTACTTCTCCACAACTTTGTCCCTGACCTGTTTGGAGAGCTCCTTGGTCTTCATGGTGCGCTTGCTTGGTGGGGCCCCTTGCTTAGTGGTGTTGCAGACTCTGGGGCCTTTCAGAACAGGTGTATGTATACTGAGATCATGTGACAGATCATGGACACTTAGATTGCACACAGGTGGACTTTATTTAACTAATTATGTGACTTCTGAAGGTAATTGGTTGCACCAGATCTTATTTAGGGGCTTCATAACAAAGGGGTTGAATACATATGCGCGCACCACTTTTCCGTTATTTATTTTTTTGAATTTTTTGAAGCAAGTAATTTTTTTCATTTTACTTCACCAGTTTGGTCTATTTGTGTATGTCCATGACATGAAATCCAAATAAAAATCCATTTAAATTACATGTTGTAATGCAACAAAATAGGAAAAAGGATAAGGGGGATGAAAACTTTTGCAAGGCACTGTAGATTACGTTGCCTGACTCTCAGTTACTTTACTGCGACCGAGGTGGAGGTTTAGAAAATTGGCTTTGGAGACGTCTGAGCGCTGCCGGAATCACAGCCTTCTGGAGGCAAAGCCATCTCTCAGTGAAACCATAGGACCAGCAGAGATGAGGGGGAGAGATAGAGAAGGAGAGATGAGAGAGAGACTGAATTTGTGTGGGTGTGTCTGTGTGTTAAATGCTTCATCGTCACTCTCCCGCAGTATCAATCTTTGTCATCCTGCCGTGCTACTTGTGACGCACACATCTTTATTAAGGTGGGCTCTATACAGCCAGACTGGGGGGTCAGTCTGCTGCAGAGCGCTGTGGGTGTCTATAGACACAGCTTGTTGGAGAAATGTTTGTCCTTGGGTGTGTGTGTGCATGCGTGTAGTTATGTTCCATGGAAAATTACAGCTGTGGTCTGGAAAGGAAGAGTATACAGCATCAGACTGTATATTTATTGTTCTATTATATTGGTCACTTTTTGCCATTTCTACACAATAAAGAAATGTATTTGTTACTCAAGTTCTATTTAGTTGGTATTTACACATTCACAGCTTGGTTTGTGTCTTTTGGTAGAGCAGTGTTTCTTAATGGGGAGTGAGTCAGTCAGTCAAAGCTGGTCTTAGTCTTCTTACCAGATGTGAGGCTCCTCATGTTCAGGATGTGCTGTTCTCTCCTCCTCAGCCCTCACACACACACACACACACACACACACACACACACACACACACACACACACACACACACACACCTTTTTCTTTCACCCTTATTTCACTAACTCTCACACTCAGATACTCACACGCAGACAAGCACACACCCACGCACTCAGCTCAGGTCAAGCGAGGTGCAGTGAGCCATGGCTGGAGATAATGTTCCCGTTATTCACGATAACCAGCACAACCAAGATCCAATGACACATCCAGCACCACATATCTGTGTGTGTGTGTGTATACGTGTGTGTGACAGTGAGCATTTATCAACCATTGTTCTGGACAGAATGTGTGCTTGGCAGGAACAGTTTCTTCGACTAACCATGCATCACTTTGTCTGAGATCTATTGTCAGCTTCTATTGTCAGCTTCAATGTCCTTAAAAGTGACCTCTTTACAAAGACACCATAGACCCCATGCAGTATTTGACTGTCATTTTCAGAACAATTGTTTCGTCACCTTCGAAATAGCTGTCAAAGACCAGTTGAAAAACCAGATTGAAAGGTGATTTTATTGTAATCATTTTTTCTAATCAAGTCTCTGTACTTACTACTAAGATGTGCACAGCCATCCTCACACAGAGAGCCTCTGCATAGCTCCAACACTCACATCCATTTCATTTCATTCCCTCTGCTCTGTTTCCCCTGTATCCCCAGTATAAGCTGTAAGATAGAACATTCAATCTTCTGTATCGCTCTGGAACATTCGGAACACGACAGTCAGATCAATTAAAATGCGACCCCGGTGTCAAATCTGTCAGAGGGGAGAAAGGATGGCCGCAGGTGGTTCATGACTAAACTCACTGTAAATCAGATCTATCTTTTCTATCTTTATGTCTGAACGGTTGAAACGCTCAGAGCAGGGTCACAGCAGGCTGGCAGGCTGGCAGGCTGGCAGGCTGGCAACATGTCATCTAACAGCATGGCACCTGCCCTCTGCCCATAGGGGAGGGACTAGAGATACACAAGTCCAAATACAAATATGAGCACAAATAGCGATGAAGCAGTCCTAGTTCTTCCTTTAGCCAGCCTTACAGTAGAGCTGCTACGGTCTAGTTGTTAGGGAACTGTTAATATCATTAGTGAGCGTGAGGTCAGAGAGCTGGGTCTGTGTCCTTGCCTACGTCACCATGCCTACGTCACCAGGTTTTAGTCCATGTCCTTCAGGGGTAGGAGGCTTACTTGTTTGTGCATTTAGGTCATTTGTGAACAGAAGAGAACTTTCAACTGATCTGTTATACTGACATCTGTATTGTCATATTGTTTCTATCCATTGCCCTGAGTGTGACATCACTATGCTAATCATTTAAGGCTTCACTTACAGAAACTCAGGAGGATGAAAATGTTTATGAGAACAGCAACATTAGAGGCCTATTGCTTATGACAATAAAAAGGTGATTATGATCAGTATGATGACAAAAATGGACGGAGTAGCTTACCTTGGCTTACCCTCAGAGAGGGAGTTCCCCAAATGCACACAATATAGTATTTTCCGGATATTCCCATATTACAGCACCAGAGGGCTAATACCATATTGCTAATCCAGGAGGGGGAACCCACAAGGGCACTGGGAATAGCAGGAACTTGTTGGAATCCAAATGAAGGAGCTTAGTGCTTACAATTGTGTGTACTGTACCAAATAATTCCAGGGGTGAAGATAGGATCCTGCTGGAAAATGGAAGGAACTTACAGACCCACATAACTGGTGGTCAAACTCAGAAAATAGACTAAAAGTTATTTTGCCATTACTTGTGCAGCAGCCGATAGTCTTCTTTGCTATGGGCTATGTTTTGGTGGTGGTGGTCCCAGTGTAAAAAGTGGGGGGACTAAGTGGACATATAGAGTGTACTACTTTTGACCAGGGTCCATATGGTTCTGGTCAAAAGTAGTGCACTATATAGGGAATATGGTGCCATTTGGGATGGAGGCATGTTTTCTTGGACCTGTGCCTGCTGGCTGGCCAAACCATAAGCATATGGGTGTGTGACACAGAATTAGGAATTAGAACATGGGTGTGACATCACAACGTCTATTATAAGGTGCTCAACTGCAGCTGAAAATAGGAGCTCTGAGGATGATGACGATGTTGGTGTGTTTATGACAACGACAGAGTTAATGATCACCATGGTGTCGTTGTATTATTATGGTCGTCATGGTGACCCATGTTCTGTTTGGAGAACAGCTTAACCTGGCTAATCTCCAGATTCCTTCGGGATCTCCGGGAATCCTTGATCAGTGGCACCCCCTCACACACGCACGCATGCACGCACGCACACACACACACACACACTTTGTCTGCGCCTATATACCCACACTCACTCTCCTACCTCCCAAACACACACACTGACACCACGCCGTGATGATGTCATCAGGGTTTTAAAGAGGGATTATTCTGACATCACTGGGATGGGTGCCAGACTAAACCTATTAGCATAGCCGTGTGTGTGTTTCCCAGAGATTAGAAAAAAAGAGCATGTCAGAGTTTGATTGAATGATTGATTTGATTATTAATGCTATTTAGTAGGTCTGTCATTAGTCTGTCATTACTGTTGTGTCATCCGTCATGACACTTTCCATGCCATTAGCTGTGATGTGTTGAGTTGATATTGGAGTTGACCTGTAAACAGCTTACTGGTGGTCCATGTGCTTCTCCCAGAGACACAAAGACCAGAGGGACAGTAATATCGTGAGGCTGTGAGCCTCCATACCATGCACTAATTAGTGAAGCTGTTAGCCTATATACCATGCACTGATTAGTGAAGCTGGTAGCCTATATACCATGCACTGGTTAGTGAAGCTGGTAGCCTATATACCATGCACTGGTTAGTGAAGCTGGTAGCCTCCACACCATGCACTGATTAGTGAAGCTGGTAGCCTCCATACCATGCACTGGTTAGTGAAGAAACTGCATCTCCATTAGGCCAGAGTTGAGGTAAAGCTAGTTTACATACTGTCCTTCAAATAATTTGGAAAACAACAAGGTGTGTTCAGTGTGTAGCCTACACTCTCTGAGGTACAACAAGGTGTGTTCAGTGTGTAGCCTACACTCTCTGAGGTACAACAAGGTGTGTTCAGTGTGTAGCCTACACTCTCTGAGGTACAACAAGGTGTGTTCAGTGTGTAGCCTACACTCTCTGAGGTACAACAAGGTGTGTTCAGTGTGTAGCCTACACTCTGAGAAATCAATGACATAAAGGGATCAATAAGGTACCAGCGGGAGAAGAGAAAAGCAGCAGTGGTAACCTAACGATCAGGAAATCCCAGGGCCACAGAAAACAAAGCTTTTTAATGTGATGTTACATGGAGAAAAGGTCAGTTCTCTACACACAACCTCCCTGTTGGACTCTTCAGGCCTGTGTTAACACAGAGCATAGAGAACATCTGGGCTCAAATCAGTCCAATAGTGTCCCCCATGCAAAGTCATGCATTCAGGCATGATCAATGACACACACACACACACACACACACTTGCACACAAGGAGCTGTCATCTGACTTATCCACTGGTGTGTTACGCTTGTCCCGTTATCTGAAGTGTGGAGAACCTTTCTGACTTGTGAGCCTCTCTGCTTTGTGAGGCAGCTCCTCACTGAGACCTCCAACTTAATGGCAGGTAGAATAGTCATGAACAGTCCACGGCTGTTGTGACCCTTCAAGTGTTGGTGCTTTTCATACATTGTTCTCTTCATGAGATTTGTTTAACTTAAGGTACATCTTCAGAAAATATTGATTTTGTAGATTTAAATCTGATTATATCAATAGATTTATATCAGTCATCTTGTTTTGTAGATATAGACATATTGAATGTTGTGAAATGTTCCATGAGGCCTACATGGATAGGTATACTCCATTCTTATTCATTCTGATCTTGTACATTCCTTATATGTGATATGATCTCCTGTAGCTTTCTCAACATTAATGCTCGTTGACAAGCCCGGTGGTCGTACCCATTCATTTTCCCATTAAATTGGTGATTATTAAATCTGCGGCTGTCTCCTAGCAACCGAGGCCTGATTGGTTATCAGGATCTACCTGCCCTTCTGAATTCTGTCGTTCTGCAACCATGGAAACCAGTTTACAAACATGAATCTGGGAGTAGAGCTTAAAGATAAAGAGGACCCAAAAGAACCTGGTCACCGCGACAACGCAAAGGGTACACCGACACAGACAACGGCCCACAGCTCTAGAGTGGATTTCTAGTCCAGTACTTTAGGTTCCCTCAAAAATGTTTTGACCTCTCAAAGTTATTACTCACTTGGAACACTTTCCATAAGGTTTCCATTTCAGATATGTCAAGGATTTCTTTAAATTTCTTCCTCTCTTTATCTCTCGTTTTCTAGAGATGGCATTTAGGAGACTCTAGAAAGTGAGCTATGTTACTCAGTACTGAAGTGGGTTGTGAACTGATTATACATGTGAGGCAGGCATCCAATCAAAGCTCTTTTTTTAACCCAGCTGGCCCTCTTTGGGGTGGATGGGCGGAGGGGGTGCTCTTTCTTTCTCTCTCTCTTTCTCTTTCTCTCTCTCTTTCTCACTCTCTCTCTACACCACCTATGAGGCAGTATGAGAAGTGAATGTATCCCCAAGGCTCACCCCTCTTCACTCACCCCTCTTCACTCCACACAGTTAACACACTCTATGAGAGCCCTCAGAATAACTGCCCATGCTTGACCTGCTGCTTCTCATTTCACATCCACCCTTTGAACCTGAGCTGAAATCTCAGTTGAACGGTTTTAAAATGCAAAATAAGATACACACTTCAGTTTTGAATATAAAAACTAGAGTCCTGTGAGTCTGCTACCAGCAGTATGCTACGTTGGTCAGTAATAGGGGAACATCAACAATAGTACAATAGGATCCATCGCTGTGGTCTCACTCATCAATGGCTGTTGCTTGAGACCACAGTTGGGATAGATGGTAAGTTATTTAAGCCTGTTTTGTCAGTATAGGTTGGAGAGTAAAGCCCTGTTGGTTGGGTTCCTGGTGGGGCCTGGTGAGGGGGTAATAAGAGACAGGGGGTTGGGACACAGGAAGTGTGAATGAGTCATTGAGGAGCAGAGAGGGAGAGAGGCCCCTGTGACCTAAAGTACCATTCACCCCTCCCAAGGTAAGCTACTCCAGGAAACACACACCCTCCCTCTTCTTTTCTCTTATTCTCTCTTTCCATCGCACTCTTGGTCTCCCTCTTCCATTCTACATCTCTCGTTCCCCTTCTTTCCTTCACTCTCTCTCTCCCAATTGCTCCGTTGCAGGTGACAGTGGGTTGTTTCTAAGCTCCTAACGAGGTCTGTGACCCTACGCTGACAGGAGTGGATCTGTAGCGCTCTGCGCCTCATAAGCCAATCACACTGACACACTCTGACAGCCTGGCCAATTAGCTGTCCACTGTCTCTCTCTAACTCTCTCCTGCACACTCTTTCTGAGTGTCACTACTCTCTCTCTTTCTCTCTCTCTGTCTGTCACCACTCTCTCCCTTTCGTTCTCTCTGAGTGTCTGTCACCTCTTTCTCATATAATAATATTAGCAGACACTTTTATCCAAAGAGATTTACAGTAAGGCACACATACATTTTCGCATTGGGTGGACCAAGCAGGAGTCGAACCCACAATATTGGTGTTGCAAGTGCCATGCTCTACCAACTGAGCCACACAGGACCATTTCTCTGATAGCAGGTTCAGTTGGCTGTGTGCCTCAGGGAGACCTTGTGACAACAGCCTAACACCATTCCTGGGTGCTCATCTCACAATGTTGCAGTCAGTGATCGTGTGTGGCCGATTTGGCAGCCAGGTGTGCGTGCTCTGTCCGTGTCTGGGTGTGTCTGGATGTGTTTACACATGTGCAGTGTTGGATCTGTCATTGTATCTGTGACTTTAAAGCCGTGGATAGCCACCTGCTACCTCTACTTCTGTGAAGCCATGACAGACAAACACAGTTGAGTGTCTGGGTAAGTGTGGTGTTCAGCCCTGACTGTCCTTCTTAGAAGAGACTGCCCACTGTTGGCCATAGAAAGCATGCTCATTACAAACCCAAATTAACCTGGCACAATTCACCTTCATATGGTCAAATATTGGTTGAAGCATCAATGCCATTGCTTGCAGCCATAACAAATGTCAAGTTCTCCTAGCTATTGATTGAGAAGGATTTGGAGTGGAAAGGTAGTCTAACTGAAAAAGGATGTTTTGTCAACTTGTCAACCGTTTTAGAAATTAGCTAAAATGATAGGTGGTGATACGTTTCTTGTGGTGGTGCTTGTGGTGTTTTTGATAAGACTCTTGCAACAACAATATAATGGTGAATTACAGTGAATGCAATCCAACTGAATTTAGCTTAATGCCCACTCAACCAGTACATCAGCCTGAAATACAAAGTCCATGTATGGGGCACTGCTTCCCCCTAGCTTTGGAAGATGGGTATCACAGCTCTTATGGGTAGGCTACACCGCACTGAGTGAGTGAGCGAGCTCGATTAAGTGCCGTGAATGGGCAAAAGCGGTGAGGGAGGAGCACCCTTCTCAAATCGAACAGTAATCTGCGCCGCTCGGCAGTGTTGGGGAGTAGTGAACTACATGTAGTTTCGCTTGTGATTTAACCACATTTTGCAGTAGCTTGGTGGGAGTTGAACTAAATTCAAATCTGTGTAATGTTTTCAGCAGTTAATAACTTGTTTGCCATGTAGTGGTGTAGCTATAACTACTGGAACTGCACACTACTTTTCTTTGCAAAAATAAAATAAATGATGCATGAAGTAGGCAATTATTTCTCCCTGGAAACATACAGTGGGGAAAAAAAGTATTTAGTCAGCCACCAATTGTGCAAGTTCTCCCACTTAAAAAGATGAGAGAGGCCTGTAATTTTCATCAAAGGTACACGTCAACTATGACAGACAAATTGAGAAAAATAAATCCAGAAAATCACATTGGAGGATTTTTTATGAATTTATTTGCAAATTATGGTGGAAAATAAGTATTTGGTCACCTACAAACAAGCAAGATTTCTGGCTCTCACAGACCTGTAACTTCTTCTTTAAGAGGCTCCTCTGTCCTCCACTTGTTACCTGTATTAATGGCACCTGTTTGAACTTGTTATCAGTATAAAAGACACCTGTTCACAACCTCAAACAGTCACACTCCAAACTCAACTATGGCGAAGACCAAAGAGCTGTCAAAGGACACCAGAAACAAAATTGTAGACCTGCACCAGGCTGGGAAGACTGAATCTGCAATAGGTAAGCAGCTTGGTTTGAAGAAATCAACTGTGGGAGCAATTATTAGGAAATGGAAGACATACAAGACCACTGATAATCTCCCTCGATCTGGGGCTCCACGCAAGATCTCACCCCGTGGGGTCAAAATGATCACAAGAACGGTGAGCAAAAATCCCAGAACCACACGGGGGGACCTAGTGAATGACCTGCAGAGAGCTGGGACCAAAGTAACAAAGCCTACCATCAGTAACACACTACGCCGCCAGGGACTCAAATCCTGCAGTGCAAGACGTGTCCCCCTGCTTAAGCCAGTACATGTCCAGGCCCGTCTGAAGTTTGCTAGAGTGCATTTGGATGATCCAGAAGAGGATTGGGAGAATGTCATATGAAACCAAAATATAACTTTTTGGTAAAAACTCAACTCGTCGTGTTTGGAGGACAAAGAATGCTGAGTTGCATCCAAAGAACACCATACCTACTGTGAAGCATGGGGGTGGAAACATCATGCTTTGGGGCTGTTTTTCTGCAAAGGGACCAGGACGACTGATCCGTGTAAAGGAAAGAATGAATGGGGCCATGTATCGTGAGATTTTGAGTGAAAACCTCCTTCCGTCAGCAAGGGCATTGAAGATGAAACGTGGCTGGGTCTTTCAGCATGACAATGATCCCAAACACACCGCCCGGGCAACGAAGGAGTGGCTTCGTACGAAGCATTTCAGGGTCCTGGAGTGGCCTAGCCAGTCTCCAGATCTCAACCCCATAGAAAATCTTTGGAGGGAGTTGAAAGTCTGTGTTGCCCAGCGACAGCCCCAAAACATCACTGCTCTAGAGGAGATCTGCATGGAGGAATGGGCCAAAATACCAGCAACAGTGTGTGACAACCTTGTGAAGACTTACAGAAAACGTTTGACCTGTGTCATTGCCAACAAAGGGTATATAACAAAGTATTGAGAAACTTTTGTTATTGACCAAATACTTATTTTCCACCATAATTTGCAAATAAATTCATACAAAATCCTACAATGTGATTTTCTAGATTTTTTTTCCTCATTTTGTCTGTCCTAGTTGACTTGTACCTATGATGAAAATTACAGGCCTCTCTCATCTTTTTAAGTGGGAGAACTTGCACAATTGGTGGCTGACTAAATACTTTTTTTCCCCACTGTAGTTGTTGTGTTCAGTGGGCTAATCTGATTCCAGACTGATCTGTTCTTTCAATTTGTAGTCTATGACATTTCAGATTTAGATATGATAATTTATCACAAAGTAATTTGGATGTAGTGAACTACTTTTCCAAAGTAACTTTAGAAAACTATATTTTAGTGTAGCTTAACTTCTTCCTGTGTGAAGTAATTGGTAGCTTGGTAAACTATATTTTCAGAGTAGCTTCCCCAACATTGCTGCTCGGTCATGTTGTCAACAAGGCAGCATGATGAATTGGTTCCAAATACGAATGCAATCAATGCTAACCCGGTTCACCCGGGGCAGGCCCAGGGCATAAATCGAATCCCCTCAGTGAGTGATTCATTGAGTGAGTGAGTATTATCTTCTTAGCTGTTTCAGATGGACTTAGAGACAGACAGTAATAGTCTCTCTCTTGGAGACTTAGACTTAGAGACCATAATAGCGCTGCTGTCTAAAGTAACTCACATGTAAAGTACCAGCCAGTAGCTATGTGTACCCGCCCCTCTGCACAATCATTATGTCTCTCTCTCTCTCTTCTCTCTCACTCTATCTCTCACCTTATCTCATGCTTCTCCCTCCACCTCTCCTTCCTCTCTCTCTCACCTCGTAGAGGGTAGATGTCCAGTGGAGCTCTCTAGAAGGGGTGTCGTCCCTAGTGTGTGTGTGTGTGTGTGTGAGTGTGTGTGTGTCTCTACCGTGTGTGTGTGTGTCTGCTGTAAGGGAGTGTTCCCTCGCACATATGTGTGTGAGTGTTTGTCTGTCTCAGCTGTGAGTGTGGAGGTGCAGTAAGATGAGTCTGCCAGCGAACTCCGAGTCTCTTGAGAGGATAGCTCGCTACCGCCATGCCTGCTCCAACGGCTCTCCATATGCCACCAACAAGCCCATCGACATCAAAGCCAGGAGGAGAGGGTAACTGTGGGCACAGGGGCTCAGGCACTGGGGATAAGGGATGGAGGGTAGGCTACTGTGACTGTGCATTTGTGCCGTAATATCTTTCTTTATTATTAATCTACCATTATGTAATGTTTCTGGTTAGTTATTATTCCAAGGTTATAGTGTGCAGTTTTGTCACAGAGACTATGTGGCTTGAGATGGAGTAAATGGGATTGTGATTCTTGGACTGTCTTAGTTATTTTTCAACTGCTCCCTCTCACAAAGCTTCCTGTTTCTTCATATTCCTTGTGTGTGAGAGAATAGGCAGTGGAAGAGGAGCAGACAGGAAGTTGAACATGTGATAGAGCTCTATTAGCCAACTGTATTGATCAGTAATAGCTCTTTAAAGCCCTTCCTCATTTTGTGTGTGTGAACGCTCCTGTGTGTGTGTGTGTGTGTGTATGTGTGTGTGCCCATGTTTGCTCACTTATCTAAGCCCTACCTGGCCTACCACTGATAAATAGCTCCACCAGGGCAACCCTAACAACCAGATGAGCGTTCACATTGAAGTGCGCCACAGTGTTATATTAAATGTTGTTGCTCCGTTTCTCAGCTTCTGGGCTGTGATACAGGTGTAGGATCTTAATTTGATCACTATTTTGTTGCTGAGAATTTTCCTGCACCGCAGGAAATGCTAATGCAAATGAGCGTCGTGATTTAAATACATTCACTGAAAACCCACACTTAGATTCTTCAAAGTAGCCACCCTTTGCCTTGATGACAGCTTTGCACACTCTTGGCATTCTCTCAACCAGCTTCACCTGGAATGCTTTTCCAACAGTCTTGAAGGAGTTCCCACACATGCTGAGCACTTTTTGGCTGCTTTTCCTTCACTCTGCGGTCCAAATCATCCCAAACCATCTCAATTGGGTTGAGGTCGGGTGATTGTGGAGGCCAGGTCATCTGATGCAGCACTCCATCACTCTCCTTTTGGTAAAATAGCCCTTACACAGCCTGGAGGTGTGTTGGGTCATTGTCCTGTTGAAAAACAAATGATAGTCCCACAAAGCCCAAACCAAATGGGATGGCGTATCGCTGCAGAATGCTGTGGTAGCCATGCTGGTTGAGTGTGCCTTGAATTCTAAATAAATCACAGACAGTGTCACCAGCAAAGCACCCCCACACCATCACACGTCCTCCTCCATGCTTCACGGTGGGAACCACACATGCGGAGATCATCCGTTCACCTACTCTGCGTCTCACAAAGACACAGCGGTTGGAACCAAAAATCTCACATTTTGACTCATCAGACCAAAGGACAGATTTCCACCGGTTTAATGTCCGTTGCTCATGTTTCTTGGCCCAAGCAAGTCTCTTCTTCTTATTGGTGTCCTTTAGTAGTGGTTTCTTTGCAGCAATTCGACCATGTACCGGCAAGCGATACCGGAGCGCCAAGTCTAGGTCCAAAAGGCTTCTTAACAGCTTCTACCCCCAAGCCATAAGACTCCAGAACAGCTAATCATGGCTACCCAGACTATTTGCATTGTCCCCCCCACCCCACCCCACCCCCTCTTTTACGCTGCTGCTACTCTGTTTATTATCTATGTATAGTCACTTTAACTCTACCCACATGTACATATTACCTCAATTAACTCTGTACCGGTACCCCCTGTATATAGCCTCCCTACTGTTATTTTATTTTACTGCTGCTCTTAAAAAACTTTTAAGGATCGGACCCTTTTTTCCAATTTTCGCCAAAAATGACATACCCAAATCTAACTGCCTGTAGCTCAGGACCTGAAGCAAGGATATGCATATTCTTGATACGATTTGAACGGAAACACTTTGAAGTTTGTGGAAATGTGAAATTAATGTAGGAGAATATAACACATTAGATCTGGTAAAAGATAATACAAACAAAAAAACATGTGTTTTCTATTATTATAATTTTTTCATCATCTTTGAAATGCAAGAGAAAGACCACAATATAATATTGCAGTTCAGGCACAATTTAGATTTTGGCCACTAGAGAGTTACAGATTGATCCAGTGAAGCGTTGCAATACTGGACTATTTTGTATCAAGTCTGCCCAAATGTGCCGAATTGGTCAATTGACACATTTTCAAGTACATAACTATAGAGAACATACAAAAATGATATAGTAATAGAAAATGTAAGTTTACACACTCCCAGGAATGTCATACATGATGGATCATTAGCTTATACACTAACATTCACACATCTAGATGGCCGGGCGGTGTGGGTGTGGAGCCAGAGACAGCAGGGGTTCAAACTGTAGAACCAAGTTCCTACATTTTAATATAAAAATGGATTTTATCAAACAAAACTATGCTACATTTTATCTCTGGGACCCTTAGGATGACAAAACCGAGCAAGATTACTGAATGTAAGTACATTATTTACCTTCAGAGGTGAATGTATCAAACCAGTTGCCGTGACAAGTTTTTTGTTGTTGTGCACTCTCCTCAAACAATAGCATGGTCTTTTTTCACTGTAATAGCTACTGTGAATTGGACAGTGCAGTTAGATTAACAAGAATTTAAACTTTCTGCCCATATAAGACATGTCTATGTCCTGGAAAGTTTGCTGTTACTTACAACAGTCATGCTAATCACATTAGCGCACGTTAGCTCAACCGTCTCGTATACGGGACACCAATCCCGTAGAGGTTAATTATTTGTTATTTGTAACTTTTTACCTATCTATTTTTTACTTAACACTTCTTTTTTTTAAACTGCATTGATGGTTAAGGGCTTGTAAGTAAGCATTTCACTGTGAGGTCTACACCTGATGTATTCGGCGCATGTGGCAAATAACATTTGATTTGATTGATTTGATTTGATGAAGGCCTGATTCACGCAGTCTCCTCTGAACAGTTGATGTTGAGATGTGTTTGTTACTTGAAATCTGTGAAGCATTTATTTGGGCTGCAATTTCTGAGGCTGGTAACTCTAATGAACTTATCCTCTGCAGCAGAAGTAACTCTGGGTCTTCCTTTCCTGTGGTGGTCCTCATGAGAGCCAGTTTCATCATAGCGCTTGATGGTTTTTGCGACTGCACTTGAAGAAACTTTCAAAGTTCTTGACATTTTCCGGATTGACTGACCTTCATGTCTTAAAGTGACGATGGACTGTCGTTTCTCTTTGCTTATTTGAGATGTTCTTGCCATAATATGGACTTGGTCTTTTACCAAATAGGGCTATCTTTTGTATACCACCCCTACCTTGTCACAACACAACTGATTAGCTCAAACGCATTAAGCAGAAAAGAAATTCCACAAATTAACTTTTAACAAGGAACACCTGTTAATTGAAATGCATTCCAGATGACTAACTCATGAAGCTGGTTGAGAGAGTGCCAAGAGTGTGCAAAGCTGTTATCAAGGCAAAGGGTGGCTACTTTGAAGAATCTCAAATATAAAATATATTTTGATTTGTTTAACACTTGTTTGGTTACTACATGATTCCATATAAGTTATTTCATAGTTTTGATGTCTTCACTATTATTCTACAATGTAGAAAATAGTAAAAATAAAGAAAAACCCTTGAATGAGTAGGTGTGTCCAAACTTTTGACTGGTACTGTATATATAAATGGAAAATAAAACACTAATATCTCTTGATTAGATAAGTATTCAACCCCCTGAGTGAATACATGTTAGATTCACCTTTGGCAGCAATTACAGTTGTGAGTCTTTCTGGGTAAGTCTCTAAGAGCTTTCCACACCTGGATTGTGCAACATTTGCCCATTATTCTTTAAAAAAATATTCAACCTCTGTCAAGTTGGATGTTGATCATTGCTAGACAGACATTTTCAAGTCTTGCCATAGATTTTCATGTAGATTTAAGTCAAAACTGTAACTATGCCAGCAACATTCAATGTCGTCTTGCAACTCCAGTAAGAGATTTGGCCTTGTGTTTTAGGTTATAGTCCCGCTGAAAGGTGCATTTTTCTCCAGTGTCTGTTGGATAGCAGGCTGAACTAAGTTTTCTCTAGGATTTTGCCTGTGCTGAGCTCCCTAGACCTTGCCGATGACAAGCATACACATAACAGCCACCACCATGCTTGAAAATACGACGAGTGGTACTCAGTGATCCGTTGTGTTGGATTTGCAACAAACATAATGCTTTGTATTCAGAACAAAAAGTTAATTTCTTTGCCAGATTTCTTGCAGTATTACTTTAGTGGCTTATTGTAAACAGGATGCATGTTTGGGAATATTTGTATTCTGTACAGGCTTTCTTCTTTTCACTCTGTAATTTATGTTAGTATTGTGGAGTAACTACAATGTTGTTGATCCATCCTCAGTTATCTCCTATCACAGCCATTAAACTCTGTAACTGTTTTAAAATCACCATTGGGTTCATGGTAAAATCCCTGAGCGGTTTCCTTCCTCACCGGCAACTGAGTTAGGAAGGGCACCTGTTTCTTTGTAGTGACTGAGTGTATTGATAAACCATCCAACGTGTAATTAATAACTGCACCATGCTCAAAGGGATATTCAATGTCTTCTTTATTTTTATTTTGCAAACCATTGGAAAACCTCCCTGGTCTTTTTGGTTGAATCTGTGCTTGAAATTCACTGCTCGACTGAGGGACCGTACATATAATTGTATGTGTGGGGTACAGAGATGAGTTAGTCATTTAAAAATCATGTTAAACACTATTATTGCACACAGTGAGTCCATGCAACATATTATGTGACTTTTTAAGCACATTTTTATTCCTGACTCAAGACATTTCAGCTTTTCATTTTTTGTGAACATTTCTAAAAACTTAATTCCACTTTGTCATTATGGGGAATTTTACATTCAGGCTGTAACACAACAAAATTTAGAAAACATCAAGGGGTTTGAATACTTTCTGAATGCACTGTAGCCTACTTTTGGCCAGTTAATAGCCTAACCACTGATCAAGCGACATTGTAGACTAAACCTTCAAATCCTGTTGCTGCAGGATTATTTTGTTGTGACAATATACTGTAGGTCAAATTAAGATCCTGCATCTGTAGCTTTGTGGCTTTGGTTTTTATAAGGGATTAGTTCTGTTGTTTGCTCTGTGTAGATCCAATGTTTCACAGGTGTTGGTTGATATCTGCAGTACACATTGAAGTGTGTGTGTGTGTGTTTGTGCATGTGTGCGCGTGTGTGTGTGTGCGTGTGTGCGCGCACGTGTGTGTGTGTGTGTGTGGATGCAGCAACATGTTTACTGTTAGATAGGCACATAGAGAGATTGGTGCTATTAGAAGAGTGAAAGGTGACAAATAAGGGAATTGGAGAGCTCCATCTAATCCTGCACTTTACTCCATGTTCTGGGAGACGGGGCCATTCAGATGATTATTAAGGTTATTGGTTGCTCTAACGCTCATAGCCAAAGCACTTTCCTCCCATTAGTGCTAATTCTGCAGGGTCTCTCTGTCTCTCCAAGTAATCATAGTAATCAGACATGTGCTTTATGATTATCAAAGCAGGTTATTTCTGTATGTGTGTGTGTGTCTGCACGTGTCTGTGTATGTGCGTGTGTGTGCATGTGTGAGTGGCGTGCATGTGTGTGTGTGTGTGTAATGTGGCACGTGAGTCTTGGCTCCATAACCAAGTCATGAGGTAAAGGTCAGAGTGTTATTCTAGACATATAGATATGGGTGGAGCTTAACCTGTCGATTGAGTGGGCTGACCATCTGTCCTCTGTAGCCTCACTTCAACCTATTTATAACACTATGCACAGATAGTAGAGTGAATAAGGTCATATGCATCAAAGGCCTATTTAACAAAATCAATTCAATGAAGTAACTTTGGAATATTCTGATTCTTAGCTTGGTCTATTCTTGCCTTATTGCTAGGCCTACTTCAGGTTACCATGCAAAAAGGTAACTTTCATGACCACTAGGGGGACATAATGCTTTAGAATTGTCCACTGGCACTGCCCTAGCATATACAGTATGCCTATTTCAGCACTAGATGGCAATAATGATTCAAATTATCTCTGTGCTGAATTTGTATTACAGTAATCCCTCGTTTATCGCGGGGGTTACGTTCCGAAAATGACCCGCGATAAGTGAAATCCGCGAAATAGAAAACTTTTTTTTTTTACAATTAGCAACTATTACATGTATACAAATACAGTGACTCACGTGTAGGCCGTTTCACTGCTCTTCAGACTGGGCCGCTGCATCCTGACTGCGCTCTGCAGTGTTCTCTTCTTCTGAAGCCCGCGGTGCAGGTGTGTTTGTTCGGGAGAAGAACATAGTGATAGGCAGCTGTTGTCGCTCTTTTTTCTTCTTTGCAAAAAGATCCTTGTACACCGACATGCCACCATCGATTACGTTGGAGAACTGTAATGAACGGCTCATCAAAGGGTCCCATTCCTCAGCTACTCGCTTAAGTTCAGTGGCCATTCGCACCATGGTTGCTAAGCGACCAAGCGTTAGTCCTTCCTCCTCATCTCTCGTGTCCTCTTCTCCCTCTTCTCTTTCATCGTCGCTTTGTGGCTTTGTCATTTACCTTCCCTTAGCATGTCCAGAAGTTTAACTTTATCTGAGATAGGTAGCATCTTCCGCCGTTTGGGCCCATCCGCAGGTGCTTTTGTCGGTCCAGGCCGTTTCGTCGACATTATGGGTTTAGGAGATGTTCGAAATTACAAGATAATTTGGCCAACTTAATGTAAATTTGCCAAGCTGTTTTATGTACGTACACATAACTGCACGAGACGACAAAATGATAGCACAATTCGTAGCATGTTTTGATACAAGAAGCGGGAGTGAGTTTTTAGCGAATCAGAATGCAGAGCACAATGCACCAAAAAAAAAAAAATGCATTATGAAAATCCGCGAAATAGCGAATCCGCGATAAGTGAACCGCGAAGTGGCGAGGGATCACTGTATACCTTTACATGTAACTGAATGTAACTGAATGTAACTGCTGTACTTCTTAGTTTGAAGCACTTTGTTATCATATCTTGTGTTTAAGTTGTTAAGCCTTTCTTGTTGGGTTGTATGCAGCAATGACTGTATGTCACTGTGGACCTATGAAGTTACCACAGTTTAAAATAAAAATGATACTACCTTTAACCTGTAACTATGGCCCCAGGTAAGAAAAAACTCAGGGTGTGACTCATGCTTAAACATGAACCAGTGGGTTGTGCCTATTCAACTCCACTTCATTCACTGCAAATGACTGACAGAGTAATGTAATGTGTATACCATGGACAGCCTCAGGCCACACTACCTCTGCTGTTAGAGAAGCTCATTGGTTTGCCAGCCTAACACAGAGGTTCATCATCTGACTGACTGCGTTGCTGGATAAACATGGGATGCGTCCCAAATAGCACCCTACGGTATTCCCTATGTAGTGCACTACAGGGCCCATAGGGGAAAAGTAGTGCCATTTGGGAAGCAAACATGATAATTTCAACAGAGGATAGATACTGCTGTATATGTACTACACCATGACAAGATGTATATATACCACACCATGACAGGATGTATATGTACTACACCATGACAGGATGTATATGTACTACACCATGACAGGATGTATATGTACTACACCATGACAGGATGTATATATACTACACAATGACAGGATGTATATATACTACACCATGACAGGATGTATATATACTACACCATGACAGGATTTATATATACTACACCATGACAGGATATATATATACTACACCATGACAGGATGTATATATACTACACCATGACAGGATGTATATATACTACACCATGACAGGATGTATATATACTACACCATGACAGGATTTATATATACTACACCATGACAGGATATAATGACAGTGTGACTTCAACCAGAGGATGTTGTATTTTGTTCTGCCAGAGAAGAGGGAGAGAGAAAGAAAGAGAGAGGGAGGGAGAGAGAGAGAGAGAAAGAGAAGCCAATCCTCTCTATGAGGGTTACTATGGCTGTCATTTGCTTTTTGTGCTGCTTGGGAACAAATTAAGATATTTTATGTTGTGTGAGAGAACATTTAGATTAGATTTGATGTATGTAGTATAGCTGTTGCTCTGCCATCTCTGACCTAAAACAAATGCTGGATGTTAAACTTTATGTGGAGTCAGAAAGTCAGGGGTAACTAGGCTCAGGGTCCACAAAAGTGACCGGAAGGAGTAAGGCAAGTTCATTATCAATATGCTTTGTTAAGATTGCCCCCAATCGAATGACATCCTGTTGCATTGTGTTGTTGGGTGAATAGGCCTATTCCTTAGCTGATGTATGTGGGTAAATATCCTGCATAGTTTGTTACATACGCTACATACAATATAACCTCATTATCATTGTCTTTGTGTGTGTGTGTTCGAGAGAGTGTTTCAGAGTGAGAGAGAGTGTGACGTGCGGCCATGGTGGCCCCCAATCCTGTCTCTTTTCTCTCACACAACATAAAAGAAAAAGATCTTGCAGCACATGAAGCAAATGACCACCGTATTATCCCTCATAGAAAGCCTTGAGTGGGCCTCTTTCTCTTTCTTTCTTTCTTTCTTTCTTTCTTTCTTTCTTTCTTTCTTTCTTTCTTTCTTTCTTTCTTTCTTCTTTCTTTCTTTCACTCTCTCTCTCCCTCTCTCTTTCTTTCTTTCTCTCTCCCTCTTCTCTGACAGAACAAAATACAACATCCTCTAGTTGATGTCACTCTGTTGTCACGGCACACAATTATGCCAAGGTATATGAGATGCAGGTATATGTGTGTGTGTGTGTGTGTGTGTGTGTGTTGCTGTCATAGCCGGGCATTATTACTACCGGGTCTTATTACGGACTGTTGTTGTGTTTGAGACGTGCGTCATAAGAGCATCACTTACCTGTCCCAGTCAGACCCTAATGAGGAGCTCTCTCTCTCTCTCTCTCTCTCTCTCTCTCTCTCTCTCTCTCTCTCTCTCTCTCTCTCTCTCTCTCTCTCTCTCTCTTCTCTCTCTCTCTCTCTCTCTCTCTCTCTCTCCTCTCTCTCTCTCTCTCTCTCTCTCTCTCTCTCTCTCTCTCTCTCTCTCTCTCTCTCTCTCTCTCTCTCTCTCTCTCTCTCTCTCTCTCTCTCTCTCTCTCTCTCTCTCTCTCAGTGAACAGGTTATGAGGTAATTGGGCTTGTGTAGCCCTGCCAGACACTTTGCCCAAGTTCTGCCATGTGGTGGAAGCCCTCCATGTTTGTTGACAAAGATTTCCTCAAGAGCCAGAGCATACCCTGATTCCACATTCACCATGTTCTTTATCTGTTTGATAAGACAAATGTTGATTATAGACAGTTGAAGCAGTACTTACTATTACTCTCACACCGAATAGAAGATGATCAAGTTAGACTTATAAGTAACAATAGATGGTCAAGTTACACTTGATATTAAGTTGCAGAGATTAGACTTCCTAGAATGTATGTAGTTACCTAGAATTGACGTTGTTGGTGTGATTTCATGTAACACAATATTTTCACAACATTGGAGAATGGTCTGGGGCTAGTCCTCAAACATTCCTTGTTGGTCACTCCTTTTCACTTCCTCCCTCTCTCCCTCGCTCCTCTATTATGCAAGCGGTTTTCTCTCATTGAAGTTGCTTAATTTGAAGAAGATTTCACTTAATTTACAATGCTCATATTATTACATTTATTCAGCTACTTTCTGTCCTTACTACGCCTGTATTAGTCACTGTGGATAACTTCAATTGTAATTCATTGGAAGTCACAGTGTAGTTGTGCCACATGCCCACTATGCTATTTCTCTAGTACATTGTGGATAACACAGCATTGGTGTTGGTGTTTGGTTTCCGTGGCAGCAGCGTGATTGATGTTTGAGACAGCGGCTGTACTATGGGATAGAGCCCCGCCCATGAAAGGAGTTACTGCAACCTCAACAACCCCACCCCATCCCTGCCAACACCAACCCCCCTCAAGCTGCAGGAAAGAGAGAGAGAGAGAGAGAGACAGAGAGAGAGAGAGAGAGAGAGAGAGAGAGAGAGAGAGAGAGAGAGAGAGAGAGAGAGAGGAGAGAGAGAGAGAGAGCAGATCCGACTCAAACTGTAGTCTGAGAGAGAGCATTCCTGTGTAGTGAATAGTTTTAGTTGGGACTCCAGTCGTGTGTTCTCTGACTTATCTACCAGTCTCTGTTTCTGTCTGGACCATAAGCTCTCAGGCTGGGGCACAGAAGCCCTGAACACAACACGACCAGAACAGGAACATTACAGGACCACTCCATTGGACCCATCCACAGGATTACTGCAGTTCGAAGGAGAGGTCGAAACACGGTCTGAAAAGAATCTTATCAGAGCAGGACCGCTTTTTGAGATAACTGTAGAAGTGAAGAGTGACCGCTGTGGGTTTTGACCACAATCTGAACACACTAGGATCGTTTGACCAGGAGGGGAACACATGGGAACTGTGGGAACCGTGGTTTTGAACAGGAACACTTTCCTTTCTAGGGAGTTGTGGGGTCTGTGGTTTGACCTGAACAGGACCGTGGGGGCTGTGGTCTGGACAGGACAGTAACGTGTGGGAGAGAAGGTGACATCATGAGTATTGTTTATGAAGCCACGATCTCGTTCCATCAGCTCTCTACGGAACATGGAAGGGAATCTGGTAATCAGACACACAATTTCTACCAACCACCCGCTGTCCTGTTTCTCTCTGTTTCTGTGTTCTCTTTTCCCCCTCTCTCTCTCACCTTAATCTCTCACCCTTTTTCTCCCTCTCCTTTGTCCTGCTACTTTCCTCTCTCACTCACCCCATTTCCTGTCCCCTAGTTTCTTACCAGCGGGTTTTTCTATTTTTTTTAGATTAAGATAACTTTATTGGTCAATTGCACACAAGGTCCAACCGCTTTTAATCCAACCCCTCCGAAAGACACACATACACATCTCTATCTCTCTCTCTCTCTCTCCTTCCATCATCCTGTGTAAGGCTCTGTCGTTTAAGTCCACATCGTCTTCCTCTCCCTGCCTCTGTCTCCTGCCTGTCATCTCAATCCTCTCCGTCCTCCCTCTTGCTCCCGTATCATACTTCCTACTGTTCTCTGGTTCCTTTCCTTCTTCAGGCTGTCAAGCCCTGGCCTGTCCATTCATATTTGTTGTTTTGACTGTGGAACATGTGAAGTTCTTGATTAACATGGGCCCCGTGTAGCTCAGTTGGTAGAGCATGGCGCTTGCAACGCCAGGGTTGTGGGTTTGATTCCTACTGGGGGCCAGTATAAAAAAAATAATTAAAAAAACATGTATGCAGTCACAAACTGTAAGTCGCTCTGGATAAGAGCATCTGCTAAATGACTAAAATGTTTTTAAAAAACTACAGTAACTATGTGAGAGATGGCTTTTTCTAGCCTTGTACTCTGTTGTACTCTGTTAACTATACAACACAGTGCAAGGAAGAGCAGACATCCAGCATGGCTGTTTGTCTCTGTGCTGTGGTGTCTCTAGTTACTACGTTTCCATCAGAACTCACTATGTCAACACCATACAACAAGCCGTGACATACTCTCTCACAAGGTGGTAAAGGCTGTATGTTAATCATCATGTACTCTGGAATGTGTGTCAGTCACTGGCTGATGTCTCCTAGCAGCGCCCCCAGGGTTCTTCTCTTCCATAGAATGCACCTCCAGGGGGCTGCTCTCCCTGCCCTCTGCTCTCCCTCCTCTCCACTTGTCCCTGGCTTCTTTTTCCCCTGATCCCTCCTGCACTCACATGTTCTCTGCGAGGTTAGATCCCTGTCGAAGACCAGTTTATTTTCACAGTGTTTCACCGTGGTACTTCAGGCTGAGCAGTACAGTCCAGCACTGAACAAACACACAGCATGCTGGTTCCCTCCTCGACCCTGGCCTTAGGGTCGCTCTGTTCTCACACAGCTGCTAATTATCCACATAAGGCTCTCAGACTGGGAGAAGGCCTGTGTGAACTAAGCGCCATCATAATTAAAGCCATTGCGGAGTTATCCGGCTCAATGAGGCTGCCGTTGAAGGACAGGTATTATGATCAGATTAACATGGAGAAGGATATCTCTTTCAAATAGTCTGCCTCATTTTTCTCTTCTACTCAGATTTCAGCTGATGTAATATTTTGTAACAATGTGCCGTTTCAGTCATTTAAGACAACAGAGCATTGGGCTGATATGAGCCATCCTCTTGAATGGTGACCACAGATAATATTGTTTAAATTGTTTATATCTCAGGACCTGGGCGGTTGTTTACTTCTCAGTTTGTCATAACTCTTCTGGACTTCTCTCTCTCTTTGTGTGTGTGTGTGTGTGTTGGAGAGAGTGAGAGAGAAGGGAGAGAGGGGTGACGAGGGGGTGTAGATTGCCCCCTGGGTTGGTGGAATTCTTCATGCCATCAGTGTCAGTTAGTTAACCCTTCAGCTAAGTAAACATATAAGAGTGTGTGTGTTTGGGGTGATCAGGGGTGTCAAACTGTTGACTGCCCATGGGATTGGTGGAACGTAACTCCTAGGTAAACAAGATCTGTCTGTGCGTGTGTGTTTGCGTGCGGGTACACATGTGTGTCTCTGCTTGTCTTAGATGAGTAAACATGGCGAGGGAAAGGTGGGGGGTGGAGAGGAAAGAAGAGGAGAGTAGGATAAAGGAGAGAAGGAGGAAATGTTTGTGGAATCTTAACATTCTCCCTTTCACCTTTCAAACCAAGTCAGTAGGGTTAGTAAGTCACATTGACTGGGACTGGGAAAGGTGTAGTCTACTGTGGTCTATATTGCATGCTGAACAGGACAGAACCAAGTGTCTAGGCCTGCTCTATGTCAACTCATTATCAGAGCTTTGATACTCATAAAGGTTCCATACTTTCTAACATACAGAAATCCTTGAGGGGGGGGGGATTACCGTCTGCCTGGAATAGTGTAGGTGTCATTGATTGAGTGGGTGTGTGACAGAGAGAGAGAGAGAGAGAGAGAGAGGGATAGTTTATTATCTATCTCACTTGCTTTGGCAATGTAAACATATTTCCCATGCCAATAAAGCCCATGAGAGAGAGATTTATATATTTATGTTTATTTATTTTCCCTTTTGTACTTT